>NC_088717.1:46085479-47289346 GCF_963576615.1 Watersipora subatra
CTGAACTGTCTGATGTTGATCATTACTTTTGAACTACACTTTTTGTTACTTTTTACCGCGATCAAGCATAAGGGTGTAAACACACTAGGTGAACTTATCACGTGCGTCATGAGGAGCGCGGAGATATCGCTGGTGTGAGCTTAAGCAAACTTGAGGGATTTAACAGCAACGGATAACACCGGCACGCTCACAGACTGCCAATAAAATTTGGTATCATCAGTATCTTCGCACTTGGTAATAAATTTAAGTCAATATGGCCTCTTTTAGACTATGACTTAAGCAATTTCCACTTTTGTTATTGGGCTTATCTCACTTTCATGATTTGTGCACTAAAAGAAAACAGAAAATCACTTTTGTATTTTCAACAGTATTGTAGGCCTACCATTTTTTGATTTGAGACATAGTTTACTTTACATTAGTTTTTTTATGTTTAATATAATAAATATTAGCTACGGGTCAATTGTTGTGCAGGTTGACTGTCTTGAGATTATCAACCTGCGCAACGATTGATGCATTTTAAGTTGACAGTTGTGACTAGCTTATCAAAGTGGCCTTTCAAAATTGAAGTATGTAGCTGCCAAAATTACTTTTATTTGTCACAACAGATTAAACTTTAAAGAAAAGCTACAAACACGGTGTAAAACGGAATTTAAAGAAAGTTTAAAACATTCGAAAAGGTGTTAAGGCTTTATGCTTGGCTATTCTGTTTCACAAACAATTTTTCTCAGGAAAACATTTATATTAAATACATATTCTGTGGTTATACTCTTATTTCCAAATTCAATCAAGTGAAAGAGATCTGGCACACCCCAAATTGACAATCAAATTCCAGCTTCAAAGTTTCATCATCTGTAATGAAACGTAAATGAATGTGAAAGATCTTAAAACTACTGCTAGGTTACAAGATTTAATTTTAGGCATGAACTTGCCATGAAAATGTTGTTTTCACTGGTAATTGTGCTTGGGAACAAATTATTCTAATGCAATGCATGAATGCTTCTTGACACTAAATTATGCACTGACTAGTTGTTACCCCAAATACACTATCTATATTGAATTTCAAAGCAATCTTTGCCAGCTTGCAAAGTCAGAGGTCCAATGCCTCAAGTTCAAGACTTGGAAGCATCGGCTCAAGTTCCAGTTGATATCTCTTTCCAAAAATTAGTGAGTTGCCCCCCCGGCCTCCACTAAATGAAGAGTGTTTTGGCGAATTGCCAGGCCCAAAGCCGAGTGAGTGTGGAGGGCAGAAGACACTACCACCATGCCAAGACTCAGCCAAAACCTGACACGGCAGGCAACATGACCCACATTGGAACTACTGTTCGGTTGAAGGGTCAGCCACTGAGTTGGTCCTATGATTGAAGGAATGGTCTGCCATTTTATGAAGACTTTATAAAATGAAGCAGAAGTGACAGAAGGCAGAGCGCCCAGAAGCCTCGCATCATGCAGTTTACTGTTTGCTTATTGCATCCATTAAACAAAACCCTAATATAAATTTTTTTGCTAAATTTACATTAATTGTTTTGTACTCAAGTGGTTTGATCATTATGGAGCAGTAGAGGAACGCAGCAGTTTTTTTACATGCGTAAACCTCCATATAAAACATTGATATGCAAATGTAGAAAATACATAATTGTACAACGTCGTTTTTACTCGCAACAATATTTTACACAAATGTTCTAACAATTTTCCTCTCAAAGTGATGTTTAACAACATTTTCATTGTAACGTTTTACTCTTGCTAATTAGCTAACTCTTTTAAAATTTTGTTTGTTAGCTTAATAATACGCTAGCAACAAATCTTCAAGAAACAAGTTAACTTTAGTTCTATTTTTTTGGTCATAATTGCAGGACCTAAATTTTAAAGATGTCAACCTTAGACGACAAAATATTAGTTGAAATAGAAAAAATTGAATAAAAAGCTTTTGAATTTTGTATAGTATTATTGAAGATACGAGCAAAAAAATGTAGAAAAATTAAATTAATTTGAAATGATTTATGTTAAGAACAATAATAGACATTGCGAAATTCAATTTTTGCACTTGATTATATATAATTGTGAGTGAATATGTTATAGTTTACAATTGTGATAAATACTTCACAAGCAATTTTTGAATATATATTTCTATTGAGTTATGTTTTATTTTTCTTTATATGTGTCAAGCTAATATTTGAACATTTGCTAACAGCTTAATTTGATGAAAAAATGTTGTGGAATGATTATGCTATGCAAATAATACTTGTACCAAACATAATCTTAATAGCATTGTACTCAATTTTTTGAAGGAAATTTCTGTCAAGCATTTTCAGAATGTTGGACAATGTCTACACTTCGACATCCTACTACTTTTCTGTGGTAAAATTTTTGAGATAATAGGTTTTACGTTTGAGGCAACATCATGGAAGAAATGTTTGAGAATTACAAAATACACTGTAATACTTTTTCAATATTAAGGAATAGTGTGTGAGATCCTTTGCCTAATGCTCCAGCAATGTATTTACCCAAACATTACTGGAATGTTAAAAAGTGTTTGCACAGTATCTTGTGACAATTTAGCAAAAAACTGTTTTTGAAACTTCTATAAAATTCTTAAAACATTCTGGAAATATGAAACCGTTGGTTGGGTAATTGCGCAAGACGAAACTTTTCCAGACAGTTCACTTTCTCTATTTCATCAACTCTTTCTAAATCTCAACACTTTTTCTGCCAGGAAAAGCCAAGCCTATCTCTTCACACTACCTGATGGACAATGATAGCACTCTCAGCTGTCTGTCTAAATGAGAATTTGACCAGCTGGCTCCAAAGAAATTTTGTCAACTTAGAAAGACTTGCATGACTTCTCAAAAAGCAAGCAGTAGAACAACATTGCGGATTCAGGGCCACTTTCAGCTGAAAGTGTGGTTGCGATTCAAACCTATAAAAGTGGAAATTTTTATTTCTAATATTGAACAGGATGCTACTTTTGGATGTTCTTTCTAACAAAAAAAATCACTGTCAGCTCACCTGTTAGTAAACAACGGTGTTTATGGATAACAAGCAGCTACGGGACACCCACCAACAGGAGATGAGCTTCTTAACCAAATGTCAAGCTAGTACCGAGGAATGAGTACTTTCTTATTTAATGGGTGTTATAAACTGTCATTTAATCAATCAAACAAGCTCAGGTCTTGACAGATTGAAAGGCAATGGAAACCTGGCCAAATTTGGAGTAAACGTCTCAAGGAGCCTATATTAATATAACACTCAACAAAAAATCTTGATCCGATTATCCATTCTTCAGCACAAATCTATAAAATCAAATTGTCTTGGGGAAACACGCTCTTCAACATTGTTATTCAGGGCAAGTTTCCATAGATAATGGTACTAAAGAAAAATTTGCTGGAGGTATGTGAGAGCAGCTCTGAAAATAAAAAGTTCAATCTATTAAATTGACGGCAGCACATTTCAACAGTTCAAAAAATGGTAGAGCCAGTTTTGCAGCATTGTCTTTGGAAAACATTTTACTGTACCTACGTAGATAACTTTGTAAATATGAGCATTAATTTTAAAGATAACCCTTAACACTCAATACCAGATGTTACATTCCCTTCAATCTGCTGGCCTGAAATTGAAATGATACAAGTGGCAACTTTTTCAAAAAGAAGTTGATTGTTTGAAAAATATCGGAAGCAGAAAAGGAGTTTCAACAGCCCAAAGAAATATTTTTGCCATTGCTGTTTCACCCTAACTAGAACCTGGCTCAGTTGTAGCTTTTTTTTAAAACTACTGACTACTACATTCAATACATCTCAAACCAGTTTGGATGAACCCTGGCTTGCTAAAAAGATTTTGACATTCAGAAAGAGTGACGTCCTTTAGAACCCAAGTTAGACTATCAAAGCGCAACGCTTAAAATAAAAATTTGATACTGATGTTGCGCTGTACAAAGTTGGCACTGTTCTCCCACATGTCTCAAAGGTGGCTATAAGAGTGTACTGTTATGGTAAGGTGTATCCCCGTTTCCAACTCAAGAGAATTACTGTAAGACAAAAGCAGAGCTGCTTGTTCTATTCAAGTCTGTTGTCTATTTTTTGTTGTATTTATATCGTAGAGACTTCAGAATATGCTATGATAATATTATAATTTTTATTTGACAAAATATTCCTCCTGCCCAATTGGCTATATGGTCAACGATTCCAAAGGAGTTTATCATCACTATGCAACAAAGCAACGGAAACAAGCATAGTAGTGCATATGTCCTAGCTAATCAGTTAGTCATAAGCACAAACTTGATGGAATAGTCTACCCGAGCCAAATACATTTTGAACTTTTAGATAGGATCATCTAAATGTTCCATTAAACAAATTTAGATGCCACCACATGCTGCCACCCGTGCTACCGGAGAATGAAAAGCGCACCCTTTCGTGCTTCCTAGAATATGATTGTTTTTTCCCAATTGGATCTGTGAAATACCGAGAAGCTGAAAACTTATTCGAATCAGTCAGTGGTATCATGCTAAGCAATTTTTTTGAGTTATTGTGTACCATGATTCACTTTATCTAGGATTTATTGATGATGAAGCAAAATGGGAAATGAAGTTATAAAATATTCGGCCTATTCTAAATGTTATGAGCAAACAATATCTAGCAAATGTCCCAGAAGAAAATTCATCAGTTGATGAAATTAAGTATCACTTTAGAGGAATTGGAAGTCGAATGCAACAGCATTTAAAAAGTAAGCCTTACTATTGGAGGTTTAAAATACAGTAGTACTTCAACTTATGAGTGCTCCAAAATACGAGAAACTTGAGATACGAGCAAGCTTTTAAGCAAGTTTTAGCACTAACATACGAGCCATGTTTAAGATACGAGCACGTGAGTCAGTTACCAAGTATGCTGGATGGGTTTTATGAGAACAGCATCACTCTGTATTTTTTAACTGCTCAGGTTATACATTTGTACCGCGGTTTTGTGCGCGATTTTCAGTGCAGAATTATGTGAATTAAAAGTGCTGTGCGTAGACCGAAAGTTTGCCAGTAAAACAAAAGATAATGCAAAAAAGAGCAAATGATAACAACTGATATTAAACAGAAAATTATTGAAAAATATGCGAAATGTGTATGCCTGATTGAGCTAGCTCAACAATACAGAAATGACAGAAATACATCTACAATTATCAAACAGAAGGATTATATTCTGGGAATTTAGTTCGCAAAAGGACTAACCATAGTTTCTAAACGGCGCGGGGATCTTCACGACCGCTGATGGAGAGACTGCTCAGGCATGGGATAAAAGATAAACAATTGGCCGGTGACAGTGTAACTGAAACAATGCTACGTATGTGAGAATTGGCCGGTTCTGTCTATCAAAACTATAAAAATAGACATTCGGACAAGTTGGCTAGTGGTCGTGCATTAACCCTTTGTGACGACACCTGAGTTCGTCCTGATCACAACATGTTGAAAGGGTGAAAAAGGCAAACGTCTATTGATAGGTTTATCTTAAAACGACCAGCTAGTCGTGAGAGCGAAACAAAGGAAAAATTAGCTAACCAGCAAGAAACTTTAAACTACGAACGCCGAAGAAATTTCAGTTACGTTAATCAAGTTAAAAATGAAAGTTTGCTTTTAGGTTTGCTTCTAAGTTTGTCTTTCAAGACTTTGATAAAATATAAGTTTATCAAAGTCAACTGTTGTAATGAAGGATAGCTTATATCTCACTCTCTGGCAAATGTTAGCGTTAGCTGCTATTGTATGTACGTAGGCCTATTTAATTTTACATTTCAATTAATCACATTTCCTTGAATTATTTTTTATCTGTTGCTTTTTGAAAGTATGTGGTAAATTGTGACAATAACCAACATGTTTTTTTCTGTTACAATATCTTGTTTTGTGTGTTTTATTTGCATTTTTAGAGTATGGAAACCAATTAATATATATCTAATTTTTCTATATATAAATAAATTGCACCAACATGTGATTAAATTGACATACGAGCTCCGTCTCGGAACGCATTAAGCTCGTAAGTCAAAGTATGACTGTATGAGCAAAGGCTAACTAACGGTAGTCGACTACTCAGTGATTTCAATGTTTATCAAGGTGGTTTCATGACTCGAGCAAAATTATCTCAACAGGTGATACTGTTGCAAAGCTTACCTCAAATATTCCAAAGCATCAAAGATATAAAGTACATGTATATGCTGGCAATCTTTTAATCAGTATACATTCACTAAAAAGATTTATGGATCAGGAAATACACCAAACTGGTACTGTCAGGCTAAAAAAGGCTTCTACGAACAAATGTGGTTAATGAGTCTGCACTAAAAAGGCTTGATGTCTATATGATTACTAATCAGAGGAGGAGTAGTATTGCTACTGTCGGATGGTATGAAAACTAATCTGTGACAATGTTTTTAACTACTACTTGCTCAGTTCCATTACAAACAATCAAAATATGGGACAAAAGGCAGAAGAAGGAGCTATATGTTATCGTGCCAATTTGTGATTAGGTGTTATAACCAACGTTTGAGTGATGCAGACTTACTAGATTTTGGTAAGATGCAGGTGATCATTGTAACATGATAAAATCATTGCAAAATACAACTGCCTCAAGAATTCAAGAAGTTTGTACATTTACGTGTTTTGGCACCTACTGTCTATTATTTTTAAATTGCATTGCTAATACGCTAAAAGGATCACAAGCTGCTGAAACTGTCTGAAAAAAGTTCTTGTACCTGCTTAAATATCCATCGTACATTATTTATTCTCAAAATTTGTTCTTGTCAAACCTACAACTAGAAGTTTTTTATTTTCTCTTTCTACTGCCATCAATAAAACAGCTAATCGCCATTCTGACACGCTTTGATGTTCAAAGAGATCATGTAAGATACTGACTAACCAAAGCTAAAAAGCAAGGTAAGTGTCCACATTGCAAAGTCACTGCGACAACCACCATTTGCAGCAAATTTGAAGTTCAACTAGTTAGCAGCAGATAGAAATTGTTTTAAAAACTTTTATAACTGAAATTTAACTTGATGATCTTACTTTTAGAATATTATGTAGCATTTAATGTTCTATGAGTGTATTTGCATATACCTATATTGTTGTAATGGTAGCTGACAGTTTTACAACTAAATGTATATATATCTATATATATATATATATATATATATATATATATATATATATATATATATATATATATATATATATATATATAGAATATAAAAAGAAAAGGTAGAGAAATATCTCCCTCTTGGAGAAGAGATTGAAAAATGCTGGAATGTAAGAACAACTGTAATCCCAGTAGTCATTGGGGCACTGGGCGCAATAACACCGGCGCATAGAATGTGGCTTGCCCAAATACCAACAACAATCAACTCAGGTGAGTCACAGAAAAGTGCGCTATTGGGAACAGCTAAGATCTTCAGGCGAGTGCTCAAAGTCCCAGGTCTCTGGTAGGAGACCCGAGTTAGAGCAGAATTTACCACCCATACGGGGTATCGGGGTGAGGAAACAATTTTAATATATATATATATTTATATGAGGAGTTCCTTTCCAAAAACCAGTTATTTCCATTTTTTCCACTTTTTGACTTTTTAATATTAAATTATACTTTGATAATATAAATACATTGTCCAATGGATTTTTTGCTCCTAAAATAGTTAGTCCTCTTACATTGCACCTACTAAAATTTTTGTTTTGTTTCAAAACCAGTTATTTCCTATTGGGTTTAATTTCAAAAGAAGTTATTTTTGTGCTTGCTTTTTAATTGGTTGTTGAAGAACTAGATCAGCTTTTTTATTCGTTTACTTAGTTATGCAAGCTACAAATCTCTCTACTTCTTGTGCTTTCATGATGGATGCATCTTCAACAAGTAATTCTACTGTAGCAACATTTAATGACTTTTTTGGAAGAACCTATGCAAATAACACGACCTGGCAAAAGTAAAAAGAACAAAGAGAATGTAGAAGGTAATTAATTTAAAACTTTTTACTGCTAAATTGACTTGAAACCAAAATTTAACTAAATTGCAAAAGGCAAAGAAAAATGAAACAGCCACATCAAACATGATGCATGTATGTGTTTAGTACAAAAGTTAACGAGTGCTAGTAATAGTAATCTCTTACTATTTTTGCTATCAACTCTTTCGCAAGCTAATGTGTCGGCTTGCACAGTAATATAAGTACAGATCGTAAGCTGATGGATTGGCTTATCAATAGGGTGTCACTTTTTTCCATGACATGACGCAAAATTTAGCTAGACAAATCAAATTTTGTCTCCATTGAAACAACCTTACCGCCAATCACGTGCAATCAATAAAAACCTTCGGCTTAACAATTTCATTTTTAATTATTTTTCATAACAGCATAACCAGATTGCTATTTTCATAGATATAAGAAACACACCCCGTTCGTTCAACGCAAAAGAAAGTTGCGAGAGTGAGATTTACTAAAATTTTTCATACATATCTTGTAGAGAATTTATTTCTAAATAGGATGCATTTTACAGTAAATGGATATGCTGTATGTTTTTATTCACGAGATATTGCTTAAATACTAGCGGTATATCAGTTTTTTCGAAAATCTGTGTGAATTAATTTGGGCAGAATAATCGTTCAGTCAGAAGTTAATGCGGTAGCGTTAAAGAGTTAAAGTTAAGAGTTAAAGAGCTAAAGTACACTGCACTATAGAAACTCACTCAACTAGTGGTTTTGCTTTATTTTTTTATCTTAGCTTTCTCATTTTTTAACTCAAAATAAATGAATTGTGAAACAGTAAAAAATGCAGACATCGGTTCTTAAAACTTGAAATACAGACTACTTGAGGTCAATTAAACTTTTAATACAGCTGTAAGCCTACTGTTTTTTGTTGAACATTCTAAAACAACAAAGAAACAACTTCTGCATTCAGCTGGTGACAAAGTAGCTACTTTCTCATGTGCGCACAAGACAAAAGCGACAAGAGTATGCCATGCTAGCAAGCTGACTGTGGTAGACATAGAGCGTAACTTTATTCTTTGGCACAAGTTTAATGACAAATTAGACCAAAATAACCAAGTAACGTTTTTGGTTACTATAACCAAAACGCAAAGATATTCTTGTACACCAGAGAATGAACGTAAAAAAACAGAGAAGTGTTTACAAGGTTCACATTTTTTGGAGAATGTGTTGCTTTTTACTTGGAGAGAATATCAAGCATCAAAAATATTGTAACATAGTCTCCTCAGCCGTGAGGCACGCTCTTACAGAACCATTCAAACATCACTTGAACAGTCTAAGCCAACTGCAAGTTTTCAGTAATTCATGCTCTAGTCAAAACAAAAGCATGTGCATGATGTCTATGTTGCTGGCACTCGCCAATTTTTTATCAACCTCTTTACCCCTTACAATAGATTACACCTTTCCTGTGAGAGGTCTCAGCTGTGTTTTACAAACCGTGTTTCTGAAAGGGTTGAACAAGAAATAAAACAAAATGACACAAAATGTTGCGATCTGACTATGACAAAATCTTAGAAAACCATGGCAATGTTTTAAGGTTTCAAGACGATTTGATAGCTAACGACTTCAAAAGAGAAATCAAAAGCTTTGTAAAGTCCAATAGAAGCTTAAGAATATCAGATGCCAAAGTTATTCAGCTGAAAGACGACAAGCTGGCTATGAAAGAAGTGTATAGTGGTATGATGGCAGAGCATACTGTTCTAAAGCAAAAAAAACAGTAGATTCATTTTTGGTCGTCAGTTCTAGCTACTAGATCCTGTGTTAAGGCAGCGTAAGCTGATGATGTACGGACTGATGAGCTCATGTATGCTGATGAGCTCATGTATGCTGATGAGCTCATGTTTGTTCTCTTGCGTTTATTGTGTTTGATGTTTTATTAGACTATTAAACTAAACATGTAGGTTCACAGCTTGTAACTAGTCCGCTTCAATTATTAGTTCACCTAAAGCTGTGGTTAAAGTCAGGCTATTATTTAGGACTTGTTGTTGAAATCACTGGTTGCCGATTCTTTCAAGTCGAAATCAGTTATTTCTGGAAATAACTGTCTTTGGAAAAATGCAGAAATCTGTTGGCTGTTTATCAAGCTTCTTGAAAATATTGTTGAACAAAAAGAGAGTATAACTTTGCTTTGTCATTTGTCTTGAGAATTAGCTAAAAACTACGCTAATTATATTAAACAATACTGGGTATACAAAATTTCTTAGTTTGTGAAAAATGCTAAAATTGGAAATAACTAGTTTTGGAAGTGAACTCTTCATATATATATATATATATATATATATATATATGTATGTATATATGTATGTATGTATGTACGTACGTACGTACGTACGTACGTACGTACGTACGTACGTACATACGTATGTATGCATGTATGTATGTATGTATGTATTGAATATATATATATATATTCAGGGAATATATATATGTATTCCCTGAATTGCCGCTAACCGCTAAGCAACTTGTAGCTCAGAGGAGTAACATAATCAAGTGGCTCCTCATATCGGAACTTGAGGTACAGTAGATTAAATTAGGGAACGATTCACCCAAATAACCTCGACAAATGAAGAGTGCATATCAACACACACAGTCACTCATACACAATCTTGTGTTGACTCATGAGTTGAAGAAACCATGCACTTTGACCTTGACAAGGGTGAAAGAATTTGCAAAAAATACCATCAATAAGATGCCAGTTGCTAATGATTATGGTAGCAGGGTACCACTACAGAGAGTTAGCAAGGCCATAACTAAGAAGCTGTTAGAAAACATTAACTTGGCACTGGTGTTGATTTCAACTGGATCGATCAGTGAGACTAATGCCCTATTCTACAGTACGGCAACCGTTGTCTTGGTTGAAATGGGTATTAAGCCACTGTCAACAAGGCTTCAAGCCATTTCATTTCAGCAGCAGAGGCTGCCAAGTAAGATCAAGGACAAGCGCAAGCAAATTAGTAGGTTCAGTAAGCGATCTAACCACAGTTTAGAGCATCCAAAAAGGGAAGCCACAATAGAAGCTCTAGAATCTGCCAAACAGTGGCTAGTAGCACTTTCGGCACAACTGAAGCGGTACACCAAATAGCGGGATAACAAGAGAGTGAACAAACTGTTCATCAATAATCCATCTAAAGTGTATTCCCAGTTCAACGGTAAACTGCAGAGGCCATTGTCAGATTCTCCTCGATCCAGCACCTTAAAGTTTTGAAAAGACATCTGCGAGAAAAGAGTACTCATAACACCACTGAAAATTGGCCTAAGATGCTTAAAAAGAGCCACTAACATAGTGTGGCTCAGCAAGGACTCACCACCAGTGAAATGGACATCAAGTGCAGAGTGCAGCGTATGAGGAACTGAGCAGCACCTGGCCATGACATGATTCAACCCTTCTGGTTGAAGAAATTGACATCAATTCACACTAGAATGGCTAAGCAGATGGAATGCCTAATAAAATAAGGCGACCATCCGGAATGGCTGACCAAAGGATGAACTGTACTTCTGATAAAAGATCCAAAGCAGGGGCTGACTCCCAAGATCTATCGACCAATAACGTGCTTGCCCACCACCTGGAAACTGCTCTCAGGAATAGTTGCAGACAAACTGGAAGAGCACATGAGTCACTATATGACCAGTGCTCAGAAAGAAATTGGGCACAATACCTGAAGAGTCAAACATCAGTTACTGGTGGATCGGACAGCGTGTCAAGACAGCAGGAGAAAACATACCAGTCTTGCTCTGGCTTGGATTGACTACAAAAAGGTTTATGACTCAATTCCCCATAGTTGGACACTTGAGTGCCTCAGTATGTACAATGTTCACCCTGCTCTTGTGGCATTCATCAAGATTACAATGACAAAATGGAACACATAGCTGGAGGCTAATTGCAAAAAGCTGGCGAGTATAAAAATTAAGCGAGGCATCTATTAATGTGACTCTTTATTACCGCTGCTCTTATGCATATGCCTAAACCCACTAAGCAATATGCAGGAGAAGACTTAATATGGGTACCAATTTAAGAGAGGCACCAAGATAAACTACCTCTTCTACATGGATAACATTAAGTTGTACGCTAACAAAAAAAGGGACATTGATTTTCTAATACACCTCACTCAGGTATACAGCAACGACATCGGAATGACCTTCGGTATTGAGAAATTTGGAAGGCTAATTCTTAAGAAAAACCATTCTATGCTCACAGATGGCCTAAGAATGCCAAATGGTGCAATCAAATATATTGAAGAAGGGTCCAAGTAGAATTTGCTGAGCGTGGAGTTCTGGTGTCTATGATCGGAGCAGTAAATGCTTCTGAAGGATTTATTTAACCATTTTTATTTTTTCCCATGCTTCAGGAGCACCAACTGAAATGATTGGTGCACTTGATATAACGGTTTATGGCCTTCTTAAAACGCTATTTAAATGATGCTGCAAACCCATGGCACTTGAATCGTGGAGAGCTGAATGTCACCATATATGATCTTGCTAGCCTATTAGGAAAAGCATTCCCACTGGCAATGACTATTTAAAATATCACATGAGGGTTCAGACTTCCAGGGATTTCACCATTTGACAGACACACTTTTGCTGACGATGAGTTTCTAGGCACCTTTGTTACTGATCGCCCAAACCCAGATGCAGCATCATGTGAGATCCCATCTCTGGAACAGCCTATATCATCAGATCAACCTAGTTGCTCATACCGTAGAGTGTGGTTGTTACAAGTGACACCATAATGGCCCCAGAGCAGATACGCCCATTTTTCAATGCAAGTCCTTGACAAATGGACGGAAAATGCTATGAAAAACGTCATATTTTAGTTCAAACAGCATTATATTATGTTTTAAATACAAAAATTAGTTACCTTGATATGTTTGAATAGTCAGTAAATAAATATATACAACAGTAGTTAGAAATTCTGAACAGCTCAGGGAGTGGCAATTTGTGCCCCAGTGGTGGCCAAAGCTGCCCAGGATACGGGGCAGCTTTGGCCAGTAGCCAGGTACTTTTTTAATCTGTTTTTCTGGAGACAAACACAGCATTATATTTTTGAAAATATCTGTTTTAATACATAAAATATCTGTGAATTGCATGTCCAAATTTCAGAAAGTTGTAATTACTATCTCACAAGTAATGGTGAAATAAGTGAATTTCGGCCAACTGTGCCCTTTTACCCCTACACTGAAACATTATGATGGCTATTTTATACCTAATAGCTCAATAACAATTGTGTGTGTTTACTATTTTCAACCAGAAATCCAGGTAAATGTCAAATGAGGGTAAACTTACTCTGGTTTATAGGCCACAATAGTTTACAGAAGGTCTATGAAAGGATTATAATTCGATAAAAATCAAGTGACTATAATTTATATATAGTCTATATATTCTATATATATATTCTATATATATAGACTATAATTTATATAGTTTGCGCCCATTTGATCTTATACCATACCTTAAATCGACTGATTAGATATATTATATTTAATCATTGAATTTTTATCCACAAAAACTTTTTAAAATATTTTTCAAAATTAACAAATAAGAGTTTCCACAATAACTTTTCTACACGTTCTTCATCAATCCTTGTCTGTTAAGAAGTGTGCCGGCATATGGGCATTAAATTTTTGATAAGAGTAGTCAGGAGATACTAGTGTGGTTACATTGTCAAAGAGACACTAGCTTGCTGGAGTAAAATAGATGCTTTATGCTCATGAATATAAAAATGTTTAGTGGTTGTTGCTTTTGCTGCTGTACATTTAAACTGTGCGTAGTGATATGTTGACTAATCTGATGTGATATTACTAGTGTGTTTGTGATGATACAAATTTTTATCATCACCAACACACTAATAGTATGTAGTAGAAACTAATCTGGTAGCTAGTTTCTATAAATGAAAAAAATGCCACACTGTAGGGCTGTTCAATAGTCATTCTTGACTAACTGTAGAAAGCAGTTTGGTTGCCGTTGCTGAAACTTTTTATGAAGGTCACTTTTATAGAGTGTTAGAGTAATTACAAAAGAGCTGCCCAAGTCTGCTGATGTTAAATACACTCTATGCACAGCGCCTGCAACTACTCTTCCAATGGAGCAAATATCATCATCATGCACTTCCATAAATCAAGGATGACCACAACATTTTTACCAAAACATATATTTTGTAAATGCAAACACTGAGCGCATTGAAAAACTGTTTTCTGAAAGTTGGTAAAATAAAGCTGCAACAATCAATGTTTATTTTATTTCCAAGTTAGTTTTTTATATGAGTTACTTACAATATTTGTGTAGGTGAGCAAATTATATTCAAAGCAAAGGCTAAATAGGCTAGCTAGGGGACAAAAAGTGTATTGATAGAGATTTGATTTGTTTAAAGAACTGAGTTGAATCAATTTGTTGGAACCTTGGTTAGCTAAAGACTTGATAATTAATTTGTAGTATTTCGTTTATTGAATTAATTCACGTCAATTCTTGCCTGATCCTTGATGCAGAGAATTTAGTAACCGGATAGTTAATTTTTTGATGAACATTGGATTGAATAAAGTCAATTTTTCAAGTCTTTAAATAAACTCTGTGCAAAATTAATAAAGTTGGAAGACTTTTATATCAAGTGAAAATGAATAGTTGGAATAAGCTACAATTAGGCGTAAATAATGCATACGATTAATTCAAAGTTGATGTTTTGGAAAAGTTTAAGGCTCTCACATATACTTGGTTCTACGAGTATAATATAAAACTTCTTTACAATGTCACCTCAAGAAAGAAATGCACTACTGCTGGACCTTTAGAATTGATGATGATTATCTAGTGTGTTTGACTGTACTGGGGGGTTTATCGATTAGCATCTAACGAGTAACGTGTAACAAGCATTACTTTATTGCTTATTTATAGATCTGATCACATACATCTTACCTAACATATGATAGCATATGGTATAGAGAAAAAAGGGTACAAAATGTAGCACATGTATATATGCACCACATGTCTACGTATGGATTACGTGTGTATATATATGTACTGCCAATGTACACATGTCATGTGGATGTTGTTGGCTGATATTAACATCAGTGTCATCCACCATAAATCTTACAAAATATTATTTTATGTCAATTTTACATTCCTTTTTGAGTGTATGATCCTGATCACTCTGATAAGCAGCAGGCGCAGAAACCTTTTTAAAATGTAGAGGGCAACTTTAAACCAAATTGAAAATTATCGAAAAGTTTGAATTATATTTCCATAAAATTAATGTACAGTATGGGATCTCCACACACACTAAATAGTATAATTAAGAATTTTATATGACAGTTGCCTTTTTCTAATGGTCGATTGTTAATTTCAATTGAAAATTGCTCATTATATTTGGTAGTTGTCAATTTTGGCAACTTTCACTAGTAGCGACACAGCAAATGTGATTTAAGCTTGGTCTATGTTAAGCACTCAGAAGCCATGGATATAAAAAAGGCCTTATTGTTTTATATAGATGTCCCGCTACCTAGGTGCAATATTATGGGAAAGTTTTAGCTATAGAAAGCTTGTTCTTGCCAGGTAGTTGATAAAAAAGAATTGCAGTGCGTTGAGAATTTAGCTAGGCTTTTAGTCAATAATGTGAATGAAGGAATTGAAAATTTCATTGACCAATCATTACAAAGATTTTGAGTGCTCGTAACACACGGACCAATAAAAGTCATTCATAAGATATTTTATGTATATAAGCTTAGATTCACACTCAATGCTTTGATATCAGCGTTTCAAGAGATGATCACCAAGTGCTGCATCTGTAAATTAATTATTTAATACAATGGAATCAAAGATTATTCTTCTGCTTGCCGGTGAGTGATTTTATCACTAAAAATCTTCGACCTTAGAAAAAAAGTTGGAACCAATTAAACATTTGTTAGTGCAGTAGGCACCCCTACAATGTAATTAATCTGTTCCAGAACCATTTACGTTATGGGGAATTTTTGTTTGAAGAACAGTAAAATACCAATAAATTGCTTAATCTATTCCTAGATCTTCTAACTCAACCCCATGTCCATGCAAAAAAAACTTCACTTGAGTCTTTTAATTTGTGGGGTGTACCATAACTGCAGCTTTATTTGTTTGCATTGACTACTTTTCTCCCGGTTTTGATTAATCTCAATGTTTTTATAGACCGAGATTGCAATAATTTCACGACAAGTTGATGAGGACTGCACATATTTGACAATCATTAACAACAATTTTCTCATTTTTCCTAAAGAGAAAAGACCATTCTGCGAAGTAAAACTAGTAACAAATATTTTGTACATTTAAAATAAGGCACAGCGACAAAATAATTTTATTATAAAAAACGGTTTTCCCTGAAGTGTATTCAAGGGGTAAAGGTTAACACATAAGATAACTTTTGATGATACTCAAACTCGTAAATATCAGATTGATAGACCAATGATTTAACAACTGCAGCAATCGATCGTCATTTTTATTTATAAACAATTGTGCTGCTATTCTATTCTCCTTTTTGATGAAACCTCTAACTATATATTATGACAAACTAGAATGTCTCAAAGGTTATATATAACGCTATATTCAATGTGGCTTTTCTTCGGAAAATTGGGTGAGATAAACTAAAATTCAAACTGAATTTGAAAACTCATTCGACCTGACCTGTTATCTAGAATTTGAATTCTAGGAGGTATGCGTTTTAGGAGCGTCTACCATACGTAGTTTGAGATCTTTTACTGTATGGTAAAGTAGAAATACAGAAGGTTTCATTATTTTTCAAGGTAATCTCATAAACAATGATCTATTATTTTTAGATAAAAGCTCCTAATTAATTAATTAATTTTGAGACTTACTAGATAAAACGGAGACAAATATATCTATTTTAAACAAGAGGAATTTATAACAGTTTCATGAAAATGGCTACTCAGATACTCCACGCAAAACCTCTTTCGCTATCCAAAATATGAGTTGGTTTTATAACTTGCAGTTTGTAGTTCTCCACTTGATTTTACCTGAGTGCAATGATTATGTGTGAATATCGTGTTGATAGTATTTCTTACCGAAATTAATTTAAAGCTATTTCTAAGATTAAATTAAAATGGTTAGTTCCTCTAATATTAGTGAACTTGATTACTAGGTATGATGTTGGGAGGAAGTTATGCTATATCTTGCTATAACTGTGGAAACTGTGACAATGGTGAAAATGTGCGGTTTGATTGTTCTATTCTCTTTGACACCGATTCATGCTATGCCACTTACTTGGAGTCTACAAATACAGGTATGACACTTCCCTTGGCTTTTGTTCAATTGGTTTTTCTAAGTTCACGTTATGTTTGGTATGGTCATCTCTGTCTGATAGATCATATTTATCATATTTAAACTTCCTAAATTTATGAAACATTCAACTAATTGCTAAATTATATTCATGATACATAGTCTGAGTGTAAAGAACCAACATTTAGAATTATTCAGGTTTTAAGGTTTCTGAACTAGTATCCATTAAATCAACAAACACGATTGCACGTCAACATAAGTAGCTTCGCAATTTTTTGTTTCCTTGAACGAAGTAAAGTCGTTGATATTAAACCAACTTTCAAGAAATTTCAGTAAAGAACTTTTTAAACTTACTCAAAAATAAGGCTTAAAGTTTTCAAATATAATAATAAACATTAATACCATAATGTACCAGAAATACTTTGATTGCATTTATAAATATAGTTGTAGGAGTTTCTGAACCCATAGGAAAGGTTTAAAACAGAAAAGTAAATTTATGAATATTTAGCAAAGCCTTTTTAGGTTTGCTGTTTTTGTGCAGCTTTTTTCAGCAATAATCATTGATGTATAACATAAAATTGATGAAATATTCCATTATAATGCGAACAGTGTTTGTAAAAACTTTTGACAGAAAAAAAATTACTCATCTGCAAATGCTATGACAGTAGTTATTTTATATACAATTTTATGGAGTAAACTGAGTGTGAGCATTCTCTGTTTTACATTATGCCTTGGACGCTCATGGTTTGCAATCAAAAAGTTTGACTTGATTTGGTGCAAACGGAAAAGTAAAGTTTTGTTAAGTGAAGTTGTGAATTTTTGTTTGTGATGTAAAAACTGGTTTTTGGGTTGAGTGTAGTTTTAGAGAGTTCAAAAGTTGTTTAAACATTCAATAATTCTAGCAAACATTGTTGGTCACAGATCGTCTTTACACTTCAAGTTAATATTGTTTTCAGTGACCAAGTCATGTGGCACTCAGGAAATTGACGGCTACAACTTCGCAAATGGCTGCACTGAAGCAAATGGTGTAGTGCTTTGCCGCTGCCGCTCTAACTACTGCAATACAGATGACTTGATAACGTCTTATCGTAAACAGACAACGCCGAACAGAACGACAAGACGGAAAATAAGTACAACAGAACAGAAAATAACTACAACAGAACAGAAAAGTACTACAACAGAACAGAAAAGTACTACAACTGAACAGTACTACAATACAGCAGTGTCTTGCACAAGTTCTGCTACTTTTTGGTTGTTTGCTTTGGCTCTACTCAAGGTTTTTATCTAGTCATAAAAACCCGCTCAAGATCAACTGGCACTTGTCAGTATAAATATATTGAATACAATTTTTTCAGCATTTAAGTGATTTAGAAAAAAAATGTAAAAAGCTTCGACTTTTGAATAAAAGTAATGAAATTGACTATTTTTACAGAATACCATTAAAGATTAGCACAACTTTTCTCATTTTTCTTGTCAATATGTTTTCTCATGTATACAAATATAAGTCAAAGCTGATTGACTGCATGCCAGGAACCTTTTGTTTAAACAAAGACAATATACAGCTGCTTGTACAACTACGGGAAACCTTGCAAATTTTAAACAGTTCTATTATCTTATGTTGACATATATGCCAACAAGAAATTCGCTTTGCCCACACTGGTCATCTACAAAAGGAAAGTCAGCTGCTGTTATACGGTTTTTATACCAGGGACACTAATCGTAATCAAATAGTAACAGCTGAGCATGCATGGCTTTCAAGTTTTACAAATAGCTTCCAATAGCAAACATGAAAATTGGCCTAAGCGACCTAAATTGGCCTAATGGCTAGAAAACAAACTGCCTGAGTATATGTGAATTAAAAAAGCAAAAAAAATTACCCTAAACTCTGACTTGTGGGAAAATTATTCAGTTTTTAGGTAAAAAGCCTGATTATTTTTGCTGTATGATGATGCTGTTTGCAACATCCTTCATTTGCATTGTCTAAATTTTAACTTACATGTAACAGTGTTCTAACCTTAAAAGAATTCCACAGCTTTCAACATTCCTTTCAAGCTGAGGTGACCTCAAACAACAGTATATATACAACTTTAACAAACTTTGTATAACACATGTCGTTCTGTTTTTTGTTTGAGTGCCACAACATCTGTCATCTAGGTCAATTTACTACATAAATGTAATTGCTACACAGTGCTTCCCAGTATCCTGTCAAGACCCGAGTTTCTTCATTCCATTCACGTGTCTAGATTTTTTGGCTTGCATTCTATCTGCAACAAAATGCTGTTTGGTTTATTTCTTTTGGCAAGTATTCAAACTTATGACCGCAAGCAAATATTTAGGTGCCAAACTTTGTCCCATATGACAAAGGCGAGAACCAAATATCTTTAATACTACAATCAAAAGACTAGTTCAACATAGCTTGTTTTAAAAATTACTTAGTTTAGTATTTTGAAATCTCTGTTGTACGTCTTTTGATTGGACAGTAGCTGCCCTAAACGAGTCAGCGTTTCTAGGTGTATCACCCTTTCTTTCACTCGGTCATCAGTTTCCTTATATTTGGGTTATTACTTTTATTGATGAATTTATCTGTTTCCCATTTTGTGACCATGCGAGATTAAACTCAGCAATTAAAACCACTTTTATTATAATAGCAGCTAGTCACTATGATTGAATAAACATTAAAACATAGCAATATTTAAATGGCTACTAGCAATAGTCAACTTGCACTCTAACTTAGCTGCCTAATGTAGAACAAATAAACTTAGAAAATTCAGTTAGCACAATCATTCTACACAAATAAATTACAATTTGACTGCAGGTTAATTTTATATAATGCACACTATAACCAGTTTTTCAACATTTGAATCAAAGCTTCATTTTTCTGTATTAATTTTGATTTTTTAAAACATGATCCAACCCAAACGTTTATTTTATAAGTAAATTCTCAAAGCGTTTTTTCAAAGTTCACATATTTATTATGATGACTTGTATATTAATATGTATAATATTATAATATAATAAAATAATATAACGTAAATTTCAGTTTATTTATGTTATATAACTTGTCAAGTTTACACTAAGGAAGATAATAAGAGACCACAAAGTACGATTAAACAAATTCCAATCAGTGCAAGTACAAAAATTCCTTGATTTTAAAAGCCAATGAATATTGATTTGATGAAAAGAGGATAAAATAACATTTAGTGATCACATGGATTTGCAGGGTTTCATTGACAGTGCATCACACCTAACCCTGTTTACTTAAAGCCGTGGGATTTTTTCTTCACACTCGCACCAAACCTGTCACTTATTCACCATTTCTTTATTTACTACTGCGTTTTTTTGCATTTTACTTTGATAAATGATGAAGTTTTTGCCATTACCCAACATATAATTTCTACCAGGTTTCTATAATTCAGTTTACATGTTCATGTACCTCTACTTCCTTTTATCATCTTTCTTATTATCAAGATTTCTCTCTCACTGCATAGTTTGTCAATATCATCATCAGGATCCTTTGACCAATCAACAATTGATCATAAATAAATTTCAGTCTAATTTTCTGTGAGCATAGATGGAACAATTTCAAACAAGGTTCCTCTATTGATAACCTTCAAAATTTTAACGCAAAGCTTTGTTCATGCAATGCTAGATAAATAGGTATGTCATGTGTTTGCAATTCCACTAAATGTGAAATCTGATAACGCGATTACCATAAAATTCACCAGGATGCTCACCAAGATATTCACTCAGTTGACCTCTTCGTAAAAAAGATTTAATCCTGTAACATAGCAATATTCATCACACCTTGCGCATTTGTTTATGCTTCATTACATATGCTAATACGTACCTCTACAAAACAAGATTCACATGATCAGTTACACCAGAAATTGGCAGTTAAACATCAGTATGGCCACTAATTTGGAATGCCACCAAGTCTGTGGTGAATCAGGTGGAATGCATGTAATTGAAAAATACCTGACAAAAAATGAGACATTAGTCATGTTTTTGACCGGAAATCTTCTGGCTGTATCCTCACTGCTAACACCATAACAGTACGCTTTTCAGCCCCTTATACCTTATCACTAAATAAATTTTTAACTTTTTTTCAAACAAGATCTCCGAGGGCAATTGGTCCCACAAAAACGCCTGATGTGAGAAGATGTAGTCGGTAAACCTGTGTGTAAATTAACTTGCTGAATAGATTTTATTATAATCTATGCGATAAGCCAAGAATGAGTCTACATGATTTTAGTTATCCTCCTTTTACATTTACTATATATAGGAATATTTATATATATATATCTATATATATATATATATATATATATATATATATATATATATATATATATATATATATATATATACATATATATATATATATAATATATATATATATGTATATATATATACAATATATATCTGTATATAATCACCGCCTGTATTTTTTTCACATTGCAATCACGGTTTAAACTAGACTTTAAAGATGATGTGATAAAGATTTAAAAATGAAGAGCGACAGTTGCTGGAGTATAGTGTCTTTTTAGCCGCAGTACAAAGTGTTGATTTACAAGTATTTGTAAATCAACTTCAATCGTACTTTCAATAAAGATAAAGTTTATGTTAAGTTTACTTCACGGGCAAGGACCTTTTTACTATTCTTTCTTACCAGAGAATAAATCTTGTAGTTTAGCAAAAGTTTCAACATTTTTTGCAACTATTTATGCTTCATTATAGATTGTGAAACTCACCTATGTGATGCATCATTCAAATGATCAATCTGATTAGAAATTGACAATTGATTATTGGCATCGTCAGGAACTTGAAACAGGTAGTGGAAGCCAAGCTAATAATGATTTTGAACAAATTCTTTCCTTCTAATCTTTTCGAATGTTTCGTTTTCTATTTCTAGAAGTATTGCAAACATTTATAACTATATTTCAAATGATGAAGAGTATTACAACTTATTTTATAGCTTTGTGGATTCTCACAACACTTTTTAGCGACCATAGGTATGTTAAGCAAACTGAACTTGCATTCAATAGTGACTTGTGATTCTACTCTTTTTTCATAGAAAAACTCAGTTTTGGCTTCAATTTATAGCATGCATTTAAAATAAATCGAAAAAAAATTACCAAAAATTGTTACATAAATGGGTCAATTCAAAATTTGTATTCAAAATCTGTAAAGGTAAATTAAAAACTTAATATCTTTAGCTAGTTAAATTAACTGTGAAATGGTCTTCAAATGTTAAAGAAAAGCAAACTATATGCGTTTTCAAAAAGTTATCACAGTTTTTTAAAGCTTTTTTATTCAGTAGTCAGATAAAATTAAATGTAAGATATCAAAAATTTCTACCAATTTTGATACAAAGATACTACAAAAAGATACAATTTTATCCATGAACTAGGGTCTTCTTTACCACACTTTCAAAACATTGTGAACCAAGTCTTGAAAGGGTTGAGTACTACATGTTTTTATCAAAAACCTTTCTTCATTACAGAAGCTTGGTAATAGGTAATAGACATTCGCCAAGCACGTATGCCATCCTCAGTTTTCTAAACCTTCCTGAAGTTAAATTTCATAGCGGTTAGCTAAAAAATACCTTTGCTGTCTAGAAGCTGATTGCATCTACCGTCTTTTCAAATAGCAATTCATTTATATGAACTATTTTAGAAAGTTGTTTTAATTGAACGAAGCCTGTTGAAAACTTGATTTCTGTTGACAATAACAAAAACAATAATTTTATTCTTTTATATTAATATAAATGCTGTTAAAAGGAAGTCTAAAATTCATCAGTCTAAAAGTTTGTCTGACAACAATTCGTCCAGTTCGACTTCTAATAGATTAGCCAGAAAATCTAACCTTCTCAAAATAAGTAATGTTTGCTGTCATGATGGACTTTACACTTATGATTGGCTAGAGAGAGAGAGACAAAGTTAAATAGAGAGAAAGTGAAAGAGAGAGAGCCACTGTTGCGGCATTTAGTTTTTCCGCTTCATTACAGATGCCGATGCATACCTCTATGAAGCAAAATTCACATGATAATTTGCACCAGAATTTGGCAGTTAAACATCAATGTGACCACTAATTTGGCAAACGACAAAGTTTTTTAATCTTTTGTCTACATCTAAACATTGACAACGCCATGTCATTATGCTTCTCAGCCACCAATAATTTATTGCTAAATAGATTTTGAAGCATTTTTTTTCAAACAATATCTCTGAGGGCACTTGATCCTACAGAAGAAAACCTGATATGAGAATATGTAATTGGTAAACTTGTGCTTAAATTAACCAACTGGATAGCTTCTATCATATTCTATGCAATAAGCAATTATCAAGTTTACAATTTTAATGAAAGGCAACCATTTTAGTTTTTTATATGCACTGTATCTATTTACAGAAATGGACCCTAAAGATTCCGTAAAATATCCGTCTACTTGTTTGAACAGATAACGATTTGTTTGTATTTCTTATATCAGAACATGAATTTTGTTTGACTTGGTAATCCTTGTTTAAAACAAACTCTAGTAATGATGAAATAAAAATTTTAAAAGAAAGAGTGATCGTTGCTTAAATATAGGGTATTTTTCTGCGATGCAAACTATGGATTTAAAAGATTGTCAATGGCAACCGCTTTTTGATTATTCCTTCATACCAAAGATTAAATGCTGAACTTTAGCAGTTGTTTGAACATTTTTTACATCTAGTTATGATCCATTAAATATGATGAGCCTTGTCTATGCAATGCATCGTTAACATGACCATTCTTATCAGAAATTGACAGATGCCCATTGCCATCATTAGTAATTTGAAAGCTCTAAGTCATGTCGAAATAGGTAGAGGTTATTTCTGATGTAACATTTAGACATACTCTTTTTAACTATAGCTCTTCAATGTTAACAAAGCACCTATCAAATTCAATTTAAAATTCAATAGTTTTAGCTAATTGAGTTTAAGGTTTTAAGGTCTCCGAAGATTAAAGGAAGTCTAAATGTACGAGATAGCATAACGTTTTCTCAGTTTTTTAAAGTTTATTTATTGAATAGTCTGTCAAAAGTTGGAGGTAAGATATAAAAAATTTTACTGAGAAACATCAAAAATGCCAAATTTGCCTCCAACAAGAGTCTTCTTTACCACACTTTTAAAGTACTGTGAACTAAGTTGTGAAAGTTTTAAAAGGTGTGTGTTTTATCAAAATTTTTTTTAATAACAAATACTTTGTTAAGATGGGAATGACTGGACCAAAGATGCCGTCCTAGTTTTTTTCTAAACGCTGTTTTAATGAAATTTTAAAGCGGTTAACCAAGGGTTACTTTTATTGTCTAAAAACTTATATCATTTTCATTTTTAGAGCAGTTTATTTTCTTTGCATATTTTAGAAAATGTATCAAATGAGGAAAGCTCAGAAAAGTCATGAATTCTATTATAATAGACCCTATCTAAAATTATTATTTTTAAAATAATAAGAATGCATTTAGAGACCGACCACATTTTAACCGGCTAAAAATTTGCTAACATGAATCTAGTCAGACCGCAGACCGACTAGCCAGAAATTCTAACCTTCTCAAAGTAAATACCGCTCGCCGTTCTCAGAAAAGGATTTCAAACTTTAAAAATTTTAAGCCAATTGATGAACGCATGCTACATTACACAGGACCCAATTCAAAAAAATGTTACCGGTACAATCAATAGCGGACTCAAAATAAAAGCAGAATAATTCTGGACGTATAAATAAAGGTTTTCTAAAGAATTCCAATTCTGCCTCACTTCAAGTAGAAAACTTCAGTAAAATATAACTGAATTGCCTTTTTTGGACAATAAAAAATTATAAATAGCCTAAACATGTCAAAAAGGGGTATCAGTTACATCCTATATGTTATATAGGATGTGTTACACGTTTGATTTCCATAAAATATGACTCCTATCAAAAATATTTTATAGATCTTTGATAAGCTTGGCTGTTTTTTTCACATAACTATCGACTGTTTACTTCATGTAACTGTTTTATGGTTTTGTTTTAAAAGTGAATGCCTTAGAAACTAGCTATTGGGACCAGAATTTCTTAAGCTACCATTAATAAGCAATCAAGTGGTTAAACTATGATATAAATCAATCAACCTTGCATTTTGACACATCACCTTCTACTATCGCTTAGTCAGGTGCAAAAAACCAAACAGTGCAACTGTAGCTCTCTATCTCTTTCACATTCTCTCTCACTTTTCTCTCTTTGTTCAGTGATATGTGTAAAGTCCATTATGAATTGAAATTCATTTGTTTGATGTTTTTAATTTAATGGTCATTCATAGAAGTAACCTGCATCATTACTAGATATTTATTCATATGTGTAAACTTCATCAATGATGATCATTTATATGGGTAAAGTCCATAATCAATGGTCATTCATATGTGTAAAGACCATATTCATTGGCCATTAATATGTGTAACGTCTAACATTACTGGCCATCCATATACTGTATATAATGCCTATCATTACTGATCATTCATATGTGTAAGATCAATTGTGACTGGTTGTTCATGTGTTTAGACCCCTCATCAATTACTATTCATAAATAGTGCTGATGGGGTTTCACTAAAAACATTTTATGTGACAACAGTTCTTAATACAGATAATTAGTCTGGTTCTGTAAAACTTTTGTAAAACGTTTTACAACAATCGAGATGAGGCGTTTTGCTTGCTTAGAGCAGAAAATATAGTTACACTGTGACATTAACAAGAAAACCTTATACACATTAGCACAATAGCTGGACAATTTACATTAAAAAGTCGAGAATCTGTTAATTAATTCCATCACATTATAGTTTTGTTTATAGACCTCCAAATTCTACAGTAGAATGGATAACAAAATTTTCAGATTTTGTAAAAGAGTGTTACAGCAACACTGACAAAATTTTGGTACTGGATGATTTCAGTATCATTTGTTGAACACAAAAGAATGTTCTATTTGAAAAAGGAAAATATGTAATCCGATGTTTTTAAAACAGCTGATTGGCTATAACCCACAAGAGTAGCTGAAAACTCAATGACATTAATTGATCATGCATATGCAAAATTTTCTCATTAGGCCAAGTTTTCTGGAGTACTGAAATCTTCTATGAGCGATCATAATTTAGCAATGTAGCACAAAATCATTTCCTCAGAAAATAACTTATATAGATTACTCCATATTCATTCCTGCAAATATTTCAAATAAGTTTTCCTTCATCAGTTGGAATGATATTTTGATTAAAAAGAACACTAATGACATGATTAACCTATTTAACCAAAATATTTCTATAGCTGTCAACAAGTTAGCGTCTCTTAAAACTAGAAAGGTCAAGTCAGAATCTCTACTTATCTGGCTTGACAAAGAAGTACAGCAAAATATAAAGTTGAGAGAACAACTGAAAAACTGCAAAGATTAGACTGCTTACAAAAATCAGCACAATTTTATCACAAATCTCATTAAAAGAAAAAATAAACAAAATGTATCGACAAACTTGTTAAACAGTCAAAGCTTGGTGATATGAATAAGCTTTGGCAAACTTTGAATCAAAAAATCAAAGCTGTGACATTTGTTTGTAAGCTTTAGAACTTAACTCACATTTTGTGTTTATTGCAAGTAAACATTCAAATTCAATTTTACCGTCATCCAATCCTTATTTGTCTTGCCAAAACACCGAGTCGAAGACCACATTTAATGAGTTTCCAAAATTTATTCCTCATGATATTGTAAAATATATCAGTAACATACCTAATTCCAATGCCTCAGGCATAGACAATATTTCTGTAAAAATGATAAAAGCAACTCTTCCATTCATTGTACCTATTATCCCTGATGTGTTTAACTGAACATTGATTGATGGCTGTTTTCCTTCAGCATAGAAACATGCAAAGGGTTACTCCATTTTTTTAAAAGAGGAGATAATAGCAACCCATCAAATTTCCGCCCTGTTTCAGTACTCCCTATGTTATCTAAAGTTTTTGAAATGCACTTAAATATCCACATCTACTCTCATTTATCCAGAAAAATGATATTTTACATCCTTAACAGTGTGGTTTCAGAAAAAGTCATTCATACACTGATGCTGTTCATAAACTAATCTCAGACTGTTTAGATTTAAAAACCAAAAGTGGAAAGATTTGCTTGATTTTTAGATTTCAGCAAAGCTTTTGATTGTGTCAGTCACCAAATATAATATCATAAACTAGAACTTGCTGGTTTTGAAAATAAATAGTTGCAAATACTTCAATCTTATTTTCACAAAAGGTGTCAAAAGGTCGTCATGAATGACAAGGATTCACTGCCACAAGAAATAGATGTTAGTGTTCCACAGGGGTCACTTATTGCGCCAGTATTACTTTTAATATAAACCAACTTCTTAGACTTATTCCAAAATGTTCTGCCTACGCTGATGATGCTGTTTTTGTACATGTACATGTAAGTTATCACAAAGATGTGCAACTTTTTGAGGCGAACTGAAATCTCATCATGCTAATTATCTTTAACTTGTGTACCTCAAATCATATGACAATCAATTTACAAAAATCAGACTTTCTTTGCTATAATACTGATGAACAGCTTCGAAACAGCTTTGCTCTTGAATTTAGCAGTCAATCCATCACTTGTAGACATGAGACAAAATTGTTAGGATTTATTTTGACAGACCGACTCTCTTGGAATTATCAACTCGACACTATTTGTAGTAAGGTCACGGAGTCATTGACACTGCTCCAGTTTTGCAGGCCATACATGAACTCAAAATCCGCTATTGCATTTTATTATCAGTTTATATTTTGCCAAATTTTTTATGGTATCTACATTTATTTTAAGTCTAGCTCCAAGATAGGTCACTAAGGATTTATTTTTTGTTGCAGAAAAGAACATTTCGACTCATTGCAAATTTATATCATATTCCTGCACATATTATTCCAACGAAGGATCTTTCCAAATCTCTGCGTCTTCTTACTCTGTCTATGCTAAGTATTGATTTCACTTCAATTCAATGTTTCAAGATTTTTCATGGTTTGTGTCCTCGTGTTTTACATGACAAGTACAGGTTCTCAACTCATTTCAACTTATGTGATGTGAACAATTTGCATACAATCACTAACAATCATTTTGAAAATGTCATTGCCAGCTGATTTAGCAATCTTCCACCAAATATCCATTCTCTTAGCAAAGAAAGGAATTTTAAACACTCTATGTCAGACTATTTATTCAACTTTAATGGCCAACTGTTGCTTTTTTTCAATTTGTTTTGTTTTTGTTTTGTTTTACCGTTGCTGTATGGCCATGCAGCTGTCACTATTTGATTATGATTAGTGTCACTGAGGAAGTAGAGGTACATGTATACTAAATTATAGAAGCCTGGTAGAAATTATATCTTGGGTAATGGCAAAAACCTCATCATTTTTCAAAGTAAAATGCAAAAAAATGCAGTAGTAAATAAAAAAATGGTGAATAAGTGACAGGTTTGGTGCGAGTGTGAAGAACAAATCCCACGGCTTTAAGTAAACAGGGTTAGGTGTGATTACTGTCAATGAAACCCTGCAAATCCATGTGATCACTAAATGTTATTTTATCCTCTTTTCATCAAATCAATATTCATCGGTTTTTAAAATCGAGGAATCTGTGTACTTGCACTGATTGGAATTTGTTTAATCGTACTTTGTGGTCTCTTATTATCTTCCTTAGTGTAAATTTGACAATTTATATAACATAAATAAACTGAAATTTACGTTATATTCTTCTATTATATTATAATATTATACATATTAATATGCAAGTCGTCATAATAAATATGTGAGTCTTGAAAAAATGCTTTGAGAATTTTCTTATAAAATAAACGTTCAGGTTGGATCATGTTTTAAAAAGTCAAAATCAATACAGAAAAATGAAGCTTTGATTCAAATGTTGAAAAATTGGTTATAGTGTGCATTATATAAAATTAAACCGCAGTCAAATTGTAATTTATTTGTGTAGAATGATTTTGCTAAGTGAATTTTCTAAGTTTATTTGTTCTACATTAGGCAGCTAAGTTAGAGTGCAAGTTGACTATTGCTAGTAGCCATTTAAATATTGCTACGTTTTAATGTTTATTCAATCATAGTGACTAGCTGGTATTATAATAAAAGTAGTTTTAATTGCTGAGTTTAATCTCGCATGGTCACAAAATGGGAAACAGATAAATTCATCAATAAAAGTAATAACCCAAATATAAGGAAACTGATGACCGAGTGAAAGAAAGGGTGATACACCTAATAACGCTGACTCGTTTAGGGCAGCTACTGTCCAATCAAAAGACGTACAACAGAGATTTCAAAATACAAAACTAAGTAATTTAAAAAAAAAGCTATGTTGAACTAGTCTTTTGATTGTAGTATTAGAGATAGTAGTTCTTGCCTTTGTCATATGTGACAAAGTTTGGCACCCAAATATTTGCTTGCGGTCATAAGTTTGAATACTTGCCAAAAGAAATAAACCAAACAGCATTTTATTGCAGATAGAATGCAAGCCAAAAAATCTAGACACGTGAATGGAATGGAGAAACTCGGGGTCTTGACAGGATACTGGGAAACACTGTGTAGCAGTTACATTTATGTAGTAAATTGACCTCGATGACAGATGTTGTGGCATTTAAACAAAAAACAGAACGACATGTGTTATACAAAGTTTGTTAAAGTTGTATATATACTGTTGTTTGAGGTCACCTCAGCTTGAAATGAATGTTGAAAGCTGTAGAAATCTTTTAAGGTTAGAACACTGTTACATGTAAGTTAAAATTTAGACAATGCAAATGAAGGATGTTGCAAACAGCATCATCATACAGCAAAAATAATCAGGCTTTTTACCTAAAAATTGAATAATTTTCCCACAAGTCAGAGTTTAGGGTATTTTTTTGCTTTTTTAAATCACATAATTATACTCAGGCAGGTTGTTTTCTAGCCATTAGGCCAATTTAGGTCATTTAGGCCAATTTTCATGTTAGCTATTGGAAGCTATTTGTAAAACTTGAAAGCCATGCATGCTCAGCTGTTACTATTTGATTACGATTAGTGTCCCTGGTATAAAAACCATATAACAGCAGTTGACTTTCCTTTCCTAGATGACCAGTGTGAGCAAAGCGAGTTTCTTGTTGGCATATATGTCAAAAGAAGATAATAGAACTGTTTAACATTTGCAAGCTTTCCCGTAGATGTACAATCAGTTGTATATTGGCTTTGTTTCAAAAAAAGGTTCCTGTCATGCTGTCAATCAAATTTTGACTTATATTTCTATACATGAGAAAACATACTGACAAGAAAAATGAAAAAAGTTGAGCTTATCTCTATTTGTATTCTGTGAAAATAGTCAATTTCATTACTTTTGCACAGAAAGTCACTTCTTTTTATGTTTTTTTTCACAAAACACTTAAATGCTGAAATATGTGTATTTCATATATTTATACTGACAAGCGCCAGTTAATCTTGATCATGCTCTTATAACTAGATGAAGAGCTTGAGTACGGTCAAAGCAAGAATGCAGAAAGTAGCAGAACTTGTACAAGGTACTGCAGTACTATAGTAGTGTTCGATTGTAGTTCTTTTCTGTTTTGTTGTATTTATTTTCCATTCTGTTGTAGTTATTTTCCGTTCTGTTGTTCTGTTCGGCGTGGTCTGTTCACTATAAGACGTTATCAAGTCATCTGTATTGCAGTAGTTGGAGCGACAGCTGCAAACAACCGTACCAATTGTTTCGTGCAGCCATCTCTGAAGTTGTCGTAGTCAAGTTGCTCAAAGCCACACAACTTGCTTACTAAAAAGTTTTTAAGTTAAAGTACAAGGATGATCTATTATCAACGAGGTTTCCTAACACTCCTACCAGTTTTCTATTTCTACCAGTTTTCTACAATTCAGTTTATATGTACCGCTACTTCCTTTTATCATCTTTCTTATTATCAAGATTTCTCTCTCATTGCATAGTTTGTGAATCAGGATCCCTTGACCAATCAATTATGGCGTTATCACAATTGATACAACCAAGTCGACCAAGGCGACCAATCACATATTGATGGCGAATAAATTTATGTCTAGTTTTCTGTGAGAATAGCTTGAACAAATTCAAACAAGATTCCTCTATTGATAACCATCAAATTTTTGACACAAAGCTTTGTTCATGCAATGCCAAATATATAGGTATGTCATGTGGTTGCAACTCCACTAAATGTTAAATCTGATAACGCATTTACCATAAAATTTACCAGAATACTCACCAAGATATTCACTCAGTTGCCCTCTTCATAAAAAAAGATTTTATCTTGTAATGAAGCAATATTCATCACACCTTGCGCATTTATTTATGCTTCATTACATATGCTGATACATACCTCTACAAAGCAAGATTCACATGATCAGTTACACCAGAAATTGGCAGTTAAACATCAGTATGGCCACTAATTTGGAATGCCATCAAGTCTGTGGTGAATCAGGTGGAATACATGTAATTGAAAAATACCTGACAAAATATGAGACATTAGTCATGTTTTTGACCGGAAATCTTTCGGCTGTATCCTCACTGCTAACACCATAACAGTATGCTTTTCAGCCCCTTATACCTTTTCACTAAATAAAGTTTTAACTATTTTTTAAACAAGATCTCCGAGGGTACTTGGTCCTACAAAAAAACCTGATGTAAGAAGATGTAGTCGGTAAATCTGTGTGTAAATTAACTTGCTGGATAGATTTTATTATAATCTATGAGATAAGCCAAAATGAGTTTACCTTATTTTAGAAAAGCAACGAGTTTAGTTATCTTCCTTTTACATGCACTATATATATAAATATATATATACATGCATATATATATATAAATATATATATATACATGTATATATATATATATATATATATATATATATATATATATATATATATATATATATATATATATGCAGCCTCCATGGCCACTTCAGATAAGTTGCTAGCTGAATTTCAATCGGCTGCTCTTACAACGGACCTACCCCCTGATGATGAGGAAATTGACTGGCACACGAAACCTCTTCATGGTGCCTACCACCAACAAATATCTAAGGTTGGCGATCTTTACCAGACATATATGTAGCTGAACAAAGGAAACCTAACGGCCAATACGGAATCGCTAATCATTGCAGCCCAGGAGCAAGTGCTCCCAACAAGGCAACTCCAAACCAAAATCTATCACACTAGAGACGATTCTAGATGCAGACTGTGCAAAGATGTACCTGAGACCATCCAACACATCATCAGTGGATGCAAGCAGCTAGCAGGAAACGCATACACTGAGCAGCATAATCATGTCGCAGGTGTTGTGTATAGAAGTCTATGTGATGAGTATGGCCTTAACAAACCACAACACTGGTGGGAAGCTCCTGGTAAGGTAAATGAAAATGACCGCGCTAAGATCCTCTGGGACTTCTACATCAGAACTGACAAGCATGTCCTAGCAAACCAACCAGATATAGTGGTGGTAGAAAAGGAGAACAAGAGGGCTTCTATAATAGATATAGCAGTACCCAATGACTACAATATAGCCAGCAAAGAAAAAGAAAAGGTAGAGAAATATCTCTCTCTTTGAGAAGAAATTGAAAAATGCTGGAATGTAAGAACAACTGTAATCCCAGTAGTCATTAGGGCACTGGGCGCAATAACACCGGCACATAAAATGTGGCTTGCCCAAATACCAACAGCAATCAACTCAGGTGAGTTGCAGAAAAGTGCGCTATTGGGAACAGCTAAGATCTTGAGGCGAGTGCTCAAACTCCCAGGTCTCTGGTAGGAGACCCGATTAGAGCAGAATTTACCACCCATACGGTGCATTCGGGGTGAAGAAACAATTTTTTTCTTATATATGTATATATATATATATATTCATATGTAGAGATGTATATATATTCAGAATATATCTATATACATATTTTATTTATATATATTTTTAGAGGATTTTTAGAGATCATGTTATAGAGATATTTTTATGTATAGGTATGTCACCGTATAATTTATTACAAACTTGAGTGTACAAAAAATAATTCAAATACAAATAAAGTTTTACAAACAATGAATGAGGTAAATAAAAACAGTTTGACCTATATAGCGGTTGTCTGGCAATAAAATTAAACTGATATTCTTGATAAGCAAATAATAGCGTGTAATTGGGCTCTCTGACTAGTTGTTTTAATAATAGCAGCTTTATCGCTGTCACTGTCTTGAGTAGACGCTAAAGGCAATTTTCTTGATACTACATGGCTGCTAAAGCAGTTGTCATCCAAACTCTCCTCGTGCCTTACTATTGCAACGTTCCGCCGGTTGGCCAAAAATTTGTGATCGTAAAGGCGTTTGTGTTCTTTTTTTAAACATATAGTTTCTACTTGTTAGCAGCTGTGACCACTTCTACCTCCATTTTAATACCTCCTTGAATGATTGGTGATCTTCTAGGAATGACATTTGTATACCACCCTTGCAGTCATTTTGCATTTCCGTATGATCAAAAAGCTGCTTACTCCACTTGTTTTACAGGGTAGATGACCAACATTTGCGCAGTCTGTGTTTACCAGCTTTACTGTGAATGGGTCATGCAGATTATTGGCTCTCTCTCACACTAAAACAAAAAACGAAGTGATAGGGATGGAAAAATAAATGTTGCGTTTTACCAAAGAACCAAAGCAAATTTCAATTATTAATTTAGGAAATGGTTTTGAAGAAACTCATCACTTACTACAAGTTGTTGGTTCATCAAAAGCTTCCAAATCGATGAATGTTCGTGAAAACTTTTGGGTGCAGCCAGAAATTTATAGCTAAGCATGATCGGCTTGTAGTTGTAAGCTAAATAGAAACATAAACGGGTAGTGTACGCATTTGATAGGTTAAATCTATTGCTAGCAGCAATAGAGTGAACCTTTCATAGAAGGTTATTGTGTTCATCGGCGAATAAACTAGACTCCGCATATGCATGAAAAAATGGGTTTTCGCGAAACCTAACTCTGCGAATATATTCATCATGTATGGATACATTGGTTAGCTAGTCAGGCCTACTTCTAACAACCCATTGCGTTTTAAAAGTGTAAAGTGGTATAAATAATTAGAGTGATGGAATAGGTTGTAGTGTCTTATCTTTTTCCAGGTGGATGTTTTTTCTCTGAAGTTATGAAAGATATATGGTATGATTCTGCACTTTTCAGGTGATTAGTAGTGTATCGTAAACTTATATACATAAATGTCTGTACATACACATGTATGTATATAGAGATTTATATATACATACACTAACTTGCTTTGCCGGGTAGTATAATTAGCCAATAAACAATGAGGGGTGATGTAGTTGCATGCCACTTGCTATTGGGCTGGCACACTGCCAATGGATAATTTGAGTAAGTTTACTAATAGGAGCTGACTACTTGCTCTGACCATTGAGCCCACATAAAATTGGGTGACTGCTCCATTGCTTTGCGCAATCACGTTGTGACGGGACGGAAAGGGCAGCGTATTTGTACTTATATAACGAAATAAATCACCTAAGGAATTCATCAATCTTGTGTGGCTTAACTAGTAGGGGCTTGGAATGGCAAATGGCTGGGCCCAAGATAAAATCGTCTACGATACAGACTCTTTATTCTAAGATTTTAATAGCTATAGCTGAACATAAACAGGCAAAGATACACAAAACAGACAAAATTTGAGAAATATAGGCCTATATAGAGATACACACACACACAAATATATATATATATATATATATATATATATATAATTATATATATCTTTTTATATGCAATCCTTAAGAGATTGTTTAGCCATCTGTTTGAAATTTACTCAATTACGAAATTGGTCGACGAATTCACCTATGATCACCAGGATATTTGCTCAGTCAACATTTTCATAACAAATATTAACTCTATTAATGTATTATTGTATTAACATTTAATATTTTCAACATTTTTTCTGGTTCTTCGTTAAGGCCTGGAGGCAAGAAAGACTAAAACGGTAAAGCTACTGAGCCGGCCCAGTTCTTTTGAGGTGTGAGAGACCGCAACAGAGATCAAAGGACAGACTGAGCCACACCGGCTTGGCTAGGAGTGTGATATACAGTAAGTTGACCACTGAGTCTACCACAAAGTCGGCCGTAGAAGACCAGCTTACCATCAAGTTGGCTTTGATAGTCCAGTGGAAGAGCTTACCAAAAAGATATGCATTTAAGAAGCGCAAATAAGCCCAATTAAACACTACTCATGTAAGTTTCATACCGCGAAGCTGATTGTTGTATGTATTTTTCTGTAACATTATATGCTTAGAGAAAAAATATATTTATTTTCTGTTTTATTAAAGTAATTTTTTGATTGTGGAAAGGTAAAGGGTCACAGAAAATCTTTTTAACATGTAGCTACGTATCAGTGAATGTAATTGTTTTGTTGCATAAAAGATCATGTTGCCCTTCATAATTATTCTTTAAAGTAGTGTGAAAGAACAATGTAATAAAAGTTGGGAAATAAACAGTGCAAGTAACTGGTACATAGTTTCTTTTCTAATGGCTGCAATAATATTTTACAAGTCGGCAAGTTTATAAAATTTATAGTAATACTCCAAAAGTCGAAATGCAAATATAGAAATATACAAATGACTTTGTTGTCTTCCAATCTAAAATTAATTTTTATACTGCTGAGTCGGTCAATAACAAGATCACAAGAATATTTTGAGCAGTTAGTTTCATCCTGGGTATCAGAATAGTTTTTAATGTGATTTCTTTAGATATATTTGGATTTGTAAAACCACTTATTTTTTGCCTGCCAATTTTGAAGGAAGCGTCATATAAAATTATTCAATAACAAGCATTATTGCAAACTACACATTTTTGCAAACAATAAGATTTTGCAAACCCAACACACGGTTCACACAATAAAGAAACTTCATCAATAATTTCATAGTAGAAGTACTGGCTCTATTAACTGCACTCATGCCAAAAATGGCTGCTGGCAAAATAGAATTTTAAAAATAGTTGAAATATATATTTAACATGTTATTTTTTGCGGACAGCAGTCAACTCACAGATAACTGAAACATTTTAGATTGGCAATATTATGTGGCTAACTTATCGAAATGGCATTTTAACTTTGAAATAATGATGTAGTTGCAAAGAATGCGTTTAATCATTACAGCAAAGTAGGCCTGACTAACAAGCTACGAAAAACAGTATGAACTGTGATTTGAAAAGAATTTGATAAATTTAGAAAGATATTAAGGATTCATACTTTGCTATACCGTCTCACAAAATTTTTTTATCGCGGAAACATTTATGTTAAAACACATACTCTGTAATTACACTCATTTTACTAAATGCAGTCACATCAAAAAGAACCGGAACAGCGGAAATTGGCAAAAAAATCATAGCTTCTAAATTTCATCATCTGTAATGAAACCTAAATGAATGTAAAAAATTTTAAAAACTGCTAAGTTACCAGATTTAGTCATAGGCATGAAATAGCCATGAAAAGGTGGTTTGCACAAGTATGGTGCTTGGAAAACAATTATTTTTATTCAAAATAAGAAATCATGTTTGATACTATACTATTCACTGAGGAGTTGGCAACCAACTGAAATAATCTATTTCGAGCATGCGATGCAAGCTTTGCCAGCTGGAAAAGTCACAAGTCCATCAGCTCAAGTTCGGAAAATGGCAGCATCGGCTTATGTGCCATTTAATCTCTCCTTTTAAAATTAGGAGTGAGTTGCGCTCAGGGACTCCGCTAGGAAAATATGGTGGTGAGTGATGGTCAAGCCCAGGGCCAAGTGAGTGTAGAGGAGAGAAGAAACTTTCACCAACATCAGGATAGAGCCGAGTCCTGACTCGGCAGGCGACATGGCCTTCATTGGGGCCATGATTAATTGAAGGGTCAGCCACTGAGTCGGCCCTGTAAGCAATGATATAAACTGCCACACGATAGGTGACGCTTATAATATGAGCGGGGTTTAACGATCGGGCTCTGTTGGGATGAACCCAATCATGGCACAAGAACAATGAAATATGCTAAAGAAAGCCACTAGTAAATTTACAAATATTATGAACAATAGTGACGTTTTCACTGATATGTTGGTTTCATTTTGTGGTCAAATAAATATAGTTGTCCAGTATTGTCACCGTTATGATCAGTCAGTTGCCATTCACAAACATTCGTGATATTAATAGTCGCCATTGTGAAATAGCCCAAATTCAATTTTAGCTTTATATTTTGAGTACGAAAATTACACTGCACAGCTTCGCTTCCTGTCCCATCTTATTTGCCAGGTCAAACAATGTGGCAACAATAAAAGAGTTTGTCATTTTATATTAGGGGTGGCAAAATATTAATCAAAAACTATGGAAAAAAGGGCATTGTTCGGGTTATGTCGGGTAAATTATATTTAACTTTAAGCATATATCACGACCTCTACCAATTGCACAATGGGTGAAAACAGGTAACTTGAAATGTTTTTTTTATTGACCTTAGCTAATATGGCTAAAATTGAAAAAGGTAAGAGAGAATTACGTTTTTGGTGGTTACAGGTTTTGTCGTTTTGTACTACTAACCGGAAATCAGGTGTTATCTGCGATCGACGCATAAAGGAGATAAAAATCTACACCCAAAAAACCTAACAAAGGAACGTGACCGCTCAGCAAAAACTGTGTTAGCCCCAAGCCCAGGCTAGTATAACCGTAAAGGAGCTTGATGATTAAACCGCGACCATATGATAGCTGTTGCCAATCTTGTCAGTGGTTTATATCATTCTTATAAGCGAGAGTAGTGGCCAGCCATTTTATGAAGACGATTAGTTCACACAGAGTTTGAAGAAAGCAGAGCCACAGGAAGCCTCACATCGTGCAATTCACTGTTTATCTATGTCATTTATTAAACTGTACTCTTATATATTTTTGAGATATATATATATTAATTTTTTGGTAATCAGTTGGTTATATTCTTATGAAGCTGTAGAGAAACACGACAGTTTCTTTTACACATGTAAACATCTATATAAAACATTGACTTGCAATGTAAAGGGAATATAATTGTACCACATCATTTTTACACTCAAAAAGAAGGTTACGCTAATGTTCTGACAACTATTCTCGTATAATGTTGTTGTACAACATTTTTATTGGAACATTTTATTCTTGCTATTTAGATGCTCTTTTAGAATTTTTTCTGATAGCTGAATAAATACACTGACAACAAACCTTTCAGAAATAAGTTAAATTTAATTTCACTGTTTTTTTCCGAAACTGCATGGTTTAATTGTTAAAACTGTCGACCTTGGATAATAAAATTCAATTGACATTAGTTGAATTGAAACAAATAAAAAGGTTTCTATTATTTTATTACAATTATAGATACCATCAAAATACTTATGTACACTATTTAAGTTTCCTTGAAATCATTTATCTAAAGAAAAGTAGGAACCAACACAAACTTCTATTTTTTCACTTCATTAAAAATATTTCAAACTGAATAAATTCCATTAGAATGTGTTTAACACCAGAGTTCGTTTGTTATAGTTGACAATTGTGATAAACACTTTACAAGCAATTTTTGTATCTATATTTTGATTGTGTTCTGTGTTTTTTTGTTATTATATGTTTCATGTTACCATTTGAACACTTACCAAGAACATAGTTTGATAAAAAAATGACGTGGGAAGATGATGCTTCATGCATTATACGTTACCAAACTTAACTTTCATTACATCGTAATCAATTCATTGAAGGAACATTCTGTGCAACAGGTTCAGAATGTTTCAAGATGTCTGCATTTTTACATCTCTCTAATTTTTGCCTGCGAAAATACTGAGATGTAGCTAGCTAACATGTTTGAGGCATAATCATGGAAGAAATTTGTGTTGGGATATTATGTAACGCTTTCCCAAAATTGTGTAATGTCGTCTGAAATCCTTTGTTAAAGTTTCCAGAAGCGTATTTCCGACAACATTACTGGAATTATGAAGCAGCATCTACACATTCTCTTGTAGCAATTTTGCAATGAATCGCTTCAGAAATTTTTGGAAAATCTCTAGAATGTGCTGGAAGTATGAAATTGTTGGTAGGGTAAATGCGCAAAGATTTCATACGGCGCAATTACCCAACTAACAATTACCAACCTTTGGCAAAGGTCTGAAAACTATGACTTTACTTATTTCATCAACTCTTCCTCGATCTCAACACTTTTTTACCAAGAAAAATTAAGCCCATCTTGGCACACCACCTGATAGACAAAGAAATCACTCTCAACCTTCTGTCTAAACAAGTATTTGAGGGTTGATAGCAACTCAGAAATATTTGCCAACTGCTCGAAACCCTAGTGGTAGATTGACATCGCGCATTCAGGGCCAAGTTCAGCTGAAAGGGTATTTGAGATCCAAACCTATTAAAACAACATTAGTTATATTTTATATTGAACCAGATGCCATCAACGCGGTGCCCTTTCTGCAAGAAAATCACAGTCTATTCTGCTGTTCAGATTCAACAGTAGTTATGAATAACAAGCAGCTACGGTACACCAACATACAGCAGATAAACTTCTTAACCAAATTTCAAGGCAATCGATGTTTACCTTCCCTGTTGAAGAATATTATCAACTGTCATATAATCAACCAAACAAGCTCAGACCTTGGCATAGTGAATTACAATGGATACCTATCCAAGTTTGGAGTAGACGTCTCAAAGAGCCTCTGTTATATATAACACCCAACAAATAATCTTGATGCAATTTATTCATTTTACTTGTACTACACAAATTTATAAAATCTATGCTTGCCCTGGGATTAGATACTGCGTAAGCCTGAAAACTAAGCGAGGCTTCTACAAATATTGCAGCCAATCACGTATTGGCGGAGCTACGAGTCAGTTCATTTTGAATGGTCCTGTTTTCACTGCACTAGTGCACTTAAGATGTCTATATCAGAAAGCTGTAGAAACTTGTTCTTAGCATCTTTAACATTGAGCCATTGTAAAAACGCTAAACATATTTTGGATGCAAGCTCAAGGAAATGAAAAACCATATTGTCTCTATTGGATACAGCGCTTTTGTTTATGTACAGGAGAACAACAATCCAATTAAACAAGCACGGTCAAATCAGTCAGCGCTCTCAAAGAACTTTTTAGCTGAAAAGTGCAGTGCAGTGTCACAGTGCAAAACTTTCACAGTGCAGAAGAACTACCTACTTCCATGCATAGCTAAAAGTCTGGAAACCTTAGCAGAAGCCAGTTTCTTTTTAAAATTAACCTTATGTAGAAAAAAACTGGTTTTCAACACGAGATTTCCTTGGAGCATCATCTTCCCTGGATAAGGATGCTTCAGAGAAACTTGTTCCAGAGCTTCATTATCTAGAGCAAGTTTTTTCTGGATAACGATCCTAAAGATGAATCTGTCAGAGATATGTGAGAGCAGCTCTGGAAATGAAAATTACAACATTTTAAGTTGACGACACTGCCGTTAACATTATAAAAATGATAGAAATAGTTTTGCAGTGTCGTCGTTGAATGACACTTTTACTGTACCTAGATGTTGTAATTTGTGGCACTAATTTTGAAATGATTATTATGCTTAACTCAGGTACTACATATACAATTCTTTTGATCTGCTGGCCTGAAATCGAAGTGATACGAGTGTCAACTGTTTCAAAAATAGGTTTATTATTTGAGACATGTTGGTGGCGGAAAAAAGAGTACAAAATGTCCCAAGATGTATTTTTGCTATTGGTGTTTGGCCTTAGCAAAAACTGGCGCAGTTGTAGCTTTTATGGAGAGCGGCTAGCTACTATCGTCAACACAATCTAAAGGTTTCAAAATTGACCACGACAAATACCAGTTTAGATGGACCTCAGTTTTCCAAGTGGATTTGGACAGTTTGAAACAGTCATGTTTTTTAGAACCCATGTTAGCCTATCCAAGTTTGACGCTTGAATTAAAATTTGATACTGACGTTTTTCTGTACAGAATTAGTGCTGTCCTCTCACTTGCTTTACACATACGTACATGTAGCTTTGAAAGTGTACTGTTGTAGTAAAGTTGATCCCTGTTGCGAGCTCAACTGAATTACTGTGTATTAAAAAAGAGCTGGTCAGTGCGGTCAAGTCTGTTGCCCATTTTTGTTGTGTTTATATTGTAAAAAGTTCAGGATATGCACTGATCATGCTATAATATTTTTATAAAAAAATCATGCCTTCCACTCAAGTAGCTATATGGTCAAAAGTTCTAAAAGAATTTAACTTCACTATGCTACAATGTGAAGGAAACAAGCATGGTAAGGCAGACAGCCTACCTAATCAGTCAGTCATCGGCACAAACTTGATGGAATGGTCTAACCGAGCCAAATACTTTCTGAACTTGAGATATTATCATTTAAATTTTCTACTCAACCTGTTTACTCAACCTATCTTCTACTGCCAGCCAATGCAGCCACCTAAGCTACCTGAGTCTGAAATGCACAGCCTCTCGTATTTCTTTGAATATGATTGTTTTCACCGTTAAACTGAAAATTTATTTGAACCAGTCAGTAGTGGCATGCTAAGCAGTATGTTTGAATTATTGTGTATCTTGATTCCCTTCATAGATAATGCATCTATAAATGACACAAAATGGGATGACAGGTTTTAAAAAAATGATACTTGCTAAATGTCATGAGGAAACAATGTCTAGCAATTGTCCTAGAAAACACTCTAGGACAAATTAAACAAAGTGTCAGCATAGAGGAATTCAAGGTCTAATGCAACAATACATACAGAACAAGCCTTCCTCTTAGGGGTTCAAAATATGGGCAAAGGTTAACAATAGTCGACTACTAAGTTTTTTCAATGTTTATCAAGGTAGTAACGGGACTCGAACACAATTAGGTCAAGATATGACATTGTTGCAAAGTTTACATCAAATATCCCAAAGCGTCAAAGTTATGAGGCGTATGCTGGGAATCTTTTACTTATTATGCCATCACTAAAAAACTTATGGATTATGAAATAAACTACACTGCTACTGTCAGAAAGAAAATGCATTTAAAAACAAGGTGCAAGTAAGCGCGCTAAAAAGATGGATCAACGTTCAAATCATTACTGAGAAGAAAAGAGTAGTATTGATACAGTTAGATTGTATGAAAACTGAGCTGTGACAATGTTGCCACTGATACTCATTCAAATCCAATACAGATAACTGAAAAAAATGGAGCAAGAGGCGGAAGAGGGAGCTGGATATTATCATGTCAGTTGTGATTGGAGGTTATAACCAACGCGTCAATGATGTAGACTTACTAGATTTTATCATAGCAAAATACAGGTGCCTCAAAAAATCAAAAAAGTTATTGGTTACTTGTTTGTGCACATACTTTTTATTGGTTTTTAAACGCATGGTCTATACGCCCACAAAATCACAAACTTCTGAGACTGTCCAAAAAAATTTGTTTTTGCTGCTTAAATTTCGGTTTTACATTATGTATTCTTAGCAATTGTTTTTTTGTAAAAACATGCAAATAGAGAATTTTTTCTACCTTCTCTCTACTGTCAATATTAAAAGAACAAATCATCAATCTGTCAAGCTTTGATGTTCAGAGAGATCAAGTAAGTCACTGAACAACCAAAGTAAAAAAAGATGTTGGCGTCTACTTTGTGAAGTCACTTCAACCACCACAACACCAAAGAATGTATTGTTCATCTGTAATTTGTAGACAATAGAACTTGTTTTACAAACTTTTATAATTAAAATGCAACTTGATCATTGTATTATATATTGTATTATATAAAGTTTCACTTTTATAGATCCAATTGCATGTATCTCTATTATTTTACTGGTTGTTGTTAGTTTCACCCCAAAGTTTTACATTGCGCTTGACTTATATTTTTTCTCATGGCCTGACCAGTTCAATTTGATTTGATACTTTCAATTGATTTATCACTCTAAATTTAATTTGACTTTTTTGCTAACACCTAACTGTAGCTTTGGACAAACAAATAAACCAATGGACAAGCATGGCTATTATAGCAAATAATGTACATTAGTTTCGTTTTTTATTGAAAAGCTGAAAGTTGTGTGCTTTTGAAATTGGCTGCTTATTTTGGCTTAATGTTTTAGGTGTAGTAATTTTATATCAAGTATTATTGTATATCAACTAGATCTTGATAATTTTCTAAAGACTTGACATGGAAAAGTTTGAAAATGGTATTTTGCTGAAATTCAAAAACAAAGTTTGATTGAGTTTGGTTGCAACCAACCTGGAAATTTATTGTATTGCATTTATTTATTGAATTTCACGCAAACATGTATTTATGCATGAGGACTTGTTGAATAAGTTGTTGTTTTAATAACAAGCATCAATACCATGGTTATGTATAATGCACCAAAGAGTTTTTACTGCAAGAACGATAAATTTAACAAATTGTGTCCTCACCATTTTGTGACCTCTGATCAAATCAGAGTGATTCAATTATTTCACTATAGCAGCCGTGAATCTGGATTCTCAATTGTTTTTAAATTTGATTGTAATGACTAATTATTATCTTGCATTTTAGTCACAGTTATAATGTCTAGATTATTACCTACATTTTACCATTAGTAGGAAATATAGTAGTATTCACAACCAAATGAAAATATAAACATGAATATATCTGTTTTGCCATTTAGTTTAACGTAATTGATCAAAAAAATATTGCTGCAGCAGTAGTAGCTTATGTAAAAAAAAGACTGTACAGACCTACCTACTAAAATCATCAGAAAATCTTCAATTGCTATTTTGTAAAACTTTCTTTTTAACTTTTGCACCAGTTTTTCAATTTACAAGTCATCATGAATAGCTGTTATATCACCTATGTGTTACCAAGTTTTTCACATGAAAGCAGGAAAGAATTAAAATAAGCAAAAAGCTGTATTTTTATTGTTTTATTTTGTGAAGTTTGCTCTTTAAAGCTTAATTTAAGATTATTTAATATCGAACAACATTGTAAGAGTGAAATTTAAAATTCTTTTTACAGAATTTTCTTTTATCGGTAAACTAATCTGATCGTTATGAAATGTTTAAAAAGGAATATATAGCTCTAAATTTATTTTAACTGCTCTGTCTTTGCTGAGACAAACCGATATGGTGTGCCCAAAATATCCTACATTAGTTATCTCATTAGTTCATATCGATCAGAGCTGTTTTGTTTGAACTTTTAAAACCTGAACTTTTTAGTAGGTTAAATTATAATACTTATAATTTAATCTACTAAGAAATTCAGATTTTAAAACTTGAGTGGGAAGATGCAGGACTTTGCTAAATTCATGTGTTGACAACTCCATGTTATGCCCATATGTGATAAGTGAGGATTACCCTAAGTGTAAGTGGAATCCTGTCATGTATGAACATAACTTGAAGTTGTATACACATGAATTTAGCAAAGTCATGCAACTCCAAACTATGGTTTTACGGCATGGTAGACACTCCGCATATTTAACTTTTGACCGATTCAATATTACAAAACTCAGTCATGATAATTATTGTATTTTAAAAGTGCAAACTCGCAATAAAAAATACTTTGATTTCCTTTACTATCCTGCAATAACAGCACCACAAAACCTCAAACAAGTAGCTTTCAATAATATTTTTCAGGCAATGTCAAATTTTGAAGCTTTTTCATATTTTAGAAAGCAAGAAGATAAATTCATTTTACCCGAAGAATAATTTGACGAAATTTCAGTAGAGAGCAAGCACTCTTTGCATTGTTTTTTTTGTTGTTGTTTTTCTGTTAAATTAGCTTCATTCTTGTTGGCCTTCACAAGCAGATAAAATATTATTTCACTTTGACATAGCTAGAAGTTGATCATTTAGCAAATCAATGTATTTTTTGACTCAAATTTATTATAATGTTTTAAGAATTCGATAAATTGTTTTTACAGATGGTTGGGCAAACACTGGAGTTATCACTGGCTGCCTTAACAAGAGCAAGCAATTTCTAATGAAGTGGTTAACAATTCTTACTGGTTCATGAAGGATAAAATGAAGCATTTATGTATTGTGAGTGTTCATGGTTTAGCATTGCAGTTGCCGATAAGAGATCTAGATTAGGAGACGGTGCCTTTTAACGCCTATCAAGTTTTGTTAATTTAACCCTATCAATGCCATAGCCGCATAAATGCGTTTTCTATTGTCAAGTGCCGTAGATGCATAATTATGACTTTCCCAGCAATTGGATAGTAACTTCACTTTATTTTTTGTTGACAATATAACCCACGATCTTTAGGTATTTTTGTGATATTGGCAATGTTGTCCAAAGATGTTTTAATAAAATTAGCCTAAAATAATGAAGCATTTTTAAACTTTCGTTTGAAGCTACTAACTTAAAAATGAACAATTTTTGTGTAACTTTTTTTAAGTGCCGTTAGAGTCTGAAAACAGGTAATTACTTATGTCGATGACGATATAGCCAATTCAGATTTAGATTTTTGTGATTATACAGATACATTAATTAAAGTAGCAGCAGTGACTTAGATAGTGGTGAAAGTAATAGTTTTGTAAGAGTAAGGAACATTGTGGAGGATCGTCCTAACTTCGCAGCGATTGCTTCACATAGCTTTATTATCGCACAAAGTATAGATACATTGAAATTTTTTACATAGCAGTATTAGTTAAAATGTTGGCAAAATAAAATATGTTACAAATTTGATCTACATAAAGTTTGAAATTGAAAAAATATAGTATACATATCATTAAGCAATATCGTCAATTTTCAGTAAAATGGCTGGCACTAGGCCAGTTGCTAAATTTGTACAGGGATGGCACTGAAAGGGTTAAACTTTGAACCATCTTGGCAATCAGGTCGTTTCAAGCATAAAAAAACAATCACACATGGTAAAGAATAGTGAAGCTTTCTCACAAAATCTCTTAAATTTTTAGTAAGTTCATCGTTAGTGCTAGTCTTGGTCGCAGTAATATGCTGATTAGTGGTCTGAGCAAACTTGTGTTTGCTGGCTCATTTATAGCTGAGCATTGGTTAGTAACAGTACACGACTAGCAGTAATAGCTCTGTACTTCTCATATTACATCAACCGTGACACTCATCACTCCTCTTGTTTACTTATAAATTTGTTATTGATGAGTTTTCACCCTTGCATTAAAGTGACTGAGCCATTTATTTTTTACCGCAAGATTAAAGCTTTCTGCCAAGTTTTTGATAGTAAACTTTTAACTACGTAGAGAAAAATTCTAATGGGCTTCAACCAATATTGATGTTCGAAAAAGAATCAAAAAGCTATATTACAACGATTTTTGCCAAAAAATTGAAGTATCAAAAGCAAATGAAGAATTTGGCACTGGTTAAATTGCCGTCCTTATGTAATACGTGCAAACTTAAGGGTTTGATAGGATTTTGAATATTTATTTACGTATACAAAACTAGTTAATACACAAAATCAAGTATTTAAATATTGAGACACTAAATGTTTATTTAAAATAAGTTTTTTAAGGCTCAATTATAGATTACCTTGATATTTAGAATTTGCAAGTGTGTTGCCAAAATATTATGATAAAAAAAGCAGTCTTGACAGTTTTTTATAAATTCAAAGTCGTTATTTTCGTTTTGTTAAGAACAGTTTATTCATAAAAAGTTATTAGTTACTATATTATAGTTTTTTAACCTATATGAAGCAAAGAAGCTATATTAACAATATAAGGGTTGGTAAAAAATCCATTTCTTTGTAACACCTTTGAGCAACTCATGCAGACACTATGTTCTTATAAGTGAAGCAAAAATATAGCACAACACAAAATTAATAAAACAGTTCTAAGTGCTATCAAAAACTGAAGTTTTCTGCTCGTTCATGCTAGTAACATAAAACATTGGATGCTGCAAAATTGAGTTTTTTCTCCCAAAACACATCTACACTGTATTTTCGCGGTCAAAAAGCTGTTTCTTTTTTAACAGTTTTTGAACTATTTGGCAATGAAAGCTATATCACAGGTTACAAATACTTTAATGTATCAATTTGAGGTTAATTGAAACAGTCCATACGCATTTGGTCTATTAGAAAACTGGTCAGAAACAACTCTATTGAAGTTCAACTTCATTATCAAAACATTTGTTGCAGTAGCCTAGTCATAGCAGTTTCTTGCCATGACCATGAAAATCAAACCAAGCCATTGGTTGGTTGAACATGTTACTGAAGCCTGACTCCTGCTTGCTGAATACTGGGGACTGCTTTTTTCAGCCAGAATTCCGGGGAAGGCATTGCATCTATCTCTAGAGCATTTGCAAATTATTCCTGTTTCTGTTGACTTGCATCCTTGCTCTTCAGGAATAAGCTTGCTGATGTCTGTTGAGCCGCAGGACTTGCTTACTGTAAATATGTTGACATTTTGATTTTGCGGATTGTTTTATGAAAAATATATTTCTAATGCGTTCAACTATTTTATGTTGCTTTCTCAAGCTAGCTGTTTTAGTTTATCTAGTGGCAAATCTGTTTAAAATATTGTGAGCCATAAATGGACAGACTCTGTGCCATTTATACTGTGATTGTTTCAACCACATAATTAAAAATCCTGAACAAGATACACTGAGCAGATTTTATGCTGTCAGGCTGATTAATCAAACCAAATACATCACCTTTAACATTTCCCTCTGCAAACTCACTAACAAACTACGTTTTTTAATTTAGCCATAAAGCAGATTCTAGAGGTGGAACAAGACACGAGACGTTTCGAGTATCGACCTGTCTCGTCTCGTATCGGTCTCGTCTCGACTTAACTATTGCCAAACTCGAGACAGGAAATAGAACTAAAGCGCCTGTGCAAGGCAGTTAAAACATGGCTTCTCGCAGTAGCAACAAGCCATATATTGTAACGGATTACGAGCAACTGCCTTTAAAGTTATAACCGTTCTGTTACTACCTGTTGCTATTGATTATGTTGGCCATCGAGTCTAATCATGTAGTCTGGACAACGGCCCTGTTAATATATTGCAGTCCGGTTCTGTGTCCTTAAAACAGATACCGGGCCGTATTCAATTACCCTCCAGATACTCTGATTTAATAAATATGAATTTTGCGGGTAAAATGTCTATATTTTATTGTATCTTGTCGAAACACCAACTGCCCTTCATGAAATTCCGGTCTCTTTTATATAGTACCAATTGCGGGTAAAACTTGCCCGGACAGAGAGAAATGAACTAAAGGCCGTATCGACCATAGTCCGTGTTCGGGTAACAATGATTGTTATTTAATATAAGAATATACATGTCTACATTAATTCATATAATTTCATGAATACAAATTAAATATAATTCACACACTACAGTTAATACACAAACAAAACTTAACATTAATGAAACAATAAGAATGAAATTGTTATCGTGTGTTATTTTAGTTGCGGTATTTCTTTGTAAATCGACGGCTATCGGTTTCATTACACATTACATTAAAAAGTAAGACATATTCAATAGATGGTAAAAGTATACATGCACAAAGCAATATGTTTATAATAATTATCATCAATCAAGCTCAAAATTCTGAGAAATATATAACTTTGCTATTTTAGAGCTGTTTGTCACTTTTGTTTACAAAAAATACATGCATATCACTATTAAAATGTTGTATTTAATTCGGTTACACTATATGAAAATTCAATTTAAAAAGAGGTTTATCAATTTTATATATCAAGTACGCTAGTCTTTGTGTAGTGAAGTCATCACCAAATGCTCATTATTTAAATGTCTCGTGTCTCGAGTCTCAAATTTTTACAAGACAGTGTCTCGAGTCTCGTCTCGAACTTAAAAAACCTGTCTCGTTCTACTTCTGGCAGATTCTATAGGAAATGTTTGTAACTGGAAAATGAGATACATCTTCAAACATCGCAAATATTAGGCATACCATTTGAGGCAATACTTCAATACTTTTTGGTTCAAAAATGTCCAAAAACACTTTTAAATAGTTACGAAGTAGTAATGCTTTAATGATAACTTTTAAAAAAAGTAAATTTTGTTTAGTTTTCTATTTATTCAAGGAAAGGTTTGTGCAGTCAATTTCATAAAATCAACTTGCTTATTCGCCCAAAATAACATAGGTTTATGTGGGAATAGACTATAAAGCATAACATCAATATTGTAATTTACACATTATTTTACAATTCTTATTAATGATTTCAAAATTATTTACTTTCTCTTCTATTAAAATTTATGCTAGACTTACATTAGTCATATTTTAATACACCTATTGATAAGAAATGTTCTGTATAAACTATTTAAACTCAGCACACCGAACTGGTAGATAATAGTAATACTAATAATAATATATTATTGATAGAATAATAGACAATACTAACTGAAAAGTATGAATTGCCAGATTATACAATTAATGAAAACAAGCGATACAACAGACTGTTGAGGGCACTAATAAAAGACACCAGCAAAATAAGAGTTCAGCAATGAGATGAAGAAAATGAATAAGATAGATTGGTCAGAAAAAGGCTATGAATAAACAATAATTTGAGCTGATAAATAATTATAAAAAAAATAATGGTTATAAGTTACGAAACATTGGTAATGAAAAAAGAAATCTAAGGAACTGATAACTGCTGCACAGAATTAAGCATTACCAAAAATATGGAGCCAAATCAAGATAAAAAACCCAAAAAAGAGCATTAAAATGCCAGATGTGTAACATGAGAAATGAACGACTGCACATACCAACTGAGTGTAGAAAACTTGCTCAGAGCAATTATGAAAAGAGAGGTGATAAGGTTGCACAGCTAGTAAAATTGAATTTATGTTGTAAGTATGAGCTACCCTGCGCAAAAAACTGGTATGGTCATGTAGCGGAGAAGTTTGTAGAGAACCAGGCAAAAATACCATGTCATTTCATCATACAAACAGACCATATAATATTGGTAATAAAACCGAATATCTTAGTTTTAAATAAAACACTGGATCATGTGTTGGTGCTAGATATTGCAATGCCTTGTGATAGGACAAGGGAGGAAAAAGAAAAAACGAGAGAAAAGTACCGGGTCTAGCTGAACAAATATAACTGTGAAAGGTACCTCTAAATGTGCTACATTTAGTAATTGAAGTGCTAGGGGCGATCGAAGATTCAAAAATAGAATTAGGGAAGTTGAATACAGGGTAGGAAGAGAACATTTTTTGCTCTGCGAGGATATATGAATATATTACGAAACGTACTGATTATTGGAGAGAAAGTAAACTCACTAGGTACTAGTATACTACCAAACAGAGAGCTGAGAACCATTCACAACAATAATGATACTGATGAATGTGGAGGACACTGTGAGGTGCTAATTGTTGAATTTGAAAAGATATGCAAAAACCAATATTGTAGAATGGGTAAGGTTTAAAAAACCTCACATAATGTTTGAAAGTGATGAAAGCAAGAAAGTATTCAGACAACCTAAAAGTAAACACTGATACGACGGCTGAATAAATATACATGTTCACAGGCAACACCTAAAAATACTCTCAAGAAAAAGCGGCAACAAATAATTAATTGTGAATTATATGAGTTGCCTAAAACGAAAAGATAAAAATCTCATCGTGTTCCCTAAAAATCATTCAACTATGGAAATAATGAATCAAGGTTGGTACAGTGTGTTTTAGTAGAATAACTACTAAATGCTAAGCAAAAGCTCAAAAGATCAGCTCTTCGAAGAAATATTCGCAACTACATACATTAACAAAAATTTTACTATTAAAATGTTTGAAAAAACTTGAAGCCTTTGCTTCTACAACCTTTTTTCTATCACAAAACCTATTTTACCTGTTCCATCGTGAATAGTCATGGAGCAAGCTGTCGTGAATAGGCAGTCCTGAAGAAGGCCAATTCGTTGTCCACAGTTTATGCAAATATGACATTGAATAGACGCATTTATGGTCCATGATTCAGCAAATCGTGGAATGGTGTTGCAGGCATGTTCCGAACATGCACACAGAGTCCCTCCATCAGTTTGCTTACACCCATCTTCACTTTCTGATGAGTGAGATGTTCCACAATGCTTGTACACTGAATGAAATCATAATAATATTAAATCAAAGTTTTTCTACAAAACAATAATTTTGATGGTATTCGTAGCTAAGAATGAGCAGACAAAGTGAAGCCTTGCTTCTAAATTTTGTTGTATTTTTATACAAAAACACAGAAAGAAAGTTATTTTGCATGAGTACTTAGTCTGTACTCATAATATCTATCTGGTCATTTAATATATTTCACACAAACAATACAATGCATTTGTTCTGCTCTTTGACTTCAGATTTGTCTTGATACTAGAGTGTCTAATCAGCACACAATGAAATTTATGAGAATATCTGGTAAGCCATCATGAAACTTAATCAGCTTTGACAGCTACGGTAAATAAAACAAGCAAAACAAGTAATCATTTGGAATTAAATATGTTTATGAGTACCTAATAGATGTTGCGTTCCTGTAATGATATTAAAACATACTGAGGTAAATTAGTGTAAATTTCTTGAGTTATCTAAATTATTCTTTCTTAACTTTGATATCTTTTATTTTCTGACTAGTTAACTTCAATGTTTTTATTTTCTGTTTCAGAGATTATTATTAGTGAGGCTATTGATACAGATACATATGTAGATGTAAGGTAAATATTCACTGACAGCAAGTAGCGTTCAAACAATGTGAGTCATATTTAGTCTTTTTCTAACCTTCAGCATAATAAGATTTGTGACTGTCACTCTGTCTGTTTGAGACCAGCATTAGAGATGAAGATAAAATATTGGTTTGTACTCAACTCAAATTTATTACATTTAGCTTTATAGCTCAGCATTTGAACACCTACAAAAATCAACGGCCCTTACGCATTTCAGAATAATTATGATGATAATGGCAAACTTTCACTGCAGACTAGACTGTCAGGGTATTACTTTTTTTCATTAGCTACTGCAAACCTTTACGCTTAAAATAAAATCCACAAATAAATAAAATAATGTGAGCTGTTTGAAACTAGTTAACCAATTTCAATTATTTTGTTTCATGGAAAGTAATTCAGTGGCTCAGCACAGATTTATGATTCGTATTTCAGTAGTTTGAGTCAGATGAGGACCAGTGATGATTTTAGAAGGCACAAGACATGAAACTTCAGCATGAACCTCAACTGCTTTCGTGTGACATTTGTTCAAAATCTGCTGAGCCTGCTCAAAATTGCCCAAGCGGGAATATGAAACTACGGAGTATCAATCAGTGATTTGTTACTATCTTATGACTCCCCATGTTTTATTTAAGAAAAGAATGCTGTGTCAACCGTTTATGCTACACATAGATAAGGTTATGACATCGAAATAGTGGTAGTCTTTTATCTGGGTTAAATTCTCCTAAAAATCACCATAACCATTGTACTTTTTGTTTAAAAACCTTAAAATTGGTATTATATGTGCATTAAGAACTTGGACTCAAATTAATTTGAACTATAGTATCATGACGGACTGCAATGCCTTAAAATATCACTAGGTGTGTAACAAAAGCAAAGACAATAACTACATTCACAATAATTATAACTCCCTAGCAGGCGGATAATTGGTGCGGCTGTTGGGGCACCAAGTCGGTGTACCAAGTGACATGGCTTAAAATTACATTAACTGTGAAGAAGTGTTTTGCCTGAGCCTTCAGCTGTGACTTAAGATAGACAGAGAGTCAAGGCCCTTATTCCAGTAAATATTACCAAGTTATTAGGTTTATTATGTGCATAAACCTCTATGCATGCATGCATTGCAACATGTCTGTAAATTGTCTGCTTCAGAACATTCTTTTTAACCGAGACCGAAGCCACAGTCCTTACACAATGTTGTGACTTGTTCAAGCTACTATAATCATAACTTATCACAGTGTATTTAAAGTCTTCAGCATTTCCATCACTATGATTGTTAGTCAAAAAATCGTTAATCACTGCAGCATCAAAGAAGGTTATAGATTTTTGTTTAGTATGTCAAGTTGCACACTGACTAATTTTTTGTCCAATTAGTGAGGATCTAGTTTCTGTGGTCCTTTAAGCCTGGTTTCCATATTAATTGTGAGACCCTAGCGGTAACTTACGCAGAAAAACACATGCGATGCTAGGCTCGATGACTTCGGTTCGCATACATGTATAAGCTTCATCGCTAATCATAATCTCATATTCACATAAAATGTTCTCTCGCCAGGCCGTTTCGATAATGGTTACCATCACCTGTACAGTGCGTCATCGGCAGCACTCGGCATTTAGGTTCACATTTCCCCGCACTAGCCTGCGGTGCTGTCGCCGGCGCTTTGCAGAGTATATGGAAACCAGGCTTTAGCTTATAGCATATTGCAAGCACCTTTAGACAATACTTTTAATTTCATTGATTTTTCATGCTTTGAATAAATTTAAAGGTGACCACTGCCCCTCTGCCAACGAATTTGCCATCTACCATTTCAACGATTCAGAGTTGTCCTTTATCAATTTCCCTAAAACTTGTGACATTCTTCTCAAAACATACATGTTTATTGTAAAAGTAGACTTGGTTACATTTCACTAGTATGCTTTAAACGTTAGTTGCACTAACTCAGCCAGGATACATAACCAGAATTTTCTTTAACATTAATAATATAATATCCCTTCATATTACAAACAGCAACATAAATTGTGAGTATTAGCATGGGGCAAAATAAATATTATTTGCTCACTCAAGCGATAAAATATATTTATGTTGTTTTTCTTTACGGCTAATATGTGCTAGCTTAATAAAAAATTAATGGTTCATAGCTCCTCTATTATCAAATGTTGTCCTGAGTGTAGCTTGCAACACGGACATATACATGTCTATAAAAACTTTCCAAATGTTTTGCACACTCGAAATGTAATTTTGCTTGACACATTACAGCTTCACTTAATCCAAATATGTCAATTTACAGTCCAAATATCATGTGGACTGTAAATTGACATATTTGGATTATTTATGTCAATAATACAGTCCAACTTTTATCAACCAGACCAACTGGATGGAAAACTTTAAAAGTGAAGGTTAAATGATCACTGGCTATTGAGCTATTGTTAAAACTGCGATACAACTAACTACTACAAAACAAGTACATGGTAATTTTAGATTTTGTCACTTCAGATTAGCAGTTTTGCTTTTTCTATAGTGTTGGTGAAATTTGTTGAGTCGATTTTGGGATGTTATATAGAATTGTCCAATTTCTAATTCAATGGTGGAAATTTACAAAAATATTGTAAAAACCTGCATTGTTTTATTCAAAATTGTTTTGTATCAGTTGGAAGGCTCAATGGTTTTTAGCACAGACTGCTTTTTGTTTCTAAAGATTATTTTGTTGTAAATATGAACCATAACAAAGCTTACCCTTTCCAGACTGATCTCGAGTTAGTATGCATGACCTTGCATTGCTAACCATAGAGCAGTCAAACAGCTCTCCAAGTGAATCACCACAATCATTACATATATAGCAAAACCAAGTATCATCAAGTGCTTGCTGGCTGGTAACTCTGACTGAGGCCATTGTGGAGGTTGATACTGCTCGGGTAGATGGCGAGGTTTGAATGGCTGGAGATGTACTTAGCTTATGGTAATTCGAAACGCCACACTTAAATGGTAAGTCATTGCTGTTGCAGAGATCTGTTTCACATCGACAACTGGTATAACCAGCTCCACTTAAACAGCCTTGAGGAAATTTTAAGGCATCCAAATCAGAAGAGCCACATGACTTTGACACTGTAAAATATTAACAAACCGGTCCAATATTTGGATCAACTACTTTTATTTTGTTTAAAACATGCAACGATTTTTCAACTATAATTTTGGAAACAGATTGTTATAAAAACGAAGAAAGCTTTGTGGAAGTCCAAACTTGGATGAAATTTACAATGTAAGTAATTCAGTTGCCACTTTGTACTAAAATATGCATACATAAAAGTTATTAATAGATGTTGTAAGTTTTGTTTGTATGATAAACTCAAGGTTAAATATATATATATATATGTATATGCATAAATAATAAATATATATATATACATGTATATAAATATATATGTATAAAAAATTGTTTCCTCACCCCGGATACCCCGTATGGGTGGTAAATTCTGCTCTAACTCGGGTCTCCTACCAGAGACCTGGGAGTTTGAGCACTCGCCTCAAGATCTTAGCTGTTCCCAATAGCGCACTTTTCTGCAACTCGCCTGAGTTGATTGTTGTTGGTATTTGGGCAAGCCACATTTTATGCGCCGGTGTTATTGCGCCCAGTGCCCCAATGACTACTGGGATTACAGTTGTTCTTACATTCCAGCATTTTTTAATTTCTTCTCCAAGAGGGAGATATTTCTCTACCTTTTCTTTTTCTTTGCTGGCTATATTGTAGTCATTGGGTACTGCTTTATCTATTATAGTAGCTCTCTTGTTCTCCTTGTCTACCACCACTATATCTGGTTGGTTTGCTAGGACATGCTTGTCAGTTTGGATGTAGAAGTCCCAGAGGATCTTAGCGCGGTCATTTTCATTCACCTTACCAGGAGCTTCCCACCAGTGTTGTGGTTTATTAAGGCCATACTCATCACATAGACTTCTATACACAATACCTGCGACATGATTATGCCACTCAGTGTATGTGTTCTCTGCTAGCTGCCTGCATCCACTGATCATGTGTTGGATGGTCTTAGGTGCATATTTGCACAGTCTGCATCTAGGATTGTCTCTAGTGTGATAGATTTTCGTTTGGAGTTGCCTTGTTGGGAGCACTTGCTCGTGGGCTGCCATGATTAGCGACTCTGTATTGGCCGTTAGGTTTCCTTTGTTCAGCCACATATATGTCTGGGGAAGATCGCCAACCTTAGATATTTGTTGGTGGTAAGCACCATGAAGAGGTTTCGTGTGCCTGTCAATTTCCTCATCATCAGGGCGTAGGTCCGTTGTAAGAGTAGCCGAATGAAATTCAGCTAGCAACTTATCTGAGATGGCAATGGAGGCTGCATATGCTTTGATGCTTTGCTCCTCCTCCTTCACTGTCTGCTGTACACTTTTGAGTCCCTTGCCACCATCTTTCCTATCAAAATACAATCTAGTAGTATCAGATTTTGGGTGGGGTGCTCCAAGCCTTGTCAGCAGTTTATGAGTTGTTATATCTGTTTCTTTGATGGCTTCCTCTATCCACTTTATTATGCCTGCTGGATATCTTATTACTGACAGTGCGTAGGTATTTATTGCCAAGATTTGGTTCTTGGCATTGAGCTGGCTCCGTAAGACATGCCGAAGGCATTTCTTGTATTCGGTAATGGCTTTGTGACGTACCTCGGCTTCGTAGTTGATGTTGCTTTGCATAAATCCCCAAGTACTTGTACCCTTCTTCTATATCTTTGATGGTACCATTTGGCATTCTTAGGCCATCTGTGAGCATAGAATGGCCTTTCTTAAGAATTAGCCTTCCACATTTCTCAATACCGAAGGTCATGCCGATGTCCTTGCTGTATACCTGAGTGAGGTGTATTAGCGAATCAATGTCCCTTTCTTTGTTAGCGTACAGCTTGATGTCATCCATGTAGAAGAGGTGGTTTATCTTGGTGCCACTCTTAAACTGGTACCCGTATTGAGTCTCCTCCAGCATATTGCTTAGAGAGTTTAGGCATATGCAGAAGAGCAGCGGTGATAAGGAGTCACCTTGATAGATGCCTCGCTTAATTTGTACACTCGCCAGCTTTTTGCCATTAGCCTCCGGTTCCGTCTTCCATTTGGTCATTGACATCTTGATGAATGCCACAAGAGCAGGGTGAACATTGTACATACTGATGCACTCAAGTATCCAACTATAGGGAATTGAGTCATAGGCCTTTTTGTAGTCAATCCAAGCCATGGCAAGATTGGTTTGCCTTCTCCTGCTGTCTTGACAGACCGTCCGATCCACCAGTAACTGATGTTTAGCTCTTCGGGTGTTGCGCCCAATTCCTTTCTGAGCACTGGTCATAATTATAGTGACTCAAGTGCTCTTCCAGTTTGTCTGCAACTATTCCTGAGAGCAGTTTCCAAGTGGTGGGAAAGCACGTTATTGGTCGATAGTTTTTGGGAATCGGCCCCTGCTTTGGACCTTTTATCAGAAGTACAGTTCATCCTTTGGTCAGCCATTCTGGATGGTCACCTTGTTCTATTAGGCATTCCATCTGCTTAGCCATTCTAGTGTGAAATGATGTCAATTTCTTTAACCAGAAGGCTTGAATCATGTCATGGCCAGGTGCTGCCCAGTTCTTCATACGCTGCACTCTGCACTTGATGTCCTCTTTGCTGATGGTGAGTCCTTGCTGAGCCACAGTGTGTTGATGGTTCTCTTTAAGCCTCTTCAGCAAATTTGCAGTGGTGTTATGAGTAATCTCTTTCTCTCAGATGTCCTTCCATAACTTTGAAGTGCTAGATCGGGGAGGCTCAGACATTGGCCTCTGCAGTTCACCTTTGAACTGGGAATACACTCTAGATGGATTATTGATGAACAGTTTGTTCATTCTCTTGTTATCCCGCTCATTGGTGTACCGCCTCAGTCGTGCCGAGAGTGCTACTAGCTGCTGTTTGGCAGATTCTAGAGCTTCTATTGTGGCTTCCCTTTTTGGACGCTCCAAACTGTGGTTAGATCTCTCACTGAGCCTACTAACTTTCTTGCGCAAGTCCTTGATCTTATTTTGTAGCCTCAGCTGCCAGGATGGAACGGCTTGAAGCCTTGTTGGCATTGGCTTAATATCCATCTCCTCCAAGATGACGGTTGCTGTACTGTAGATTAAGGCATTAGTCTCACTGATTGATCCAGTTGAGATAGACTCCAGTGCCATGTTAATGTCTTCTAACAGCTTCTTAGGTATGGCCTTGCTAACTCTTCGTAGTGGTACCCTGCTTCCATAATCATTAGCAGCTGACATCTTGTTGATGATATTTTCCGCAAGCTCTCTCACCTTTGGGTCAAGGTCCAAATGCATGTCTTCTTCAACCCGTGAGTCAACACATGATCGTGTATGCGTGACAGTGTGTGTTGATATGCACTCCTCGTTGGTTGAGGTTACTTGGGCGAACTGTTCCCTAATTTCATCTACCTCAAGTTCCGATCTGAGGTGCCGCTTGATTATGTTACTCCTCTGAACTACAAGTTGCTTAGCGGTTAGTGGCAATTCAGGGCGCATGTTTATCCACAGTTGCCGCATCCTTCCCATATAGCCCCACTTTTGAGGTTCACTCATAAAGTAGCACTGCATGAGGTCCGTGTTATCAGTCCGAGTCCATTTCATCAATTTTGAACCGGTAGCCCATTTTTCACTGCCTTGTCCTGGTTCAGCTACAGCCAGCGTGGACCTTGTTTGACCGGGCAACATCCGAGCCGGCATGGCTTTGGTTATTGCACTCATCATAGAGGTTGTAGACGTTATACAAGCAATGGTCTTGTCCAAGGACCACCAGAAAAGTGCAGTTGTTGGGGTTTGAACCGAGGACCTAATGATCACGGTCCCGATACCTAACCTATACCTTGTATATATATATATATATAAATATATATATATATATATTTATATATGTATATATATATATATCAAGTGCGGAGTGCAGCGTATGAAGAACTGGGCAGCACCTGGTCATGACATGACTAAAGCCTTCTGGTTAAAGAAATTGACATCACTTCACAATAGAATGGCTAAGCAGATGAAATGCCTAATAGAACAAGGTGACCATCCAGAATAGCTGACCAAAGGACGAACTGTACTTCTGATAAAAGGTCCAAAGCAGGGGCCGATTCCCAAAAACTATCAACCAATAACGTGCTTTCCCACCACTTGGAAACTGCTCTCAGGAATAGTTGCAGACAAACTGGAAGAACACATGAGTCACTATATTACCAGTGCTCAGAAAGGAGTTGGGCGCAAAACCCGAGGAGCCAAACATCAGTTACTAGTGGATCGGACGGTATGTCAAGACAGCAGGAGAAGGCAAACCAATCTTGCCATGGCTTGGATTGGCTACAAAAAAGCCTATGACTCAATTCCCCATAGTTGGATACTTGAGTGCATCAGTATGTACAATGTTCACCCTGCTCTTGTGGCATTCATCAAGATGTCAATGACCAAATGGAAGACGGAACTGGAGGCTGATGGCAAAAAACTGGCGACTGTAAAAATTAAGCGAGGCATCTATCAAGGTGACTCCTTATCACCGCTGCTCTTCTGCATATGCCTAAACCCTCTGAGCAATATGCTGGAGGAGACTCAATATGGATACCAGTTTAAGAGTGGCACCAAGATAAACCACCTCTTCTACATGGATGACATCAAGCTGTACGCTAACAAAGAAAGGGACATTGATTCGCTAATACACCCCACTCAGGTATACAGCAAGGACATCGGAATGACCTTCGGTATTGAGAAATGTGGAAGGCTAATTCTTAGGAAAAGCCATTCTATGCTTACAGATGGCCTAGGAATGTCAAATGGAACCATCAAAGACATAAAAGAAGGGTACAAGTACTTAGGGATTATGCAAAGCAACATCAACCACGAAGCCGACGTACGTCACAAAGCCATCACCGAATACAAGAAACGCCTTCGACAGGTCTTGCGGAGCTTGCTCAATGCCAAAAACAAAGTCATGGCAATAAATACCTTCGCACTGCCAGTAACAATATATTCATCAGGCATAATAAAGTGGGCTGAGGAAGCCATCAAAGAAACAGATATAGCAACTCGTAAACTGCTGACCATGCATGGAGCAGCCCACCCAAAATCTAATACTACTAGATTGTATCTTGATAGGAAAGATGGCGGTAAGGGACTCAAAAGTGTACAGCAGGAAGTGAAAGAGGAGGAGCAAAGCATCAAAGCATATGAAGTCCCCATGGCCATTTCAGATAAGTTGCTAGATGAATTTCAATCCGCTGCTCTTACAACGGACCTACGCCTTGATGATGAGAAAATTGACTGGCACACGAAACCTCTTCATGGTGCTTACCACTCACAAATATCTAAGGTTGGCGATCTTCCCCAGACATATATGTGGCTGAACAAAAGAAACCTAACGGCCAATACAGAGTTGCTAATCGTGGCAGCCCAGGAGCAAGTGCTCTCAACAAGGCAACTCCAAATGAAAATCTATCACACTAGAGACGATCCTAGATGCAGACTGTGCAAATATGCACCTGAGACCATCCAACACATCATCAGTGGATGCAAGCAGCTAGCAGGAAACGCATACACTGAGCGGCATAATCATGTCGCAGGTGTTGTGTATAGAAGTCTATGTGATGAGTATGGCCTTAATAAACCCCAACACTGGTGGGAAGCTCCTGGTAAGGTCAATGAAAATGACTGCACTAAGATCCTCTGGGACTTCTACATCCGAACTGACAAGCATGTCCTAGCAAACCAACCGGATATAGTGGTGGTAGACAAGGAGAACAAGAGGGCTACTATAATAGATATAGCAGTACCCAATGACTACAATATAGCCATCAAAGAGAAAGAAAAGGTAGAGAGATATCTCCTTTTTGGAAAAGGGATTGAAAAATGCTGGAATGTAAGAACAACTGTAATACCAGGAGTCATTGGGGCACTGGGTGCAATAACACCGGCGCATAAAATTCGGCTTGCTCAAATACCAACAGCTGCAGAAAAGTGCGCTATTGGGAACAGCTAAGATCTTGAGGCATGTGCTCAAACACCCAGGTCTCTGGTAAGAGACTCGAGTTAGAGCAGAAAATCCTACTCATACAGGTAAACCGGGGTGAGGAAACAATATATATATATATATATATATATATACAACCGTAATCCCAGTAGTCATTGGGGCACTGGGCGCAATAACACCGGCGCATAAATATCTGCTTGCTCAAATACCAACAGGAATTAACTCAGGTGAGCTGCAGAAAAGTGCGCTATTGGGAACAGCTAAGATCTTGAGGCATGTGCTCAAACTCCCAGGTCTCTGGAAGAAGACCCGAGTTAGAGCAGAATTTCCTAGCCATACGTACGTGTTAACCAGAGTGAGGAAACAATATATATATATATATATATATATAAATATATATATATATATACAAATGTAATCTCAGTAGTCATTGGGGCACTGGGCACAATAACACCGGCGCATAAAATGTGGCTTGCCCAAATACCAACAACAATCAACTTAGGTGAGTTGCAGAAAAGTGCGCTATTGGGAGCAGCTAAGATCTTGAGGCGAGTGCTCAAACTCCCAGGTCTCTGGTAGGAGACCCGAGTTAGAGCAGAATTTACCACCCATACGGGGTATCCGGGGTGAGGAACAAAAAAAAATATATATATATACATGTAAATATACGTGTATATATATAAGTAAACTCTCTGACTGGCTTGATAAGAATGATGTATATTTATATGCATACATTTATATATCTATACATATACTTTTAAAATTTTGTCTGTGCTTTTGAGTATTAATTATTCGGTATGTTCAGCTATAGCTATTAAAACCTTGATATTAAAATTCGCGTTCAGACAGATTTGATTTCACGACAAATGCAACCGCAGGTTTTTTATCCAGGGGCTTCAGCCCTGAGCTATATAAGGCTTAGTGATCAAAGACGTTATCATTTACCATAATTATACCATATGCATACACTAAATAACGTATTATTTGAAACTTATGAAATTTACTAACTCTGTGAAACATGACGGTTTTTCATCTTTTCTTAAATTTCTAATATCAACTTTTTGAAAAGTTTGATTGCTATACTGCGATCGGGCCAAACTCTTTTATTCGGACAAATTTGTCATCTCTGTAGGAAGAGTTTTAAAATTCTTTCTCGCTTCAGTCAAACAGAGATAGCATGATATCTCATTTTCACATTTGCACCAGTGTCGACAGGTACCAATATTCTTGTATTCAATGCCTTGATAGATACGTAACTTCTGGTGGAAAAGTAACATTTTTTAACCTTAGTAACCAAATAAGTAATTGTTATCATTCGTTCAACATATTCAGTATTTTTATTTTGTTTTCTCAGTTCATATTAATTGTATTATTACCAAATCATATTTTTTGTAATCATAGCAAAACAGACTTCATTTAGACATTACTTACTAAATATTTCCTGTTTACATTTAAACCATTTTATAGTGGTTTTATTAATTTTTAGTTCATTTGATGTGCACAAAGTATTTTGCTCATGATATGAAGTTTGAATGTTACAGTTATTTGACAAAGTTTGAAAACTTTTGGAGCTGTTTTTGTTTTCACTCCTAATCTATTTCAACTACACAATTGAAAGTTATAATGACAAACGTTGTTATATGTTAAACACATATAAAAGTTGTAAAATGTTAAACACAAATAAATTTTCTGTCCAAAGACTTTTATTACCCAGAAAATGCCAGATAGAACAGCTAGTATACACGTATAAATTGAACGTGGCAGTTGGTTCGACCAGCAGATGCTGTTACCGGCAAATGATGTTTAGAGTACTCTAGAGCATTTATTTTGCCATGTTGGCCCGTTTGAGCTCAGCATGTTTTTGTAGGCACTTGGAGCCACTTTTCTACTCAGACAGCATGTTTTTTTAGGATTGTCTGAGAGTCCCTCCGCAAGGTACTCCGTTTTTCTTAAGTCTGATCAAAAGACAGGCCAAATCAAGCAGTGAAAAATGAAAACGGCTTCACGTGGTGAGCCTGGCTACTATTTTCTGCTTCCTCATTCAGCCATTTTTTAAGTTCAGCAGCGTGGCAGCTTCAATCAACCAGTGGCTTTTGCTACCTCTCAGAAGCAGCTTATGAAATACTACAGGTCTGCCGCTCCCTGTGATTATAGGTACTTTAAACTGATGGGCCAAAGCCAAGGTTATGAGCCATATTATCATTTTTTTCAACTAAAAAACCAGAGAATCTGTCTCTCATTGTACATTTTGAGCATATCAAGTGGCAATGCTGGTGACTTTCCTTGCTAAAATTCGTCTTCAGAAGTTTAAAAGCATGGACCATATTTAAAACAGCTCAGCTTCCACCTGTCCACAGGGTGTCTTAAGTTATGTCGCTGAATATTTTTGAGTTTCTTTCTAGCTGCCAATTTAAAGGCAGTGGTGCAAAGATTATCCAAAGGGTTTTTGGCTTGTATTGGGCGGGAATTTAAAAGATTTCGCTGACAAAATCATTGAAAAAAATTACTTAGTCTTGTGACTGCTCAACTTATTGGTTTGAGTTTATGAAAACAAGTTTTGCACTATGCTATTATAGTTAATGTTATGCAACATGTACGCACACCTGTACACATTAGGAATTTTCTGCTCTCTGGCTTGTTGGGTTTTGAGACGTGCCTTTCTATATTGAAGGTTTTACTCTTTTTTGTGGAAGCCAGCTTGTTTCATTCGCACCAGCTATCACCCAGCCGGTTGCTCTCCAAGTCTGGCTATGCATTGGTCCTTTGGGTAAGGGGGTGTCAAGCCAGTGATCTTTTGACCCATTAAGGTCGCAGGTTGTTTCCTTGCTTGTCGAGTGGGCTAGGGCTTGCCAAGCTGCCCAGCGTTTGGCTGAGTAGTTGGTTGGTCAGCATTCCCAAAGACTCAAATCAGCACTAGAGTTAGACCTCTCAATCATGTTACCTTTTTTACAATTTTTGGTTGTATTTTTGCGAAAATACCTTAAAACCTCCATTTGAACGCCACCTCCAGTTGACCACCACTTTGACTATCATTGATCTTTGTAAATCCATAAAATCAAGTGATCAGTAGAAAAGTGTCCACAAAATTGTACTGATAACAAATCGTTTACATTAAAAGCAATCAACTCTCTTGTTGTCCAACTCTTGGGCTTTTCATTTTTTTAGAAAGTAACATCATAGAATTAATCAACAACGACCTCAGGCCAAGACTAGTCCCTTGTTTAACATGGTCTTGATATTTTGATATACATGCACCTATATAAAAAAGGTTTACATTTACGTTTGTAGATTAACTTTGAACGCAATACCATCAAAATAAAATTGAGCATCATGGCGTTCAATTAGAGTTTTCATGGTATTTTGTTTGCACGATATTAATTTTTGTCCTCACATGTCCTTTTTAACTCTTTTCACATGGATTTTTGCACTTGATAGCATTATACATTCTGGATTGTCATAAAGCAAGATTTACTTATGCTCTTAAACACATATACTAACACTGTTATTTTTCTCGTTAAGTTGAGCTAATACTAAAGACTACAGAAATTCGTGCTGCACCCCTAACACTTTCAGCATACAATGCTTAATTAGGTGTCTACAAAAATATGTACATATACATGCCATATCTTTAGTGTGAAGAACCTAGCCCTTATTTACCTGTTTTGGAAAAATGTACTTGATTAAAATTTAGCGTATCTTACCCATTTTTTGCTAATAAAATTTGATTTTGTTAGATTAAATAGCTCAGTTATAAACGGTGTATATTTGGCTACTCACATTTAACCAAGAAAAGGCATTAAAGTAATAAATTAAAAAAAAAAAAGTTTTTAGTTTTTATTGCATGTTTTTTTTAACTATTTGGCAGTTATTTCTATTTAAAATGCATTACTTAGCCTTTTTTACTGTAGTGTTAAAGATTCTTATATTGAGTTTAGTTAAGATGATATCTTAGTCAATAGAAGCAACATTTTTACTTGTCAAAATTTACCTTCTCCTGTTGCTTGAACAACAATGAGATAGCAAGAGTCTGACAGCGCTGAGCAGTCTAGTACAAATCCTTCTTCTTCATTGCAGTTAGCACAGCTGTAGCAGTAGGTAGCATGACTTTGCTCAATAGCTTGAATACAGACTGAAACAAACATGGGCTTTTCTTAATAGCTGGTATATTCATAAAATTCAATGTCATAAATAAAATCATAGATTTTAAACTTGAGATTGGTAATTAGAACTTTCAGATGCTTGATTATGATCAACTAAGGTTTTTGGTAAAAATACAGTGTTTTAGAGATATTTTTAGACAAAAATACGTGCATCAAGGTAAAATCTATTGTTGGGACTAAAATATAAAAATATGTTCTTGGGTAGCAATTAAGTGAGTTGAGCAGTTTACATAATGCTGTTAAGCAAAGCCTTTTACTTTTAGAATAACAGTATTTCAGATAATTTAAGCCTCGGCTTTCTTATAAATAGAGAATATGTGCATGCGTATTTGACCTCAGCTGGAAATCACACTTTATAGCATTAGAGGTTGTGACTTTCAGAATGCATATGTGTAAAAGCATTAAAATTTTGACGATGCTTCCACCAGAAATAGTGGCTTTCGCTGCAATATTATACTTTTTTATCTTTTCTATCACAAGGAACCTATTTTTTCTGTCCTCAAACTTTAGGAATACCGGTGTAGATCTCCTCTTCTCAAATGATAGTGCGCACTTAACACACTACAATTTGAGAAGAGGTGATCTACACTGATCTTCATTTTCACAGATTTATACAACCTTGCTTTAAAAGCCTTTCAAAAAAGTTTTCATCCCTTGACAACCTCAGCAGAGTATCAGCTAAAAGTACTTAATGTTATTTACTAGTGTACTATATATTCAAAGCTGTTTAATACTGTTACCTACCTCAAAATTAACTGCAGCAACTTTGAAAAAAGTTTGCGATCAATAAAGGTTGTGTGTTCTTTTGAAAACAAATAAAGTGAAAATTTAAGCCTGTTACATGCGTACACTTTGACATTTTCAGTAAAACATGCAATTTATCAGGTGTTATACTGTCATTAAAAACCATGATCACATGCTCATCTGATCACATAGCAGTTTGCTATTGTAGCTGGATTCAGATAAAATCAATCACAAATTAGTCTAATAATGTGACAAAGTCAAATTAGCTACTATCTTATATGATAATTATACCACAGCATTGCAGGCTTGAACTACAGTAAACAAATTTGTAGTGCGCCTAATATTTTCAAATACCCTTATTTGTTTTGTCAGAGAACTATATACTGCAATGAGTAGTTACATGTAGTTTCTGAACCTAGATCAAAATTTACAGCTTCTTCCACCTAGCTTTAGGTTTTGACTAACAATGAATGAACTTAATACATTAATAATAGATACAGATAAATTGTACACTAATAGTTGGGTTTATGTACTGAAATGGGTTAATGGGCAATGCATCTTTCATTGATGCTCTTCATAAAATTATAAGCTATGACAGATTGTTGCTCATAGGTGACAGAAGCTCTCACCAGTTGTACATGTAAATGGCAGAACACTAAACCTTCTCAGAGATTATCAGACTTTTTAAAAGGCATAAACCTACTAAATATGTCAAATGGCTTAAGTTGATACATTTTCATCTTTACAATTAATAAACTGTGTCAACTTAGTGCCAACCATAAATAATGAATCACATGCATTCATGAACAGATTAAAAATATTAGAAGCTGTTTTCTACTTAGTTTTAACTAGGTTAGTTTAGAGAAGATTGATGGTTACTAAGCTCCAACAGTTTTGCTGTTGGAGCTCAGTGAGCTCAAAACAAATACGAGTATTTGAAAATATTAGGCGCACTACAGAGAAGTTTACCGTAGTTCAAGTCTGCAATGTTGTGGTATAATTATCATATAATATAGTAGCTAATTTGACTTTGTCACATTATTAGACTAATTTGTGATTGATTTTATCTGAATCCAGCTACAATAGCAAACTGCCATGTGATCAGATGAGCGTGTGATCATGGTTTTTAATGACAGTATAACACCTGATAACTTGCATTTTTTACTGAAAAGCTTGAAAGTATATTAAGCTAGCCTGTCCAACTATTTCTTTAGTATATATGTATATATATATATATGTATAAATATATATATATATGTATATATATATACACTTTTATTTAATTTCCAAGTCAGCAATTGCTGATTAAATATTTCAGTATAGACAAGCGTATATTGTGTGTTCTCTGTAAATAAACTGCAAATAAGATATGGTAAGTTGCCACCCGTGTGAAATTAACTTGTTTATATTTATTTTTACTGGAGCTTTCAAAACCTCTGTTTTAAGATATGCGTTGGCCATTTTAGTAGAAACCCTAGTACTTCAAAGTAAATATTACGATATGACTTGCTGCAACATGGTTTGCCGCAATTCGACTACGAAAGCATCTCACACTTCATCACACTAGCTGAATGTTATTCATGAGGTTCATTTCTAGCTGTTTTAGCATATTTATCACCTGTACTTTCAAAATTAGAATGTGTTGTTAATGTTTGTAACTTGAACAGCTGTCATTGGTGCACTTTACAGAAAAGGTTAACAACATGAACTATGCAAATCCAGTGCTCTCTCAAAAGGTTAGTTACACTATTTTTATGGCTGATTTTGTAAAGACTATTGCTAAAAGAGTTAATTTACAACATTCATTTGCTCCAAGTGTATTTAAACTTTGTCATTGCAAAGAAGTCTATGGTTAGGATATTCTGTGTATTTAGTTTCTCTGTTTAATTTAAACTGAAATACTTTTTTCTTATACGGTTCAAACTGATGAAGAATGCAAATTTAGCATTCATGTGGATTCAAAAAAGCATAACGTTTTTTGAAACTTTTCGTCGTAAGTATAGTATTGCTAAAGCTACATTCTACTACACTCTGTATAGTTATGAATAGTTCCTATTCCTACACTGATTGCCTAATCAGCATATTCTAGAGATAGATAGTATTTCATTGCTGCACTTTTATTGGGAGAAATTCATGTATGCATGACTGAATCGTCACTCTTAGCAAATCTGGGTGTTCATAGGGCTTTGGTAAAGCAGCCCTTACTTACTGTCCTCATATGTTGCTGACAAATAAAATTCACTGAGGCATGTTTGGAGACATTGCCAAAAAGATTTGTTGCTTTTTATTTATATTCCAGTTTATTGATACACAAAAAAGTTGTTTCTTTAATTTCTTAGTCCCAAGTTATCTGTGTTGCAACAAATTGGGTAGAACTACTAACCTCACAAAAAGATATTTTATTGGAAAGAAAGTAATACTGCTAACGTGTTAAAAGTTTTCTGTTACTTCTCAACTTAGCACTAGAAGTGATTCTAATCTACGTTCTCATGGTTCTGTAATCATTTTTAGCAATTTAGTAACTTTTCCACAGACAGCTAGGTTTTTACAGCAAAAATTTAAAGTAGGATAAAATTTTGTTAGGTCATAAAGTTATTTAACGCTTATCAATCAACAAAACTGTCTATTTCGATCAATAAGTTTTGAAGGGACAGTACACTGCAACAATCAAGAGTCTACTGGCATCTGTCTACTGAATTCTCTTTAGAATTTTTTTGCGTTTAACGAAACTGCATTCGGCGATGCTTAAAACCTTTTTTTGTATAGAGAATATTTCCTATAAAAAGGGATGTGTTCATTGTTCATTTGTTCAAAGCCACATTTTGACACTAGGAAAAAATGGTGGTTTTAAAAAGAATTCAAACTCACAACTTACAGTCTAATAGACCAACACTTCCCCAACGGTTCCAATCAACTACGTTATCAGATTTTAAAATAATTGGACAGTTTTTCATGACGTCTGACAATCTCTCAAAAAGCAGCGAACTACCAAAGTCCTAAATTTGCCAAGATTCTATTTAAGGAAAAATAACATGCTTATGTCTCACTATGAGCATAGATTTCACTATTCAAAGTAAAGACGACATGACTATAGCCTATGTATACGGCATCTACGTTTAAAGAAACACCTGCATTCATTTATTATTCTTTGAATTAAGGCTTCTGTTTATTTACATCGCTCCATATCTCATAATTCAGTACAGAGAAAACAATAAATCTATTTAAAAACTTCAATTGTAAAAAGTTTATGTAGCTTCAAATATGTTTAGTAAGCAAGTAAAATTTGCAAGGCTTGCTGCCTACACTCTCGATATTTCATTAAATCTGTCAGTATAAGAAATTTACAAAAGCTCTAATATTTGTTTGGGTAAATTTTCTTAAGGGCAAATTATTTTTGTATGTGCAAAAATGGTGATTACTACTTTGAAAAACTAAATTGGATTTGTCAGTTCCTGTTACAGGCAGCAGTAGAATAATAGTTTTAAACCATAAACTCACTGAGCGCATTCAGACCAAGCGCTCAGCAACATCTAATGTAGCTTAACCATCTTCTTAGCATAATCAGGAGGCTTAAACCAGAAAGTAAAACAGGTGGAAAGAAGAGATAAGTTTTTGCAATTAACATGTGAATTATTTGTCATTTTAAATTGGTAACCAATCATTATAGTATAATTGTACTTGTTTGCTTCTGACTGAGCAATTAGTTCTACCGATAGTTCTTGTTGGATTTATTGTTGCTTAGGCTTATCTCTTCAATGTTTCTCGTATTGACACACTTGAAAAGCCATTATGTAATACGAATGCACTAGTTTATTTACAGTTAGTATCAATCTATCAGTTAAATGTGTATTCAGTGAGTTTGGAGTTAGTCCTACAATATAACAACTAGGATATGATTTTACCTAGCTCTAAAACAACTTAACAAAATCAACATTCAGATGAGCACACCAACAGTAACTTTTTCATGAAAAAAACATTATTGCTATAGCTGCTTAATATTTTACTGTTGACATAATGATAGCTGCTGACATGAACACTTTCATTACTTTAAATTAAGGCATTAACGCACCTTCCGGAGCACAGTTTCTAATTTCCTCAAGTATTTTGCACTGGGTTGATGTTTTAAGCAATCACTGTTTCATACTTTTCGAAATCTAAGGTTGTACTCACTGTATTTTTATGTGTTTGATAGCAGCAATCTTCAGTGTAATAGATTAGAGTAAACTCACCAACAAGAAGAATTACGCATCTAAGTTTCATTGGGAGGCTTTGCTGTGAATCTATGTTTCCATTAGCTAAGTACCACGGAGCTCGAAATAGATTGAGATAGATGCACATGTATCTTCATGTGTTTTGAAACACAGTATCAAATGAAACATTTGGTTGCCATGGCAATCCCAACAATTTTGACATAAATGTAATCCATCAATCTAGCTTATATAAATATTTTCTCATACGTGACACAATTGCAATATAGCGAATGATCTGGCTAACAATTAATTTCTAGTTGGTGTTTCTATGCAAAATGCAACTTGGCAAACCAGTTAGTTTTAGTAGTTTCTAGCAAAACTCTATTGCTGGAAAGCTTTCAGACACTTTTTATTAATAATACATGTAGAAAAGCTCTAGATCCATTAAAACTGAAAGTCATCTCTAATGTAATTGGCTATTCAGCGAACGCACTTACAAATCTTAAAACAATAATGAACATTTTTGAAAATAGACAAACTGCCAAAGCAGTGGATTTAGAAGTTGATCCATGAGCAGTTATTCATTGATATATTATTTCCCTGCAAATTTGGAAGTCGCTTATTTAGCACCAACGGCTTGATGCAAAATTGTAGGTTTGCTTATGGAACTGTGAACATCGGTTATGGACTATAACAGTTCAAACTTAATTTTGCATTATAAATAGTGAACTAGAAAGGTTTTGGTATTGAGTTAATTATCACATAAATTTCAACTCATATAGCGCTGCTATTAAAACAGGCATTTATTAATGCCTTTGCTAGCAAAAATTTATTTACCAACAAGCCTTTTGGAGTCTGTAAACACCTTAAGCATCTTAAGACTGATCCTCATTCCACCCGTCCTGAGTAAAACTCATTTAATCATCACCACTGGCCTCAGTCACCTATTTTTTTAAAGGATAAAAAATAGTTGAAGCATAGAGAACTTGTGACCCAGATATTTTACTGTAAATGTTTGCTTGTGTGGCTTTCTGTTTTTGATAAATAAATCATGCTTATGATTAATGTCACTACGTCTGTTGAAAACACTTTAAGAGTCGACTTGCCTACTAATGGCTCATGAATATTTGATAGCAGATATATTTCAAAAAAGCATAGTAACTAGATGTGGTAATCTGTGAGTAAATACTATCGTTTCCTTGCACAAAATAAATTATTTGTTCTTTAAGCAAAAAAAATGCCTCACGTAAAAAATCCTTGTTTTTTATAATATGTGGTGAACGCTAATGGTCTGAAAAAAATCTAAAAGTGCTTTTATGGAAAAATTATATGCAACATCTTTATATAATTGTTTTATACTGAAACAAGGGTTTGCGGTTTCCCGTAACTTTTTTCAGTTACCTAGCTTTATTAAGTAAATGAAACAAATCGAGCAAAAATAAGCAAACTTACTGCAACGGCAAAGCATTATAATTGAAATTTTGTAAACAAGGAATGCTCTCTGAGTGAGCCCTATTTAAATATATTTATGCAACAAGCATAAGAATGTTTTTTTAAAAGCATTTAGGGATGCTTTAAAATTTTTTTTATCATTAACAAGTGGGTTTTGCAATTTTTTAGCTTCAGTATTTGTTTCCACAAGAGAGTATATTGAAACACTATAATAATATTGTTGAGCTATATCTCTAATTACCCTTTATGTTGAATCAAACCAGTGAACCACTGACAGATACATGTACATGTATGTCATATTTTAGAGCTATTGGCTTGAGAAAAAATTTGAAAAAAACCCAGATATTTATTTATAGTGCAAGGTAAAATAGTGTACATGTTATGGTTGTGTGTGTCCAAAACCCAGAAGGCCATCTAGTCAGTGCATATAAATACTTTAATACACGCATGCATTTGAGTAAATAAAAATATTGTATCTAACTCAAGATACAAATTTTTTGGTAAATTTTATTATCGAAAATCAATTCAGTTAACTTCAAACATGAATGAACAGATAAATATTCAAGTAATAAATGAGTGAAGACTATAACCAAAGTTACACTCATCCAGAAGCAGTAAGTTCTGGATATATGTTGCAGTTCTCTGTGGAGCACTTGCACATAACATCAAAATTATCCAAAGTCACACAGGCATCTTCCTCAGGAACCATCAAGTCGGTTTCAGTAGACCCGCAATCTCTCACAACTAAAAAAACATAGGTAAAATTTTTTCCGTATTTTGAACTAGGAACAAGTATTTAAGGCTTCATATAATTTTATCATAAAACCTTGACGTACATTTTTCAGAAAAAAAATTGTGTAGTAAAAAGGAACAGATTTAAAAAATATTCAACATTTCGAGTTTTTACTAGATAAACAGTGGGAGACAGTACTAGAATTGCAGCAAATTATCTTTAAAAAGTATAAAGTGCCCAGTTAGCCTAGTTTATTAAAATATTTTAAAGATTAAAGTCCAATTTTATTTAATTGCAAAAAGAAAAGATTTTTACACTGTCTCATAGCTATTTAAAGTTTTAGTTCAGCTTCTTTCAATATTGTTTTCAATAATGAAAGAAATATTGAAAAGAAATTTCTAATTTCTCATAAATACCTAAATGTTCCCTTTATTCAAATTAACGACTATCTATCAGAGCACATAATAATTTGGAAAATCATTCAAGTGTTGTAGTTTGAAAACTCCTAAGTCCTAAAATATGCCCGCGCAAGTCATTCCGAAGTGTTTCAAATTGTTGTATCATGCATAAGCATAGGTTTTACCATTTCTGAACGTACTGCGATTTTGGGTAATAGTCAGAGAGCATGATGATACCCCAGAACAAGGAAAAGATATTCCTGTTCCTTCGCCACAATCGAAGCAGAGTCGACAAAAAAAGAAGGAGCCCCTAATTGTGCTCTCCACTTCCATCATCGTTGGTGGGAAGGTAGTACGGTCATCGATGATATCAGGGTACTCATTGCAACCATCTTCAAAGCACACGCACATTTTCCATCCAAAGGTAGTATTACATCCAGGCAGGTGGAATTGGTCGCTCCCTTGCCCACAAGATCTACTAACTAAAACACATATATAGTACAGTGTATGTAGTATAGTGTGGTATAGAATGGTATAGTATGGCATAGTATGGTACAGTATAGTATGGAATAGCATAACAAAGTATAGTATGGTGTTAAGTAGTATGGTGTCGTGTAGTATAGTATAGTAAAACATAGTATAGTGTGGTGTAGTATAGGATAGTATAGCATATTATAGTATAGTATAATATACATGTAGTATAGCATATCATAATATAACATAGCATAGAAGAATTTAGTATAGCACAGTATAGTACAGTACAGTATAGTATAGTATAGTATAGTATAGTATAGTATAGTATAGTATAGTATAGTATAGTATAGTATAGTATAGTATAGTATAGTATAGTATAGTATAGTATAGTATAGTATAGTATAGTATAGTGTAGTGTAGTATAGTATAGTATAATATAGTATAGTGTAGTATAGCATAGCATAGTATAGTATAGTATAGTATTGCATTATATTGTATTGTATTGTATAGTATAGTTAGTATAGTATAGTATAGTATAGCATAGTATAGTATATTATAGTATAGTATAGTATAGTGTAGTATAGTATAGTATAGTATAGTATAGTATAGTATAGTATAGTATAGTATAGTATAGTATAGTATAGTATAGTATAGTATAGTATAGTATAGTATAGTATAGTATAGTATAGTATAGTATAGTATAGTGTAGTATAGTATAGTATAATAAAGTGTAGTATAGTGTAATATAGTATAGTATAGTATAGCACAGTGTAGTGCAGTATAGTACAGTACATTACAGTATAGAATAGTATAGTATAGAGTAGTATGGTATATTATAGTATAGTGCAGTATAGTACAGTACAGTGCAGTATAGTATAGTTCAGTATACTATAGTATGGTATAGTATAGTATAATATATTATAGCATAGTATAGCAAAGTATAGTATAGCGTAGTGTAGTATAGTAATGTTTAGTATGGCATAGTACGTAAGTAATAGTATGGTATTGTATAGAATGGTATAGTATGGTTTGGTGTAATATGGTAGCCAATAGTGTGTATAGTATAGTATTGTATAGTAAATTATAGTATAGTATGGTATTGTATAGAACATATTTTTAAGAGTAGGTGTACACAATTGTGTTACATGTAAAACATCCAAACTCCAAATTTTTAAATTTATTGTGTTGACCTGGTGGTCTTAAGATTACATAATAATTAAACAAGCAAGTTTGATTGACATAAATCATTAAAATTACGAAATATTAAATAAATAATTTAAGTAATTTTAATAAATCATTAAAATCACTTATGAATCTTTAAGATCAGGGAGCTAAGATGATTGGGTTGTCGGTGACTAAACTGGTCCCCCATTTGCGCTTAAGCATTGATGATGAAGATGGCTAACAATCATGCAAGACTACTATAAATTATTTGTAACAATCAACACCTAACAAAGGTTGGAAGAGCTCTTCTTTAAGCTTATAGCCAAGCAGCTAAAAACTAAGGATGTCTCAATAAAAACACCTAACAGAAGGCATCATGGAAACGCAAACACCATTGAAACCCGCCAAAGGAACTTCATGGCTATTGTAATTCATTGGAGAAAAGCATGATTGCTTAGGTACGCACAGATCATGGAGAGAGAGAAAGCTTCTTACTTTGTATACCTTCAAGTATAAACTACATGTAACTGCTCTGTTGGTCTTATTCACTAAAGGGGATATTCAGTGAATAATTTGAAAATTTATCAATACCTCTACGACTACGGATATTCCTATTCCACTCATTTCAGGTAGTTTTTCCCTATGTTGCTTCACACATGCAATTCTAGAGTGTATACATCAATTCTAAAGACTTTTAGTTTTAGTAAAGCAATTACATGCAATGATGTGCTACTTTAAGCAGTAGTTTCGCAAATTAGCAATTATTTTATTCTCAAGGTTTTACTTTTGAAGAAACTATTGGGTTATGCATTACAGATTACCAATAGCTTAGCATTGAATATGTCTCTTTTTAACCTATGAAATTTTAGTTAGTAGTATTTTGAAGGCTTCTGAGTGATATATAACTGTTGTTGTCAATTAATAAAACAAGCAAATACAAATTTGTGCATCGAAACAAAATTTAATTAGCGTAAATTGAAAGCAAGCATAAAAACCAGTTATTAATCTATAGTCAAATGCAACAACAGCAACTTGAAAAGTTCACAATACCAACTTTTTGAAATTTTAAGTTGAAACATGCGTATAAGCTTCTTTTAAATAAAAAAGAAAACTGAACAATAAATGTTAGCTATTAAATAAATAAAAACTATTGTTGTTAGTTTTTCAAAGTTCTGAGTGTAGCAGTGTTTTGTTACATTTTTGGCCATTTAGTGTGCATTAATTTAGGTTGTATATTTGTTCTTTATTTGTTTAACAGCCACATGTCATCTGCTAACTCAAACTTTTATTGAACAAAATAACTTGCTAGTTTTTTAGTTTTTAACATTTGAAATTGATACTGAATTCATGAGAAAGTTTAGACAAACGTTTTATTTTTTTATTTATGCAAACCATTAATCACATTGTCATTCATCAAATTCCAGTTCATAGCTTATTTTAAGTACAGTCTTACTATCATAGTATGCAGTATTATGAGACAGATTCACATTGTATAGGTTTAAAACATTAAGTTTCTTCAATTAATCAAATATCTACGAAAGTTTATAGAGTTGATATGAATTATTATCTAGCTGCTTGTTGTAAGCCTATGGCTTTATTAACTACAAGTCAAAAAATTCAGACTTCTATCATATTCATTTTTATATACATTTATTTTGCAGTATTTACCAAACCAAAAACATCAAAGGCCTTCAACGCTAGTGAGATATGCAGGCGATATTGAGTGTTTTGTGTGAATACAATTCTTAGAAAATACCACTTAAACTCACTTCATACACCAAATGGTATTAATGCAAAGTTTTTAGAAAAGTTTATTTCATTAAAACCGTTTCAGCAAACAAATCTCAAAATAAAAGTTATTAAAATTAAGTTTTGACACTATTTAAAAATCCATGTTTGTTTTAAATAAAAAGTTATTCCTACCTTGACCATTTGGCTTTCTCACCAGAGTGCAGTGGCGACTTTCATGAAAAAGGCTACAATCTATTAAGTTTCCTGCGCTTCTACCACACTCGGTGCAACTATAGCAAAAGAATGATTCTCCTTCTTCTACTTGTGCTGCTGTAGATGTCACTTCCGCATCCATGTCATCGGCAGTTACGGTTTCTTGAGTTCTTCTGGTAGTCGACTCAGAAAGTCGAAAATCATGTAAAACTTCTGTAGTGGTCACGTGAAGAGTTGAGCTAGTAAAACTAGAAGAGTTATTTGTATTGTTTATTAAAATGTCCGTTGCTGTAAAATTATTAATTGAATTTTTGGCAGATTCGCTAGTAAAATTAAACATTTCAAGTTCACTCTCAAAATTTGATGAGTTTGACATGTTGAATGGTAGGGTACTTGCATTGCTTGTTGAAATATTCATTCCAAATGATATATTTCTCTGCAAGGATATTTCCACCATTTCATCTTCTTGTCCATTTTGGTCTGCTTCTCCTGACAACACGGTTGATGCATTGCTTTTTGTCTCTTGAACTTGTTCAGTCATGTTGGGATATTTATTGCATCCTCTTTCTCTACAGCGGCACCATGTAAGCCCAGAATGTGTTTCTCGGCATCCGACCTGCGCAATTTCAATATCCACTCCTGCATGACCACATGATCTTAAAACTACAACAAACATCACAAGTAGGGTACTTTACACAACCAAAATTGAGATACTTTTTAACCACCTACATACACGAAACCACCTTAAAAACAGTGTTTTTGCAGGCTTCACCTGGATATAGATACTGGTGTTTCACATTTTTGATTAAACTATATGATTAGCATAACTGAAAAGTCAAAAATTGATTTTAACTAAAAGTAATCTGTATTTTCTTGTTTGTAAAAGTGCATGTTTCATTCGCTAATTTTCTACTTTTTGTTTTCAAGTAAATCTTCCTAGTATGCCGTATGCACACAGAAGGCTAACTCAAAATAGTTTTTTACTATCATCATGAAACCAAAAGTATACCGATGCTGCCAGTTGGCTATAGTTGGTATCCTATATTTTGTAATAAGTACGCAGTTATTTCAATTTAAGTAAACTTAAAACAATAATTATTTTTAAGCAGGTGGCTGTTTTCTAACTTTTTTGCTATCATAACACATTTTGTTTAGGTTTTTTTCTCAAATGAGCATTTAATTCGATTAAAAAAGCATCGATTCAAATTAGCACTTTAGCAATTTCTATTGGCAACAGTAAACTGTGTTTTACTTACGAAATCAACATCTCAAAATATTTTGCAAATCCGCATCTCACAAACATGGTCAATTGCTATAAAAGCAAACTTTAAATGTAGCTGCTGATGATAGATATTTATAATTTAGAATTTGATAGATTGGTAATGATGAAAAAGCGCAGTACATATTTTCGTAGATGTCGTTTATTTATTTACATGTATAGTTTTTCTGTTAAACTCACTTCGTCCAGAAGGGTATGTTACGTGATAGCATGTTTTTACCGCGTCCTCTCCTGAGCAGTTAACTAGTTTTCCGGTAGATTCTTTACAATCATAGCAAGAGTAGCAGGTCCATATTGGGAGATGTGACAAACTCAGATTTGTGGATGCTTGAGTTGTTACATAATTTTGAGTTGTGGTTGCTTGAGTTCTGACTACGCTTTGAGTTGCAGTAGCTGGAGCCGTTCTAACACTTGGTGTTGTGGTTGCTTGAGTCATTATAATCCTCGGTGTTGTGGTTGAAAAAGGATCTCTGTTGCATTGTGGTTCAGCGCATTTACAGTAAGTCCAACCAAATAATGTATTGCATCCATACTCTACTTGCTCTTCTAGACTGTCTGACCCACAATATCGATTAACTGCAATTATTGAAAATTAAAAGTACTTCACAAAGTTTTTGTCGTTTCAAGAAAGTATCACAATAGGGTGTCATGAATTACACATTAATTGTTTAACAAATAGCTATATAATAGACATTCCCATATCATGAATAATTTGTTTTTGCTGTAGAGATTCTACGTTATAAAACATTAATATACATGTAAATTGCTTATCTTGCTGTGGGCTCTATTTTAACTCATCCTTTTGGCCTTTTTAAAAGGAAAAACTTTAATAAACAAAACTTTTCAATTAAATATATGCACAGCAACCGTGACATTGCTGGTTTGTATCAACAACTTTTCTTTTTTTAAATCCAATTCACTTTGTTTAAGGTCTAGGTAGCCAATAGACTTATGTTAAGTTAATGAAAGAAAAATCCTTCAATATTAATTGAATTTGAATTTTTCTACTTTTTTCTCTGCAGCTGCTTATGCTGCAAAAACTTGTACGTCTAAAGGGATCAAAAGTGAGACATTATTAGACAACCAGATTATTAGTATATTTAATAGCGTGTAAATCGTGCAAATGGAAAATACGTCTTTACCCACCATTTACTTCCCAGAGTGATAAAAGAGATAAAACAACTTTTTTAAGGTCAGTTATAAGATTATCATTAATCGAACTGAGTGTGACAACTTGCACTGAATTGACGATTTATGTCATAGATTTTTATATAATACAAAGCAAAAAATTCATTATTTTTTTAACAAAACATAGTGTATTAGAAGGTTGACATTATAAGAACGTCTTTTGTATATTACTTTGTTATCTCAAACCATCAGATTATGTGGCGGGAAAATTTATCGCCTGCATATTATAAAATTGTCTAATTGTTACTTCTTACGTCCTAACTTGTTTCTTTATCAGTGCGTTTTCGCGAAACCTAACTTTATTTTTAAAAGATTCTAAACTAAAAATTTGAAAAAAAGTTCAAATATCCTTTTTGTAAAAAATATGTCAATGCATTCTTTATAGTAAAACATCTAAATATCGACATTATCAGAGATCCTGCTTAGAAAAATAAAACTAGTATTTGTAAGTTCTGTTTTATTCATGGTTTAGCCTAAAAGATTTGAACAATCAAAACCAAAGAGATTCAAAAATACTAAATATGTAGTGAGAAAAGCTGAAAAAGAATTAATTTTCAGTTGAACACTACTTGAGAACATTTATGTCCAGGTTTGTCTTCTTTTTTCAATGAGAAAAGGTAGAAACCAGTAAACGATCACCATTTGAACCAAAACATTTATTCATTTTATTACCAACAACTGGTTAATACATTTTCTAACTTTGGTTTCAACTTAATATGAGATAAGTTATTTGTTCGAAATTTCACGATGCTTGTTTTTAAATTTGTTTGATCGTTTTAATGAACTGATAATTATCGTTTTTGCTATAAGTTTTAGTTTTACTAGGAGTAGGGAACTACTTCCTTTAACCCTATACAGTTCAAAAAATAAATGTCACTAATAAACTAGGCTTGCAGCATTTTTAATATATTGTTAAAAAATTTGTTGTTTTTTGAACAAAATTAAATATATTTTTATTTACAAAATACATGTGTTTTCTTGAAGTTCAGTTTATTTCACTGGATATTTAAAGTTACTTCAGTTATTTCGCTGATGAATTTTTTGATTGGTAGAACTTACTTTTGCCATCGATATCTATAGAATAAATACAAAATCTCCAGCTGGTTTGAGAAGCACAATTGGTCAAGACACCAACAGATGTTCCACAATCAATGCAACGGTAGCAGTACCAAGCACTTCTTGTCAAGACATGAACTCGTTCCGAGGGCACTATAGCATTCTGAATCAACTCTCCCAACCTCCGAGGGAACTCTTCGTTAACTATTGACCGATTTTGAGGTCTAACTTCTGTTACTGAGTGTATGGGCGGGAGGTCAGATCTTGTTGTAGTTGGTATTGTAGTTGAAGATCTACTGGTTACCCCGGCTTCAACTATGGCATTAGTGTTGCATGCATCAGTCAAACAGCGGCATAATCCAAAATATCCAATGGAAATGCAGCCAACAAGTGAATTAGAAGTGGCTTGCTGTTCTCCACAACTTTTTGTTACTGTAAGAATTAGATTAGAGATTTATCCAATAGTAAAACAAATAAGAAAGCAATTATATGCATATATGCCCTATTTTTTACACAAAGTCATTGTCATTCTACTATTTAGCCCTACAAGGAACTGGTAAAAATGTTCTTGACCATTTTAGCTTTGCTCCTATTGCAGACATAAAAAACTTTCAAAATTTTCAAGTTAATATTTTTGCAGTAATGCCAGGCAAACTTAAGCCCTTTAATGTACCATTCCGACATATTTAAAAGCAGTGTTACAAAAATATTGGTTTATAAACCAGATATCTCAGAATTCTTTCTGAGCAAAAATAAAATTACTGAGAGCTATCTTAACATTTCCTACTACTAAACAAAGACTCAATCTAAATTAAAACTAGTCCAACAATATTATTATACTACCAGAAAATACTGTTCAATTTTTTCAGAATGCCAATCAGTTTTTACAACACTTTATCCTGCAGGTAAGTTACACGATATGCTTAATTTTGTATAAGTTGGATTCATTTTAAAACGTTTAACCAAAACATAGGTCATTCAAAAGGTTAAACCTACAGCTAAATTTTTCGTTGCCATGTTCATTCATAAATTTGTGCATGCAGCTTTCGAAAGTTGTGTTGCACCTCATGCATGCCACTGTTAAAAGTTATTTTACATCCCATAGATGTTAGCCATTATAATTTTTAGCAAGCTTACTGGGCTAAGCCAATTTCCAAACTAAACTCTAAAACAAATGTATTGCTTTTTTGCTCGCAACCATATCAGTAATCAACTTTTTTGTTTCTTTGACATTGGTAAAATATCTGTCAGTAGTTACATTTGGCCCGACAGTTTCTAATTTGCAGTCATTGCAAGTTTTTCCTGCAATAACAGCTAATCTTACATCTATTTTAACACAATGTAATCAATAGTAAGAGCGTCATTTTAAGATCAAAAAAGGTTATCCTCTGATTATCTCGGACATATTTTTTTGATGTAAATTTTTTATGCAAATTTATTTTCTAATGAGTTTATTTTATAATAAATCAGACCGCCATTTTTGATTAGAAGTGTTGTATTTATGCAGAACATACTATGTTTTTCTAAACTCCATCAAATCCTTCAGGAATCAGGTTTGGCATGCATCTAATAATAAAACTAAGAGCACAATGCAAAAGTGAAAGCAAGTGTCAAACTAGTAAAGACGCAAATTAAATTTTGTCCAGTACCAAGTCTGTAGGTGAATTTTCAAAGAATAAGCTGAAAACTGAAAATAGGCCTGTTTCTTAACCTACTATTAAACTTACATATTTTAGGCTTTTGAGTAGCAGCATTGCAAAAAATGTAATTCACAAACTCGCGTTAGACACAAAGTTTTTTGGTTAGAAATGGCATCAAGTTGATTGCTAGTTTTCCCCAGGCATGTCTTGACGGGATTAGTATAGGGATGATTATATCGTTAGAGTGTGTTACTATTGCAGCTTTATATAAAGAACCATTCACTGTACAGAAATTTTATCTGCATTTCTCATTTTGGGTCAAACTCTTAGGTAAACATAATTTATAAAATGTATGTAACCTGCTATCTAATTAAACATATTAATAAACACAGACACCAGTTGAATATGAAAATGAACCATGGCAGAAATAAAAGCTGAAATGTTTGATAGAGCCTCACATAACAACAATTAATTGCTTTGTTATCCATTAATATGCTTTCACATGTCAATGGTACTTGTACATTCATTATTCAGTTTTGAATTTGTTTTTTAATCAGAGAACATTAATTTAATTCAAAAATTTTAGATTATGTAATTTCTATAAAGGTGTTGCTCTTACATAAAGAGGCTTTAAATAGCTTCAAAAATTTGAGCAAATTCATAAGCATAATATATTTTAACACATTCACTGCATTTTTTTCTATTTATAGTTTATCAGACCAACAAGTTTTCTAAAAAAGCAATACGAACATATCACAGAACATATTATTAAGCATAGAATTTTGTGCCATTTCCATAAAGTTCCAATAGATTTCTAAATAGTATCAGCATGAAAAGATTACTCCATTCCATAACATAGGTATTACTAATATTCAACAGATAACTATCTTTACAGTTTAAAATTGAGAATGTAAACTTTGGTGTCAACCAATCAGTTAAAAACTATCTATTATTATTAATATTATAGTTATTATTATTAACTAATTATTTCAACTCACATGAATTAATCAAATCAACCTTCGGTCAATTCCACCTTTAACTTAACCTTCAAGTTAAGTTTTGGGGAAGCTCTGCGGTAAAGTATGATATGTATAATAGTAAACTATTCAAAACTATTTTATTAGCATTATGCTGTGCAGATATAAATTAGCATATTACGGTTTCCCTTTTTTTGTACCAAGATATCTGGTAGTTAGACAACTCAACATTTTATTACATTAAACTACGTGACTTTTTAATTTTGTTATTAGCCAGAATTACTAAAAAGCCAGAAAAGACATGTTAAGTAGAAAATAGCTAATAAGTAGACTAATAGCGAGCTGGTTTTTTTTGCATTTTGAAAATGAGTCTGGATAGTTTGGATTTATTAGAGATTACAATTTATCTGTTTATTCTTTTGATTATTTTTATAAGCTTTTAGCATTTTATTTATGTCTCCTTTTCTATCAAGTGCAATATATATTAGAAAACTAAAGAAGCAGCCGAGGGTTCTTAATCTAAATGCATAATCTTAGATATACAACTTGCCTTTGCCGGTTGCAGATGATGTTGATAAAAGACATGAGTCGGCATTTAAAGATACAGGGCAAGTCTCTAGCGCTCCTTCAGATTCACCACAATCCTCACAGATATAGCACCTTATTGTCAAGGTTTGGCGCAGTAGAAGGGCTACAATTTATCTTTTCAATTCAGACTTTTTGTAACCTAATTGAATTTCATTCACTAAAATGGTTATTGTTTTGGATGTCGGTCTCTCACACTGATGGAGCAACAGTGCATATCTGTTGGTTAACTTTTATTCACTAAAAACCTTGTGTGGGTATGAATCAAAAGATAGAAGCATGATGCAATTACAAGAACACTGAGACTTGCATTGTTGAAAGAATTTGACCCACTCATTTAAAATTTTTCACCTTTTCTTCTCGCTGCTTCTCTCATTAAGGGGTCAGCACCACAAAAGTTAGATCTCTATAATTTTGATACAAGTATACGGTGACAATTTACTCATGAACTTTGATGCAGAAGCAATCTTAGCCTGAGGTCTTTCCTGACACCAACAGTGGTATTTTTGTGATTCAAACCACTTACCTACTGATTGGAGATCAGTGCACTAACCACTGAACCAAACCATTCCATAAATTGGAAACAAAATTTGGCAGCAAATTGAACAGGGTTGATGTTATACTACGATCTTTACTAGTTTGTTAGTTGTTACTAGCAGCGTACTTACCCAAAATGAAAGCTATAACAATGTGCATGCTTATGGCGTGATAGATCAAGTCGGAGAAAAGTTAAAGCTTGACAAGCTCATGTCACACTAAAGCTACTTTCGAAATATAGTTCCTTGTAATTGCATGTCAAGGTTCAATTAGGCCACAAATTGCAATCCTTATACTACAAACATTTATTCATCGAAAACTATCACCATGGATACCTGGCCTATGTTGTGCTTGAGGAATTTAATGAAGTCTGTAATTTTTCCGCAACTGACATAATTCATGGCTTTTATGTATGATGAATTGCTGAACGACTAGGGAATATCTGGATGTTTTTATAGCTTTAGCTAGATCAGTGTGATAAGGATTATGTGGGTTTGTCGTTCACATCTCTTTTAATAAGTAGCTAATCTAGTAGGGGAGTCCCCTAAGCTCACCTCATTCTCAAAGCTTTGAAGGAGACATCTTATCAATGAAACAGATCAGGTTGCAACCATTGTTGTTACGAGGCCTACTTAGTAGTGAGCTAGATTAGCTTGAAACAGTAGTGTTAATGTGAAAATAGAAAATTATATTTGAACTCCCTAATAGCGTGTAGGTAACTTGCTTTACTAATCATCCTTTTCCTTCCCTGAATACACAGCTTTTTGACATTGGCTAGGGCTGTTTCTAATTAACTAACACCATTTAAAATATAGCTATACCATTTTTGATGAAACTTCAGCATAGTGACCTGTTGAACAAATGTGTGCTTTGCATCTAAAACAGTTGGCAGACCATAGTTTTGAAGGACACCTCTGACCTGGGTAATTTAACACTTTTCATTAGCAGAAGCTTTATTCACTTGTTTATCGACACCAGATAAAAGGTATTACATAGCTTCCATGCACTTATATTGAAATAATGAAAAGCTAGACTACACTAACTGGTGAAAAGCATTTTTTAGGTAAGCCATCATTCATGAAATTTGCAGCTAATGCATTGTCAATGCTTCCTTTAAAAGAAATTTAAGTCTACGTTGCTAAAGATCAAGCAAACATAATTTTAATTTGATTAAATAATTTGCTATGATGATGTCAATTGAACACATATGTGATTGGCTAAAATAATTTGTTATAGAATTGTATCAATTAAACTTAACTTGATTCTCATATATGCCAGTTACGTCCAAGACTGACATTTAAATCGCTACTTTGTAGGACAGATACATTAATGTGTTAATGTACAATTGTATGTATTAATTACTAATTATTATTAATAAATATGAATTATTAGTTAATATTAAAAGTATTTATTATGTATATATATTTACATATTGGCTATTTTGTTTTCTGTTGGCAGCAGTTGCAAGAAAGTTTTGAATAAGGATTCAACTGTTTTTATACCCTTATGCAATAGTAGATAAGAGCTAGTTTGTTCTGCAGGGCTTTGTTTTATTTTTTTGGAGAAAACATTATATTATTGCAGGCAATAGAGGATCAGTACATGTATACTAGATAGGTGAGCTTGTAACTTCGCACTGCTATTGTTGTACCTACACATTACCTTTCAACTTGCTGAGGGTTTGGTTAAACTATATGCTCAGAACAGTTTGGATGATTGTTTTCATGCCACATGTACAATGCATCTCATAGTGAAGTGAGCCATGCAGTCATATCTATATAAGCATAGTTTAGATAGCATATAAGTGAAAAATAAATTTAATAGAACTTTTGAAAAAAAACAAGTAAAAAAATAGGGCCTTTACTCCAAATAAAAATTAAAAAGCAGATTTTGGATTTCAAACATATAGATGGTACATGGTTTGATTTCTAGCAATGGTCTCATACATTCGAAAAGAAATACAACATTCATATCATTTATTGGGCATGTGATAACTAAGCTAAGTAGGGCACCTAAAACTAAACAAACCTATTCAAACACTTCACGATGCAACTTAATCGCAATAACTGATACAGACTATTGCAACAGTAACAAATAGTGACGTAATTTTGTACACACCTTTTTCTGAGTATATGAATCCTTATCCAGCTGTTTTGAATTTAATCTTAAAACATTCTGGATGCTATCAACAAAACACCAAAAAAGAGTAGTGAACGCTATAAATACCGATCCCTTCCGATAAAATATACAAAAACTTTGTGTAAACCAATTTTTTTAAATTATTTAAAAAAAAATTTAAAATTAAAATTATAGATGCATACATGTAAAATAAACCTTTCAATATTTAAAAAAGTTACCACTAAAAATGATATTAAATGATTCAATAAAGAAAAATTTGACCCACTGCTAATTACTAACCCAAAAAGAAAAAAATGAGGACTCAGCTTATCTGTATAACTGTGTCAACTTTATTTTAAATGTGTAAAATTTTCCAAAGATTTATAAGCTTTCCAATACAGGCGTCTACTTAAGTCGAAATAGTAGTAATCTTTTAATCATTCTATGATTGTATTATTCTGCAGCCACTCTTATCATACAGTGTATATCTACTTTTCTAAGAAAATATAGTTATATAGCTTTATGTATTTTTAATGTCTATGGTAGGATGTTAAAGCTCCCCGGTGTTGTGATAACATCTTTGAGATAGCAAACAAAAAACCAGCTCTTAATTGATTTTCTAATATTTTGCAGTAACAGTTTAAATCTGTGTTTATAAGTGGTGATCCACTGCCAATCATTGTATCTGCATCATGGTAAATAGTTCAGGCATTAATTTTGAATTCCATAAAAGTATTGTTCCACTTTAACAAGTTCTGCTTTTCTAAGCTTGTTAACACACAGATAATATTTCAAAGTTGTCAATTTTTGTGTGGAAAAACTGTTCAATAACTTTTTGGATTTTATGAACTAAAGTTGTAAGCAGGTTTACAGCAGACATGTTCTTAGAAGTTGAGTTATTTGTAACAGAGTTTTAGGCCACAAACAGAGCTGTTAAAGAACCATAAAAAGTACCTATATATAATTGACTCAATGACAAGGCTATTAGCCGCTGCATATCCTTGATAATGAAAAAATGTCTACTTGATAGACTCGTATCTTTCATAACGTTAAAAAAATAAGTGACTTTTCTTTTCAGAAGAATGGAAGCAGTCATGGTTCAGTGGTTAGTGCGCTGGCATACAACCAGTGAGGTTTGAATCACAGAAGGATCATTGGTGATAGTAGAAAGGACATCCAGCTAAAATCACTCCTGCACCAAATCCTATGAGCAACTGATCATGACATATTTTGCATCAAAATATACCAGTTTTCGTGGTGACCATTAAATCGGATAAGCCAAAAGAAGAGTGAAAATAGTTCGTCAGTTCCATATAGACTTTCTAACATAAATCAAAAGCGTGGCAATGTCATTTATTGTTTAGATTATTTAAAGTTTGTATTGACAGCTGTGTCAGCATATAAATTTGTATTGACGTTTTTGCTTAAAAACACAATATGTTATTGCAAGTACAGGTATGTTAGAATTAATGGCAATAACTAGCATCAACCTAGATACTGTGAGCAGACAGTGCAAGTGATTAAGTTGTTTTCTATGTATTCGGGACAAGGATCCATTCCATTGTAGCAGCTCCCAGCTTGTAGAAATGTCAATTTCATTCCATTGGTGTCATCATGACCAGTATAAAAATCTGGATTCCTATTTACGCAGTAGTTTTTTGAAGAGAAGAACAGCTCATAGCGTACCGCTGAAATAGATACATAGATTATTTTGATAATAAGTTTTGGTTTTATCATAGACATGTAGAATAGTGGTTTCCATACTGCCACTTTTGCCGACGGGCTGAGCTTGAATTTAATTGAATTGCTTTGCATTAATTTAACTTTATACACAATCGTCTAAAAGTTTCTGAACTTGTCAATGAGACAATAAAGAGTGTTATTTAAGGCTTATTAAAAGTTTACAGCAAGAAGTTTTCTAAATCAAAAAGTCTTCAGCAATAAATGGTTTTTGATCAAACTACAATTACATACATAGTTTATGGCCAGAGCCATTTTTTATTATTTTGAATACAAGATTTGTCCTGTGAAAGTTCAAGTATAATAAAGCTCGAAAACTGTTTCCACTAAAAGAATTGTTATCATCAAAACTTTTACTATTCGTATTTTCAATTTTTTTTTCAAAACTTAAATAAAATGCCTCTATTGGAAATTTCTAACAAAGCAATTGAACTTTGTTCCTATTAAGCAAGAAATTGTATGTGGTTAATTTTATCATTCTAACAGCTTATTTCAGCTACCAATAAAACACTAAAATTTTAATTAATATTTTTAATAGCATTCTATAAAGGCTAAACTAAAATCGATTTTTAAAAAAGGTTTTAAGAATTACTTGAAAATTACAAAATAACTAGACAAACCGCTAAAAAAGTTCAGCAAAATTTCTTGAGTGAAACAACAAAGATAAATGGTTTTAAACTCAATAATAATAGGATATAAATGTATCTACCGACTGATATTATTTCACAACAATTAATCATGTTAAACTAATTGTTTACACATCGTTATAACTTGATATATTTTTACGTGTTTAAAAAAATTACTTAGTAAAGTATGTTTTATGTGAATATCTTGCTCATTTTACTGCTTAAAAATAATTTAAAAACTTGCTTTTCAAATGACATTATTTATACTCGAAAGTCGTGAAGCGTTTAAATATAAATTATTCAATATTGGCACAAATGACCTAATTTTATATTTTTCACATCAAGATATGACGATTCTAGATAAAAAAAAATTGTTTATTGTGCACAGACTATACCGATAACTATGTGTAGCTGAGTCATAACAGTTTAGTTTAACAAACTATTGAGCTAAAACATGTTTGTTTATAAAGAAAGTGTTACTAGATAGTACGTACCTGAAGTTGTCATTAGGTAGCCATGGTATTCTCTGTGCCAATTTGGAGGGCAGACTGTTGTTCCAGGAATTGTTATCTAAATAAATTTCATCAAAGACAATGATGCTCAACAGAAGCCTCATTTTATGCAGTTATTTTCCTAAAGAAAATTTTCACTTTAATTTTCTTTTAATTTTGCAATATTTAGTTTATTTTTGTTTCAGCGGGTAGAGCACACAAGTATCACTACTATGTGCATGTGAAGTTTTGTAATGTTGGTTACACAATTTGAAGTGTTCATTAAATTACAACATTAAAGGATTTATTTATCTTTTTTCGCCTTGCTCAAATTTTTAGGTTGGATAATAAAAAATAAAAAGGCTGTTCATTTTCCCTTTTTTTTAAAGTATTTTTTGCAGTTACCATAGTAATTTATTTCATATACGGCTAAAAGCTTCTACTGTTATCAGACAAAACCATCAAGTAGTTTTGTAGGCACTGCCATCATGTACATGTAAACCTTTCTATGGTCATATTTTCACTGTGTGTATGATACCGGTTTGGAGTTGTCCACACACTGAGTTACCATGCAATAGTAATTTTAACGGACATTCACGCATTACGGATTCACACAGGCACTTTGTTAACCAAAAAAGGAATGGTATGCCAGAGATTAACACTACTGTTCTCTTAGCAGAACAGTATTGCTAACCTCTTAGTGTTAACCTCTTAGTGTTAGTCTCTTATGCTTCCAAAAGAAAGCGGCTCAATTGTAGAAAATGCTCGAAATGGATTAGTTCGCACCACATTTTCTCCTACATCATTATCAACGGCTGTATCCATGTTTCGCAAGCATAAAGCGTTCACTAAAAATAGAAAGTAAAAAAATTTGCCTGCTCCGCAGTTTTTGCCATTTCTAACTTACAGATTACTGATGAATAATGCATATTCGCAAAATATATGTATGGCAGAAAAGAAGTGAATTGCCTAAAACTCATATATATTGCTCAACAAAAAAATGTGTCCTCATGATAACTAGCCTTTACAAAGAAAAAGACTTTAAGAATGCTGCTGATGTTAGTGACACCAAGTTAACCTTCCCTACAAAAACTGATTCTTTGATTTACTATCAACTATGGTTCAACAGCCCCATATACTAAACAGCAAAAAAACTCTCATGCACTTGAGAATGTGACTTAAATTTTTAGGCACTAATTCTGATAGACTAAAAGAAAGGTCTCATAAAATGTGCCAGGTTATGGCACAAATATATTTTATATATAACACTTTTCTCACAATGATGTGAAATTTTTTTAGAAGATTTAGAGGGGTGCAACCAAAGCAATGCCGCCTGATACTGACCATCAAAGCTGTCTAGTCTAACTTTGTCTATCTTAACTGAAGGTTTTTTTTAAATAGTCGTCATAAGCGTTTTTAAAGATTTTACTTGATAAAAGCCACCTACATGTATGCTTTGGTAGGGTGCAATTTAAGTGCACTGCTAATCTCAAAAAATATTTTTTCAGTGTAATAATTTACGTCGTTCGCAAAAGGTCGGCGCGGATTACAAAGTTAACAGTCATTTTTTTATATTTTGTAATATTTTTTAATATTAGCAACCAAAGTAAGTTTTAAGAATTTAGGTCCAATTCATGTTATTAACAATAAGAAACATGAAAAAATGTTTTCTATCATATCATACCATATCAAATCTTATTGCAGTTATGTCGCGAGAATAGTTTAATGCACTGTATTTTATGGTGGTAAATTTATGCTCAGATTTTTGTCGGTAGATTGGCCGGTACCTAAAGGCAGCATAAGGACTATGTCAGATGTTACTACAACCTTCAGCTTTACTTTACAGTGAAAGATCTTTAACACAATTATCTGCAAAAAGCTTCTATCAAATGTCAGAGCAAGGCTTTGAGTTACCAATATACAGTTTTGTGCAGAACTATTTTAAGACATGCATAAGTTCTTTTAAGATAACAAAGCTAGCGACAACATAGTTTGCATTGCTTTGTACTTTTAGTTTTGCAGCGCTTCGATCTCAATGATGTAAACAGTTGGTTTATGAGGTTGTTTTGTATTTCTTTTTGAAAAGTTTTGAGAAAAAAGCAAATGTTTTTTATGGTAAAAAGACTGTCGCACCATTTAAAAACCAGGACCGAAGTGCTCTAAAATTGATTTGCGGTATATACTAATGAAATTCACCCTATACTATAGCAAAATGATAACAGATTGTGCTGACTAACTACAAAGCAGTGTGACTGCCTGCTAAAAATTGAGGTGACAAAGCGTTGCTTACGAGGAAAACCTTAAATTCAAGCTAACATCATTTGAAGCTATTAATACTATGAAACTGACATTCTAGTGTGCTGTGAGAGATGTAACAAAATTACATACAATTGCTGTGGAATGCTGAAAGAGAGTTGGTTAGAACAGTTGTTAAAGCGTATTGCTGCACTGAAAAATGTTGCGAGTTCAAATCCTGTCTAATGAATTTTTTTCAGAACAAAAAACGTGGCTTTAGACAAATTATCAGACTCAGTTTTTCCTATCGTAACGACTACCGTTAATATTAGTGGTTTACTCCAAATACAGGTTTAGAATAACTTAATCTGCTTACCACAGGAGACTTAACTGTTAGGCAGACTGCACATGTTATAACTGAGTTATCTGCTCTCTCATCAAAAGTACCAGCATGGAGGCCTGAAATACATGCAGAAAAAGATGTGTATAAATTTGTATGCAGAATAGCCCAACATTGGGGCTTGTAAATAGTTGGAGGTTAAAACTTATCTGTTTTATCGGGAATGTTGTTGTATAAGGACTGAGCAGGCAGAAAGATTTTGACACTAATGTTTGATTTTTTTCACACGCATTGATAGGTCTTAGGAAAAAAGACTTCAATATATTTCACTAACAAGTTTCCAAATTGATAAAATATTTACAGAATTACTAATAAATTTAATAACCTCTAGTATTATTTAAAATCTCAGTGTTCAATGGCTTATTTACTACAGAGTCAGCCTAATACACTCTTCAAAGTTTTTTAATTTCAAATTACCAAGTGGTTATTTGTGATTTGATAACTGTGTTTAATTTTATGTAAAAGTTGATGTTTTTAGAAAATATTTCAATTCAGAACTCGATGCAGCTTTATCCATCATAAAATTGTGTTGTAAAAGGTTAAAATCAATGCCATAAATCCTCTGTTTGAATGATACATGTAGTTGGATGAATTCCGCAGACTATTTTCCCTGTACTGAAGAGAGCTTGAATAGGTATTATCAATTTGAATTTATCTGCAGTGAGCATTTATCTTACATCAAATAGAAGTTTCACCGCAACTGCCTTTGCACAAACTTTGCAAAGCGACTTACTGTCAAATCTATTCGGAATTTAACTTTTTATAACTTGAAGTGGGAACAACTCCAAATCCATATGAAGCATGCAAACCCTGTAATTCAAGCAAGTAATAAACTTCAAAAATATATTTCTGAAATTTCTTATATTGTCAAAAATCTGGAAGGTGGCATATTCACCAGTGCTCCTAAAGCAAGTCTTTATGTAACCAGGTAGTTTATAATGACATAATTTCTTAAATGCTTTTTTATCCATGAACTATAACTTTTATGCTAAAAATTATAAAAATATTATTACAGTTCCAAATTTAATGTTTCATTAAATAGATCAAATTCAAGTGACAGAGAACAGAAATGTTAGCATGCAGGTTGTAGTTCGATTATGAATGGTAAGCTTAGAGATGGTACACAGCTATCATGGTTACTACTGTCAGAGAGTGGTGAGCCATAGGTCTGTGACTAAATAACGACAATCAGTTTTGTATATGCAGAGAAGTCCTAGAGTCCAAACTGCAATAAGTTAAATTGAAGCAATTACCATTGATGAATTTATGCTGAATAAAAAAAAGCCTGCCATGATTATTCATTAAAAGTATTGTGAGATAAATTTAATTACGGAGTTTCATGCTCAAAATAGTTTTGAAACAGACCTCTGTCAATGAAATGGCACGCTCCTAGCTCAATAATTTGGACTTGCGCTTTATCGATCTTTCCGAGACTAGAGGTGTACTCCTCAACACAGAACTTGTTAAAGTAGACTCGCTTTCTGTTAACAGTCACTTTTCAATACACGCTTTGTATAATTGTTACATTACCTCAACCTGGCTACCTGATTAAATTTTCTAAACGGTTTTAAATACTGCCCTTTATTTTATAGAACGGCAACACATATTTCCTATTTACCATACCGTTATTACATTCAAGGTCGCATAAACGGCGGTCGCTTTTAATAAGAAAATCTCCTATGCTACATAGAAGAGAAAAGCCTAGGAAGATGTCAGCACCGGTGCAGACAGAATCTGCACAATCGGAACTGTTGATTATTTAATGATTCTGGTAATAAAACAAAAGGTCAATTATTTCATTATTGTCGTAGGAAAAAATATTGTTTGCAATAGTAGCTAAAATACACCTATGTGGTGTTGTGATGAAGTGTTCTGATTTTTTTACTTTCACTGGGGAGAACTTTGCTAGGTTTTTAACAATTTGAATTCATTTACAGTGAGAATTTTTGTGACTTTGAATAGTAGTCTTATTGCAAATGCCCTCACACCAATTTTAGTGTAGCAAAATGTTGTCGAATCTGTTTGGATTTTACAGCTTTTTATTATTTGGCAAAAAACAAAATTCACATACATTCAAAGCATGGAAATCCAAAAAATGTTTTATCTTTATTACTAACGCTGATTTTTAAAACAAATCAAATAATTTTATTACTTGTTAGTGTATAATTACATGTAGAAGGCTACTTGCATAACTTTTGAATTATTTTATTGGAAAGTTTTAGGTGATCTGAGTGGCAGGCTGTTTTAAGATCAAAATGGCCAAATCTTGATCCCGGTTGAAACGCTCAGAAGAAAAAACATTTCCCATGTTTCTTGCTGCTTTAAAATTTCTGCTTGGCTACAGTCCTTAGCTGAATTTGAATTTGCCATCATCCTCACTGGGTTAGCCGACCCATGAAAACCTTTTGCATTTATGTTGAAGCTAATAATTTTGAAAATCATATTCTGGTTGTTTTGTGTTTTTTCAGCTGTTCTTAGCTTTCAAGATTTGTATTGAATTTTTTTGCTCAACTATTAATATGTTTTGTTAGTTTTTTGCATTTTTACGTAGCATTTTAGTTTACGCTCAAAGGTGAAAAATATTTTCCCATGCAAGCAGCTTTTATGCCCAAGCAATCTAATATATATACATGTACATTACCGAGTATTTTAGCTGCTTTGTCAAAAGTGGGATAAAAAACAAAGGTCAGTTTTACAATACTATGACCACTTTGTTTATTACTTGGCTATAACTAAATAACTACTAGTAAGAAACACAATGCAATCTATTACGACGTTATACCAAAAATTATAATGTAGCATAATTGAATATAATAAAATAATACAAAATGATACACTAACATGCAACATAATATATTATAACTTGAAGCTATACAGCCTAGTATAATATAACATAATATATTATAAACTAACATAATTTAAGTAATTATATAATGATGACATCGGTGGTAAAAATTGTCAAAGTTTTATGTAAGTGATGTACATATTAAAAGTTAGCAAAAGATAGTATGCTAACTTTAGTAGCTATAATTACCTACAATAACTTTGTTGTATTTAGTGTACTTAGTCGTTATGATCTGCAATAAATGTAACACTACGATGTACCATGGGAAGTTTTTACCTTAAAGAAAGGCATACACAAAAACAATTTAACATAATAAAATGTAATATATTATAGTGTGAATTTGCATAATTTTGTAAGGTAGTAACATTTATTGTAGCATAAGATTATAAAATACCACATAGCATAATATAAACTAGATATATAGATACAAAATAGAAGAAATCGATGTATAATAAAATTCACACTGGCTAACACTGCATTAATAATGATTCAGTCAATAAAAGAGATTGTGTGTATCTCAGCACTTGGGTGTTCTGAACACACTAGTGTTGCTAGCAGATGTTAGGTTTTCATACATAGAAGCTCTCAGTTTTTGTAAAGTAGCAAACCAAAAAGTACAACAAACCTAAAGCAAACTTTGCAGCAAAGAGCTTCGTAGAGGTTTGAACATCTGTGAAAGAATTACTGTACCAGGAAGGTGTGAGACTAAGACACTCAAGCTCTGTAGATCCTCCCATGCCATACCAAGGATTGGCAGCTGCTGCATACCCTAGAATAAGATTTTCATGGTCTCGTTCACTTTTCAACAACTTTTTATTTTTTGGGAGATGAGATGCAATGAGTCTTCAGACAGTGTGCGAGTCATCACCAAAAATGTTTACACGGCTACCTATTTGAATGACCCAGTACTTTTTGCCATGACCATTGTGCTGTTTTATTATATTACTATTAGTAATTGTATCATTTATTATAGTGGCTATTGTTTTTTGTATAAAAAAAATTGATAATTATAAAATAAAAAATACCTTAAGCAATGTATTAGTTATTAGTTACTATATACATTAGATAGCATTTACTGTCAAACAAATTACATGCTTCCATACAAAAATCTTGTATTTTTGTCCATCTCCTGAAATGCTGTCCTTTTTTATTCACTAGTTATAAAAAATTTTTTAAGCAGTTTAAGGAAAAGAAATTTTTTAAAGTATGGGTCAGCATTTCCCGCAGTTAAGTGATAAGTAAAACCTTTGAATGTTGCTTTTGTAAAACCTGTTAACTACCTTGATCGCCACTAACTAGTTATATAAATATCTGGATAAATATGTTTAATATGAAAGTTATAAAAATTTCAACCTTAATATGTGACAACATTAGGCATTTTATTGGAAAAAGTATTTCAAATCCTATTAGAAGTTTGACCTTGATCTTTGCACACAGATGTTTTAATAGAAAAAATTAGTACAAATTTAAATACAATTAGTCATTGAAAAAGTTGAAACGAGCTACAGCAAATAGTACTAACAATGAGAATATATATTGGGCAAAAGGTATATCAGCAAAAATAAGCAATGAGTAATAGCGATGAACATTAGCATTGAGCATCAGTAACAAACATTAACAATGAGCAATAACAGTAAACAACTGCAATTTGCACTAGCAATGAGCAATACTATCAATCAATAACAGCAAACAACTGCAATTTGCACTAGAAATAAACACCAGCAGCAAACAGCAGCAAAATAAAAATATCAAAAAGCAATAACAACTACCGTTAGTAACAAACAATAGCAATGTGAGATAGCAACAAGCAATCAGCATTAGCTACAAGCAATAGCAAATAACGCTACAAATGAGCAAAAGATGAGCATTAGCAATGAATCATAACATCGAGCATTTATGATGAGCAATAGTAATAAGCATTGGCAAAAACAATTAACAATGAACAATAATGATGAGCAGTAGCAATGTGCAACACATTTTAACCAAAAAAGCAATGAGAAAGGTTTATGAGCAGTGGAGATTCGTCACAGCCAATTAACCAGCTGAGGTGTTTCTACCACTTATAATGCATTTTAATTCATTATGCCAAATGCATGAGTATATAGACAATTTAGTACTTGTATGTAAACCTGCACTTCAAGATCAAAAAGCATTCTAACATTGAAAATTTACCATGGTAAATCCTCGTTGCTCTTTGTGGACATTCGACTTTGCCCCACCTTATAAAAGTGCTTCCCCGGCTGCCACCAGTTGAGCTCCCTCCTAAGAATAGAAAAAAATGTTAGCAGAGATTTGTAATAATAAACAGTAACTATAAAATGTACACTTATTGATGTGCTCTTAACGAATCTCTACGTTTGGCAAGTTAATTGATTGTTATTATTATAATTATTACAATCTTGAGGTACAACCACGAAAATGTTTGTTGTACACAGCGGTTAGTAATTTCAACTCCATTTGCTATGAGCTTAACATATTTTCAGTTGAAGCATTGCTCATGTCAACTATTTGAAGAAATTATCACAAAATATCGATATGTTCTTATTATTGGAAATTTTGTTTGCTGTATTAGGTGATTTGACTGCCAAAATGTTTTATGATTGAAATCGGCAAAATGTGATCACAGTTGGAAAGCTCAAAAGAAAAATACTAGTTCCAAAATTATTTCAGTGGTCAAACTTCTTGTTTGTTCCTTTCATTATGACTTGGGCTGTTACGGTCAATTCATATTGTATGACTTGACTTTTTTACATATATTTCATTTTGCATTTTCTCATGGTTGTTTAAATTCAACTTTAAATATAGCATCTTCACAAACTGCTGCTAAATGGAAAAGTATAATATTGTGGTCATAGCTGGCAGCTAGTAAACTGTCAATAATTACTATGTGTAGCATACAGTACATTTAAAATAGATGTCACCAAACTTACCAGCTTGAAAAACAGTTTTACCAACCAAGTCATGCTTGTAATTGACTTAGACAAGAGCATCAAGGCCACAATAAAGTTATCTTTTCCTTTATACTATTATCATGCTGTAAAAAGTGCAAATAAAACTTCTGTCTAAGTTGCTTAAATAATTTCTATGTTAACCCTTTAACTGCTGTCCATTTACAAATATAGCTTTCACCCTACTGCCAGCATTGTACTGAAAATTGCCAATTTGGCTGCATGATATGTATACGATTATTTTTTTCAAATTTAATCCCTATTTAAATGATTTTGGATTTTTAATTTAAAGGTTGAATTGCAACAAAATTCTCATTGCAGTTATTTGATCTTAAAAGATTCACCATGTCTTAATCTGTTGTGTTGTAGGTGCAAAATATGTGGAAATGAGATTACAAGCTCTTAAAAGCTCAAAAACGAACAGTTAATCGCAGCTACACGAGACCGCCGTAGTTTGAATTCCCTTTCCAAAACGGCTCAAATGTGATGTAGCTGTGGTAGATGGTTTCCGTTTACACTTTCGTGCAACCTTATTCGTCAAAATATTTTCACAAATATATTTGGCGTATTCAATAAAACCATGTCTATTGTTCTTAGGCGTCTATTTTATCGTCACTGTAATGCTGTCACTTTGAGCAGAGATATCATATAACTTACCGTAAAAATTTGTTTACTATTATAATGTTACCTCAAAGGAGTACATATCATTGTCTGATAATTATGATGAGCCTGTTGGTCACCTGTGGTAATCAAACTAGCTGCAAAAACTATTTTCGAAGTTTCGTTTCGCATGATCAGATTACGACTTGACGATTAGTTCAAGCCGAAACAAAACTGTAAAGTAGCGAGCATCTATATTTGGTACGGGGTCTTCGGTAAAATCCAAAGTGTTTGTCATAAACTAGTGCTACAATAAGTTTATATTGAGCTTTTTAGTGGCCTATTAACTCATGTGAGAACATCACGTGACAAGACAATGACTAAACTGTCATGGCTAGGTCAGAGAAATAAATGGATTTCAATCTACGGCGGCTTTTAGTTTTTGAGCTTTTAAAAGCTGTAATCACATTTCCACATATTCGGCACCTACAAAACAACGGAGTAAGACATGGTGAATATTTTGATACCAAATAACCGTAATGTGATATTTGTTGCAAGTCAACCTTTAAGGTTGCTAACATTTTAAAAAACAGAGCTATGCAAAAAATCGAATAGATCTATACTATGCATTGCTGAAGCTGTGTGAAGCTGCGATCACTGAGAAGCTATCACAATCCTTTACGATATTCCTTACACTTACACAACTACTACTTTCAACACCATCAAAGTCAGCACTGTCACTTTAATTGTCTGAGTATTTAATTCATTCTGAATCTAAATTTTTATAATGTAATCAAAAGAAGTATTCTGTTTATAACACTGGAGGTGTTTGCAGAAACCCTACAACAGTCCACTCTCATGATAAAATTTTGATCCGTTTATATGGTGAAAATATTGTATGTGGGAGTATTATTATGCACCATACAGAAGCGATAATAATTATATAATTCAGACAACTGCGGGTAAAACTCGTCAAAAGATTATATGAGTACTGTACATAAAAAAATTTAGTAACTAAATAGTATGTTAACCTTACTAACTATAGTTACCCACAGCTGTAGTAGCTTTTATGTATTCATTACATTTAGTTGCTACGATCTGCAATAAATGTAACATAATGATGTACCATAAAAAGCTCTTACCTTCAAGTCAGACGTATGTGTAACATAAACTTGGACTTCGCCCAAACTAAGTTTAGCTCACTAAACACACACATACGCACACACGCACACACACTCAAAGCTAAGCTTTAGTATGTATTTTTAACTATTTTACTGAATTTCAACTTTTTATCACTAAAATTGTATGATTTATCAGTTTCTGTCTTCATTTTCACTTTAACTTTCAGCAAACCTATTTAAAAAAAATCAAAATAACTTCGCAAAACAACAACTTGATCGATGTTATTTTTGTAATAAAGTGGGTTTTTGGCAAGTTAAAGGAAGTTGTCTGACCACTAGACTTTCAGTATGGGAGCATTGCAACTCCAACTTTGCTACTGGTTTTAGAAGGAAAATATTACCGTTTTACACTATTAATTGCTGAACTGAAAGAAATCAGTCATCGTGTCACTTTCAGGCAATTTGAAAATATTTTCCCCAAGCATCATTTTTGGCGTATTTGTGATTTTGACAAAGACGCCAAAAATGATGTTTGGGGAACTAAACAACTAAAATTACAACTAAAATGTACTAAACTAAATGTACAACTAAAAAGTTTGATTGTCGGAAAAAAAAATTCTTTTTCAACTTGAAATTTTCTGACCAAAGATTATAATTTGCTTTGCCAATATAGGTTAATTTTTTAAAAAGATATTTTGACCACTCTCTTATTAACTTAAAAATACTAATGATCGTTGGTTATATTGTCACGAGTCAGTAATATTTCAATACTACATAGTCACAGAAAACTTCGCAAAGATGGGTCCTTGGCAGTTGATCATTGATTTTGTAAAAACTCGCATGAGGCAGTGAAAGAATTAAAAGTAAGGCAACATGTTATTAGCTTGGTACTTCATATTGTGTTAAATAGAGGCCAAATTATGGTTTTGTATAAAATAAATAGCTATTGCTCTGTCTTGATCCAATAGTACAGCTGCTTGCCTCAGAAGGAAAAAATAAAAAGTCATTTTAGATCTCCAGGTTTCTTTGTTTGTTTGATGATGTTGTAAACCATAGTAACCTCTTGTAAATCTATGTAGCATTATCTTTAAAACCCTATAAGCGTAACAGTTTCTATGATAGTATTTAATATCAGGTTGTTCACTAATTTAGGGTACTGAGGTTCTCTCAGGAGCCTGGTGTTCTGGGTGGTTCATCAAACTCTTGAGTACCAGGTATTTTTTTGCTGAAAGGGTTTACCTGGTTGACCTCGCCCTCCATCTATTCCATTAGAGCCAGGTCGTCCATTTTGTCCACCAAAGCCTGGTGATCCTGGTGCACCATCTCTGCCTAAAGCTCCATCTCTTCCTGCATCTCCAGGTCGTCCATCAAATCCTGGAGTTCCAGGTGCACCAGCTTCTCCGCGTTGTCCTAAATTACAACATATTTTTGATAAATTTATTGAATTGTTACTTTAGCTGCTATCTGCAGCATTTTATCAGTTGAGACAAAAATATTTATTGACTAGCTGGCAACCAGATGAACACTCAACATCTGGCACCATCTAGAAGACCAAACCAAACTAAAATATGTTTCGCCTTAAAACATCTTTTGGTTTTGTGTCGGATGGTACCATTAAAAGTGCGATGATAGAGTCTATAGTTGCAGAGACTATTAGAAACATGTAATGCTTCAACCTGATTGCAATAGCCAATATCAACTATAGCAATGATAGCAACAGTTTACTAGTGAGATCATTTTACACGTATTTTCCTTCTGAGCATTTTCACTGAAATCAAGTTTTTTCGATTGCAAACCTGAAACACAATGACAGTCAACTCACTTCAAACATAAAAACGATCACAACTGATAAAAAACATTGATACTTTTGGATAAAGTCTACAAATTTTTTGTCTAAGTGGAGATTTAACATAAATTTTAAACTGACAGGTGATATTTACAATTTCAGTCGCTTGAACTGACAGTATTTAATTGAGTTGGTAATAGGGTGGCTACGGTTGCGGTTCCAAAATCTAATCTGAAAACAATAATGAATTTGTGTTTAAAGATAAAACTTGCACAAAACTTCAGTAAACTACATCAAAAAGTATCGGTATGTGTCTATCATTTGCAATTGCTATTGATGTTTGAAGTGGTTAGAATGCCAGAATTATTAAAAGTTAAAAATGGCAAAACTTGATTCTGGTTAAAACGCTCAGACTATGCAAAAGTTTTTTTTTTCTCTTTCTCTCCATCTTTCTCTCTCTTTCTCTCTCTCTCTCTCTCCCTCTTTCTCCATCCCTTTTTCTCCCTATCCCTCCTTCTCCATCCCTCCCCCTCCTTCCCTCTCTCTCTTTCACTCTCTCTCTCTTTTCCTCTCTCTATCTTTCTTTCACTCTCTCTCTTTCTCTTTCTCCCTCTCTCTCTTTCACTCTCCCCCCCTCTCTATCTCTCACACTCTCTCTCTCCCTCCCTCTCCATCCCTCCCTCTCCCTCCTTCCCTCTCCCTCCCTCTCCCTCCCTCTCCCTCTCCATCCCTCCCTCCCTCTCCCTCCCTCTCCCTCCCTCTCCCTTTCCCTCCCTCTCCCTCTCCCTCTCCCTCTCCCTCTCCCTCTCTCTCCCTTCCTCTCCCTCCCTCTCCCTCCCTCTCCCACCCTCTCCATCCCTCCCTCTCCCTCTCCCTCTCCCTCTCCCTCTCCCTCTCCCTCTCCCTCTCCCTCTCCCTCCCTCTCCCTCTCCCTCTCTCTCCCTTCCTCTCCCTCTCCCTTCCTCTCCCTCTCCCTCCCTCTCCCACCCTCTCCATCCCCCCTCTATTTCTCTCTCTCTATCTTTTACTTTCTCTCTCTTTCTCTCTCTGTTCTCTCTCCCTCTATCTCTTTATTTTACTTTTTCTCTCACTCTTTTTCTCTCTACCTCTTTCTCTCTCTCTCTCCCTCCCTCCCTCTCTCTCTTTTTATTTCATTTCTTCTCTCACTCTTTTCCTCTCTCCCTCTCTCTTTCTCTATTTGTTTTTCTTTCTCTAACTCTCTCCCTCTCTCTCTCTTTACCTATCTCTCTCCCTCTCTCTATCTTTCAGTCTTTCTCTCTCTCTTTCTCTCTTTATTTCCCTTTTTCTCTCACTCTTTTTCTCTCTACCTCTTTCTCACTCTCACAGTTCTCTCTCTTTCTTTCACTCTCTCGTTCTTTTTAGCTGTCTCTCTCACGCTCTCACTTTTTTCTTTCTTCATCTCTCTCTTACTCACTCTCTCTCTCCCTCTATCTCTCTCTTGTGACGGAAAACCTTATAAGCCGAATCAGTTAGCTTGTTTCACACGAGCAAGTTGTTTAAAGATGGCAAGCAATTAGCTGGTATTTTGGTAAGGTGAATATCTGTAGCTTTGGCTTTTGGTATTTAAATATAAATAGACATTGCACAAAAAGTGCAAAAAAAGCGTTGGTTGCAAGATATGACTTAAACTAGCATGTATTAAATTATTGCTTTATATATTATATGAAAGTCCTTACGTTCTACATAAACTCATATTTAATTGAACCGATACAGTTTCGTGCTTTATCAACTGTTTCGTTTGAGTTTTACATTTAATGAGTAACTTCATAACTCATTGTGAAAGCTTAGTTTAACTGATTCTGGAAATTTTTCCCATTTGTTTCAAGTTCTTTGTTTGTTTACATTGTGAATATACCTGGAGAGCCAGGTTCTCCTCGTTGTCCAAGTGCTCCTGGTTGCCCTTGCTCTCCATCTCTTCCAGGTGATCCAGGTGATCCAGGTGATCCAGTTTGTCCATCAAAGCCGTTACTTCCTGGTTCACCCACATATCCAGGTTGTCCATCACTCCCTTAAATTAACACATATTTTCTTCGGGCAAAATATTATGTTCTGCTATTCTACCATCGGTTCACCTGGTTTACATTTGTTTATAAATAATATTTATAGACCAGTCACAAACCTTATGATTCCTTTAACACTGTTACCATGAAGCAGTAAACCTTCAGATGTTTAGTCTGATTGCTTCAATAATGAATATAACAGAATAAGATAACGTTGCTGCCATATGTAAAAATAAGAACTTTGCATTTTGACAGTTCGTCTATAACTGTTTCTAAAACTTTGAAACTGATGAGCTATGTTTTTGGAAAATGATAAATCAGTCTGTTAAGCTAAGAAAATCCTAAAGAAGTTACCAAATCAACTCATCAAGGGCAAGTCGTTTATAATAAAATTCATATGCTGCAAAAAACTTTGTAAAAGGATAGCGTCAAAAAAGATCAAACAGGTAAAAGGTGAGCAAGTTATTTAAGTCTAGTTACCGCTGAGAGGGGATTGAATTAAATTGTAATTAATTATTAGTTAAATGTAAACCTGCACAAAATTTAGTAGACGTTAGCAGAAAGTACGAGTATTTTTCTATCATTTGCGAATGTTTTTTTATGTTTGAGGTGGTTTGACTGCCAACATTTTCCAAGATTAAAGTCAACAAAACTTGACCCTGGTTATACCGCCCAGATCATGCAAGAGTGATCATCCAGATCATACATTACATCTATAATTGCAAAGCGATTGACAGAATACAAACGTAAAACGTTTTTATGTATGCATCAGCCTATATCAGCTGCAGCATTGATAGCAGCTAATGATATTACTTTCTTGGTATTTTTCTTCTGAAAGTGTCAACCACAATAAAGTATTTTCTGGTTTTAAACTCAAAATTCTTTAGCCGTCAGATTAACTTGAACATAAAAAAATATCGCAATTGTTAGAATAACACTTTCAATTATGATGATATTTCTTCTGATAAAATGTACTAAAATTTTATCCTCTAAGTTTGTCTTCGCATTTACTTTTACAAATTGACCGGTAATAGTTACAAGATCTGTCACATGAACTGACAGTTTTTGCAGAATTGGTAATATGATGATAACTACGATTGCGGTTCTAAAATCTGGTCTAAACAAAGCTTTTTAATGCAAGCCCAGTTTTTATGTACAACTATATATATTGACTGACTCTTGGTCATTGCAACGTACTTGTAAAAAAATTTTAATTAGAGTTGTTCTGTTTGAGCTTTAGCAAAGAATATAAAGTTTGAAAGCTATTAACTGACCTTTGTTAAAGGTTGGCTTGAAACAAAATTTGCATTACAATTATTTGGTATGAAAAGGCTCAGCATTTCTTAATATGCGATGTTTCAGGTACAAAGTATGTGGAAGTGTGATTACAAACTCTTGAAAACTCAAAAACGAACAGCTAACCGCAGCCATTACGGAAACATTGTAGGCGGAAATCCCTGTCGAAACAGCTCAAATGTGACGTAGTTGAAGACGATGTGCTTCTGTTCATAATTTCATAACCTCATTATTTTCAAAATATTTTCAAAATATTTTCACAAATAAATGTCTATGGTCTTTACGTATCTATTTCATTATTATTGTGATACTACTACTTTGAGCACTAGTATCTCAAAACCAAGCCTAAAAGTTAGTTTAATTTTTTAATCTTCGCTCGAGGGTTTGCATATCATCCTCTGATGAACATGAGGAGCCTGTTAATCACCTGTGGTTGTTGAAAATGCCGCAAAAGTTGTACGCACCAGTTGGCGGAAATTATAGGTCACATTTTTTAGATAATGGCTAAATCATTAGACCAAGCTGAAACGAAACTATACAGTAGCGAGCAGCTATATTTGATCTGCACTTTCCGGCAGAACCTGAAGTGTTTGTCATAAACTAGTGCTACGAGAAGTGTTATATTGGGTCTTTTATTGGCCTTCTATTTCATTTCTCTCGATAACATCATGTGTCAAAACAATAACCACAGTGGGCTAATTATATCATCAAAATAAAGGAATTCCAACCTAGAACAGTTTTATTAACTTTTCGTTTTTGAGCTTTTAGGAGCTTGTAATCGCATTTCTACATATTTTAAACCCGAAACACAGCGTATTAAGACATGGGAACCTTTGAATACCAAATTATTGTACTGTAAACTTTGTGGCAAGTCAACCTTAAATGTGAATATCTGTGGCCGGATTTAAACAACTGAATAAAAGTAAACATTGAACAAGGTGTGCAAGCACAGCTCTTACTAAATATGGCTTGAAAGGACTCATTTTTGTTTAAAATCTCAGATATTATATTAAAGTATTCAAGCTAAAATAAATCCAGTAAGTCCATTGTAAAAGACCAGCTATCTTGGAAACAATGAAAGCACTCAATGAGCAACTTCATGACCTTATGAACTTTAGCTTTGGTTTGTTTGCGAATGCCACATATTACTCAAAAGTTTGCAAGATTTTCTGCTTCTTTACAATGCAACTTTACCTGGTGTGCCAGGTTCTCCTCGAAATCCTGGACTGCCAGGTTGCCCAGGAGAACCGTCACGTCCTGGAATTTCATCGCTTCCCGGTTGCCCATCAGATCCCGGAGCACCAGGTTCTCCTCGTTGCCCAGGTTGTCTATCTGGTCCAGGTGATTCAGTTTGGCCATCAAAGCCTGGTGATCCAGGAGCACCATCTCTGCCTGGAGATCCGTCTCTTCCTGGGTTACCCGCAAATCAAATACGTTTTTTCCATATTTAACTGCATTAGTTAAGTCTTTTGTTTAAAAGCTGATCACTTTCATCAAATACTTCAGCTATTGTTTTCGTACTTCCTTAAACACTTATCAATATTTTTTATTTTTTGTGTTTACTGCAGATTGAGAATGAAACAACCTACTCCGATTACAAAAACTAGAGACAAGTAGTAATATTCATCAAGGCAGGAATATTGGCAGAGAAGCAACCATTCAACTTAGACACCTTTATCGACAAAAACTCATTGATATCGCTGCAGCAAACATGGTTAAATTATATGTTTTATTTCATGTATAGATATATTATAATTTATTACAAACTTGAGTACCCAAATAAAATATTTCAAATACGAATAAAATTTTGCAAACGATGAATGGAGTAAATATAAACAGTTTAGTCCATATGGCGGTTGTCTAGTAATAAAATTAAACTGGTACTCTTGATAAGTGAATAATAGCGTGTAATGGTGCCCTCTGATTAGTTATTTTGGTAATAGCAGCTCTGTCGCTGTCACTGTCTTGAGTAGATGTTATAGGCAATTCTCTCGCTAATACATGACTGGTAAGGAACTTATCATCAGAACTCTCCTCGTGGCTTACTATTGCAAAGTTCTGCCGGTTGGCCAAAGATTTGTGCTCGTAAAGGCGTTTTTGTTCCTTTTTAAAACATATATATTCTCCTCGTTAACAGCTGCAGTCACTTCTACCCCATTTTCAAGATCTCCCTGAATGATTGGTGATCTTCTAAGAATGACATCTACCACCCTTGCAGTCATTTTGGTTCAAAAATTTTGGTTGAAAAAATAAATATTGCGTTTTACCAAAGAACCAAAGTAAAATTCAACTAAATTAGTAAATGGTTTTGAAAAAACTAATTACTTACCACAAATTTTTGGTTCATCAAAGGCCTCAAAATCGATGAGTATTCGTGAAAACTTCTGAACGCAGCAAAAAATTTATTATAGCTTAGCACGATCGGCTCGTAGTTGTAAGCTAAATAGAAACCGAAACACGCAATGCGCGCATGCGCATGTTTGACTCTATTGCTATTCGCAATAGAGTTAACTCTTCCTAGAGAGTGACCGTTTTCAGACGCGAATAATTTAATCCGCGAATATGCATGAAATTTCAATTTTCGCGAAATAATGTATAACTCCGCGAATAAATTCATTTTGTACGGTAAACTAGCGTGTGTTAAATAGTGTTTTATACATTATAATAAAATCTTTACTTTTTGCATAAACCCATATTTAATCGACCCAGGACAGTTTCGTGCTTGATAAAGTGTTCCATTTGATGTTTTACATTTAGCGAGTGAAGTTATAATTTATTATAGGCAGTGTTCAGTTTGAACTGATGCTGGAAATTCTTCTCGTTTGTCCTAAGTTCTCTGTTTGTTTACATAGTGAATATACCTGGTGTGCCAGGTTCGCCTCGCTGCCCAGGAGTTCCTGATTGTCCTCGCTCTCCATCTCTCCCAGGCGAGCCAGGTGCTCCAGACTGACCATCAAAGCCCGGTGATCCAGCAGCACCGGCTTGGCCCGGCTGTCCATTGCTTCCTGGTTCTCCGGGTCGTCCATCATTTCCTAAATTACGACACCTTTTTGCAAAATACTTTGTGTTTGTATCTTAATAACTTTTTCATGGTTTTAATGGTTTAAGAGAAAACATCTATCAAAGAGTCAGCGTTAGAATGAACTTTTAGTTGTTGTTACCATCAAAGACTAAATTACCAAATGCATAGTTTTAATTCTTTTTCAAGTTCCCAAGCACCTGAATTAATATGTTTTGAAAAACCAATATAACGTAGTAAAACCTAAAATTTATATAAGTTGACAAATCTCAAAAGCTTTCGTAAATCATTACTTACTAATTGTTGTAAAATTTTGTCAATTTATTTAGCCTCTCTATTTAGTCATCAATTTAGTTTATTTAATTTTTCTCACTTCCTTTTTTCTTACCCTTTCCAACTTTCTCTTTCTTTTCTCTATTTTGCTAACTATCTCTTTTTTTCATCTCTCTCACTCACTCTCTTTTTCTATCTCTCTTTCTCTCGCTCTCACTATCTCTCTCTCTCTCTCTCTTTTTTTCTCGCTTTCTATCTCCCTTTTCTATTTCTCACTCTTTCTCTCTCACTCTCTCTCTATTTCTCTTCCTCTCCCTATTTTTGTTCCTTCCTCATTTACTCTCTATCTTACTCTTTTACTCTTTCTTTCTCTTTTTTGCTTACTATCTATCAGTTTCTTTCACTCTCTCTCTCTCTCTCACTCTCTCTCTCTCAAGCTTTCTCTTCCTCTCTCTGTTTCTCTTCCTCTCTTACTCTTTATCCTAATCTCTCTTACTCACTCATAAAAACCATTGCCACTAATAAAAAAGATAGATACTTTTTGATAAAGTTTACGAAAATTATATCTAAGTTGATCATTAACATTAATTTTAAAACTGACTGGTAATAATTACAATTTCAATCACATGAATTGACAGTACTCACGAAGTTGGTAATATGAAAAATATAAATGCTGTTCTGAAATCTGGTTTTAACAAAGCTGGTCACAAAAAGTCCAGTTTCTATTTACAACTGCATATTTGATTGCCTATCAGTCATTGAAAGGTATTTATAACTAATTTTAATCAGAGTTGCTATCTGTTCAAGCGTTAGCAAAGAATAAAAAGTTTGAAAATGATTAACTGCGCTGTCGCTAATGTAAACATCTGTGGCACGATTTCAAACAACTAAATAAATGTAAACATTGAACTAGGTGTACAATCGCAGCTCTAGCTAAGTTTGAATTAAAAAAACTCATTTTAAATGGATATATCAGATATTATATTAAATTAAAGTATTCAAGCTAAAATAAGTTTAGTAACCCACTGTAGAGGACCAGTTATCTTTAGAACAATAAAAGCTCAAAATGGGAAAATTCATAACCCTAAGAACTTGAGCTTTACTCAAGGTTTCAAGGTATTCTGTTTGTTTACAAAGCAACTTTACCTGGTGTGCCAGGTGCCCCTTGATATTCTGGAAATCCAGGCATGCCTGGTTGTCCCGGCTCTCCATCTCTTCCAGGTGATCCAGATGGTCCAGTTTGTCCATCAAAGCCTGGTGATCCAGGAGCCCCGTCTCTGCTTGGAGATCCGTCTCTTCCTGGTTCACCCGCAGATCTGTCACGCCCTTTAGTTAACACTTATTTTCTTTAAGCAAAATATTATGTGTTGTTATCTTAGCATTAGCTCACCTGGTTCGCCTTAGTTTATATATAATATTTATAGACCAGTCAGAAACCATATGTGCACTTTAACCCTTTCGCGGGCAGTGCGACGTTTTTTTCACTTTGCGATACGGCTGCTAATGGGCAGTGCGACGTTTTTGTCGTTTCGGTAACGTATTTTATTATTGCCGTTTCTGGTTAGCTAAATGCCGTTTTTTGTTTACTTTTTTTACCAATAGCAAGCTACGATATAGTAGTTTTGGTTAGCTTCAAAAATTGACTTCAAGGTTGAAAAAAAAACTATCGTTTTTAGCAGTGATGAATGAATAAACTTTCGAAAAAAATTAGAAAATTGTAAATAATTTATCAACTTTTATTTTTCTTGCTTCGGTTTTAGCTTTTATTTACCAAATTTTTTGAGAGTTTGACTTTAGTTTACCGTCATGGCGACTTCTAAAAGAACCTCCCTAGATTATTCTAATAAAGCAAGTACTAGTACCAAAATTACTAAGAGATTCAGAGCTGACTGTGACCTTTTAGATTTAGTAGCAAGAGATGACAGTGAATCAGGTTTGAATTGTGATTGTAATGACTTTACATCTGGAAGTGACAGTGATGAAAAGGCATCATTACTGCTGATAGCAGTAATGATGAGGATGTGAGTAGGAGTGATGCCAGTGCCTAGAAGAATATAACCAACATAAACAGAGATAAATCTCCTACGATTCAGCAGTTTATAGCAGTGACAGGCCCAGTATTTACTCCAGTAGATGCTCAACCAGTAGAGTACTTTGAAAAGTTTTTTGAGCCTGTCAATCCAGGAAGTACATTTTTGTGGGAGCTCTTTGTTACACGAATAAGTACATGGTGCAAAGACTGTGATGTGGGCCTTTGTAAAGGAGAATGCTTTCGAAAATATCATTCGTAAATAGACAATTATTATGAAAAGCATATATTTTATGTTATACATTTTTATTTGTTTATAATATATATATGCCTATGGACATATACATGTATACATATGCACATTTAAACATAGATATATGCACATAATAACACACAGAAAAGTGTATGAACCTTTTAAAAAAATTGATTTTTTGGAAAATTAATTCGCCCATGGGAGTCTGATTTAGTTTTGAAAATTCGCCCGCGAAAGGGTTAACACTGTAACCACCGTGAAACAATAAACCTTCAGATGTTTCATCTCATCACTTTAATAATGAATAAAACAGAATAAGATAACTGTGATGCCATTGGTAAGAATAACAACTTTACATTATGGCGGCACTTCTTATGACTGTTTCTACAAATTGAAACTGATAAACTTGTTTTTGAAAAATGATAAGTGAGTCTGCTAAACTAAGAACATCCTAAAGTAGTTACCAAGTCAACTCATCAGGGGCAAGTCATTTATAATAAAATTAATTTACAGCACAAAACTTTGTACCAGGATAGCGTCAAAAAAGATCAAACAGGTGAAAGGTGAGCAAGTTATGTAAGTGTAGTTACAGCTGAAAAAGGATTGAATTACTTTTGATAAGTTAGAGTTTAGAAATGAACTTGCAGAAAGTTTTAATAGATATCAAAAAATATCATTTGCGATAGTTTTTATATGTTTGAGGTGGTTTGATGGCCAAAAAATTTCAAGAATAAACTTAACAAAACTCGAGCCTGGTTAAATCACCCAGATCATGCAAAAGTGCAATAATGGCGTCTATAATAGCAAAGGGATTGACAGAATAGAGACGTGAAATGTTTTCATGTAAATGCATCAGCCTATATCAGTTGCAGCATTAATTACAGATAATTACATTATTTTCTTAGTATTTTTTTTAGTGTGTCAAACGTGACCACGTTTTTTTTAATTTTAATCTTAAAACATTCGGGCCGTCATATCAACTCAAACATTGAAAATTATCGCAATTGATAAAAAACACTTTAATTTACGATCGTATTTTTTCTCATTGTTTCTGATAAAGTCTATTGAAATTTTATCCAAGTTCATGTTTGCAGCGACTTTTGAAAACTGACGGGTAATAGTTACCACCTTAGTCACAGAAACTGACAGTTTTCACAGAATTTTTGAGATGATGACTACTATTGCGGTTTCAAAATCTGATCTAAACAAAGCTTTTTAATGCAAGCCCAGTTTCTATATAAGTCTGTATATATTGACTGCCTCTTGGTTGCTGCCAAGTATTTGTAACAACTTTTTAACTAAAGTTGTTACAACTACTTAAATAACAACTCAAACCGATAATAACTTTTTAACTAAAGTTGTTATCGGTTTGAGTTTTAGCAAAGAATAAAAAGTTTGAAAGCAATTAACCGAAGTTAATTAAAAGTTGAATTGCAACTAAATTTACAATACAGTTATTTGGTGTAAAAAGGCTCATCATGTCTTACTCTGCTGGGTTGTAGGTAAAAAATATGTGGAAATGTGATTACAAGTTCTTAAAAGCTCAAAAACAAATAATTAATCGCAGCCATCACAAAAACGCCATAGGTTGGAATCCTTCTGAAAGCGGCTCAAATGTGACATAGTTGAAGACAATGTCTTTCTGTTTCACTTTATTCAACCTCATTCGTCAAAATACTTTCACAAATGAACTTCATGCATTCAATGAATTCATGTCTATTGTCCTTACTTTTCTATTTTATTGTTATTGTAATGCTGTCAATTTGAGCACTGATATCTCAAAACCTAGGCTAAAAATTAAGTTAATTTTTTTAACCTAAGCTAGAGGAGGTGTATATCAGCATCTGATAAACATGAGGAACCTGTGGGTCACCTGTGATAGTAAAAAAATGCCGCAAAAGTTGTTCGCGTCGCTTGGCAGAAGATATGGGTCCCATGATCAGATTATGACTACATGTGTAGATGATTAGACCAAGCTGAAATGAAACTGTAAAATAGCGAGCGTCTATATTTGATATGGACTTTCAAGTAAAGCCTGAATTGTTTGTCATAAACTAAAGCAATGAGAAGTGTTATATTGGGTCTTTTATAGGCCTTTCATTTCATAAGATAACATCCTGTGTCAAAACAATAACCACGTCGAGTTGAGTACGTCATCAAAATAAAGAATTCTAATCTACAGTGGTTTTTTAACTGTTCAATTTTTAGATTTTGAGAGCTTGTAGTCACATTTACACATATTCTGAGTCTACAAAACAACAGAGTAGGACATGATGAACCTTTTGATACCAAATAACTGTAACATACATGTTATTTCAACTCAACCTTCAATGAAAATTTCTAAGGCCATTTTTTAAAAAACTAGATAAAAGTGTACATTGATCAAGGTTTACAAGCACAGCTCTTATTATATATGGATTAAAAAAACTCGTTTCAGGCTGAAATCACAGATATTATATTAAAGAAATTAAGCAAAAATAAGACAAGTCGTCTACTGTAAAATACCATATATATTTGAAGCAATGAAAGCACTCAAGGGGCAATTTCATGACCCTACCAACTTGAACTTTGTTTTATTTTGCGAATGCCACAGATTACTCACAACTTTTCAAGGTTTTCTGTTTGTTTAGAATGCCACTATACCTGGTGTGCCAGGTGCTCCTCGAATTTCTGGGGTTCCAGGTTGTCCAGAAGAACCATCACGTCCTGGACTTCCTTGGCTTCCTGGCTGCCCATCAGATCCCGGAGCACCAGGTTCTCCTCGTTGCCCAGATTGACCATCATGTCCAGGTGATCCAGGTTGTCCATCAAAGCCTGGTAATCCAGGAACACCATCTCTGCCTGGAACTCCATCTCTTCCTGCATCTCCAGGTCGTCCATTATATCCAGGTACACCAAATTCTCCAGGCTGTCCTAAATTACCACATATTTTTGTTAAAATGTATCGCATTGCTATTTTAACAGTTATCTGGATTCTTTTATTAGTTGAGACAAAAATCTTTATTGACTAGCTAGCAACCTGATGAACACTATCATCACTATCAGACACCAAATCAAAAGCTGTTCTGTCTTAAGACATATTTTGGTTTTGTGTCAGATGGTGCCATTAAAAGTGCGATGATGAAGTCTGTAGTTGCAGAGACTAATAGAGTTGTGTAATGCTTCAACCTGATTGCAATAATCGATATCAACTATCCCAATTATAGCAACCAGTGACATCATTTCGCACATATTTTTCCTTAGGGAATTATTAAGTGCTGTTATCTTAGCCTTGGTTCTCCTGGTTTACATTTGTTTATACAGAATATCTATAGACCAATCACCAACCTTATGATCACTTTAACACTGTCACCATGAAACAGTAAACCTTCAGATGTTTAGTCTGACTGCTTCAAAAACGAATATAACAGAATAAGATAACGGTGCAGCCATTGGTAAAAAATAAGAACTTTGCATTTTGGCAGTACTTCTTATAACTGTTTGTAAAACTTGAAACTGATGAACTATGTTTTTGGAAAATTATAAATGAGTCTGCTAAACTCAGAACATCTTAAAGTAGTTACCAAATCAACTCATCAAGGGCAAGTCGTTTATAATAAAATCAATGTACAGCACAAAACTTTGAACAAAGATAGCATCAAAAAAAGATCAAACAGGTGAAAATTTAGCGAGTTATGTAAGTGTAGTTACAGCTGATAATAAATTGAATTAAATTGTAAAGAATTATTATCTAAATGTAAACTTGCACAAAATTTTATTAGAATTTATCAGAAAGTACGAGTATTTTTCTATCATTTGCGATTGTTTTTTATGTTTGCGGTGGTTTGACTGCCAATATTTTTCAAAGTTAAAGTCAACAATACTTGACCCTGGTTAAATTACCCAGATCATGCAAGAGTGATCATCCAGATCATGCATGACATTTATAATTGCAAAGCGATTGACCGATTAGAGACATGAAATGTTTCTATGTAAATGCATCAGCCTATATCAGATACAGCATTGATAGCAGCTAATGATATTACTTTCTAGGTATTTTTCCTCTGAGCGTGTCAACTATGATAAAGTATTTTCTGGTTTTAATCTCCAAATCTTGCAGCCGTCCGATCAACTTGAACATCAAAAATTATCGCAAATGATAGAAAAACACTTTCAATTACTATGGTATTTCTTCCAATAAAATCTATTGAAGTTTCATCTACTACCCTAGGACGCTTATGTATTCACGTCATCTAAATTTCACATTTTCGCGGTGTCATCCTCTCGCAAAAATTTCATGAGCAAAACTAAACTATCATAACGAACGAAAACGCGAAGTTAAATAGCTTTGTTTATTGATATCCACAATAAAGTTGTCGTATTAGAAATGCAGGTCATTTTCGTCTGTGGTTGGGCTCAATGGGAAATTTCTGGTAAACTCATTATAGCTAACACACTGACTGAGCAGCATGGCAAAGCAACTTAAGATGATATCAGTTTAGTCACCAAATTTGTAACTGATGAGGATGAAAGTCTGATAGGTGAATTCATAAAATTGAAGAATAGTTATTGTAGTGATGAATTTTATTACCAACCAAAAACAACATCAACCCTCATCAGGTTCAACCACATTATCTCTTTCACTGCCAACCAAGTACAAAATCGCTATCGGCCTAGTGCTGTTATATCCGGTTTCGTTAGTTTTTATTTACCGATTGAGACTTGGAGTTGTCATCTTACTTTGGATAACTCCCAACGCCCGGCGCCGGGGTGATTTTCATGGCTGACACTGTACTGCGGTAAAGGCGCCTATGGAATGCATCGCATTTGCCATTTGAATTGGACTAAGGGTGGCGCAATTTTTCCTCAGCCAATAGGTTCGTGCCAGCAGGTCTGCGCCTTGAACTATAGCCCAAGTTCTCTTTTAGTGGGAAAATTTCCTGACAACCGCCCCTCCCTTGACTGCAAACAAAAGTGATCCCGTCTACACTTTCTGGAGCTTAGGGAGATCAGATTCCGCTATCTACGTGGCGTTCTTCTCTCTCCTGGATTTCTGGTGGATAGACGTGTGCGATCTTTCTGCTGATTGAACCAACAAACAAAGTCCACGCTTGCCGTGGCAGATTGCGTACATCCAAGAAGGAGCGACCAACTTGCCGTTCGCCCCCCCCCCCTTCAGATCAGGTATGCTGAATCCCTGTATACTTTCGTTTTACTAAGCTTATAGTAACAACTTCAAGCATGTAATAATCATGCAATTACGTGTCTCTTCTATTAAAAACTAATACTAATAAGGTTTTGGGAAATAAGATATTAAACGTATAAAACTCTTGCTCCAAGCAAGTGCAAATAACAATCCTTGTTTTACGGGATTGTGTGGCTAGTTCACTCATGTTATTAATCCCCTCACTCCCTCTTGTTAACTCGAGTATCTGAAAACGCCCAAATCCCGTCATAACAGTGCCAGCCATTTTACCGAGATTGCCGATATTGCTTCATGATATGTATACAGTATTTTTTCAAGTTCAATCTCTATCTAGAACATTTTTGTTACATATTTTATTTTGCCAACATTTTAACCGATATTGCTATGCAAAAATTCAATGTATCTCTACTTGTTAGCTAGAAGCTAACAAGTAGAGATACATCTCTGCTTGTAAGCTATGTGAAGCTATGATCGATCCGAGGCTAAAACAATCCACCACAATGTTCCTTACTCTTACAAAACTATTACTTTCACCACTGTCAGAGACAGTGCAGCTACTTTAATTATCTGTATATTCACGAAAATCTAAATCTTAACTGGCTATAATGTCATCAACAACTAGTTACCTGTTTCATGACTCGCACGCGGTAGTTAATGAACTCGCAGAAAAATGTTTGTTTTAGATTAGACATTCTCAAACAAAATTTTAAAATTGCTTTGTTGTTATAGGCTGATTTTATAGATAAATCTTCGGACAACACAGCCAATTTCATAAAACTCTTAAAGATCGTGGGTTATGTGGTCAAAAAATAATAAAATCAGGTTACCACGCAATTGCTGAGAAAGTTCAAAAATGCGTTTATGGCAGTGGCCCCTAAAAAACGCATAAATGTGTTTATGGCAGCGAAAGGGTTATACAGTTTTGTTTGTAAAGTGGGTTGTTACCTATCTATTTTCTTTTTCTTGGGATTCGTGTGTGAAAGTCACGGCGGGAGGAACCTAGATGTTATTGATAATTAAAGAAACAAATGGCAGCAAGTGATCAAATTGAATTATCGATCTCACCCACACATTTCAACCTGCGGTTTACAAATACGAACTAGTCCCAAATTGAATTTTTTTTATTAGCGAACTGGACCTGAGGAATGTAATCTGTTTTTTCCACTGCATTTATTTTCACATCACTATATTTTCACACTCATCAGAGCCGCAAAATTAAGTTGCAGCGAAATTTTACTCTGTGTGCTACTCACGAAACTAAATACTAGCAAAATAAAAGTGTCCTAGGGTAAGTGTATCTTTGCAGTCACTTTTAAAAACTGACGGGTAATAGTTGCAATTTCAGTCGCATGAACAGACAGTTTGTTACAGAATTGGGGAGATGATAACTACGATTGCTGTTCTGAAATCTGGTCTAAACAAAGCATATCAATGCAAACCCAGTTTCTATGTACATCTGTATATATTGACTGCCTGTTTGTCATTGACAATTATTTCTAACAGCTCTTTGACTAAAGTTGTTACTAATTTTGTTTGAGCTTTAGCAAAGAATATAAAGTCTGAAAGCAAAAAACTGGGCTTTCGCTATTGTAAACATCGGTGGTTGGATTTTAAACAACTAAATAAAAGTACACATTGATCAAGGTTTACAGATACAGCTCTTACTAAATATGGCTTGAAAGAACTCTTTTTAGTTTAACATCGCAGGTATTATATTAAAGTATTCATCTAAAATAAGTCTAGTATAGTCTTCTGCAAAATACCAGTTATCTTTAAAACGATGAAAGCTCACAATGGGCAGATTCGTAACCCTATGAACTTAAGCTTTGGTTTTGGCAAATGCCACCGATTACTAAAAAGTTTTCCAGGTTTCATGTTTGTTTACATTGCAACTGTACCTGGCGTGCCGGGTTCCTGTCGAAATCCTTTAGTTCCAGGTTGCCCATTAGAACCATCACGTCCTGGTCTTCCTTGGCTTTGTGGTCGCTCATTAGATCCTGGAGCACCAGATTCTCCTCGTTGCCCAGGTTGTCCATTTGTTCCAGGTGGTTCAGTTTGGCCATCAAAGCCTGGTGATCCAGGAGCACCAGCTCTACCTGCATCTCCCGGTCGTCCATCAGATCCAGGTGCACCGGCTTCTCCCGGTTGTCCTAAATTACCACATAAATTTATTTAAATGTATCTCATTGCTATTTTAACACCTATCTAGATTATTTTATAAGTTCAGAGACAAAAAATTTATTGACCAGCTAGCGACCTGATGAACACTTGATCGTTGGCACCATCAGACACCAAATCAGAACATGTTTCGTTGAAGAACATCTTCTGGTTGTGTGTCTGATGGTGCTGATGAGCGTGCGATAATGACGTCTACAGTTGCAGTGACTAATAGATACATGTAATGCTTCACTCTGAATGCAATAGTCAATATCAACTATAGCAATTATAGCAACTAGTCACACCATTTTACACATATTTTTCTTTTGAGTATTTCCACTGCAATAGAGCTTTGTCGATTTTAATCCTTAAACATCCTGACAGACAGTTCACTTCAAACACAAAAAAGCAAATGCAATTGATAGAAAACACTGAAACTTTTGATAAAATCTACTAAAGTTTTATCTAAGTTGATTGTTTAAAACTGACAGATAATATTTACAATTTCAATTACATGAACTGACAGTATTCGTGGAGTTGGTAATATGATAACTACAATTACAGTTCTAAAATCTGGTTTTAACAAAGCTTGCCACAGCAAGTCCAGTTTCTATCTACAGCTGTATATTCGATTGCCTATTGGTCATTAAAAAGTATTCATAACCAAATTTCCACCAGAGTAAGACTTGTTTGCAAGTTAGCAAAGAATACAAAGTTTGAAATTGATTAGCTGGCTTTTGCTAATTTAAATATTTGTGGCTGGATCTTAGAGAACTGAGTAGAAGTAAACATCGATCAAGGTTTGCAAGCCCAGCTCTTACTAAATATGACTTAAAAGAACTCATTTTAGTTTACCATCTCAGATAGTATATTAAATTATTCAAGCGGAAATAAGCCTAGTAGTTCTTTGCAAAAGACCAGCTATCTTTGAAACAATGAAAGCACTCAATGAGCAGTTTCATGACTATGAACTTAAGCTTTAGCGTTTGTGAATGCCACAGATAACTCAAAGGTTTTCAAGGTTTGTTGTTTGTTTACAATGCAACTGTACCTGGTGTGCCAGGTTCTCCTCGAAATCCTGGAGTTCCAGCTTGCCCAGAATAACCATCACGTCCTGGAAAACCTGGTTGTCCATCAGATCCCTGAGCACCAGGTTCTCCTCGTTGCCCAGGTTGTCTATCTGGTCCAGGTAATTCAGTTTGGCCATCAAAGCCTGGTGATCCAGGAGCACCATCTCTGCCTGGAGATCCGTCTCTTCCTGGGTTACCCGCAGATCCAGGTTGTCCATCAAAGCCTAGTGATCCAGGAGCACCCTCTCTTCCTGCATCTCCAGGTCGCCCATCAAACCCTGGAGCACCAGGTCTGCCTGGAGCTCCATCTCTTCCTGCATCTCCAGGTCGTCCATCAGCTCCAGGTGCACCGGCTTGTCCAGGTTGTCCTAAATTATCACATATTTTTATTAAAAAGTATCGCATTGCCATTTTAACCGCTATCTGGAATTTTTTATTAGTTGAGTCAAAAATATTTATTGGCTAGCTAGCAACCTGATGAACACTTGATCTTTGGCACCACCAGACACCAAATCAGAAAACGCTTCGTCTTAAAACATTTTCTGGTTGTGTGTCTGATGGTGCTGATGAGAGTGCGATGATGAGGTCTACAGTTGCAGAGACTAATAGAGACATGTAATGTTTTAAACTGAATGCAACAGTCAATATGAACTATAGTAATGATAACAACTAGTGACATCTTTCAGACTTTTTTTTTGAGTATTTTCACTGCAATAGAGCTTTGTCAATTTTAATCCTTAATCATCCTGACAGTCAGTTTATTTTAACGATAAAAAACAATCGCAATTGATGAAAAACTCTGAAAATTGTGATAAAATCTACTAAAGTTTTATCTGAGTTGATTGTTTAAAACTGACAGATAATAGTTACAACTTCAATTACATGAACTGACAGTATTCGTGGAGTTGGTAATATTATAGCTACAATTATGGTTCTAAAAGCTGGTTTTAACGAAGCTTGCCACAGCTAGTCCAGTTTCTATCGACAGCTGTATATTCGATTGCCTAGTGTTCATTAAAAAGTATTCATAACCAAATTTCCACCAGAGTATGACTTGTTTGCAAGTTAGCAAAGAATACAAAGTTTGAAATTGATTAGCTGGCTTTAGCTAATTTAAATATTTGTGGCTGGATCTTAGAGAACTGAGTAGAAGTAAACATCGATCAAGGTTTGCAAGCCCAGCTCTTACTAAATATGACTTAAAAGAACTCATTTTACATGTAGTTTACCATCTCAGATAGTATATTAAATTATTCAAGCGGAAATAAGTCTAGTAATCCAGTGCAAAAGACCAGCTATCTTTGAAACAATGAAAGCACCCAATGAGCAGTTTCATGACTATGAACTTAAGCTTAAGTGTTTGTGAATGCTACAGATAACTCAAAGGTTTCCAAGGTTTGCTGTTTGTTTACAATGTAACTGTACCTGGTGTGCCAGGTTCTCCTCGAAATCCTGGAGTTCCAGGTTGCCCAGGATAACCATCACGTCCTGGAAATCCTGATTGCCCATCTGATCCCGGGGCACCAGGTGTTCGTGGTTGTTCTCGCTCTCCATCGCTCCAAGGAAAGCCGGGTGCTCCAGCTTGTCCATCAAAGCCTTGTGATCCAGAAGCACCATTACTGCCAAGAGATCCGTCTCTTCCTGGTTCACCTGCAGATCCAGGTTGTCCATCATACCCTTAAGTTAACACATATTTTTTTCAAGCAAAATATTAAGTGTTGATATCTTAGCCTTTGTTCACCTGGTTCACATTATTTTATAAAGAATATTTATAGACCAGTCACAAACCATATGATCACTTTAACACTGTCACCACCGGGAAGCAGTAAACCTTCAGATGTTTAGTCTGATCACTTTAATAATGAATAAAACAGAATAAGATAACAGTGCTGTTATTTGTAAAAACAAGAACTTTGCAGTTTGGCAATATTTCTAAAAATTGTTTCTATAAATTGGAATTTGGTAAACTATGTATTTGCAAAATGGTAAAGGAGTCTGCTAAACCAAGAAAATCTCAACAGAATTTAACAAATCAAATCATCAAGAGCTACTCTTGTTTGATAAAATTCAGCTGCAGCACAAAACTTTAGGCAAAGGAGGTTAATGATGCCGTTAAAAGGCGATGCAACAGAAAAAAGGTGAGCTAATGATGTAAGTATAGTTACAGCTGAGATTGGGTTAAACTAGCTGATAATAAATTAGTTTTTGACGATAAAATTGCAATAAATTGTAGTAGATCTTTATTAGAGAGAATCGGTATTTTTGAATCATTTGTGATAGATTTTTCAATGTTTGAGGTAGTTGGACTACCAAAGTTTGTCAAAATTGAAATTGACAGAACTTGGTATTGGTTAAAGCACTTAGATCATGCAAAGGTATTTCTGTCTCTCTCTCTTCTTTTCTCTTTCTTTCCCTCCCTCTCCCTCTCTCCCTCTCTTTCTCTCCCTTTCTCCCTCTCTTCCTCTCCTTCTCTCCCTCTCTCCCTCTTTCCCTCTCTCTCTCTTTCTCACTCTCACTCTCTCTCCTTGATTCTCTCTCTCCCTCTTTCTGTTTCTCTTTTTTCTGACTTTCCATCTCTCTCTTCCTCTCTTTTTGTAGTGGAGAACCTTCTGAGCCAGACCGGTTAGCTTGTTCCACGGGGGCAAGTTATTTAAATATGGCAAACAATTAGCTGGAATTTTTGAAAGGTAAAAACATCTGTGGCTTTGACATTTAGTAATTTATTGGAAATAAGCATTGCACAAAAAGTGCAACAAAACTTTGGTTGCTAGATTTGACTTAAACTAGCGTGTGTTAAATAGTGTTTTATATATTGTAATAAAATCCTTACTTTCTACATAAACCCATATTTAATTGAGCCAGGACAGTTTTGTGCTCGATAAAGTGTTCCATTTGATGTTTTACATTTAGCGAGTGACTTTATAATTCATTATAGGCAGAGTTTAGTTTGAACTGATGCTGGAAGTTCTTTCTGTTTGTTTTGAGTTTTCTGTTTGTTTACATTGTGAATATACCTGGTGCGCCTGGTTCACCTCGTTGCCCAGGAGTTCCTGGTTGTCTTCGCTCTCCATCTCTCCCAGGAGAGCCAGGTGCTCCAGACTGACCATCAAAGCCTGGCGATCCAGCAGCACCATCTCTGCCTGAAGATCCGTCTCTTCCTGGTTCACCCGCAGATTCAGGTTGTCCATCACGTCCTTAAGTTAAAACATATCTTCTTTAAGCAAAATATTATGTGTTGTTATCTTAGCCTTGGTTCACCTGATTTACATTAGTTTATACAGAATATTTATAGACCAGTCAGAGACCTTATGATCACTTTAACATTGTCACCATAAAACAGTAAACCTTCGGATGTTTCATCTGATCATTTCAATAAAGGAAAAAAACTGAGTAAGATAACTGTGTCGTCATTTGTAAAAGTAATAACTTTGCATTTTGGCACGATTTCTTATACCTGTTTCTAGAATTTTGAAATTGATAAACTTTGTTTTTAGAAAATGATAAATAAGTCTGCTAAACTCAGAAAATCCTAAGGAAGTTACCAAATCAACTCATCAAGAGCAAGTCGCTTATAATAACTTTGTACAAGGATAGCGTCAAAAAAAGATCAAACAGGTGAAAGGTAAGCAAGTTATGTAAGTGTAGTTACAGCTGAGAATGGATTGAATTAAATTTTGATGAGTTATTTTATAAATATAAACTTGCACAACATTTTAGTAAACTTTATCAGAAAGTATTGGTATTTTTTTATCATTTGCGATTGTTTTTTATGTTTGAGGTGGTTTGACTGCCAATATTTTTCAAGATTAAAATCAACAAAACTTGACCTTGGTTAAATCGCCCAGATCATGCAAGAGTGATCATCCAGATCATACATGACATTTATAATTGCAAAGCCATTTACAGAATAGAAACGTGAAATGTTTCCATGTAAATGCATCTGCCTATATCAGCTGCAGCATTGATAGCAGCTAATGATATTACTTTCCTGGTAGTTTTCTTCTGAGTGTGTCAACAGCGATTAGGTTTTTTTAAATTTTAATTTCAAAACATTCGGGCCGTCAGATCAACTCAAACATCAAAAATGATCACAATTGATAGAAACACACACTCAGTTACAATGGTGTTTCTTCTGATACTTTCTGATAAGATCTACTAAATTTTCAACTGCTAAGTATATCTTTGCAGTCACTTTTAAAAACTGACGGGTAATAGTTACAATTACAGTCGCATGAACAGACAGTTTTTTACAGAATTGGTGAGATGATAACTACGATTGCTGATCTGAATCTGGTCTAAACAAAGCTTCTCAATGCAAACCCAGTTTCTATGTACATCTGTATATATTGACTGCCTGTTGGTTGTTGCCAATTATTTGTAACAACTCTTTGACTAAAGTTGTTATCTGTTTGAGCTTTAGCAAAGAATATAAAGTTTGAAAGCAATAAACTGGGCTTTCGCTATTGTAAACATCGGTGGTTGGATTTTAAACAACTAAATAAAAGTAAACACTGATCAAGGTTTACAGATACAGCTCTTGCTAAATATGGCTTAAAAGAACTCTTTTTAGTTTAATATCGCAGGTATTATATTAAAGTATTCATCTAAAATAAGTCTAGTAGTCTTCTGCAAAAGACCAGTTATCTTTAAAACACTGCAAGCTCACAATGGGCAGATTCGTAACCCTATGAACTTAAGTTTTGGTTTTGGCAAATGCCACCGATTACTAAAAAGCTTTCAAGGTTTCATGTTTGTTTACATTGCAACTGTACCTGGCGTGCCAGGTTCCTGTCGAAATCCTGGAGTTCCAGGTTGCCCATTAGAACCATCACGCCCTGGTCTTCCTTGGCTTTGTGGTCGCTCATTAGATCCCGGAGCGCCAGGTTCTCCTCGTTGCCCAGGTTGTCCACTTGGTCCAGGTGGTTCAGTTGGGCCATCAAAGCCTGGTGATCCAGGAGTACCATCTCTACCTGCATCTCCAGGTCGTCCATCAGATTCAGGTGCACCAGCTTCTCCCGGTTGTCCTAAATTACCACATATATTTATTTAAATGTATCTCATTGCTATTTTAACCGTATCTAGATTATTTTATAAGTTCAGAGACAAAACATTTATTGACCAGCTAGCAACCTGATGAACACTTGATCGTTGGCACCATCAGACACCAAATCAGAAGATGTTTCGTTGAAGAACAACTTCTGGTTGCGTGTCTAATGGTGCTGATGAGCGTACGATAATGACGTCTACAGTTGCAGAGACTAATAGAGACAGGTAATGCTTTAAACTAAATGCAATAGTCAATATGAACTATAGTAATGATAAAAACTAGTGACATATTTCAGACATATTTCAGACATATTTTTCTTTCGAGTATTTTCACTGCAATAGAGCTTTGTCGATTTTAATCCTTAAACATCCTGACAGACAGTTCACTTCAAACACAAATAAGCAAATGCAATTGATAGATTACACTGAAAATTTTGATAAAATCTACTAAAGTTTTATCTAAGTTGATTGTTTAAAACTGACAGATAATAGTTACAACTTCAATTACATGACCTGACAGTATTCATGGAGTTGGTAATATGATAACTACAATTAAGGTTCTAAAATCTGGTTTTAACGAAGCTTGCCACAACAAGTCCAGTTTCTATCTACAGCTGTATATTCGATTACCTATTAGTCATTAAAGAGTATTTATAACAAAATTGTAACCAGAGTTGTGACCTGTTTGCAAGTTAGCAAATCATACAAAGTTCGAAACTGATTAGCTCGCTTTTGCTAATTTAAATATCTGTGGCTGGATTTTGGAGAACTAAGTAGAAGTAAACATTGATCAAAATTTACAAGCACAGCTCTTACTAAATATGGCTTAACAGGACTCATTTTAGTTTAACACCTCAGATATTATCTTAAATCATTCAAGCGGAAATAAGTCTAGTAGTCCAGTATGAAGGACTAGCTATCTTTGAAACAATGAAAGCACTCAATGAGCAGTTTCATGAATCTTTGACCTTGAGCTTAAGTGTTTGTGAATGCCACAGAATACTGCAAGGTTTTCAAGGTTTGCTGTTTGTTTACAATGCAACTGCACCTGGTGTGCCAGGTTCTCCTCGAAATCCTGGAGTTCCAGATTGTCCAGGATAACCATCACGTCCTGGAAATCCTGCTTGCCCATCAGATCCCGGAGCACCGGGTGTTCCTGGTTGTCCTCGCCTTCCATCTCTCCCAGGAGAGCCGGGTGCTCCAGCTTGTCCATCAAAGCCTGGTGATCCAGAAGCACCAATTATGCTTGGAGATCCGTCTCTTCCTGGTTCACCCACAGATCCAGGTGGTCCATCAAACCCTTAAGTTAACACATAAATTCTTTAAGCAAAATATTATTTGTTGTTATCTTTGCTTTGGTTCACCTAGTTTGCATTAAATTATAAAGAATAATTATGGACCAATCAGAAACTATATGCGCACTTTAACACTGTCACCACCGGGAAGCAGTAAACCTTCAGATGTTTCATCTGATCACTTTAATAATGAATAAAACAGAATGAGATAACTGTTAGGCAATTTTTTAAGAATAAGAACTTTGCATTTTAGCAGTATTTCTAATAATTGTTTCTACAAATTTGAAATTGATAAACTATGTTTTTGAAAATGATGAGTTTGCTAAACACAGAAAATCCCATGAAAAGTTACCAATTCAAATCATCAAGGGCTAGTCTTTTTTTAATAAAATTGAGGTGCGGCACAAAGCTTTTGGCAAAAGGGATCAGAATGCTGTTTGAAGAAAATGCAGGAGGAAAGAGGTGAGCAATTATGCAAATAAAATTACACCTGAGAGTGAGTTAAGTTAAATTTTTAAAAGTTAGAGTTTAAAGATAAACTTGCACAAAATTCTAGTAAACTTTTATCAAAAAGTATTGATATTTTTGTATCATTTGTGATTTTTCTTATGTTTCAGGTGGTTTAACTGCCAAAGATAGTCGAAATTGAAATTGACAGAACTTGATCTTGGTTAAAGCGCTTAGATCATGCAAAAGTCTTTCTGTCTATTTCTTCTTTTCTTTTCTTTCTCTCTCTCTCCTTTTCTCTTTCTCTTTCTGAATTTTTCTCTCTTTTTCTCCACCTCTCTATTGCTCACTCACTCACTCGCGCACTCACTCACTCTGTCTCTTTTCCTCTCTCCCCCTTTCTCCCCCTCTCTCCCCGTCTCTCTCCCTTTCTCTCTCCCTTTCTCCCGCTCTCCCACTCTCTCACTCTCCTGCTCTCCGGCTCTCTCACTCTCCCGCTCCCCCTCTCTCCCTCTTGCCCTCTCTCCCTCTATCTTTCTCTTTCTAGTCGGGGAAAATCTTCTGAACCAGACCAGTTAGTTTGTTTCACACAAGCAAGTTATTTAAAGATAGCAAGTAATTACCAAGAATTTTGGTAAGGTAAACATCTGTGGCTTTGATTTTCCGTAATTATATATAAATCGACATTGCACAACGAGTGCAATAAGAACCTTGGTTGTTAGATATGACTTAAACTAGCGTGTGTTAAATTAGTGTTTTATATATTATTTTAAAGTCCTTACTTTCTACGTAAACTTGTATTTAATCAAGCCAAGACTTTTTTGTGCTATATAAAGTGTTCCATTTGATGTTTTACGTTTAGTGAGTGAATTTATAACTCATCATAGTCAAGGTTTCATTTAACTGCTGCTGCAAATTATTCCCGTGTCTTCCAAGTTCTTTGTTTGTTTACATTGTGAATATACCTTGTGCGCCTGGTTCTCCTCGTTGCCCAGGTGTTCCTGGTCGTCCTCGCTCTCTATCTCTTCCAGGAAAGCCGGGTGTTCCAGTTTGTCCATCAAAGCCTGTTGACCCAGGAGCACCATCTCTTCCTGGAGATCCATCTCTCCCCGGTTCACCGGCAGCTCCAGGTTGTCCATCAAACCCTTAAGTTAACACATATTTCTTTAGGCAAAATACTATGTGTTGTTATTTTAGCCTTGGATCACCTGGTTTACATTAGTTTATACAGAATATTTATAGACCAATCATAAGCCTTATGATTACTTTAACATTGTCACAATAAAACATTAAACCTTCAGAGGTTTTATCTGATCACTTCAATAATGAATAAAACAGAGTAATATAACTGTGATGTCATTTGTAAAAACAATAACTTTGTATTTTTGAAGCCTTCTTATAATTAATTCTACAAGTTCAAAATTGACAAAGTATGGTTGTAGAAAATTATGAAGAATTGACCAAACTCAGACTAAAAAAATCCCAAAAGAAATTACCAAATCAAAGTTTTAATGGTTAGTATTTTTTAATAAAATTCAGGTGCACCACAAAACTTTGAGGCAACAAAGATTCCGAATGCGGTCAAAAGGAGATTGAACAGGTACGAGGTGAGCAAATTAAGTAAGTATGGTGTAGCTAAAGCTGAGAGTAGATTAAAGCAACTTGTAAAAACTTTGTGTTTAAAGAAAATTGCTAGTTTACAAAATGTTAGTAAACTCCCTCAGAAATTATCTGTATTTTTTATCATTTTCTATTGTTTTTGATCTTTTAGGGGTTAGAATGCCAAAACTCTTCAAAATTCAAAAAATGACAGAACTTGATCTTGGTCACAAAATGCTCAGATTATGCAAAAGTCTTTTTATTTCCTTCTCTTTATTTTTTTTCTGTTTCTCTCTCTTTCTCTCTTACAGTCTCGGTTCCTCTATTTTTTTCTTTTTCTCTTTTTTTTTGTTTTTTTCTCCTTCTCTTTTTCACTCTGACTCTTTTTGCTTTAATTTTTCTTTATCGCTTTCTCTCTCTCCTTTTCTCTCATTGTTTTTCTCCCTTTTTTTTTGCTCTTTTTTTATTTTTTATTTTTTTCTCCTTCTCTTTTTCACTCTGACTCTTTTTGCTTTAATTTTTCTTTATCGCTTTCTCTCTCTCCTTTTCTCTCATTGTTTTTCTCCCTTTTTTTTTGCTCTTTTTTATTTTTTATTTTTCTTTTTCTCTGTCCTCTCTCACTTTATTTTACTTTATCTATTTTTTTCTTCCGTTTTTTCTCTCTCTTTTTTTACTTTTTTTCTTTCTTTCTTTTTTTACTTTCTCTCTTCCTCTTTTTTTGTCTCTCACTCTCTTTTTTTCTCTTTCTTTTTCTGATTCTCGCAACTCTTTTTTTTTCTTTCTCTCTCTTTTTCCCATCTCTTTTTGTCGCGGAAACCCTTCGTTAACAAATCCTTTAGGTTGTTTCATGTAAGCAAAGTATATCAAGATAGCAAACATTTCGGTGGCTTCTAGTAAGGTACACAACTCCTGCTTTGATTTCACACAGTCAAATGGAAATGAACATTGCGCAAATATTACAACAAAACATTTGGTTGTTAGATATGACTTACACTAAAATGTTTTTGCGTCGATTTCTGTTTTTTTATTTTATATTTTAGTCTTTACCTTCTAATCAAACTGGTATTTGAATGAACCAGGACAGTTGCGTGCCTTATCAACTGTTCCGTTCAATGTTTTACATTTGGCGAGTAACTTCATAACTCATCAGTCAGAGTTTAGCTTTAACTCATGTTAGAAATTTTTCTAGTTTGCACTAAGTTTTCTGTTTGTTTACTTTGTGAAGATACCTGGTGTGCCAGGTGCGCCTTGTGGCCCAGGTGATCCCGGTTGTCCTCGCTCTCCATCTCTCCCAGGAGAGCCAGGTGCTCCAGGCTGTCCATCAAATCCTGGTGATCCATCAGCACCAGCTTGGTCTGGAGGTCCATCTCTTCCCAACTCTTCAGACCATCCATCAATTCCTAAATTAGAATATATTTTTTGCAAAATGTTATGTGTTGTTATCTTAATAAGGCTTTTCATGGTTCTAATTAGTTTAGAGCAAATATTTATCAAGAAAGCAGCATTATGGCGAGTGTTTCGTTGTTGTTAGCATCAACCTTTAAATTACTAAATGCAGTCACTACTTTTTCATCTTCTGAAAGACTTGAAGTAATATAAGCTTAAAAAACCTATAAATAGTAGTAAAACTTAAATTTCATGTATTCATATTGACAAATCTCTAGAGCTTTCATAAATTGTTATTTGCCGCTGTAATCGTACATTTTTGCCTATATATTTTGTCTCTCTATTTAGTCTCCACTTCGGTCTTATTCTACTATGGCATTTCTCTCTTTCCCTTGCTCTCTCTTTTTCTCTCTCTTTAATTCAGTCTCCCTCTCTCACTTTCTTTTTTTCCCCTCTCTCATTCCCTATATTTATCTATGTCATTCTTTCTTTTCTCTGTCTTTCTCTTTTTTTCAATGTTTTACTCTTTTTCCATCTTCTCTGTCTTTTCTATATCTCTTACTCTCCCTCTTTCTTTTACCCTCTTTTTCCTATCTCCTTCTTTATCTCTTTTTTCACTTTCTCTCACTTTTTTGCTCTCTCACTCTCTCAGTCAACTTCTCTCACTCACTCACTCACTCTCTCTCTCTCTCTCTCTCTCACTCACTTCATATTTCTCTCTCTCTCTTTCTCTCTAGATCTTTCTCTCATTTTCACATTTATTTTTTTTCTCTGGATTCCTCTCTCATTCTTTCTTTCTCCTTTTTTTTTTTTCTTTTTTTCTATTGCTATCTCTCTCTTTCTCGCACTCTTTTTCACTGTCTCTCTCACTGTCTCTCACTCTCTGTTCCTCTTTCTCTGTCTTCCCCTCTTTTTTTTCTCTCTCGCTATTTCTCTTTTTCTATCTTAATGTCTATTATGTTTTCTTTTTCTCTTTCTTTCCCTCAGTCTCTCTCTCTATTTCTGTCTTGTTCGCTCTTTTTTTTTCAATCTCCTTCTTTCTCTCTTTTTTTCTTTATCTCTCTCTCTCTTTTTCTTTTCTTTCTCGTTTTTTCTGTCTCTCTTCCCCTTTCTCTCTCTCTTTCCCTCTCTTTCTCCTTTAGGCTCTTTGTTTCTCTCTCTCTTTTTTCTGTTGTGTCGCAGAAAACCTTCTGAGCTGGAACCGTTAGGTCTTTTCACGTAACATGTTTTATGTTGCTTCGCGTTTGGTGTGCTTTCGGCACGGTAAACAACTGTGGCATTGATTTTAGAGAGTTAAACAGAAATAAATATTTTGCAAAAATTACATCAAAAACTTTGATACTAGACATGACCCACACTAAATTAGGTTTCTGTGTTAAATTAGAATTTTTTATATTTTATAGAAGTCCTTACTGTTTAAATAAACTGGTATTTAATTGAACCAGAACAATCTTTTGCTATATAAAGTGGTCCGTTTGATGTTTTACATTTAGTGAGTAGCTTTATAACTCATCAGTCAGAGTTTAGCTTGAACTGATACTGGAAATTATTCTCGTTTGTACCAAGTTTTTTGTTTGTTCTGTCATTAATATACCTGGTGTGCCAGGTTTGCCTCGTTGCCCAGGTGATCCCGGTTGTCCTCGATCTCTTTCTCTCCAAGGTGCTCCAGGCTGACCATCAAATCCTGGTGATCCTTGAGCACCAGCTTGGCCTGGAGGTCCATCTCTACCGGGCTCACCAGCCGCTCCTGGTTGGCCATCAAAGCCAGGCGAGCTAGGTGAGCCAGCAGCACCATCTCTTCCTGGTTCGCCAGCTCGTCCATTGAATCCTGGAGAACCATGTGTTCCAGAATCTCCCCATGGTCCTAAATTAGCCATATATTTACAGTATCTTGGCAAAGTATCACGCATTGTAACCATTGGTCATATCTGCATGGTTTAAGTCGGTTCAGACAATATACTTATCGACCAACTATCCAAACTTATTTTGCAGCATAACACGCAAAAGTCATCTAACATACGTGTTGAGATGAACTAAAATAACAGTTAGTTGGTTTTAGTTTCCATAAACAAAGAAATTATTTTTGGGTAGAAGCAAATGTTTTTAGCTTTTGACAAAGCTTTCAATCGAAAGTATATGTAAATATAGCGTTCCACAACAAACAGAGTAGACTTATAATTTTAGCTAAAAGATACGACTGAATCAGTAAATCAAGCTGTCTTTTGTTAAGGTGAACATCTGTGGCTAGAAATTAAGCAACATAATAGACATCAGTAGCAAGAAAAGTGTACATGTTTCCTCTTGCTAAAACTTGCCTAAAGTAAATTAATTTTAAATGAAAATTTTTATAATATGTTAAAGTACCTGAAGTTAAAACAAACTAGACTTTTATTGCTGAAGAATATGTTTTTATTATATCAAATCCTATTTTTTGCTGAGCAAACGTTCAGCGTGTAAGTTTATACTTCAGTCAAAATTTGATTGGATTTGATACAATGCATTTCTCTTTTTATTTTTAATAACACCACATCCAATTTATCAGGTCACTTTTAAAATTTTTATATTCATAGTTTTTTTCTAGGGAATTATTAAAATATTTATAAAATAGCCCATCTAATCCCAAATTACCAGTTTCGCCAGCAGCTCCCGGTGTTCCATCTCGAGCATGATTTCTCCCACCTACAGGGGATCTTTGCGTGTTGGACTGTTCTGAGTGTCCGCGACTACCATCATGTCCTAGATTGCCTTGAAATCCATGATGACTGTCAAGTCTTGGCCATCCAGGTTTCCCTTCCTCGTCTTCATCGTCTACCCCTATTACGAGATTTGGACTCCGATATGTGGTACTCGGAAGTTCTCTATAATCAAATGTTTTTCTTTTTCAATATTCAATGCACTGTATGTGATAAGCCTCGTGAAAAAAACTCCACAATCATCTTGTTCTGTGTGAATGATCGTACCTTTGAGAGTCTGTGGTTACGAGTGGAGTACTAGTAGGAAATACAGGGCGGGGAGTTCCATCAGATGTGTATGTGCTGCTTCCATCATTCATCCCATCATTTAAGATATTATGGAATCTTTTTTGTCTTCGTTTCTCTACTTGTAATGCCTGTTGTAAAAGGTTTTGTGCTGTTTCTGATATGCCGCATCATCAGAGTTATGCTAGAATTTAGCAAAGTTCACTTTTTAAACAATTGCATATTTTTAAAGTTGTTTACAATCAAATTTATACTCTATTCGATTTCAGTTTATTCAATTCTTTCTTTTTTCCTAAAGTTTCTTTTATTTCAGTTGACTAACGTTTTGTTATTTGGAACTATTGCTAATTTTAGATGATTAATTTTTTTTTTTAAGTTTGGATTTTAGACTATTCTAGTTTTAATTGTTTACACTATTACACTCTTTCAACTTCGTTTTAAATTTTGTTGTGCGAGGGTGCACTAATTTCAATTTGGCAAACAAAATTTTGGGGTTCATTGTTATGTCCCGATAAGAAACTGTTAATTTTCTGTTTCTTTTCTCTATTTCTACTGCTGGTTGTAAAGAGCTTTTAATGTTTTCAGTTTGCCATATCATAAGGTTTATGCAAAAATCTAGCAGTGTTCACTTCTCAAAATAATGAATTGAATGCTTTTTAAACTACACTTAAATTCAATTAGAGCTATCAGTTAAATTCAAATTCATTATTGCTCAAACATAACAATTTAAATGTAAAATTGTTAACAAAATAAAAAATAATTTAAATACATAGGCTTATAAACCTTCAAATGAAATAAAAAAAATTGTGTGGTTCTACATTAAGAATTTAAATGGAATAATTTGAACATTGAAATATAATGCAAGCAAGATGTTATAGGTATTAAAAGTGAACTGTAATAACTGGTTGTACTTTTTTCTATGGAGGCTGGAGCATTTGGTGCATGATATAGAAAACAGAGTCTACAGTTCAAATAAGTATGATTGTATCACAACTTCTACTTCAGTGATAAAATATCACACAATTTCAACTTATAGTAAGAATTCTGATTGATAACTGTAGCAGCATTAGATATATAATTCATTTAGTTTGAAAAAATAACTATTAGCACTACAAATATAAGTGACTATTACTATTTCTAAAAAATATTAAAAGCGTTAATTATACTAAAACTTGGTAAATAGCTGGCATCGAATAAATGCATCTTTCAGTGTCTCACTCTGATGAACAATAAATACATACATGTATAAGTACGTAAGTGTCCTTGTTACTGTTACATTGTCATTTTCTTATAATTCTAACAAGCAAAATTTCTGGCTTACTAATATGGTATCGCATGATATCTCTTACTTTTGTGTATCCGTAATCCTTACTCAGAGAAACCACCATTTGGAGACAATGACATGCGGATTCCACATATTTAGGTTATAGTGATCTACAAGAAACTGAGTGACTGCAAAGGCAGTAAGAAACTTCCTTTTGCTTGAATATTATAATTTCACCAAGTTTCAGTCCTTTTCATTCATCGTTTTGCCTAAATTTGATCTCATTAAGATAAACTGAAACTTTCCATTACTAATTAAATTTGTCAACATATCTCATTAAAACAAATTTCAAAAAATTCATTTGTTTTTTGTTGTTTCCAACACAAAGGTCATAAGGTCAATAAAATTCATCTGAAACTTATTAGAACAACTTATCGTCCCTCAAACAAAATTTGTGAAAAATAAAATAGTTTTTTTATTATAATACCTACATTTTTAGTATGCATGGTCTATTGATATTGCATAAGCGACAGTGACTCTTTTGCTTATTTTTGTAGCTAAATTAATAAGATATTTAATGACAGTCACACTTGTTAGCATCTGTATTTAGTCTCTACGTAACTTCTGCAGTTGGAAATCTGAAACAAAAAAATGGGCTGTCTGAACAGCTTTACCGTCACAATGTTTTGGGTTGCTAGCAGCCTAATGGTAAAAGTAGAATTTTTTAGCTTATTTATCATTTATGAAGCCATTGCTAAATCGTCGAAAATATATTAATTCATTGTTTCCTTCTCAATCTTCACTATGATAGGAGTTGTGTCTACCTGTTTATTTGCCTGTCTGTCTGGGGCCACACTAAGAGCGCTAAGAAAAATATTTGCCCACATTAGAATCGAACCTGAATGTTTGGATTTCTAGCCACCCACACCCTCATTTTGCCACTCAACTACCTCTCTATAAGTGAGAATAGCTGTGTACGTATTTATTACACAAAATGATCTCTCACAACACATGAGGCTGCTAGCCAACTAGTACAGGTAAAGTACTTTGGTGGTTTATATTTTGTCTCTATTCATGGTCTTTCACAAATGATAAATAGTTTTGGTTTTCGGCACAGACTTTCTGTCCATGTAACAAATCTTCATCTCAATATTTGGTGAATTAATGCAAAAAATCTTTGCACTATCTTTTCTAACCTACAGTGTTGTCAGAAAGTCTTTTTCTGTCTGTTTAAATGAGTGTACCATTGCAATAAATTCACTATAACTTGGATAGATTTTGTAGTGCATATATAAATGAAGCATATATCAATACAATCTTATCGGTTTGAATAATACAAATAACTAGCTTTTAAATTTGCCAACTATCTTTTACTGTATCGACCACGACCTAATAATTCACACTAGATACCAAAGAATAAGTCATCACAAGTTATGTTACAGCCTCCTCTTTATCCGTTTTCTAAATGGAAAGGAAGCCACTCTTGTACTGTTATCGGGGTCCTGAAAAGGGTAATATTCTACTTAAAATTGAAAAATGTCATTTTTTATTTTAAAATGTTTATTGCGCACTGATTGACATTGATGGGTTTAATATTGATTATTATTTCTCAATTGACACTAATTGCATCACTGATACTGTCAAAGAAAATCTACAGATAATTTCATTTCTAATGATGAATGAATTGTCAGGGTTTATTCCTACTACATGATTACCGCAGCAAATTTGCTTAAAATGGCCAACGAGGTTTGAGGCGGACAAAGACTTTCTGACACCCCTATAGTTTTGCGCAAAACGTCTAAATTTGCAGCGTTTTTTGCAAAGGTAGGTAGAGTATGTAGTTAAGTTTATATTAAAAATGCCTTTCAGAAATCATAACCGTTTGGCAATCACTCCGTAGTTGAATTTTTCAATAATTTGTCATGGTTTGTCTGCCTGAATGTTTGCTCTCTCGGCATTCCAAAGTCAGCAATCGAGTATGAACAAAACCTGGGCGGCCTTTATGGGTTCAAAGCTAATTTTAGATGTTTAATTAATAGAGATCAATTTAATATGGTTCTATGGGCTGAGGCTAGAGACTCCTTAGAAGCTATAAAGAACAGCATCACTATAACATTAATTTCACTTTTACTACTGTAACATAAACTATATTAGTCAGATATAGACTAAGCCTTTGCAGTTAAATTTCGTGAGTTTAAATATGGTTTTAGGATTTCAATGTTTTGAGTGGCTTGATTGAAGGCCCTGTTGTGGCTTAATTGTATTAATTTGAGTTTATAAATATAGCTCAGGTCACAAGGAAAGAAATTAAATAAAAAAATGGAAAGTAAAGCGTTATTATGTGTGTGGAACGTTTTAAAATATTGATGTTAAAATATTAAAAAAACCTATGATGTTCCACAGTCAGTTGTATGTCAGATACTAAAACAATAGATATTCAAAGAATCTATTTATTTATGCACTGGGAAAAAAACAAAGATAAGTGCTATACCAAATATTGTGTTATATTCACATTTTAAAACATTATTTTAAGGGTTACGTCAGCAAAATTTATGATTTTATAGTCAGTTGAACGGTTTATTGTTTTAGTAATTTCTGTAGAATGTGATACAGTTAATTAACAGAGTTACAAGTAAAGAATATTATAATTTCATTGCATAAAACTGAGCTTATGACCTTTTTATCTAGTTATATATTACCATGAGCAAAAATTTACCAATTTTTACTAAAATCAGTAATGATATTTGTTACTAGTTTTGTACATGAAAAATGCACTATTGTGCATATTTGGGGTATAGTAAAGATAGTTTGATGCGAGTTTCTAATCAACTACACAAAAACCAGTAAACTGATTAACAATTCAGATATGTGCCAGCCTATGTTAACTAGTAGTTAGAACGGGTTAGACTAGCAGATATAAGCTACCATGTTTTAACTTTGTATATTGTTCAAGAGAGTAATTATTGTTGTTTTGGTTTACATGTATATTTATCACAATTTCGTTCTACGAACATTTCATGTCTTATGATAATTTTTGCTCAATTTTTTTGTTATGCAAGGTAAAAATAGCTTTCTTCAGTGGCAGTACATCTTTACTAATATGCAGTTTTAACACCAGATGTAAATGATATTTATTTTGTAAGTATGTTAAGAATTTAGTAAAAATTAATGTTCCAAAATAAATATAGTTTTAAAATAATCTACATTATTTACATAATTAGTATTACAAAGTGGATTATGATTAATTTTTTAACAGTGTCTCTGTCTTGAACAACTTCTCTGCTGTTAAACCTTGGTGAATATAAACTTATGCAAAATTTTAGTAAATTTTAACAAAGATTACCAGTAGTTTTTATCATTTTCAATGTTTTCGATGTTTAGGAAAATCTGACAGCCAGAATGTTTCAAGATTAAAAATGAGAAAAATTGATTGTAGTCAATACACTCAGAAGGAAAATATGTGCCCAAAGGATTTCACTGATTTTGTAGCTGCTTGTCTCTCTCCTTATTGATATTGATTATTGCATTCATGTTGCAGTCTTACGCATTTTTACACTATCAGTCTATTTACTGAATAGCAACTATAGATGTTATAGCTGAACTTCTGTTTAAAGCTAAGCTTTTTAACCATGATTACGTTTTGTCAGGATATCCTGGCGGTCAGCTTCTCCTGGCAGTCAGGTTATCCTGGCAGTCAGCTTCTCCTGGCAGACAGGTTATCCTGGCAGTCAGGTTATCCTGGCAGTCAAGTTATTCTAGCAGTCAGGTTATCCTGGCAGTCAGGTTATCCTGGCAGTCAAGTTATTCTAGCAGTCAGGTTATTCTGGCAGTCAGTTTATCTTAGCAGTCAGGTTATCCTAGCAGTCAGGTTATCCTAGCAGTCAGGTTATCCTGGCAGTCAGGTTATCTCAAAAACAAATAACAATTGCAAATGACTAAATATGCATGTACTTTCTGATAACATCTATTAAGATTTGATCCAAGCTAATATTTTGCTAAATCTTAAACTAGTACCTTGCAAGCATCATAAGCTCAGAATACAGCTCATTCAAATAACGCTAACAACCAGCTTAAGCACTTAAAGTGCTGGAAGAGTGAAGGGAGGGGCATTCTTGTAAGTGACATCCTTTAATATGCATCCTAGAAACAATGCTGCCCAATTACTTTTAACTAAACTGAACCAAATGTGAAATGTTTATTTATTTGTTTTAGCCTTCTAAAACATTACTTCATAAATCTAACTTTGTTGCGCATGCAATTAAACCCTTTACAAAGCACTTTTTTGACATTTTTAAAACAGCCAAAATTCAGTGGTACGCTCCTAGATACTTTTAGGTCAATATCCCAGCTATGTTTTAAGTATTCCACAGAACAGATGCTTGAAGTATTAGGTTTTAAAAAAATCAAGCAACCAAATTATAGAAAAACAAATTATAGCTTATCGAACTCAAGCAATGAAGCAAATAGAAGCAGTAGTCTTATAATCTACTAACTGATCGAGTTCTTAATCAAGTCTGCTAAAACTAGTTATCACCAAATGCAAGTATACTAAATAGCTGATCTCCTAAGGAAAACTAACAGCAAAATCAAATCACACAACTTAATCATGAAAGTTTAATGTAAAACCTGAAAATGAGGCTTACCTGTTTGTACATGTAGTTGAGACTATCAGGGTCGCTAGCAAGTTCTTCAACCTTGTGCTTCAAAAAGTGTATCTCCTGCTGGTGAGATTTCAGACTCCATAAAACATATAGTTCAAGCAGTATAATAACAGTCCAGATGCCGTATCGCCCCAAAACTGAAAAGGGTATATGAAAATTAGAGAATTGATAAGACGCATGCTTGTCTGAGCTTATCTCCTCAGCCGCTTCTGCGTCCTTGCTAGTACAGCTCATTACTGTTTGAATTTATGCATATTGCAAAGATCCACTGCTACCTCGGCTCTTAAGACTCTTCAAGACTCTTCAAGCGAAGATTAAAAATGTCATGTTTTATGCATGAGTGATGATGGAGTGGTATAGTAGGCGTCAAACACATTAACTTGTCTTAACCGTAGTGTAGGCCTCAGGCTCTGTTCCATCACTAGGTAGTACCAGTTGATACCATTTGTAGATCTGTGTAAGGTTAACCTCGTAAGGTCTGTTTTCATATTCCTTGAAGTTGTTGTGTGGTTACTAAGATGCGCTTGCAAAAAACCTCAAAACCTGTCTCGTAATAAAGCTTAGAGACTTGTTTGACTGGTTTTATTTGTTATATGCTGTATAATATACGTAAATATTGTATAACATACTAGAATGGCAGACATTGGAGATCCATCATCGCAAAATTAGACATGCTTTAAAACATATTGCTTTGCGCTTTTCTCAGCTTTTGCTAAATACATAGCTTTTACTGTTAACTTTTATTTTGGATTTAGTTTTTTAGCCAAATTGTTTTAAAATTCATGCTTCAAATAACAACAAGACCTCTGATGCCGCTGTCAGAAGCTAGATTTAGGAAAGCTACAATTAAAGTATGCGTTAAACCTTGTCGAAATTGTTTGTGTACATTAAAATCTTTCATACTAATTTTCACCTTGTTTAAATTTATTAAAGAAACTTCAATATTTGCACCATCAGCAGAAATTGACCTTTCAAATCAATGAAAGCTTCAGTTTGTTTGGTTGTGATCATAGCACCTGTGTCAAACTTTAAAGAGCTAACACGACACAAAATTTTGGCATTTCGGTTCTTGAAACAAAAAGCTATTAACTGTTTATACTTTGAAAAAAGTAGCTTTAAATAAAAAATAATACTCATCAAAAACAATTTACTGAAAATTTGCGGTCAACATTATTACTACATATGTAACAGATATTTATACGGTAAAAACTCATACTGCGGTATATATTATTCATAAAACACATATGAATTCGAAACAAATAATTAATGACTTTGCTATGCTATACAATGTATTAATTGGAGGTAATTAGGTTGAAAATACCTTTGCTATAAAACCAGATTTTAGTGAACAAAATAAAAAGTTAAATCAACAAAAAAATCATGCACAATCTTCACATTAGGTGAAAGAAGAAGATTAGAAAAAGCTCCTCAGAAAACTTTAGAGTCCAGTTGCATAGATAGATGCAAGCTTTATTATCAGAAGTCAATCTTATTTCAATCAAATTAAACTATTAATCAAAAACAATAAAGAGTATAAATCATAATAAAGCCTGAACACCAATTTTGTTCCTAATGATGAATTGTTCATGGTAAAGTTGAGAAAAAAAGAAAGACTCTGTTTAATATGATTTCTTGTTGGATTTGCTAAAAATAGTTAAAGCTGGCACCATTTTACATACAAAAAGCTAATTCGACATCACAGTGGTATTTTTAATGAAAATACACACCATTTATTTACCTTTCCAAACTGATAATATAATAAATAAACAAATGTTGGTTATGCAGCCTTTAACTGTAATAAAATTACAGAGTATACCTCGGTTATGAATTTTTTTTGCCTCAATATATGGAACACAATATTTTTTGTCTTCAAAATATTGCTTCAACAACAAAACAAATTGCTTCAACTTTTTTTCCACCATATTATATCAATTAAAATTTTTTTTCTCAAAATTAAATTTGGGCAGTTGGTGTACTGACTACAACAAAATTCTAATATGCCATTTGCCAAAATATTTTCAACAATATCTGAAAGAGATATGATGGTCACTATCTCAATTCAGTTTTATTTTTTATAAGCTACAGTAAAAACGAAACCCAAAGATGTAGGTGATAAATAGGAAAAAAATTTAGCAAAATGGTTTAACAAGTAGAACAGCTTAGATATTTTTAAAGCCTAAACACTTTTTCACAATAAGCTAACTAGCGGTTCACCATTAGACATTATAAAACATTGTTACTAATTTTATTTACCTATCTTAAAAGGTTATTTTTCTATGCAAAATAAATAATAAATGGGCTTTAAAACATTAAAGTAAAGAGGTTAGTGCCAGAAACCCTTCAATGTCTTTATTGGTACTTTTTTATATTACACGTGAATACCTGGTTAAATAACACTAGCAATTGGAGACAAAATTCCTGTTCGATACCCGTACGAGGTTATGTTTTTCTCAATGCTCCTAACGTGACTTCAGACAGATAGATGGACTCGGCTCTTATTATAGTAAAGATTTATCCACTTTTTCTAAAATGTTTACTTCAGATCAGTTGATTATTAATCAGATAATCTGTGTGAGCCTGATTTGTACTTTATGCCATGTTTTAACACCTTAAACCTTAGAACCTAGATAATTCTAGAAATGATATTTTACCTGTTCCTACATGTAAGTAAGCTTGGTTGTTTAGCATTGTTTTGTTTTTATAAAGCTTCTAGTTTATGTAAAACTAAAAATTGTGGTTGCTTTGTGTGTGGTGCGTTCTTAGCGTAATTACAAAGTTTAAGATCACTAGGATTATTAGTTCCTGAATTATTGCCAAAACACTGAGGGCACTTCTAGCTGCCCAAGAAATCAAAAATGGTTGCTAATAGAACTTTAGTTTCTGATGACACACTGGAATAAATTATTTTCAATGAACTATTAAACAAAAGCAAAGCCTAAAAGCTTATTTTCAGCTATTATAGTTTTACCCTAAAACTATTTGCTTTTCAATTCATAACAAATTTACATGCTTTATTAGACTCAGCGTACTGCAATAAAAATATTTTGTCCAGTTAGCTCTAAAACATAATTTTTGTTAAAGAGTGTGAAGAAATCTTTTTACTCTATTTGGTTTTTGTTTTTTCATTGAAATGTATAAGCCTGGAGCTTGAAAACTATTTTCATTTCAAAGAGAATTGTACTTTTCTAAATGCTTTAATATTTAATGAAAGGTTGCTAATATAGTCTAAGATTAGGCAACTTCCTAGTATAAGATTAGGCTTCAAACTATTAAAAATAACAGCTTTGATTGGTCAACTAACACTCACACTAGGAAAGATGATTGAAGGCGTTCACCTTAAGTTAATTGCGTCAAATAGGGAGACGTTTCCTCTTACGGGAGATTAGCACTAACGCTCGGTTTATCTAAGCGCAGCCTAATACAGGTAACTTAAAAATTTATCTTTGCAAACATGACTGCAAAGTAGCCCCAGTATCTTTCAACCTTGAGTAATGGTTGCATTTTGCGTCATATTGAAACTGGAAAATTAATTATAGCTACCATAAAAAGTCTAGACCTGGCACACCTTAGCACATTTACGTGTGCATCCAGTAGTTGGGCAACAGAAAAGTGCTCTAACTTTTGGTCTAGAGTTAAAATTGCTGACAGTTAATTTAATGAGATCAGGTCGGAAATATAATATGAGCAATTTATTTTTTGATTGATTGCTGAAATATTTAAATTTAAAAGTTGTCTTTTCGCATGCAAATTTCAATATATCCATAAAGCGATCAACCCTTCGTATGACATATTTTTATTTTGTTGGTATTTTTTAAACTTTCATCTGGTTTAATGGATATATGATTGTTTGATTGAAATGTTTAACAAGCTGGTCTGTTTATTGTGTTAAAAAATCAAACAGCGAAGTTAGTGGTATTTTTTAATATTAAAGCTAACAGAATAAATTTTCAGCAAAAGGGCACAGGTGTGCTTTTCTGAGCCATAAAACATGGCTTAAGCCAAACAGCTTGGAGTTAAAAGTTTGCCAATTTTCCTTTTGTCTCTCAATTGATACAATGATAAAATATTTTACCTTGCAAAACTAGTTTTTAATAGTTCAGCAAAGCGCATTTTCCGACATATAAAAGCTACATTGGTGAAAAGATTTGTTGCAGTACTTTTAATGTTACTAAATAAAAAGTTAGCCCTTTTGAGAACTTAGTTTCCTTTTGGAAGCATTCGTTTATTTGTGGTTGATTTTTCATGTAATAACTATATGTAGCATGCTAGACTCTTTCTGTAGAACTTTTAATTTTAAAAGTTTTTTATGCCGTGTTATATTTGTTTTAATCAGAATATACAAAATTTACACTGTTCCACATCAATTTATTCAATATTAGTTGACTTCTTCTGAATGTTTTAGTTCTAGAATGCAAGGCAATTTTTATGCGTGGAATTCAAATGAATGGCAGCTGTTGAAATCACAACAAGTCCATGCTACAGCAAAAGCCATGTTTGTTCATTTGTCTGTCAAAGCCATGTTTACAGGTCAAGAAAAAAGATTGCTCTCAATAAGATTCAAACCTGCAGCTTTCAATCTTGTAGCAGACATTCTACTACCTGTTCAAGCGATCGTGTCTGTCCTATTTTGTTTATGCATCAACATATTTTGGAATGATTGTGCAGTCAATTATCACCTCTGTCACTCTCACATGGTACACTGGACTGCAAGGGTACTAGCTTACATAATCAGTATGCGCTTTAAAGCCCCGCAAAGAACTAAAAAAATGTAAATGGTTTAACATACATACATTTGTAGTTCATTGGGTACTTGGAAGAAAATGTGTTAAGGGAAGTTTCCTTTGAACAAAACGGGTTATTGTAATCACATAAGAATACCAATATAAACTAATTTTGCTTGTTGCAATATACTAAATGTTATTATCATGATATTAGTAGAAAATTTGCTAATGTATAAAGAAAGTGGGTATTGTTTAAAAAGGTTCAACAACTACTGTTATAAAATGTTTTGATTCCTTAGCCTCTCTATCTGCTGCAACCTATCAATCATGTGCTCATAATAGGTTAATTTCTGAGGTTAATCATTAGAAATAAGTGATGTCACACAGGAGAGGGAGCTCAATGAGTGCCACAAATGCTGAAATATTTCTCTATATTTAGAAATTGTGAGTTACCGATATCGATTTTGCTGTGAACTTTACACAGTGAGCTATTTTGTGTGCTGCCTCAAACCACAGGTTGCTGAGTGCTAACACCATGGTGCACAGCATTTAGTTTGCCATGTAGCCTAAAACTTGCAACAATTTTCAGAGGTTTGAATTTTCGTTAATGACTTTTCGTTGTGTGCGCGCATTTTCTTCTAGACTTCGTTTAGCTTCCTTTGTGTAATGCTGCACATAATTATTTTGTAGAATATCAAATGTAATAAATGATAATCTGTACAACCTGATACAACCTATTAAGAATTCAAGTTACAATATCGAGTAAAAAACCTATTTGCTTTTAAAAATACCCGAAACTGAAAAAGTGAGAAAGCAGTCAACCATTGGACAGGAACAACTAACTTACATGTATCATCTCATAGTTTAGCTTTATCTAGCCAGACCACTATTCTTCTGTTAGTTACTTACCAGACTAAATAACCTTTGATCTTGTCAGTCATTCACTGACTGAAGTTGCCTTAGTAGTTTTTTTCTGCTACTTTCTTTTTATGCCAGTGTCACTAGCTCCTTTCTAAAAGGCTTGACAGTGACCGTGCTTAACGTTTTGCCATTATGATTAATTACTTTTCAATTCGTTTGCTGGTTAGACTTTGAGTATTGCGCAAGCATCGTTATTGCCAAAAATAAAATGTTTGACACAAATCATTGGTTGACTTGCATGGTAGCTCTGTAAGGCACCTAGTTGTACGGAACACTCATTGAATATGCTAGACGTGAACGGAAGCGGGTTGTTTTGAGCTTAAATAGTAAAGAACGAGAAGGAAGGGTGGAACTATTGAGCAGCAAGGGAAAGTTCTTTGATTTAAATATCCGAAGTGGATCTACTTTGTGTTCATATAGAATGAGATGCTTATGCGATCAAAATAAATCATTGAGTACAGAAAACAGCAAGAAAATGAATTCACAAGAAAATATGAGCAACTTTTCTATTTTAGCTATTCTGTGCTTTTTATGCTGCAGCGGTTTCATATTTGGATGCTATACAATCTATAATCTGCACAGCACAAGCGAGGAAGTTTCTTCACTTAAAACACTTGTAAACAATTTTAAAGAAGAGCTGGAAAACTTAAAGAATGAAAAGGTCAGTTGAGTATTTTCTATTACTTTTTTTATTTTCCAAAGTTAGAATAATAAAAAGTATGTTTCTAAGTATGTAGATTTTATGAATCTTGACATGCAAACTATATTTTTGTCAATGAAAGTAATGGACTGTGTACAGTAGTTTATGTGCCTCCATAATGTGTTGTTTAGCGCATAGTGTACTGTAGTTTGGGTGTTTCTATACTGTGTCATTCAGTGCATACTGTAGTTTGTGTGTCTCTATACTGTATTGTTTAGTGTATAATGTAGTTTATTTTATCTACATTAACAATGCTAGTAATATTAAATGATTATTTGAAACAACAATATGAACTAACTGGCTTGAATTAAAGACCATATTTTGCTTTAGATTTTTGCCTAAACCAAAAGCTAAGTAAAAAACCCCAATTTGAATTACAATATTAAGTTTATTGAGAAATTTTGAAAAATCATTCTCACTGACTCACCAAGTAAAAAAAACATTGAATTGTACAAGGTTAGTTTAGGACTAGTCAAAAAGGTAACTCGGGTAGCAGTGCAATGGCTATGTGAGAAATTGAGGGAGCATTTACTTCGCTATGATTCACTAAAAATGCTATGAAAGTGATGAACGAGATTCAAAATTTGTTTTTGTCTCAGTTTTAATTTTTTTTATAGACCTGTTCAGTATTATAACAAACCGTAACTTTTTTGTCTCAGCGGCCCTGAAAGTTCAAGTGGCACAGCTGTTGAAATGTCAGTCTGCCATGCTGAAAGCTGTGAGCTGAAATTTGAAATGATGCAATATCTTTGGTCAAGTCTCTAGCCGTGGCTTTGAACAAACTAATGGGCAAACAGTATTATGTTAAAACTGATTATTAGATACCCACATATGCTACACCCACATGTATGCAACACAAACAGCCATTACTATCCTAGTTACTATGATAAGTTTTGCATGTACTAGTTGGCAAGGGAAATGGTAAATGTTAAATTTGACCAAGTTTTGTTTAGAATGACACACAAATCATCAGGTAAAATGACCATGTTGCTTGACAGTAGTCATAAACAAAAAACAGAAATATTGTTGGCTTTTGCTTACAATGCTTCGACCATAGACCAGCATAGAGCATAAATTGAATAGTTATAACAATTTTCTATAGCTTTGTATATTTTAGACATAATCTCAAAAATGACCTCACACAATATTTTCATTTTTTTTCAGAAATTATCAGTATTTTTCTATCATTTGCCATCATTTTTGATTTTTGAGGTGATGTGATTGTCAATATGTTTCAAAATTAAAACCGATAAAACTTGATCACGATTAAGTTGCTCAAATCAATAGAAATTGTGATTATTAAGTTTGTAATTGCAAAGAAACCAACAGAATAGAGACGCGTAAAAGCTCAACTTCAACAAATGAGCCAATTTTAACGATTACAATGATAATAACTAGTGACTTCACGCAAATTATCTTCTGAATGTTTTTATCATCAAGTTTTATCAATGTTTATCTAGAAACATCCTAGCAATCAGATAATCTCAAACATTAACACCAATGGAAAATGATTTAAAAGTGACCATATATTTTGATAAAAGTTATTGAGCTGGTCAGACTTTAATGTTTTTTACTACACAGATTCGAAATCATATCCTAAAACGCTCAGCTAGGTTCCGTTCCTATCAGAATCGCACGAGACCTTCTTCCTTGCAATGGGAGACTTATTGGAATCAAACTACAAGACCTTCTTCTGACAGAGGACCTTCTCGTCGGCAAACAACTATAGACGTGACCACTGTCCGACCGACTCAGCCAACAAGAACAACCCTATCAAGCAGACCTGCTCTCACCATTGGAAGTACATTACCAGCCTCTAGTCAGAGGTACTTTAAGATTATACCAAAAACATTCCCGTAACCATGGAAATTGTAGTTCGGTGAAATATTCTGAAGGAAATGGTTAGCTTTGCTAGGCATGACCGATCAATTATGCTGAGGCTGTATCTCACCAGCTAAACTTGTATCATGGTTGGGATACTATTATGTTACTTTAAAGGTCATTTGTTCGCTGACGTCTGGTTTTCTTGTATGCTATTCACTGAAATTAATCTGAATTTTAGTAACTAGTTTTGCATTGTTGCTTGGAATTGTAACAGGTTACCAATCTTAGAGGCTTTTGCAACTTAAGACTGATCTAAAAACTGCAAATAAGATGAAATTTCACAAGTATTTAAAACATTTAAGCTTTAGGTATTTGAAATTATAGTCACTAATACGCTGGCAGGCTAGTTTGCCATAAGAGATCATCATGAGTAATAGCTAGACATACAATTAATCTTGAATGCCAGTGTGTAGACTGTTGGCGAGTGTTAGAGCATGCCCACTCTGTAAGTCATGTGTTTGAATCCCGTAAGATGCAAGATTTCACCCAACAAGCCATTGCTTTGGAGAGCATGAGCAGAGATGACTCACATTACGGTAAAGATTAGCTGATTACAACATTGCATTGCGATATCTACGCGTCTCAGACAAAACAGCTATTACTCACTAAAGTTATTTTGGTAAGCTCCACGTGTACTGCTTGGCAAGGGAGGAGAGTTTTTAATTTTGAACATTTTAGATTTAGAATTATATGCCACTTAGATAGAATATCTGAGTAGCACGATATAAAATGATTCACTTTCCTATCACTGTTATTAGCTAAAAGAGAAAAGCACTTGGCAAAGCAAATTACTAGAGTTTGCCTGCACATAGATGTTTGATGCTTATGTAAGTTGAAGTACAATTTTAACTTAATTTCGTGTTAAACTAAATTATCGTTTTAAATATTGGTTTACAGATTCTTTGGGCGCAATGGTTATTTTTATTTATAGTAAATTTTTTGAGCTTGACAATCACAAACACTGTAATTTGTGAAAAACAGTTTGGTGGTGCACTTTCCCTACTGCAGCAGACAATCAAATTATTATACAGCAAAACTTTATACTTCATATAGAAAATTGTGAGCAGCCAAAAGAAAGGATTAAAAAACTCCCTATTTAAATAGAAAAAAACAGTCAAAAAACAGAACTAGTTTACTAAATAAGTCTCCATATTAGTGGTAAATTAACAGAAGTTGCTTGGTTATTAGCAAGAAGCAGACATAAAAGTTGAACAAGTGTTTTTACTTAATGATGTATGGTTAAACAGAGAGTTTATTTTATTTTTAAGTTTAAAATGACTATTTTCAACAAATATTAATTTCAATATTTTAAGGCCTCTTTGAAGGCTGTAATTCAAGTTTTCTGACTGTGGCAGATTCTGAATTCAACTAATAACTGATATCATCTATTACCTTTTAATTCCCTTTTAAAGGTTGACTTGCAACAAAATTCACATTACAGTTATTTGGTATTAAAAAGTTCATCATGTCTTACTCTGCTGTGTTGTTCGTGGAAAAGATGTGGAAATGTGATGGCAAGCTTTTAAAGCTAAAAAATGAACAGTTAATTGCAGTCATCACGAAAATGCAGTACGTTGGAATTTTTTCAAAACGGCTCAAATTGGATGTGGTTGAACACAATGGCTTCTGTTTACATTTTGATGCAACCTCATTTGTCGGAATATTTTCACAAATATAATTCACACATTTTATAAAACCATGTCTATTGTCCTTACACACCTATTTCATCATCGTTGTAATGCGGTCACTTTGAGCAGTGATATTTCAAAACCTAGTTAAAATTCGACTAATTTTTTAACTTCAGCTCGAAAGAATGCATATCATTCTTTGATAAACATAACACGCCTGTTGATTACCTGTAATTATTGAAAAATGCTGCAGAAATTGTTTGCCCTTTTTAGCAGAAAGTGTGGGCCACATGACCAGATTAAGACTAGGTGATTAGACCAACTTGAATCAAAACTGTATAGTAACTTCAGTATTTGATAAGGGCTTTCCGGTAAAACCTGAAGTTTTTGTCAGAAACTAATGCTATGAAACATTTTACATTTAAAATTTTATTGGCATTTCCTTTTACTTGATAACATCTTGTGTCGAAAAAATAACCAGGTGGAGTTGAGCACGTCGTCGAAATAAAGAGATTCCAAACTACGGCATTTTTGTGATGGCTGCGATTACCTGTTTGTTTTTTAACTTTTAAAAGCTTGTATTCACATTATTACATATTTTACACCTACGACACAGCAGAGAAAGATATGATGGATCTTTTGATACCGAATAACTGTAATGTGAAATGCATTGGAAGTTAACCTTTAAGCTTAATTACACAAAAATTGTTTTTTCCTAAAATGACTTAAGTTATTTTACTATGCGCTACCAGCTATAAATGCACTCTAGCAGTAAATAAAATAATCTTTACCCTTTGAATATTTTCAAATAACTTAAATATGTAACACGTGCTGAGTGCTTACACAAATGCAGCCAATACAAACAACTTCGGTAAAACTATATCTCAGGGTAAAATTTATGATCTGTATATTAACAAATATTTGAATGTTAACTGAGAAATACAAACACTGTTATAATATTATTCATATAAACTTGCTGTTTTCTCAGTGGCTTGAAACACTGTTTTGATGTAATGATAAAATAAAAACTACTTGGGATATCTGCATCTTGAGATCAAAAACAAAGATGGCTTTGTTGCTACTTACTCAGTAAATAATAACAAAGCCACGATTTGTATCAAAACAACAAAAAACCTTGGGTTTCAGAATTTTTAGCAAACGTGGTTACAACAAATGTTGACCTCAGTTTCTGACTAAATGATCGCAGTGTTACCTGAGTTAATTAGCTGACCAGGTGTTAACTAACATGGTCTACTTCAATCTTTTGGAGTTTAATATGTCAGTGTAGATGTTTTTTTATAGTGGATCAATTACTTTAAGATTTTCATTAGAATTAATGCCTTTTGCTTAGTTTTTGGTGCAAGTAAATGTCTAAAACAAAACTAGTTGATTCAGTCAGTTTTGGCATAACAGGCAATTTTGGCGTGTCAAACTAAGATACGCAGCAAATGGCCCGTCACTAATACCAAAAAATGATTTGTATACCAACAAAAGCAAGTAATGATCTGTGAACTTGCTCTATAGCATTATCCTCACGGGTTAAATCTGTACTGTTTGAGAAGTTATGCTGAATGACTTCGAAGAGATTTTGTCAATGTTAATAACAATCTATCACATTTCATTTTGATGAAGAACATTTATAACATTGATATTGTCAACTGAGTTGATCTAGTTGCGTAGCAGCGCAACTTGTACTTCAAATAGTCATGTGCATTGTAAGTGGCTGATTTGACTTTACTTTTGCTTAAAAGGTACTAAATTGGCAGCTGCCATGGCTGTAGGAAGTTCTGGTAAACACTTAAGAACAATATAGTGTTAATACTGAAACAGCCCTGAGTCAACAGCATTTGGACTGTTGACTCAGGGCTGTCAATACTTTAATTAATACTTTTGTTGCCCTTCAAATAACGTTCAATGCTTTGCTTTTTATTAATAAGCGGGTGCCACCTTGCTTCACAAAGCGCAAATAACATGGACGTGCTGATCTAGAAAGGCTTCCCGTTGTACAAAGATAACTGAGAAAATGCATAGGCTATATGTTGGGCAATACTTTCTCAGTCCTTAAAGCACTTTAAGACCTTGATTGTTTGACTTGACTGAAAATCTTATGATTAGAAACATGTCTTTCACATGTACTTCAATAAAAAGCTGCTGATGTTTGATCATTTTAACACTTTTTATATTTTTTGAGTTTTAGACTTATAATGATTGAGCGAAATATGAGCTGATAATTGGATGTGAATGAATTTGAATATTGAATAAAATGAGATTTTAATAGCATTTTCTACCCTTAGATTTTGTTTTCTTTGATTTTCTTATCAACTGTTGATAATCTCACTTTTTATTTACAATATTATCGCCGGAATGACTAGTGTCAATGCCATTTTAAAAACTAGTTGTGCAGCAAAAACAGTAGGCTATGCTAGAACTTAAAAAATGGTTTTATTAACATATTTAATTACTTTGCTTTAGCAGGGTATTTTTTCGCCAATCGTTTCCCATGTTTCTCATACAGATGGATCATTAGATTTCCTTAATACCCAGCATATTCATAGCTTAAACAAAAAAAGTGTTTTACTGGTTCAAACTGGGCGGTTCCAAAATTTAAAAAAAAACTTTGCTCTATATATTCTATGTTATATATTACATGCATATCATCATTGCAATAGTACAATATAAGATTTTTCATATAATATATAATGGTATAATGGTATAATGTTATTATTACAACAATTTTAATATATCATTATAATCATATAGTGTACTTTACTATTTTTGTTGTCTCGTTGTATAATTTGCTTTAAGAGGCGTTGGTCAATATAAATAAAGTTTATTTTCTCAGTCCATATATCAATAAAGCAATCTTCTAATGTAGCAAATTAAACATAGCAATCATTTGAAGAATTTCACTAATTCTTGCCTTGTTCTACTTATAGTGAAATTTTAAATGTGTCTCCTAATTATAAAAAGTTGGGTTATTATGCATGCAATTGATAGGTATTATGTGGTTTTGATTACAGCATTAGCAAACCAAAACTTGCCAGCAACATGAAAACTAAATTTTTCTGTTGTAATAAGTCACATTGAGTCACTTCATTGCCTATGATTGTTAAAAATTTTTAAACTTTGCTTGAGCCAAACAAATAGCGCCGTCTGTGCACTTCAATAAAAGTGCATTATAGTGCACAAACTTGGTAGCTAAATATGGTTTATGTGAGGTATATTTTATTTGCTAAGGTTCTGCAGAGACTCCTAGGTGTTACAATAACAAATAATTTAAAATTTTTTGTAAGCTTCTGGGTCAAAGGAATTCGAAAATTTATCAAGATTAAAATTTTTTTTTAAACTCAGTCTCTCATTTTTACTTCTTATGTTTTAGGGAAGATATTCAAAACACAGCCTATAAAAGCTCAAATCTTGTCTGGACGCCAGACCCTGAAAACGATTCTGATATCTATGGTTCACCTGGTGGTGGTGGTTTATCGACAACAGGCCCTGGGTATAGTAGACACCAAGGACAAGCTCAGGGCAATAGGCAACCAGGACAGCCCGGAAGAGATCGACCACCTGGACAGCCCGGAAGCGATGGACAACCAGGGCAAGCAGGAAACAATAGCCAACTTGGAGACACTGGAACATCCGGAAGAGAAGGTCCTGAAGGATTACTGCCCTCTGGAAAAAGGGAGTCTACAGCATCATCAAGAGGAAGACCAGGAAGCTCTAACGGATCAGGTTAATTTTTTTCTTATGCAGTCGATAAATTCAACAATGACTGCCTTATCGTTCAGGCTTTATAATTGACCACCATGTAACTATGTGTAGCCATGGTTTAAAAGCTACAGTAGTTTTCTTTTTGCTACGTTAAAATTCTCTTGAGCTGACATATTCTTTGATAGTTGACTCATACACATACGCACATGCACTTGCACTCGCACCCACACGCGCGCACACGCACACGCACGCGCACGCACACGCGCATGCACACATTCACACACCAACACACATTAGCAAATTTACTATGTGGTCATCTAGCCTTTATTTACCTATTGTTAAGGTTAACATAATAATAATAAATATCCAAAAAATTGAAAAAATAATGTTAAAAAAACATTTTAGCAGTTGCGCTAATGAGTGAGTAAACCATCAAAGACTATAAGTTAGCAAAGAGAACATTACTAAAACCTTCAACTTTGCTGAGTGGTGGTATCTACCAAGCCTTAGGTTATCTCAAATACAAGGAACTTGCTCTATTACTTTGGAAAATCCAGAAACTACACTATCTAGGAAGATATTGAGCCCTTCTGCTTCTGCCATAGTGTCTAATTAGCTTATGGTTATCACAGACTGGAGTTATGAGCTTCCTTAAAAAGTTTGTATACAGATATTGCATGTGCTTAATCAATCTGATGAAGTTTATGATTAGTAAGTTTCCATTTCTGCTGACCTGACCATTGCATAATTATCCTGATCATCTGCAGTTTCCAGATATTGAATTTCGATTCGACTCTGCCCTAAAACCTCAGTTTGTTTGATTCATATGCTTAACTATTGTTACTATATCTAAGCAATTGCCATTATTTCGCTTCTGTTTGCTTCACCTTTGGCTGAACAATTTCTCAACTTGGCTTGTGGCCCATCATGAATTAAAAAAATTATTCAACTATCCTCATCAAGAGATTACACCTCTCCATGCAGTTCAGTTTGTATCAATGCACAGCTCTATAAGCTCTGTGGTTATTAAATACAATATAACTTTGTTTATTACATAGAAAATATTTTTAAAATATTTTAGCCATATCAGTAATGTAGTAGATAACTGTTCCTGTTCACTGATCAGAATGTATTTGTTATAGCCTGATATTATGCATTGGTAAGCTAAAAACATGTATTTCTTTTTTGCCTAGCAGGTGGCATTGGCAGCACGTTTGTAAGATGGGGTAAAGTTACGTGTCCTCAAGTGTCAACATTGCTATACTCAGGTAAACTGGCTCCACAATCTAAACCTATTCAACGTACATAGCAATTGCATTTGCCTACTATTTACAGCAACATGTCGGTTCAACAAACTCAATAATTCCTGATTTCAGCCTTTTCAATTTATTAATTATTTTTATTATGGCAAGTAACGCCAAACATCATGTTTACTCATGGTTATCAATCTCAATAAAAAACTATTTGTTCATAACATCTTATCTGTTTTTATTCGCCACAATTCTGCAAAAGTATTTACTTGTTTTGTGTTGGTATTGGCATTTGAATTTTTAGAAACACAAGTAAATTTATTTTAAATGGATGACAGTGAATCAAATTTTACACAAAAAATTAACCCATTACATTTTGGCTTTAAATCTTATGTGCGTCATATATTCTGGAAAGGTAATCTGAGAGCAGCTTACTTTAAATACTTTATTAAATACTATCTTTCATTTTAGTAGAAATTTTTTACTGAAATACAAACTACAAACTTACAATTAAATCATCATTTTCTCATTGCTTTTTGTAGGGTATGCTGCAGCAGCTAATCCTTGGTATGGAATGGGTGGGTCCACGGAGTTAGAGTGTTTAAGCACCACCCCTTCCTGGCATGGCAATGCTACAACTACTGTTCAAACTTCCACAAAGCTTTTTGCGGCTAAATTTTCCTTAGGTGAGCAGACCTTTTTTCCAGTACATTTAGTTATACTTTGAACGATTAACCTTTTCTGCTCAGGCTATACGCTGCTTGATGCCGCTTGATACATGTAGCATTAACTGAAACCTGCCAGTGAGCTCAACATCTTAATATAAAGTTTGATCGAAATGTTGGCAAAACAAAAGCAAAATAACAATTGTCTGAAGCACAAAACTTTGGTTTGTTTTGAATTCATAAAAAGACTTATGTATGTAAGCCTAACATATAAAGGTGGCATTTTGTGTTGCGTGTACATATAAGGAACAGTCAGACCTTTTGTTATTCTTTTTAGACTTTTGTTATAACTTTATTTTCATTTGCAAAAGTTTATCAGAAAATGATCCATAACACATTTTTCCCTGAAAGCACGTATGTGTAACATTAAGCCAACAACTTGCTGACCTAATGCTTACTTTGCTGTTGAACAGCATTGTTTCGGATCTTTTTTCATGCCTTAACTACATAAACTAAAAATTTCTAACACTGGAAGTGTGCAAAGTATGTAGTAATTTGTTTCAATTAATAGTCGCTAATTTTAATATTGGCTAGCCTAATACCAATTTAGAGATCAAATTAAAAACATTCAAATAAATATGCTTGTTTCTAATTACCATGTTTAGTAGTCCTATGTTGTTTTAGACCATATTCATGTTTGAGGTTCCATTGGTTTATTAAAACTAAACATGTGCAGCTAATAATATGTTCGGTGTATAATAATATGGGTGGGTGTCCGTATGTATACAATTTTAATAGCTTATTGTGCATCCTCCTGGAGATAGTTGATGATTGGTTGTTAAGGGTTTTTGTACTATTGAAAAAAATTATTTTAGTATGCATTCATTTTTTGCAGGTTCATTCCATGGAATCTTTGATACGGCTGCAGATAACTCAGTTATCACCTGTGCTGTATGCCTTACTACTAAAGCCCCAGTGGTAAATATTATTTAGCTTTACATAGTTTTGGAGCTGTACACAGACATGCAATGCAACTAACAGCAGATTTGTAATATAGCAAACTTTTCATTAGAACTTAAGCATAGCAATCAGCTAAATATCTAGCTGGCAACCAGTTTGTAGAAATACCGCCCAGTTATAATCAGGAAATGTGAGAGTCGGAATAAATTGGACACGATTTTTTGTTCTTTAGAATATATTTTGATTATTATTGCTATTAAAATCTGGATAACCTTTTGTATAGTTAATATCCATTGAAAAGTAATTGCAGTTTCTCTTCAAGTGTGAATGATGCCTGGCATCACTATGATTTGGTAAACCTGGATGCCAATAGCTCAAATTGTCAGTAGTTCAAAAATAAACACATGGTTATTAATCCATGTTTTAGATAACGCTGCCAGGGAGAGTTGAATGCTTAAACGGGTGGCACAAGGAATATAATGGTTATCTAATGGCTACTTCAGGTAACTTGTGACTATTAAGCTCTACGAACTTCATGAAGCTGGTTTGTTATCAGATTAGCAATCAGATTTACTTACTCTAATAATGAAGCTAGTCCAAAAATGTTTTTTTTAAATTAAATTTTTATTTGTTATAGAATATTACTACTTGTCAGAAACACTATGAAAGCATTAAACAAACTCTAATGTACCATTAGTCTTTACGTGCATTCATCATAAAAAAAATTGACAGCGATTGAAAATATTTATTTTAAATTTGCAATTTTTTCTTAATAGTGATTTGTTAAAAATTTTAGTGAAGTCACTAAAAGGGGCTCTCTTACAAGCAAGCTGGAAAAAAATCATGCATATTTTCCTAGTAGAGACATGTTTTTGTGCTTTGAAAAAAATTGGTCAAATATATATTTATATATAGCTGTAGGTATATGTATATGCGCCTGTCTATTTACACACCTAAGATTTATATGTATCGGAATATGTGTATGTGAGTGTATATATGTATGTATACATGTATATTTGTGAGTACATGTATCTGTAAAGGTATGAATATGTGTAAGTAAATGTATATATGTATGTATACATGTATATTTGTGAGTATATGTATCTGTAACGGTATGTGTGCAATTTTAGTTACATATACAAGTATATTGATATGCGTGCTTTGTGTGGTATGATGTCGTGTTGTGTGTGTATGTGTGTGTGTGCATGAGTGTGTGTGCGTGCGTGTGTGCGTGGGTGCGTGGGTGCGTGGGTGCGTGGGTGCGTGTGTGCATGTGTGCGTGTGTACATGTGTACGTGTATGCGCGTGCGTGTGTGTGTGTGCGTGTGTGTGTATGTGCGTGTGTGTATGTGTCTACGTGTGTGCATGTGTGCGTGTGTTTGTATGTATGTACATGTGCACATAGTATGTACATATGCACTTGATATATACATATGCACATGCAAATTCATATGCATCCAGATGCGTACATGTACATGCTTATGCACATATCAAATCCATGATGACACAACTTCTCAACTGAACTAGGGGCTATTTCTAGGCATCTGTTTCCCTCAATTTGAATCTTAATATCAGTTTATTTTCAATGGGTTCATTTTAGGAGAAATATTAATCTAAAGATTATTCTAAATTATTTACTCTCAAACATTAAAAAGCTTACAAAACAAGAAACTATTTCTATCGCATGAAGCCAAACAATTCAACAAGTTTATGTGACTAAAAGGTATCGATGCTTTTTTTCTACAAGGTTCAAAACAGATGCAGCATTAAACATTAAAATATAAAATTTTAACATTGTTTTAGTAGTTGCTTATGAGTCATGTTGTTTCTACCTAACCATTTATTGGAAACGGTGCATTTTAGGCCAATACAACACGCATACAAGGCACTAGTAACACGCATACAAGGCACTAGCAACACGCATACAAGGCACTAGCAACACGCATACAAGGCACTAGTAACATGCATACAAGGCACTAGTAACACGCATACAAGGCACTAGCAACACGCATACAAGGCACTAGTAACACGCATACAAGGCACTAGTAACACGCATACAAGGCACTAGTAACACGCATACAAGGCACTATAGCAACACGCATACAAGGCACTAGTAACACGCATACAAGGCACTAGTAACACGCATACAAGGCACTAGCAACACGCATACAATGCACTATAGCAACACGCATACAAGGCACTAGTAACACGCATACAAGGCACTAGTAACACGCATACAAGGCACTGGCAACACGCATACAAGGCACTAGTAACACGCATACAAGGCACTAGCAACACGCATACAAGGCACTAGTAACATGCATACAAGGCACTTGCAACGTACATATTTTGAGGATACAACGCCGACACAAGTAATTAACAACGCATTAACAACAAAATATTTATATTTATAGTCTGTTAATAAAACAGGTCTAAAACATTGCACAAAGTATTCTAGTTACTATCTGTTTTAAAACAGGTCTAAAGCATCACAACTCCTTTGTTTATGGCAACCCTGAGCTCTTTGGGGCATTTTTTTTCTCGTTGTGATGCTAGTGTATGCGTTTTGTATATGCAGTGTTTGCGCGTTGCTAGTGCCTTGTATGTGCGCTGCACATGCACTTTATGTGCGTTGTACCGACCTAAGATGCATTGTTACCATTTATTTCGTCAAAACTACGTGTCATTATCGCACATGTGTCCCTATTAATGCACGTTTAACTAACCATACATTTGTCAAAAACCATACGTGTGTCCCTAATCATACATGTGTCACTAATCATGCATGTGTCACTAATTATACATGTGTCACTAATCATGCATGTTTCACTAATCATGCATGTTTCACTAATTATACATGTGTCACTAATCATACATGTGAGGCAAATCTTTCAAATTTTGGTTTAAAAAGTTTCACGGCTACAATGCCCATAGATTTACACCTGTTTGATATAAAACAGTAACTACTAAATAACTGAAAAATGTCAAATTTAATTTAGTTTTGCCATGTTATTTTAAACCAAAAAGAAAACATGGCACTTTGGCTTTTGTGGTTTTTCATTTTTTTTCTCTACAAAAATATTTTGTTATAAAAATATATTCATTAAAACCTAGTAATTAGCGACTTACTTAAAAAGTAGGTCGGTTATAAACCAAGTAGTACTTAGTTTATAAACATAATTTAAATAAATTGTTATTGATTTCGGTTCTTTGCTTTATTTGGCTTTAAGATATAATTAAAAAACGATAATCAAAAGAATTGCAATGGTAGCATGTCGCTCTGTTCTAACCTAATCAGATCATATTTAATAGTACATATATCAAGTTCTTTTTAATTTTAACAGAGCACTTGTTATAAAATTTCGGGCATGTCTTTCTTTAACTTTATTAGAGAACCTGCTATAGAATGCCAGGCATGTATTTACACAACTTTAACAGAACACCTGTTAGAGCATCTCTAATGCGCTTTTCTTCAATTCCACTGGGTGGCTGTTCTGACATCTCTAGAATGCTTTGCCATAGCTTTTTGCTTTTACAATCCCTTTTGTTATGAACACCAACTTGATTTTTTAAAGTTGGCTAAACAGACTCTTAAGCATGTTCTTTATTTGCAGCGGTGCGCTACGAAATTTTTTTTTCATCAAGAAATTACTGCATAGATAGGAACCCAGATTACTACACGGGGCATAATGACACCATGGGAATGAAGTTGACATTTCTCCAAGCTGGAGGCTGCTACGGCGGATTGTATCCCTGTCACAGCTACACAGAGAATAACATATTGGCCTGCACTGTGTGCTCCCAGCACCCAGACTAACATTGTAATTGTTATGTTGTGTTAGAAGTTTGCCTATTTAAACAATATTTATGTAATATTATTGTATTTCATTACATATCTACAATGTTTTCCTTCATTTCTTTTTGTAATCAGCGCTTTAATAGTTGCAGCAGCATGCTGACTCTGATCTAATTTTTACAAAAAATGCATAAAAGCGTATAAACGATGTATGAAAAGTATATCCTACCAATGGCATATAGCAATTTGGTTTAGGTTGTGCTGCTGAACACAAGATGTCAAAGCCGAGCATGAAAAATCATTAAACATTGGAGAATCATGCACAGGTGAAAGCTGCATCCAAAAATTTTGGTCCTAAAGGAATCCATGTTGTCTGAAAAGCTGAAGTTATAAAGTTACCTGTTCTAAAAGGTAGACCGACCTTGATATATGTTTATGCAAAAAGTCTAGAACCTTTCAAAAACTGTTTACATATAGCTGCAATTGATAGAAATATAAAGGAAGTAAAGCTAAATGTCAGTGCTGACAGATATATATATATATATATAATATATATATATATATATATTTATATATATATATATATATATGCAACAATTGCTTCAATTGGAACAGAAATTTTTAATACTAGTAACTATGCTGTTTGCATACATATAGACTCAACTTATAATGATCTTTTTTACTCTTATGTAAAGTAAAACAAGTATTGATTCACAAAATTGAAATACTCATTATGTGTACCAGTTGTAACCAGCTTTTCTAAAAGTTAGCAAAAGTAGCTAATCTGAAAAGCACGTGCCATAGTTACATTCTTTTACTAATCACAAATCTATACTTTTACCAAAACACACGGAATCACCTAATAAACTTTATCTCGTGTCTTCAGCATTCGATATTTTGATTTCGAGTAAGCTGTTACCGTACAATCTTTTTTTGCATTTTAATTAAGCAGCTAAATATATTTAGTAGATTGCTACCTTACCTAATGTAAATATATATTGAATTGCTGACCATTATCTAAAAAGTATTTTATACAAAGCTAGTGATAGAATGAAAAGAAACGAAGCTAACTTTAAGCAAAAATTAAAAAGAGAGTAATAACCTGTTGACAATAATAAGAGTTGCATGAAATGTCCATAAATCTATGGATTCAATCATGTTGGGTTATGTTTGCGATTGTTGATATATCTTTCTCATCTTTAAAATTGTTCAATCTGAGCTAATTTTTTATGATGATGTTTTAGAAAAAGTAATTTTCAGTCCTATAAGATTGATAATGATCAATACTTTTTGTCTGGAAAGTTGAGATTCTGTATTTTCAACAATGTCTAAGCAAAATCTGGGTGCATGTCAACCGGCTCAAATTCAGATTATTTAAAGCCAGAAATATTTCACAAGATACCAGGCTAGATTTTGGGCAGTACTGATTTTAAAACAGTTGATGACAGCAGTATGAAGCGCTTGCAAAAAACGTATAAAACAACAATTTTTAAGAATTATCAACCAATCCTGGCTACTCAGTATGATTACTGTTAGTTTGCGCTTCTTTAATACGTGTAAATAGCTTTTGAGGTATTCCGGTAGAACAATGTAATAATTAAGCAAATGTTTACTTGTTGCCATATGAGTAGTCAAGCTTAATTTTCCGCTAAACCTTCACAAAACCCACCAACCAGCTAGTAACCAAAAAACAGTTCGATTAAGGCCGTTAAAACTTTACAACATAAGACAAAACACTAAAGTTTAGCTTGGAGTACAAGTAGACTAATACGTATGGAGTTTACAAATTGAAAGAATAATGCTGACTTATACACGACAAGCAACCATTTGTGCAGCCAAAACTCAATGGCTGATTTAGAATTTTTCAATGGATAGTTTAATATTGTTAGAGTGAAGTTTCATTGAGATTTGAAAACTTTTAATCACCCATACGTGGAGGAGCTCCCAAATATCCATGGTTAGAGCTATATGTTTTGATAGCACCAAAGGCAAGAACCCTTTGGGGCATTCTTGCAACAAAAATAATAATAAGCCAACAATTGCTAATAATTCTATTTAAAAAAATAATAAAACATAAGCATTTCTCTCAGGGCTATAATAGTCTATTTCCAAAACGGCTAAAATGTGACGTATTTGTGCCAGATGGTTTATCTTTACACTTTCATGCATCCTTATTCGTCGAACTATTTTCACAAATATACTTCACGCTTGCGATAAAAACCATGTCTATAATTGTTCTTACGCGTCTATTTTTTCGACATCGTAATGCTGCAACTTTGAGAACTGATATCTCAAAACATAGCATAAAAATATGTTTAAATTTTTAAACTTAGCTTGAACGATTGCATATCATTCTCTGATAAAAATGCTGAGCCTTTTGGTCCGCTATGATGGTCAAAAAATGCTGTAGAAATTGTTCGCGCCATATAGCTGGAATTGCAAGTCACATGATCAGATAATATTAGTTTCAGTTCAAGTTTGATCTATCGCAAATAGCAAACACGCTTTCTCATATTAAACTTGTTAATTTCAATTCGTCATAATCTCTAACACGCCACATCGTGTTTGTGCAGCTGGCAAGCTGAGAAGCACCTTGTTTCTTAGCCAATAGCAGAGAAAAGACCAGACCTTCACCGGGCTTGGAGCAACTGGGTGAAGCTGGATGTGACAAACTTTATTTATTCGCCTGCTTACTCTTACCTTTGTTTTCGCCATTTCAAAGACGACATGTTTTCTAACCTGTTTGCATACTCTACATTCCACCAAAGCACGTGAGTAATTTGTTATATGAACCACTTGTATTAGTAGTAGTAACTCGGGTTATTTTCTAGTATTCTCCTAATACTACTGTATTAATCTATATTTAATATTACAATATTAATGTCATTTAATTGTAATATGATATTATTTGTATTTTATCTTTTTAATTACGTGTATTATTCTCATTATAATAACAAAACTAATTCATACTGCATATCTATCTGTAAAACGTAATATATTAATCTATAATTGATAAAATAATGTTATAAGTTTCACGATTAATTTCGCCAAATTTCTTAACCCCACTCACTTATAGATATGTTATATGAAATATTTATTGTCATTTTCTGGTATCATCGTTAATAGCATATTAGTATTATTAGATGATTATTATTAGTATCAGATTATGAAGAGTTTGTGCCAACCACTGAAGACTGGGAAGAGTTTGAGTGCTATGTTGGCCAGCGTCAAACACTCTCCATTTACATATAAGATAGAGCTGAACTTAACTAAACTTGACAAAATATAAAGAATATCCATAGAGTTATTACTTACATTGTTATGTTTACAATATCATGGATTCTGATAAGTTTTTGTAAAATCTGTGTCATGATTGCATGGCTATATATTTATTCTTTTTCTGATCAAGCAAATATGATATAATAACAGGAAATGATGTTGTACAAATCTCATGGCAAGTCAGCTATTGTGTTGTGATTTCAGACCCGAATCCTTCAAAGAGGAGAAAATAACAGTAAGTGTGACAGCACTCCAGTGACTATTTCACTGTCACGCCCGCGACCTCTCCTGCTCATTCACGATGGTGCGAGAAGGCGGATAGGTAGAGCACAAGGTTACATGTGCCTCCTGTCACCAATCGTACACTTGGGAAACAACTGTCAGGGTGAACAGAGTTGACGTCATCAACCCCCTGCTGGCAGCTGCATCACTCTTTTCTGGCGGATGCCTTACGCAGAACCTCCGTTTTCTGTCACTCCAGAACATCGCGATACCAAGCCACAGCATTTGCCTCTACCAACAAAGAGAATACTTACATGGTGTGAGTGTTAATATTTACCCATAAACTTGGAAAATGTGAGTAAAAGCTAGGCACACTAATTGAATAACGACATTTAGAAACAATTTTTTTCTTGAAATGAAAATATGTCACCCTTCAAGCAAAATATATTATAATTTGAAATTCTGATTCTTCATCATAATATAACACAAAAAGGGGGAAGAGGATTCTACATTCTTAGACTAATGATAATGATACAAATTAATCTTGTATAATGAAGTTTTACAATATTTTACAGTGTATTGCTGAGCAGTACACCCTGCATAACGAGGGACTGATGGCAGCAATCGATTGGGAGCTTGATTTGGCAGGTGACAGTAGATGTGATAGTCCGGGGCATTGCACACTATACGGGGCCTACACTATGATGGATCAGAGCTGCGGTTTAATAGTTAGCAGCCATCTTGTGAAGGTAAAACTTTGACAGTTTTTATTTCACAGCCTGACAAAAACCCAAATTTTCTAGTAGGTATTAATACATAAACATGAAGTTGCTGATCTAGCTAAATAATTCATTCAAATAATGCGAAAGCGATTGTTGGTCGTAACCTTTTTACTTTGTAGTCAACGGAGACCACCAGCTCTAACGCCATGGAGCTGGAAGGCTTTAAGCGATGCCAGTCTGATCTAATTTCCCACGGCCTAAGAGTGAGGTCTATTACAACGGATGTTGTTACAAAGGTTGTGTGCATACCGCAAGCTTGTGTTTTGGCTTATGCCGCAAATTCGTCGCGGTGAGCGACGGCCTCTACCTGCCTGCTTGGTGTCTAAGATTTGTGGCATAAACCAAAACACAAGATTGCGGTATGCGCACAACCTTTTCCGAGCATTTGGCGATGGCTCTCCAAATGGGAATAGATTATCTACCAAAACAATTATTGAAAAACAATAATTGCTGATCATCAAAATAATCTCATCTTTATATAATAAAATCGTAATACTAATACACCCTCTACTGTAGTAAGTGTACAAGCCAAATATAACAATTCTCCTTGTGTTCCACTAGTTCAGAATATGTGTGTTCAACCGATGCATTAAATGTGTAACACAAGAATTGTAGATAATGCATGACACATTAGCATAGCTTTGGTGTTATTGGCATTAAATGAAAATCCAACTCACTATGATATCGCAGATAATTATTCCACCCCAACTCAAGGGGTGGGCGCCACAAGTTCGTCCACACCAGGATGCATACACAGGCATTCATGCTCCCCGCGGTCATGGAGACGATGCGCAAACTCAGCATCATGGCAGCACAAACATTCAGGAAGAGATGTCTTGACAGAGCTTGCAGACACACCACTCTGTAGCCGGTGGTATTAGCTCCTAAAGAAATGAACAGATATGTCTATGCAACCATAGCTAACACATCAGGTCGATGTTATCCAACAGTATATCAGTGCAGCAGTAGATTTAAATATTAAAATTGTTAATGTTGTCATTCGAGAAAAAGCTGTAATTATTTTTTCGCAATATTGAAGCGATAATTATCATCATTAAAATCATATATATATATAATTATATTCGTTCTATCACTCTCAAGCTAAAACTATTACTACTAGCTGGCTTGGCACATAAGAGCTGGCTAGTGGCGGTGCTTACTTGCTGGGAGGTTTGATTCTGTTGAGTATTTTCTTCAGATAGAGCATCAGGCTACAAACGCCAGGGTCTTAACTCTTCAGAATTTGACATTTTTTATGATCGCAACTCGGACATGTACATGTTTGTTGAATAGCCGGACGAAATGGCCAAGCTGAAACTGTAAAGTAGCGAGCATCTATATTTGATACGGGGTCTTCGGTAAAACCCGAAGTTTTTGTCATAAACTATTGCTACGATAAGTTTGATATTGAGCTTTTTATTGGCCTTTCAATTCACGCGAGAACATCACGTGACAAGACAATAACCAAACGGCGCGGATACGTCATCGAAATAAAGAGATTCCAATCTACGGCGGCTTTTTGTTTTTGAGCATTTAAGAGCTTTTAATCACATTCCCACATATTTGGCACCTACCACACAACAGAGTAAGACATGGCGAATCTTTTGATACCAAATAACTGTAATGTGAATTTTGTTGCAATTCAACCTTTAAGGTTTAGAAAGAACTACATGCATATTTTACCTACATCAGTAGATATAATACAATAATTTGCTTTAACAAACACACCCTTACTTTTCTACTTGGAACTTAGCTATAGGGATCAAAACACTCAACTTTTTAAAAACTAGCTGTTCATATTCCAAATAAACTTAACTGAGTTTTATTTTTTGTAAGTTTTATAAAACCATGAATTAAATTTTTTTTGCCATCAGCGAAATAAAAAAAAACTTATCTAAATCATTGATTAAAATACTAGTCCTTGCAAAACTCGTATAGAGGTGGTATGATTATAAGTTATTAGGAAACAACAAGGAAACCTGCTAGATATTGCAACGCACTCACCAGATTTACATTAATACTGTCACAATTTTTTTGTTTTAAACTATTTTAATTAAAAGCTGCAACTAAAGCTGCAAAAATGTTTATTTGTCAAACATTTTTATAAAAGCTAGCTTGCATTTGAAAGTATATTCTACAGTCTGAAAAAAAGACTACCAATGTTTGGCAGAATCAGCTTACTAATTACTAGTTTAGTAGTAAAAACATACATCATCATCTCCTTGCTTCCCCGTCAAATAGTTTCTAGATACTTAGTAGTTGTTGGAGGCTGTCATTTGATTCACTGCTTCCTAGCCTCAAATGAATTAAAGGTAACTAGTTGCTACGAAATTAAAAGCTTTTTACCACCACATACTGCACTACATGTAATGATTTAGTATACTGAACTGGTAAAACATGCACAGTAAAGTAAACATGGTAAAGTGCATGCACTAGTAAAACGCCACTAAAAAAGAAAAAAAATAAGGATGACCCAGATGGGACTCGAACCCACAATCTTCTGATTCGAAGTCAGACGCCTTATCCATTAGGCCACTAGGCCCCTGAAACTTCCTTAGTCACAATTGTTGTAAGATGAACAATTTTGATGTATTCACTTGTTTTGCCCATTCAAAGCAGTTGATTGTTTGTTGCTCATAAAGCTTTAAAAGCTGTTAGCTTTGGCTGTTGATCAAAATAACTGGCAGAATTAGAGACCTTTCATTGGTCACATGGAATAATGAGATGTGCAATCTACATACTCAGTTGTACATGTACATGTATATACAATATTTAGTATATAGTATATACACACTATATAGCATACAATGTATATAGATTGCTGTGTAAGCCAGTTTTGTGCATTGCTGGATCTAGCTACATACAAATTATTTTACCTTTACTCAGTGCTACATTTCGGTGTTTTCTCTCATTTTGAGAAGCTTTTATGGCCATAAGTAAACTGGTCTTTTGGTAATCAATAAGTTATTAGCTTTTGCAAAAAATTAGTAGAAAGCACTACTACTCTAAAAGAAAAGAGTAAATATTAACTTTATTAAAATACTATTCTAAGGAAATAATTCAGAAGTTTACTAGATACATCGTAGATTTACACAAAGTATCTAAGGTCTTGTAAGCACATTGTACGCTTCCACTTGTGCTATCACCTTTTTAAAATCAGCGCTGTCCAATATCGTTTCAACGTAGCTGCAGTTTAGTTTACTGCCGGCATAATCACTGTCAGCAGCTCATCCGATGTTCCAGTTTCAAAGTAATAGGTTACCAAAATAGATTTTAGCTTTTCTTTTTCTGTGCAAATGTTTTATCGTCTATAAAGTTATATTTGACACATTTTAATGCAAACTTATTACTCTGATAACAACGTCTATCTAAGATTACGGTGGTTTTACAATTTAATAAAAAACACCATTTCTGTCCTGGATATATGTATTCATAACTACTTTTTATATGCTACATTGATTTTAGTTTAGATTGCTAACTTTTTTGTGCAACTCATTATTTTGTATATACTCTACCTATTTTTACATCATGAAGTACTGACAATATGCTAATTAATTGTATGATGTTCCCTAAAAGTAGCTAATTTTTAATTACATGTCTCACTTTTTTCAGCTTGTATTTCTGCGATCTCAATTTTGAACAGAGAATTATTTTCTCCACTTTTAGTTCAAAGATTTACTTAATCTCACAGTTTGTGAAATCATTGCTGTCAAGCCAGCTATAGACAAACCTAATCTTCCCATTTTTGCATAGTTTTTACAGTTTATTCTTTTAAATCAATTTTTCAGTAGTTTTATTTTTTATATTTTAAAAAATTAGCTTTGGAAACATGAACTTTGTTATCTGCAGAGCAAAAAATTGAGTTGAATGGTACACACATAGTCAAGTCTTTCTGTCTTTAAATTATTTGTGAAACAACTCTTAGATGAAGTACCCAGTAACACAGCATAGAAAGATATTTAAACTTTCTGTCAAGTCATTCACTTGAAGACAGAAACTTACTCATTTTAATATTATTGTAAATTCAAACGTTTAACTTGAAAGTGTTTAATCTTTTTATTAGAGCATTGCATTCACTTGTACTAGCTTGCAATGTCTCCCTTAATGATGACAAATTACAGAATCTCTATAATCAATTTATAAATTGCTTCATATTTTAGCACATTAAGTACCAGTTTATTGTTATCTGCCAAAAAGGAGTAGCTTCATCCAATCATTTAGCGAATGAGCACCGGTTTCCTTGTAAGAAACCATAATGTTCAACTTAATGTAAATTAACTATTTCCTGAAAGCATATAGACTGTTACTAAAAATACATTTTTGTCTAATTGATGTGTTTTTGAGGTAACCCTCAGCATGGTACTAATGACGCAAAGCAGTTAGGCGAGACGGGAATTATATGAAGATATGACACGGATCAGGGAACAGGTTGTCCTAATGAACTGTGTTTTATATATAAACAATCATATTATGTCAAAAATCTTTAGGTATGTATTTTTTTCAGTTTCAATTCTAGCAAACTAAGAAGCTTTTAATAAAGCTCTAAATACTTACAAAGACTTTAAATGCTGTTTATTTACTTTTTTCTATGGGCATTTGTTTTAATTTTATTATCATTTGTTTTATCACAACTGAAGCTTGTGTTATTTTCTGTCATCAATCTAGTTCTATTAGGCTCGGATAGATAGGCCCTTCCTGAGGATGTAAACTAAACCTCACTAAGCGGTCTGCTGAACAAATGAGTAATCCTTTTCATCATCTTTTAGTAGAGCCATTCAATCAGTATCTCTAGGCACAATAATTATGTTTTCAATTTTATTATTATTGCTGTTATTGGTTAGAATTAGGACATAAGAGTCTGTTCTTTTATTGAGGATTTCAAAGTTTTCAAGTTATTCTAAAACCACTATTTGAGCGCCACCCTTTTTTTAAACGCCACTATCGGAGATGGGTCGAACAATAGAATGCCATCCTTTAGTTGAATGCCACTTGTATTTAACAATCACTTTGACATTTTTTGATCATTACGAACCCAAAACAAGAAAGTGATCAGTAGAAAAGCGTCAAAACAAATCAGAATTGTTTATAACTATGATAATACTAGTAACCAGTGTCGATAACAGTTCTTCTGTTTTGGCAGATAATGGTGGAAAAAACATTTCTCCAAACACCGATGGTTCACTCAAAAACGTTCCCATAAGTTCATGTAATAAAAACATTGAAAAAGGTTTTACCACTTGGCACCGCAACAACTCTAAAAATGTTTTCGTGAAAGCTCGCGCTTTTGCATCAAAAACATATGAATTGATCGAATTGCGCAACATTATTCCTTTTTATTCTTTTTTATAGGTATTTACTAGTACATATTTTTTATCAACCAACATTTGCTCTCTACTTCAAAAGTCTATTAACAGTTCACTTTAGTACTCATTTTGTTTAGTCTTGTGTCATGTCACAAAGTAAAACTTTCTCTGTAAAAGGTTGTATTAAACTTTGAGTTTTTTTTAATTGTAAAAAGCACAAAGTCTAAGTTTTAAAAACACTATTAAAATTTGGTGAAAGTGTAAAGATTGTTGTATTAAAGCTTCCAATTAGCAAGTTATTTTTGTTTAGTTTCACAATCAATGGGAAAACCCATTATAGTTTTAGCTGTCTTAGCAAACAAGTGGGATGGGATTAGTATGCATGAATTGTTGCAGATCGCTTGCTGTTGGGTACCTGGTGATTTGGTATTAGGCAGCTTGTCAATTGCACCATTTGTATGTCACCCAATAAACGCAACAAAAACTATGCTTTTGTATCGATCGAGTTGTTTTATGTTTACTGGCAAGTATAAATAGTAGCCATTTTTGACAAATAACTATTATTCTTTATACAGTTAAAGTTTTTACTCGTAGAATTATAGTCTAAATGTTTGTGAAACCTTTTAGTAAAGATCTATAAAGATTGAAGGCAAAGGTTAGTTTTAGGAAGATTATGAAGCCTTTTTCTGATTTCTTGTATTTTTGATCTCTGATTTCTGAATGTCAACTTTAATTTGTTTATTACCATTGTTATAATCATTTACTGCAATCCTTGCATGCAATTACTATAATTACATCAATGTTACATTGATTAGTATATGGAGCACAATTATCACTCTTTCAGACTCCACGATGATAATGATATGATGGACATGATGATTTTGATGGTATTTAAAATGATGGGAATACACTAGAGTATAATAAACTTTGGATAATAATTTGTGAAGTCATACTCAAACTTGGTAAATAGTTTATCAAATATCAAAGCAACACTTTCAATTTGGCAACATATATGCATTACCCTGGACATCTGCACAAATTGTCATACCACCTCTAATGAAACACCGCTATATGATAAAGGCTGAAAAATACACCTTCATCCTTTAATTGAACACAACTTCTAGATGACCACCACTGTAACATTATTTAATCATTGCAAATTCATAAAAAAGTTCCTAGAAAGATTACTAAGATTACTAAGATTAAAAAAGATTACTAAAAAGAGTTCACAAAGTGTTACTTATAATGACTTACAATGTCAAAATAGTTTTACCAGTACTTAAAGAAGTTATCATAGCACTAACAATGTTTATCAATAACAATTAGTTCTATTTTTGCTGCTGTAGTGGCTGTCATAATTTTAGTGACAGTGCACTTGAGAAGATCACTCACCATAACCAACAGAACTTTATTCTCATTTGAAATCACCAAAGGCCTAAACCCAATCAATTGTTTTAGATTCGTTCATAATGTGGATTAAAATCTTACCTTAAAATTTTAAAGTATTCTGATGAGCAACGAGTATACTTTTCAGAGGCACCGTGCAACATGCTAACAGCTATTGTAAGTTATGGCATATCTGAGACAATTTTTAACTACAGGATTTTGGTTTTCTTCTGTAAAACTTTAAAGGCGAAACCATTGACATAATTACATAATAATGGTATTGAACTAACATTTTGGTTCAAGGTAGTTCTTTATATAACTCGGTCATATACTTCAACATTTCTGTATATGATCAATAAATTAGCAATACTTCTGGGGGTGATAGCAATAATGTCCTCCCAAAGGAAAGTGCAAAACATAGGTGAAAATAGCTCTGATTTGTCTGTAAAAGTGTTAAAGCTATTTTCTTAAAACTCTGACACAGAATTCAAATAACACAGCGCTCCTCTCTTTTTGAACATCATTTCAATAAAACTCCATCGTAGAAAATGGGTTGAAAAAATATGACATATAACCATCTAGGAATATAGCAATTTTGTAAACTGAATGGAATTTACGTCACAATGCCTGTTTTAACTTTTTTGCGAGTGTATTTATTCTGTCTTTCCAATTTTACTTTGAAAAAAGAAGTATGAAGAAATATTTTATTACTTTTAGCATAAAAATTACTCAAAAGCATTAGTATTTTTTCCCATATATTGTTATCTCTAAAGTTAAAAATGTCAGTGTTTATTCAGAACACTTAGTTTTTTATACTTAGTCAAGATTCTCATTTTAGGAATTAATTAAACTAGGTTTGCATAAATAATAGATAAAAATATATCAAACTAAATTATTGAAAAAAAATTAATTGCTTTGGTAGCTGACATTAAGCAATTTATGTTTTACATAAAATTATTTAATCAAACTAATTACATAGATTATGTCACTGTATAGATTCAGAGGTTGAGCTTGATGGTTTCTCTCAAAACTCTGGGATTTAAAAGTTAGCGATAAGATTTATCTTCGTTGGGAGCTTTTATCTTCAACCAGTTTTCACCCAGTTTTGAAACAGTTGACAACTAGTTTTCTATCGTATAAAAATCTTTAGCTGTTTGCAGAACAGTGATTTATTAATGGTGTTCGATGTTCCCAACTGGCAGAATTGAATAAAAAACTTGTATCATCAAACTATTATTTTTGGTTAGTTTTATCTATTAGTATAAATAAACCATATGAATCTCGTCATTAGGTGGCCTAAAACTGAACTGAAAACATCTAAAAACATTTTAAAAAGTATATAAGTCATTTTAATTCTTTACCTTTGCTAAAAACACTAGAAAATCACTGCAAAAAATCATCAAGGTGCATGTTCTTATATGTGTTAAAACACTACATAAGATAATGATTGTTGTTACAAATATTATTGTTAACTTTAGTACTTTCTTACATATAATCAGAATTTACAAAGTGTTGCTGATAGCCGATGAAACCTATCTAAAGTCATATTTGCAATTCATGCTATTATAATTTTGCCAACTAAATACCAACATCCCTTAATGTTTTAGGGTGGGTAATATTTTTTTGAAATTTTAGCCAATGACAGAGACACCATGGTAATTTAGTAGACTAAAACTTATCATCCTGGGAAGTTTAGACGACTATATAAAAACTAATATGATTAATTTTAGAAAAGAGTGAAAAAATCTAATTTGATAACTCAAAATATCGTAGCCCTGATCGTTCTATCTATAGCGTTGTTTTTGTCTATATTTTGTCCGGGTTTTTTTGTATTTTTTCCATAAAAACTAACAAACTAACCTCTAAATTATGAATCTCTCAGAAAGTTTGAAGGAGGTTTTTTATTATCAGCCTGGTTTTAGATCAACAAATACTTTGGGTTATTATCTGTTTAATAAGTTAGGGCTTGAAACGGCATTGCTTGAATTAAAAAGATGCTAAAATTGGTTTTGTAATGAAGCGATTAAATTTTAGTTAATATGCAGCTTCAATCCATGACACTGGCTTAATAAACTGTAACCAACTGAGCTAACTGGTCAACTTCCAAATCATTAGCATAATTTTTCCAATCAGAGGTGAGAATTGCTTGTTTGTATCTTTGTTTTGATTATTTTTTGCTTACATATTTCTAAAACTACTAAGACAAAGTGATTAAATTATTAAATTGTAATTGAAGATTTCAACCAGACAATGCTGGGTACATCTGCTTGTAAAAACTACTTTAGTTGGCAATACAAGAAAATTAGATGTTTCTCTACCGGTTTAATTTACTGGCTTCTCCAAAAAGCCCCAACATCAGTAAAACTTATATGCGCTCACCGTTTAACCTTGAATTAACATATCATACAACTTAATTACAAATACAATTTATCTTACCATAAAAAGATAACCCTTAGGCCCTATATCTCACCTTTTTACTTTGTTGCTTAGAATAATAATAAAGCTAGTTTACAAATGCTCTTTCAAAATAAACATTCTGTTTGTTAGTGAAATTTGCTACTTGTCAGACATACTATATACAGCATATATATGTATATATGTATATATATATACATGTATATATATACATGTATATATATATATATATATCTATATATAAATATATATATATATATATTTATATATATTTATATATATATATACATAAGCACATATATATATATAAGCGCACATATAATAATGTAATAAAAACAGTAGTGATAAAAATAACTTACTGTATAAAATTTACACCATTATTTTGAAGACAGACTTGATTACATTTTTAATTTTGTTGATTTCATTATATTATGAGTTCTGCACTTAGGCCTACTCATAAAAAAACGTTATCATTCAAACAAACACCTACATGTATATGAAGACCGTGATGCTACTATTCAACGTCCCACAAACGCTTACTTGCGGATGAATTTAAATCAATAATGCCAAGTTAAGCTTCCACCAATAGAGGTAAAGATTCAGCGCATTTTATTACACTACCGTACAAGTATATTCTAATTACTATTGCCACATAACAACAATCATTGTTCATTTTATTACCTTGTTCATTAATTAACCAAACCAACCTATAGTACAGATTCCCACTTCACTGGTGCTGACATTTTTTTTAGGCTTAACTTTTCTAGCATCAAAAGTTTTTTACTAAAAGCACTTGCCATTCATTCAACGAATAAAGTAATAACTGTATAGCAAGTAGCAATTTATGTTGCTATTCTGTAATGTACAAGGATATCAATATTTTTTAATAATAAAGAAAATACTCATAATGTACATTGGCAGAGTTATTGCAACCAATGCATGAAGAAAAGCGATCGTAACCCAAAAGCGATCATACTTTAACGAGTTCTGTTTTGAGAAGTACATCGGGATGTACGTTGAGATGTACAAATTATGTACATAAAGTATATGTACATAATTTGTAACGCTTTGTCTTTGTCTTTTCTGAATTGTCATAGCAAAATGAGTCTTATCGGAGAGTGGTATTGCTTAAAAAAAGTAGTGATTATATGTCCAATTGTTGAGAAATAGCGTGTGTAGTTATCAAAATTACTCCAACATCAACTCATGCCAACTTGCAAGAAGTTTTCAAACTATCTGGGATTGCTGAGTGGCTTTTAGCAAGCGCTATTACAATAAAATACTTGTAATCTAGATTTCTCAGCAACATTTTTGGCGATTCTACTTTCCATGCAACAATATAAGGCGCAGGCAGCTATTGTTTAGAGAACAGAAAAACTCTGTTGAATAAAGAGCACCTTGATTAGCATCTGCTATCAAATCAATCTCTACAGTGAGCATCTTGTGTGGTGATCTTTGCATAATGCAGCTGGTTAACCTATGAAGCTCTTTATTTTTGTAATCAGAAAAGCACAAGACGGTAACACCTAAGAATTCATAAAGTTGGTTTGTACCTTTTCGTAGACATATTAAGTTACTTTCCTTTTTTTATCAGCTTACGATCAAAAAGGAATATTGAGAGCAGTCTCATGCACATTTTCAGGTATATTGAGAAATCTTTCTACATATACACCAATTTGGAATAACCACCGAGTGTGTTGAGTTTGTTGAACATGAAAATTGGAATCGTCATTGTTGAAACTGTTTTGCACTGTCATAATTACACAAAAGCGCAATACCTGCCATCCTGCTAAAATTGATGAATTTTTAGTTGTGCTGCAATCAAGGTAAGTCTTTTTCACCGGCAAATAACCTACAATAGTTTTCGCAAATATTTATATTCGCCTAGAATAGTTAAGTTACCTCCAAACGATAATCTAATATAATAATTCATGGTATTGCCTATTCATTTGTCAAGTGTTTTTAATATTATTTTTTGTTTCAGGAATTCATCAAGCTATTTTTCTAAGCTATTAATTATAGGTTTTTAGTAAAGAACAAGTTACATGATGTGACAATATTTTGCATATTAAGCAACAATATTCGAGAGCGAGCTAAATGACCAAGATTTAAAATTGTTGTAACAATTCCTGAAGAGACTATAGTTGTTGCAATGCATTAATTATCATAAACATAGAACAACAGGTAATTATAAAAAAAATATTTTTAAGAAAAAATCTGGATCAAATCTGGAAAAATATATTTAACAGACTTTTCCAGTGCCACTCAGTTCATCTATGAGTATCGAGCCGCCTTAGCCTGTGCAAATTTTGTGTTTAATGGCTTTAAGAATTTTTTTGCTAAGCTTTTAGTTCAATGATGGTAGCACAAGTCTTTTGCATTGAGATTTTTTTCTCTTTATCATGAGTTTCATCGTGTATTCTGGTATCATGATTTGAAACATAAAGTCCAACATAAGTTGCACGAAACTCTTACTGAGTCAAATCATTATCCATGCTGCATAGCATTGGTTTTATGTCATTTTCCTGTAGATTTTTTCCCTGGAATGCATGTCACTGACTCAGAATATGTGAGTAACCTTGAAAGAATTGTCACAAAAATGTTTAGAAAATGTAGTGGTGTAAAAAGATAACATAATTGATTTATTATATAATACCGTTTTCATCTGAGCTGCCTGATCAAAACTTTCAGAAATGATGATAACAAGTTTTCAAAACTGGTTGCTCTCACTTTGTTGTGCGGTAGCAATCTGAGGTAAAACAATTCTATTTGTGATTAATTTACTGCATACACTCATCAAATATCTGCATAAACCTCTTCTGTTTGTATGACTCTTTTTCATCATGTTTTGTTCAAATTATTCCAGTAGTAGTAATGAGGAAGTTTTCAATAAAATATATCTTTTGCTTGTGGAATTTCATGATTCATCTGAAAGTACACTGTGAACCGCATAACTTGATTTTGTTTAAGAACTACCCATGCTTTATCTGGATCTCAAAATATGTTGTGTTGATTAGGCCATTTATAACGTATATATACATAACATATATATATAATGTATATATAACATATATATAACGTATATATAACATATACACTTAATGTATATATATAACATATACATAGTGTATATAATGTATATATCTATATTTATATACATATATGTATATATATGTATATTTATATATATATATATATGTATATTTATATATATGTATATATATATACATATACATAAATTTTTCCTTACAGGTTTTTTTTCTTGAAACAGATATTCAATTAGGCCCCAGCCCACTTTTGATGCTCCAGTGTAACAACAATTTACATAGAAAATTATTTCATCATGATCCATAGTGTTAGGGAAATCAATGTGCATTCAATCATTTTTAAAGAGAAACAGTTGCCTGTTTCAAACTTTTGTAATACAGTAGGTACTCCTGCAATGTAAATAATTCATTTCAAGAAATATTGAATTATAGGGGTTTTATGTTATGAGAACAGTAAAACACATGTAAGTTGCCTAAACCATTCCAAGACCTTTCTAAACTTACCTCTTTGACCAGACGAAAAGGAAAAAATATGACACAGCTTTTTTATTTTGTGGGTTGTAACGTAACTGCAGTACTATCAGTTTGCATCGACAACTTTTCTTCTTTTTCTGATCAATCTTACTGGTCTTATAGACCATGGTTGGTATAATTTTACAAAAATTTGTTGGGCACTGCACATCCTTGGCATTCATTTACAATAATTTGTTTATTTTTTCCAAACAGAAGTTTGTTTTGCAAAGTAAAGCTATAATCATATATTTTATTTGTCTACAATAAGGCAAAACTACAAAATCTTTTTACCATAAAACATGGTTCTATCTGTTCATTATTACATGATGATGAATCATTAGGATTAGGAAGCTCGACGAAAAAAACTTCATCAACTCTTTGCCAAGTTTCATGGTGATTTTTCGTGATAAACAAAATGACAATGAGGTAACCTTTTTTAATTTCTATAGTTGAAATGTGCGATGAGTTCTCCAAAAACTACAGATTGTAATTCATGTAGTAGTTGTTGCTGTATTAGTTTAAACATTCTTGCAGTGAAAATAGGTTGAGCTGTTACTGCCTGGCTATTTGAACATTAACTTACAAACATGGCAGTAATGCAAGCTGTGGGAGATCATGACGTATATCAGCTTTGTGCACAATTATTTCAAATTACGGTGAAGTGCTAGTATAATGTGTGATTAGTTTGCTGGTTTGCAAACAGAATGCTAGAGTTCAAATCTTGTGTGAAGCTATTTTTGCCTAATGCTTTTAGTGTAACTTCAGGCAGACAGACGAAGAAAAAAATGGACATATTATAATAGTGAAGATTTAAACACCAATCTAGAAAAGTAATTCAGAAACTTTTTATAGACATTAAATGCATTGAAATCATCCCCAGCCAATATGTTTTGCAATGGTTCGGTGGTACTTGGGACAATTCTGTTATTTTCTGTTTTTTCTGTAAGCACCATTTTTATCATATTTTTAAATTCAGTGCTCTCCAATATCTGGTCCATTTGTCAACTATTCCACTAATGTTACAGTTTCTAACATCAGCTGCCAAGAGCTTTTTGCAGACCTGAAAAGAAAATGCGATTTTTTATTAAAAAAGTTAATTGTGTAATTTTTTTCAACCGTTAGATAGTTATTTTCAATATACCTTTATGTCAAGTTATTACAATGGAACCACTACTTCTACCTACAATTATAGTATTGACTGAAACTAAATTTACAAAAACCACTTTGTTTCGTATTTGTAATTAAAATACTGTTTATACTCTTTTGTTAATTTAACTCATACTAGCTAGTTTTTTATGAAACTCGGTAACATCTGTAGATTTGACCCATTTTTGTATTTTATTAAATGCTTGCTAGTATACCCACTAAATGCATGAGACGCTCTCTAAAAGTGCTTAAATGTAAAAATGTGTCTCGTTTTGTCTATTTTGCATTTCTCTACAAACACTTTTTACATACAAATGTGGAAAAAACATTTTTTCTACATTTAGTTAAAATATAGGTTTAATCTCAACGTTCGTGAACACATTGCTGTCAAACCAACCACAAATAAGCTATATATACACTAAAATATGTATATTTTAACAGTTTATTTAATTTTAGTTCATAAAAATTAGGTGAATGTTGCACATATGACCAAATTTTGCATTTTTCAAATTCCATGTAAAGCAAATTTTTGATCAAATAACCAGTAACTGAGCAAAGAAAGCTATTTACAATTTCAGCCATGTCAATCGCCAAAAATAGAAAGTTACTCAATTCTATGTTATTGTACATTCAGGCTTTTAACTTGAAAGTGTTGTATTCTTTTATCTGAGCATTGCACTCACTGATCCTAGATCAAAATATGTTTTTCCTGACAAAGAAAAATTCTCCAGTCTTTAATCTATATATAACCTACGTCATATTCTAGCACTCATGGCTAGTCAGTTTATTTGTATCTGCCTAATGATAATTGCTTTATCCAATCATTCAGCCATTGAGCAACACTTTCCTCGTGTGAAGCCATAATGTTTAAAGCAAATTAATGGTTTCCTGAAAGCATAAGCAGTTAATAAAAATACATTTTTGTCTAATCAATGTCTTTTTGAGGTAACCCTCAGCCTGATACTGATGGCGCAAAGCAGTTAAGTGAGACGAGAGTTATATGAGAGGCAGGTATGAGTCAGTAAGCATTGTTGATAAGTTTATTCTCACGCGTATCAATGCCTTTAATCATAAATAATGAGTTTTAGAACAGTTTGGTTATGTTTTTTTCTCCAGTTTCTTAAACTGCCATTTTTGGCAAATTTTCAAAGTTCTGAATATTTGCAAAGAATGGTTTTAAGTTTTTAACTCCTGCATATTTTCTTTTTTCTATGGGTAATATTTTTATTAATTTTATCCCACCTTGAATTGGCGTAATTTCCTGCCATTGACTTAGTTTCATTCTGCCTGGAACAAACATGACTATGCTGAAGCATTGGGTCTACCCTCACAGGGGTGTCTGTTGAACTATTCGGTATTTATTTTCGAGGTCTTTTGGTGGAGCTGCCCAATCAGTAACTGGTCTTTTGGCATTACTATTGTTATTTTAGATTAAGGTCGTATGAAGGTCGTATGAAGTTTTTTTGTTGTTGAAATCTTTAGAGTTTGTAAACTTTTAGGTTAGTTGCTACAAGTGATTGTAGGAAAAAACATGAAGATTTGTTAAATGTTTTAAGCCTTCAACTTTTGAACTGAAATTTGAATATTTTGATTGTTCATTAAAATTTTTCTTTTATGTTCACCGGTTAAAATTGTACAACATGTTGTGCCAGTTGGCTGAAAAACCTCAAATATCGCACAATAAAAACTTGACACAATCATAGTTCATTATATCATCTGTAGTTAGTTTAATATTTTTGTCAATTCTTAATAAAAGAGAAAATCTTAAGTTAAAGTCAACTAGAGTGTAACAGACAAACCTATGGAATACCAACAATTTAAAAACGAACGAAGATTGTCTATACAATATTTGCCACAAATATCAAAGTTTGAGTTTACTAAGAGGAACATGTTTTTTGTTCCTAACACCGGCAAGCGCTGCAAAGCTGTGTTCTTTCTACTATATTTGGACATACAACAGACCAACAAACTAGAGCTGCACAGTGATCGTATTAATTAAATGATTAACGCGATCAGTACAAACACACGATTAACTGAGTTGAGCCAATTAATCTTCAAATAAAAAGCAACCGAAGTGATGATCATGATGTGATTGTTTTTTATTGTTTAATATATTATAAAGGAATTTGCCGACCTTTACTCAGGCCCGATCCAGATTGTAATACATGTTGCACAAATTGTAAAAGAAATTTGTATGCTCTTTTGTTTGTTTTATTCCGAAGCAATTTCCGTTAGTCGGAGAGCTGCAACTACTCTGCTCTCTTAGCAAAGGCACTTTTTATATATACATATATTTTCCCCAAAGTTTTTAATAGAACCAGGTAAGAAACAGTATAAGAATAAATGATTAATAGACTCAATTATACGTTGGCTTAATTATGGCCAAACTAACAAAGTATTAGTGATAAGACACATAATAAAGACAACCACAATTTGCAATATATATAAAAGTAACTATATGCAAGTAAAACACAGAACAAAAACAGACACACCATGCAATATATATATATTTATATATATATATATATATGTATATATATTTATATATATATTTATTTATATATATAAAAATAATTAGATGGGAGTATATAAAACATAAGAAATAAATTCGTAGCCCGGCATCCGCTGCAATATAACATCAACATAGCGAGATTACCATTTCATTTACTAAAAAATGAATATTATGACAAGCAACATTTTCTATTCAATTAGATACAACCACAATTATTTTGCACTCAACTATGAAAAGATAAAGTGAGTCATTAACATAAAACTTATTTATATCACACAAAGACACAAACCCCGTGTCAATCTAATTCTAAGCGGCCATGTTGTTATTTGTTTGAACATGTTTCTAGGTATTAGCAACAAAAGTGATTTTAATATTATTTAATATTTTACAGCCTATTTTTATATATATTTAAAAACCTTTTACGCTAAATCATACATTTATCTTCATTTTTCAAAAAAATCACAATCATATTTCAGCTTTAGAATTATAGTAATAGAAGTTTGACACTTTATTAGAACATGAAAGCAGAAAAGTTTCCTCCCTGCTAGGTAGCGCAATTACATATACGCGGTTGGAAGCATAAAAAGAAAGTGAAGTGTAATATATGCCAGAAAGAATTTGCTTACCACCACAGCACTTCATCAACAATATATCATTTAAATACTTTTCATCTTACCGCTCATAAATTATCACCAACTGTCACAGAAAATAACTACTACTACTGTCTGTAGGAAAAGGGCGTCTCTTCATTCGAATAATGTGAATAAACTGTGCTGCCTCAACTCTTGGCTGGATTAATTATAGACTTTAATAGACTATTTTCATACTCATAATAGTTATTACATTGTAACTTATGTACATTGTACATAACTTGTAATCGTATTAACAATAACGTTCTCAAATATACTTAATTTATATGTAGCTGTATTATTTGTTTCCAAATATGGAGGTGTTTTTGCTAGATTAATTTGAAGATTAATCGAAGAATAACTGGTTCAGACCAGTTATTAATCACCTTTAATTTTTATAATCGTTGTGCAGCTCTACAGCAAACTAACAAACATTGATATTTACTGTTTATCTACATGTATTTATACAGATGTATCAATTTGGTTAAGGTTTTTTGTGGGTTTCTTTGTATAAAATAACTTTCAATGAAACAATCTGTCTTAAAATTAAATGTGTTTTCTATAGCCATCCACACTCAAAAATTTCTTTTGGGTTGCCATCCCAATGTTGAATTAATGAAGCTAAAAATTACATCAGTCTAAAAATAATAGACTAAAATTTTACCAATATGAGGCTTAAACCCACGACTTTCAGTTTGTTAAAATGACACTCCAACCAACTGAGCTAATCAGCCAATGAAGCCAAAACATAAACATAAATGTGTTAATGAGGAATAAAAGTTGCTTAATTACATGTGTATCTTTGTTTTGTTTATATAGTTTTTGCAATTGTTAGAAATTCCTAAAATAAGAAAATATAAATTAGAAGTTCAAGTAGTATTTTTCCCAAAAAATGCTGAGTATGACTACATGTAGTTTTTCATTAGTTTTTAACAAGAAGATTTGATGTTTTTCTGAGCTAGTTTAACTTACTGACTTTCCCAGAAAACCGCTATATTTGCAAAGCTTAAAGGTACTTTATAGTCAAATGACGATGTATTATATCACTTTAGGAACAAACAAATATGATTTATACTACTATGAAAAAGTAAGCCTTAGATCACAACTTTTAATTTTTGTTTACCACACTTTGCTATCCATCATGAAAATTAACATTACGATTAAAATGTAAAATCTAGAACACTAGAGTCATTTTATGTATCTCATGTTTTTCATTAAACTTGTCGTTACTCTAACCTCTATGCAAAAATCATATAGAATAGAAGAACCTATATATAAAATATTAAAATTTTAGCTACAGGTTATTTGGTTGCCATGATAAAACTGTGCTATTTATGTCGTCTGTCTAAATACATTTTTATATATGTATACCGTAAGTCCTCATGCTCAAGCCGCGCGGCTTGTGCTCAAAAACAAATGCCTCACGAAAGAAAAAATAATCCTCCAACAAGCTGCCTATGCCTACAGACAGCGGCTAATGACTGAGGTTTTGTCGTCCTTGACCCCTTCCGACGCGAGAGTGTTGAGACGGGTTTCGCTATACCCCCCCCTTCTTGAAGGAGAAAACAAGCTACAACAGAACACGTGAAAATAATTTTCTTTTATTTCCAAGTTCAAATTAAAATTCCTAAACCCTTGCATCAAGAACTTACTTGCCATGTCTCAGCTAGATTTTTATTGCGCTGTTAGAGGGCTTCACGTTTATGAAAATATGCCGGTCAAGAATGAAAAGGTGTTAATAACTTATGACTGCGGTGAGTTAAACATGAGCGATAAATTCTCCTTTAGTCTACAGTATTCTATAAACATGACCGTGAAAATAAACGAGTAGGTCGGTAAAACCCCGTACATAAAAGTGTATCATGACTGCGATTCTATGGTTATAGCGTGAAACTGGTCAAAGACCTCATTCATCGAAAAGCCGCCCTGAGCCTCACATAAGTTTTAAAAACTTGGCTTTAGCCATAGCCTATGACCTTGAACCAGAAGCCGCGCCCAACGACAAGCCGCGCGGCGTGAGGATAAGGACTTACGGTAATCAATATGTGTTTTATATAATGTAGGTATAAGGTATGCAGGTAGATGGTGCAAGAATGCAAGTTTAAAAAGGTAGATCGGTGGTGCAGTTGATAGTGCAGCTGGCTGCAAAATGGAATATATGTGATCAATTCTTGTATGGTGCAATTTCTTTTTCAATGCTCAGAGCAAGGATTTGGAATGACTGGCAGACACAGCTCATATTATAGAAAACGTTAGAGCAAACATTATAGTGCAGGTTTCTTCGGAGCTTGGTGTGGTCCTGGAAATATAAAGTCAGCTCAAAAGCTTCAAAATTAGTTTAAGAAAAGTTAGTTGCATTACATCAGCTGGTGTGTCATTTGCTGACAACATTTTGTGCTCCTGGTAAATAACTAAATTTGAATGCATTCCCATCACTGAAACTCTCACTCGGTGCAGAGCATTTAGGCTATCCATGGTGTATTTACTTTTGATACAGTTTTGTTCAACAACTTTATAAAACTTTTTAACTAGAATTAATCAGTTTAGAAAACATGATCATAATAAAAAAACTTTGTGAAAGTCTATTGTTTACATTAAGTTTATCATTAAAAAAATCTGTTTTCTAAAAACTTATGTTTATAAACTTAGATTGTTATAATAAGGAAGTTACGTGAATAACTTAAACACAAAATATTGAGCGTGTTGCAGTAGTAATACATTCAGACAGTTTTAGATCTTTCATGAGCAGTCATACATTGTTTTGGCTGTAAATAAACAAATGCAAAACATCAACTCAAATAAAATTAGAATGAGAGGTACAAAACTTTTGAAATTTAATATAAGTTATTCTCTTAACAATACATTCCATTTATATTTAGCGACAAGTATTAAAACTAATGATTTCTTTTTGTGTTGGGTGGCGGAACAACAATAAATCTGTGAGAATATTTGTCTGATTAGTCATTGCAGAAGTTGCAAAAGATATAATTTATGCTCCAATAAAATCTACGGAACTCGTATCTTATTGGGTAAACTCAAATATGACAAGGAAGAGGTATGGGGAAATTAAGCTGTTAAAATCAACCGGTCGGAATCAAAAGACCTAGTCATAAATAGCTATATGAGTTGTGCCTGTACTAAAAGTTCCTGCTATTGCGGATCACAAGTTTTGACTATCTGAGAGGATGACTCATCTGAAGATAGTCATTTTCTTAATGCAGTTACAACTTAGTAATAATCATACGCAGAATCGTTTTCCGTCATCTGTGAGATTGAAATGGCAAAAAACAGCAAGTCAAGGGAGTTTTGTTACTTTCAAACTTTTATTGAAGGTATGATGGTTGCTGGATAGAAGTAGAAAAAGAAACTTGCACAAGAAAATATCATGCAAGCTATTCCACTGTAAAAAAGTTTCGCATTTCAGTCAGCTCAATTTTAAAAGCTTGCTGGAAAACAAGATTTGAGAGAACCATTATAACGCCTGGCAGAAAAATCCTTATCATTTTTAACCAAATGCCCACACCAATCTGCAGCAAGCTCATTTCTATTAAAAACCTCTTGCAAATGACTCAATGTGTGTACTATTCCAAATGTGCATCGTCCACGCCCTAAAAACATAGCAATTATAGTTTGTACAAATTAGAGGCGATTAGTTTACCCAAAACTTAGTCTTCTTATGGTTAGACACAAAAGAACATCTATGATGACTTCAGTATTTTTAGCGTAACGGCCTTGTTGTTTGTACAGTTGTAAATTTTATTTTCAAATGCTTGTCAACCTAGTGTTGTCCTTGATGTTTTCAACATATGAAAGCTGTATAGTTTTAACAAACTGGCTAAATTTGGATACATTCAAATAATTGCAATACTTCAGTGATTGTTGACCCATAATAAACTGAAAATACTCATTAGTACTCAATACTTAGAAAGCTTGTAGATAGCAAGACATGTTATTATTAAAAAAACTATTCCTGCCCAAGGTTTATCATGCCTGCTTTGTGTAAGTATAATTATTAGATTATTATACATAACGGCGCTATGTTAAGGGAAGTTTCAGTTTAAACATTTAGGAATGTTTTTGTAAAAACAATTTGGCTTCGCATAAAAGTTATACCTAATTATGATTTCATGCTTGTTTTGCCTTAATACCACTAGCCCATTGGCATTAAATCTGCTTTCCAAGTTCTACCAGGCTTTTTTTCAACAACTCTGTTATAGCTGTCACTGAATTACGGCTGTCTTGTTACAGGCACAAAAGGTAGAAAAATACTCACAAATTCATAATAAAGGCTTTTCTTATTGCGTTGAGCTTGGTCTGCCGAATTGACGAACATTTTCAAAAGAGGTGCCGAGTTTGCCGCTTTTGCCCTTTTTTCTTCATTGGCTAGCATCCAAACTCAATACCAAGAAAGCAAGCTATTGTGGACAATGGAAGAGAAGACATAACATCCGCAAAGAGGAGTAATAGCTTTCTCAAATTCGCTTAATCAGTGAGCCAATATCCAACTCCAAAATAGTTTTTATGTAACCAGTAAGCTAGAATGGTAAAATTAGATAAAAAGGAGCAGATTTGGACAGTTGTATAGTGATTACTATAAGTATTGTTAACATCCACACGGTTTTTATGGTTCCGATTTGCTTTCTTTGGGGTTACTAGATTAAAACTGGGGAGTTATTTTGCTTTGTATGTAGCGTTTTGACCAGCAGGCAGGCGATAAATAAAAAATCAGAAGCTCGTTTATTTGCTGTTCCACCAAGCTCAAACAATCTTTTCTATTTGTAATGTTTAAGGAGAGTATTTAAGCTTTGAATGTGTACCGTTGAAACCATAGCACAGAAACTAATATTTGGCTAAAAAGAACATTTTCTGAATGAAAACCTTATGTAAAAGTTTCAATACAAAATGGCTTTATAAATCTCACTTTGAACTTAATATAGTTTGCCAGAAATTGTGATGGTAAACTTTGAATAATCTAAAGGTGGTTAACAGTCTCTTTTGTGTAAGCAAAATACCAAAATGCAATATTATACATGATAAAATGTATACTAGCGCACCAAACAAAAATATTGCCTCTGAATAGTTTAGATTTGATCCTGCATAATTGGCTTACGCCAGTTAGTTAACATACACCCAATACTGTTGCTTCACTAAAAATATTGTAATAAAGACTAGTTACATATACGGTCTCTATTTAGCTAATGTTTTCTCAAATAGTTGTTGTTGTTTTGGCTAAAAATGCTAACAATTTGAACAATTTGTGCAAAACATTATTTCTAACACATTACTTGTTTTAAAAATTCTGAATAAGGTCAACTTGTAATATGTTATAATGCTGATTTGGCATTCACTGATTTTCACTTGCAAGTCCACATGTGCACACTGTTTACTTAAGGGTTACACACAAAGTTTTTTTTGAAACAGTTTATCGTAACTGCAAATTGTTGCTTTACATACTGTATATTTCATATTTACGATTAGGATGTTCGGTAACCAGAACTTGAGCGACTCGCACAACTTCTATAAAATCGTAACCTCATTTTGCTGCAACAGTTGCATTCATGCTTTTGGGTGATAAAGGTCGATAGTTCCAATACATTTATATTTAAAAAAGGATAAGCTGACAAATGCTATAGTTTTAAACATTTCTCAGTCCAAGATTGCTAGTGTGGTACAATTCAACTTCAAATAGCTGACCACATAATACAATTTTAAATGACGATTCTGGGCCCAGAAAAGCTGTTGTTGCTTAATCTTATGTAATTATCACAATCATTACTCTTATTTAGAAGATGTCATCTGAAATTTTAACTTCCAAAGTATATAATTCAGTACTGTAACAATGAACATGGGCCATTCTAGCATTGTTAAGTTAAATCCTACATCTGATTGCATCACAGATCATTTGATTGCTAATGATTGTTCAATATTTTGCTAACGACTGTGTATTATCAGGTCATTGCATTGTAATTTCAAAATCATTCAAGGGTGTAAAGAAAAACGCAAAACAACGGAACATGACGTTATTTATATATTGATATGAGAGCTATATTGACTAATGCTTATTGGTGGAGAGTAAAAGCTTGTTGGCTTGCCATATATTCTGCTTATGGTCTTAAAATATGATTGGTTCCTGAATTTGGTATATAGCTAGAAGGCAAGTCAAAAGTGTTCATTTGGGGTGCAACAGCTTTAGAGAAAATACTAACCTTTAGCAACAAAAATAAGAACAAAATTTGTTTCAGAATATATTTGGTTTTACCGACGTAAAGAACTATGGAGAAGTTTGACGAGGGTGGCAAACCTGCTACTTTAAAAGATCAAAAGACAAAAAGTTGTAAACTGTCTAATGTATGTTGGTCGGTTTTAATGTTCTGCATTGTTTGCAGCAGTTTTATAGTTTTTGGAATATACATGCTGCAGAGTATGAAATCTACAAAACAGGAAGTGAAATATTTACAACAAGAAGTTGATAGATTGAAACTTGGATCAGCTTACTCCAACCAACAAAAGGTGAGGCAAGCATATTGGTATTTTTAAAGTTATGAAATTTTTTTTGCAAGCTATAGGCTATGAATCACAGCATTATAAAGCTTTAAAAGATAAACTGCTTGTGAAAACATCTCAGTGAAACTTTAAAGAAAACATGAAGATTATTAAAACTATCATCTTCATGATTGCCTTATTAATTGATTGATTAATTAACCAATAATTAATTAAAACTATAATCAAACAATCTTAATGATTGTTCGATTATCACTTTTACTATTATGTAAAATTTTCAGCATTGAATTGTTTTTTAATGTTCAGCAATTTTAGTGCACATAAAGCATAGACCATAGAACCATATTCCATATAGGTATAGCTCATTGAGATATAGACTATCAAAGTACAGATTATAGTTGCTTATAATGGAAATTATCTTGCAGCCTCCAGTACCAGAATCCAGAGTTGAAAGACAGTTTGGCTCAAGGTCAGTTAATTTTGTAGCAAAACAAAATCTGATCTGCAAGTGGGATAAACCACTAGTAGTTCTATCGTCTATTACATTAATATAGTCAGTTAGTGTCTTTTCTACCATTCATGCTTTTCAATATTTTTCCATGCTTGAGTTAGAAGCCAAAATAATGCATACACTTTTGAATGTCGGAAGGTGCTCCGCTACCTTTGATGACTCTAGTTGGGGTTTACTGAAGACCAGCCAGTCTATCCACTAGAAAGTATGTAAAACTTGTTGTAGAGATTTAGCATACATTAAGCATAAAAAAGACTAAATAACATTTTTATCTCTATCAAAGAAAAGTACTGTGAATAGTCACATTCATAAAAATTTGCCAACTTTAGAGAAAGGCTTCCCAGTGAATCTTTAAGAAGAGAACGGAGGAGAGAACCACCATCCCCAAATCGACCAGCAGCACCCAGACCAACAGTTATACCAGGACAGCCGCGAGGACTTTCTGCGCGTGGTCCTCCAGGACCTCAAGGACCACAAGGACCGCCAGGGCGAGATGGCATGGACGGTACCCCAGGGCAACCTGGACAAGATGGCACGGATGGTCGTGCAGGACCACCTGGGGAAAATGGCATGATTGGTGCACCTGGACAGCGTGGTACTCCTGGACTGATTGGACCTCCAGGTCCCTCTGGACAAGAAGGGGCTCCAGGTAGGCCAGGGTTTGATGGTGCACCAGGACGCCCAGGTGACTCTAGTTCTTCAGGTAAGTTATTAACCTCTCAGTCAGCTACTAAAAACCTACCTAGCAATTTTTCCTTTATCCCGTTTTTACTGATTATTTTAATCAGTTCTTGTACCTATGGTTACAAACCTTGACAAAGTAAACTACAACTTGGCTCTGAACATAGGTTTCCTCAAAACCAAACTTTTCATCTGTGTTTTTCCGGAAGGCACTAGTTGCAAAGAATATTAAATAAAAAACAATATATGTGGGACTGCATAAGAATAAAAAAATGCTTTGGTAGTTGTTGACCTAATTTATAAAATTTCTATAAAGCAATAAAAAAACAAAGCAGACTCCTGTCATAAACAAAGCCAATAAATTGCGATACTTTTTGAGCACCTATCAAGACTAATTTAGCTATTGTACATACTTACTTTAAAACCACAGGAACAGTTTATTTACTGACAGTAACATGGACATCACACCGATTTCACCTTGTTTATGTACAAAGCGCAAGTTAACAATACTAACTATTAGTGCTCAGACAGTTATAGTTGTTAAGTAAAATTTTAATATATAGTAATGCTTAAGTATCTAGGAGTGTAAAATAAGCTTTAAGATATTCAACTATTTTAAACCTAAAAACTTGATCTGATACAAACAAGCTGTAATTAACTTTACATAAGTTAAAACTTTGATTGAATAGTTTTGTAAGAAAATGCAATATATCCACGTTAATTGTATTTACTGAAATAAATTAATTTTTCACGGAACTTTAAAGCAATATGCAAGTACAACGTTTTTCAAATTAGGGGTAGGACAATCAATGTCTTTTGTACAAGAATATACCTGTGGTTGTCAACACTTGTCAGATTATAGAAATCAATGAAATTGTGAAATGTGGATGTATGGCTATGCATTCTCAGTTTTTATTCTTTATTTGTAAAAACGGCTTGTTGCGGGTCAGTGAAAAACTGCTTTCGATATGATGAATTGAAGTAGAATTTGTAGTTCAAAACTTTTTTATATCCCAGACTCAACACTCAGAAAAAAAACAATATTAATTTTAAAAAGTTTTTTTTTGTTTTTTCAAGAAACTTCAATCTGTATAATAATAATAAAGCTGAAAAGTAATTAATGTATATAAAAGTATGAGTATAGTTTCAAATGCGTTTGATGATAGAATTAGAAATTGCTTAATTATAGCCAAATAATATGCAGAGTTTTGCTAAGGTTGGACGGTTTAAAAATTTTGCACAAAACTTGACAAAATCATTTCAAGCGACTGTTTAAATCATATTGCATTTGCTGCAGGCAGCACTTTCATAAAATGGGGAAGTCATCAATGCCCACAAGTTGCAGACCGACTCTATCGAGGTAAGATGTTTTACTACACAAACAGTATTCTTCAACTATGTTATACTTGTACAGAAATAGATGTTGTACAGATTTTTTCAAAAAAGTTGCACAACAGACCTGAAACAAATGTAAAACAGGTTTTAGAACGTTTTCTGTTTCATGATTTAGTTAAATCACATATTAATTAGTAAATAATAAATAATTACCAAATAATAAATTCGGTAAAATGCTTTAAATATGTAATGTTAGATATCTCTTTGCTGTAGCCTTATTTCTCTGATTACAATACTATTGACAGTGAAAGAGGACTATGTCTTTAAAACAGGGTGTTTTTACATCGTCTATGCATTATCCACAATTGATAAGAAAATTTTCTGTTGTCAAATTAATAAGTGGAAAAACTTGTTTGCTAGTCATAAAATTCAATCAAGCAGTACTAATTCAATTCTTTTTGGCATGCAACAAAAACATTTGTTATGGTTATTAGTTATAATTAAAAATCATTCATACATGCAACACGCATATAAGCAAGACACTAGCATAAATACATACATAAATGGATATAATATTATATACATACATAAATACTTACATAAGTACATACATACCTGCATACATACATACATACCTACTTATATACATACAGACTTGCATATTTTAATACATATATGTATGGACACATTGTATATATGTACATTATGTAAATATTTACTTATGTGCTTGCATACATAATTGCATATACATGTATATACATTGACACATACTTAAAGGTTTAAATACAATCATACATAGTAAAATACATAGTTACAGACATGTATACACACATGTGTACATGTACATATATACATACGTACATATGTACATATGTACATGCATATGTACATACGTACATACGTACATACGTACATACGTACATACGTACGTACATACATACGTACGTACATACGTACATACATACGTACGTACATACATACATATGTACGTACATACATATGTATGTACATACATACATACATACATACATACATACATACATACGTACATACATACATACTTACGTACATACATACATACTTACGTACACACGTACATACATATGTACATACGTACATACATACATACATACATACATACATTCGTACATACATACATACGTACATACATACATACGTACATACATACATACATACATACATACATACATACATACATACATACATACATACATACATACATACATACATACGTACATACATATGTATGTACATACATACGCACATATGTACGTACATACATATGTACGTACGTACATATGTACATACATGCATACATACGTATGTACATACGTACATACAAACATACATACATACATACATACATATATATGTACATACGTACATACGTACGCACATACGTACATATGTACATACGTACGTACATATGTACATACATACATACGTACGTACATACATACATACGTACGTACGTACATACATACATACATACATACATACGTACATACGTACATACGTACATACATATGTACGTATGTACATACTTACATACATACATACGTATGTACATACGTACATACATATGTACGGACATACATATATACATACATACATACGTACATACATATGTACGTACATACGTACATACATACATACGTACATATGTACATACATACGTACATACGTACATACGTACATACGTACATACATACGTACGTACATACATATGTACATACATACGTACGTATGTACATGCGTACATATGTACATACATACGTGCGTACATCCTACAAACGTACAAACATACATACGTATGTATGTATGCACGTACATCTGTACATACATTCATACATGCATGTGTACATGCATACATATGTACATGCATACATACGCACATGCATACATACGCACATGCATACATACGTACATGCACACATACACACATGCATACATACGTACATGCATATGTACATGCAAGCGTACATACAGACATACGTACATGCATGCATGCGTACATACGTACATGCATGCATGCATGTGTACATATGTTCATACATACATAGTCTATACGTACATACATACGTATTACGTACTTACGTACATGCGTACTTAAGTACATTGGTACTTACATACATGTGTACTTACGTACATATGTACATACTTACATATGTACATATGTACATACATACCTACATACATATGTACATTATACATACATGCGTGCATGCGTTCATACATCAAAAATGTGTGAATATATACATACATACATACATAAATACTAACTTGAAAACCTACTTACCTACATCCATATATTCAGTCTTATATACATACATATGTACCTATATACAAAATTGATCATCAACAAGCTGAAAGATAATTTCTCTACTCTAGTAGTACATGTAGTTGTTATGTTTGTAAGCTGAAATGAATCATCTGAATATGTATAAATCTTCCACATTAATCTGTTCAAGAAAAAGGAAAATGTAATTTAAAACTAAGCTTCATTAAATTGAAATAGTACCTAATTTGGTATTGGGTTGTTTTGTTTTGTAAAGGAAGTGTAAAAAACAAGCCAATTCTACTAACTAAACATTAAATAAGGCATGATATGTCCGTAAACTCATAATTTGGTAAGCTGCATGGTGCAGAATAGTTCTGTATCATTTTTGAAAAGATACTTTTGGCATTTTTTCATCAAATATTTTTTCCTCTGTTTGCTATTTACTTAATTTTCATCTAACATAATTATGATGAAATGCTTAAATCAAAAATACTACTTAATAAAAAGCCCATGCAAACACGTAGTATTACAATATAAGTTTGAATTTCCTAGTAGTTTTTTAACTTTTGTCAATAATGGCTGCAAGGAAGTTTTGGATCAGGCATATTGAGATGGCCATCAACTTCTTTTACTAAAGCATTCACTATTTGGGACACATTTAAAGCCTAATGAGGGATGGTTTATAATATATATTATACAAGCTACGCATATCATATTACTATAAACTCAAATGGTAACTTTTCAACAGGATACGCAGCTGCAGCTAATCCAGGAAGTGGGCGAGGTGGATCAACAGAGTTGGAGTGTCTCAATATTGCTCCATCTTGGCAGGCAGATTCACCGACAGACATCAGCACACAGACCAAGATTTTTGCGGCTAAATTTGATTTGGGTGAGTTTTTCTTTTTAGGCGCAAACTGCTTTGTGACTGTTATTTAGTAACAGCCATGAATACCACTAATCATTTGTCGATGTAATAAAATGCAATGATTAAATATTCAGGCACCTATAATTAAATTTAGTCATTTGAATACATCTATGGTTATACTAAAAACCTCGTTCAGCTCTTAGTTTTGTATCTTAAGGATAATTTTAAAAATCTTATTTTTCAGTATGTAATTTTCCTAAGTACACTGTCAAGATTTGTGTGTACATTTATTGCATTTACTTCAACAACCTAAATAATCACAAGCATGATCGAGCTTAAATAATATCATTAAATTAAATCTGAGATGTTTTACCATTGTTACAGAAATAAACATATGACTAGAAAGTTTCTCTATAAACCATGTTTTAGAAGCATATATTGTGGTTTACCAAATGTAGAAATCAATATATATTGATTGCTATGTAAAATACTTTACTGATTACCAGAGAATAAATTTTTTTATAGCTAGAGACGAGACAAATGAAAAAATATTTCAATTCTTGTAATTTGTTGGCTCTATTTCAAGCATAGGGATTGAGGAAACAGTTAATAAGCTGGTGGTAACAAAACAGGAAGAAAAGCTATGAATTCAGGCTAAATAATTTATTGATTTTTGCAGAAAATAAGACCCGTGTTATATAATAGATGTCTAGAAATAACTCAATCGATTGTTTATTTTACCAGGTCCATTTTCTGACATCATTCCTCGATTTGCTGACAATTCCATCATAGCCTGCGCAGTCTGCTTCACTACTAAAGCTCCAACGGTCAGTATAACGAGTTCAGTCTATGATGTAGTCAAAAATCATTTACTTTATGAATTTCCGAGATATTGTGGCAAGCGAGCATCTTAGGTCAGTAAAATGCACATACAACGCGCATGCAACGCGCATACAACACGCATTCAACGCATGCGCAACACGCATACAAGGCACTTGCAATGCACATACATTGTGGATACAACGCCGACACAAGTGATTAACAACGCATTAACAACAAACTATCTGTATTTATAGTCGGTTAGTAAAACAGGTCTAAAACATTACGACTCTTTTGTTTATGGCAACCCTGAGCTTTTTAGTGCGTTTTTGTGTGGTGATGCTAGTGTATGCGTTTTGTATCCGCAATGTTTTTTCCTTGCTAGTGCCTTGTATGTGCATTGCTAGTGCCGTGTATGTGCATTGCTAGTGCCTTGTATGCACGTTTTACTGACCTAAGATGCACTGTTACCGATACTTTCATGCTTAACAAAAAATGAGCAAGTTGATGTAGTTTAGTCTTTAAAAAAAATCAACATAACTGTTAGTATATTAACTAATTTGTATCGCACTAAAAAGAGTTTCACTGCTAACTGATTCATTAAATAAAATGGAACACAAGTTTCAATGCTATACTAATTATCAAACCATGTGATTGTTAATTAACTATTTTACGTCGTCAAGGCAAAGCAATTTTTCTTATTCAGCAATAATGCTAGCTACAATATTAAATAAAACTGCTTGGCTGTTCTGTCAAAACTAATCAATAAAACACAGTCACTGCTACTTTAGCAGCTCACTCATGACTGGTTTAAAGTTTTTATGCTGCTCTGATTGGTTCTGTAAATAACACTGGAAATTATCAAAAATGCCTTCAAACTGTTTGTAACTTTTGCAATAAAGTGATATTAGAAGTAGTTTCACCATCCAAATATCTTAAAATTCTTTTTAGGCTATTGTTTCTGCTACAAGTCATTGAGAAAGATTATGGCGCTAGACCTAATTCGATACAGCTGCCTAGCAAAGAGTTAATCGTGTTCCTATTGATTGGAAAAGTACTGTATTTTCTTTCCCAAAGTGTTTTATGTATTGTTTGGCTTCTGATAAGTTATTTTTGCAAACTTTGCAACCATCTGTGTGGCGGATTAAAAAAATTTAGGTGAACTCTTGACCTGTAAACGGAGGGTTTAAAGTATTTTTATTTAATCGTCATATCATCATTATAGCTGCATATCTAACTTTTACAATAAGCTGAATAGTAAAAGGATATCTTCTCAAAAACCATATGCCAACAGTTTGTTAAGGTTGTTTTTTAAAATCATTGCAAATGAGAAACATGAGGCTATTGTAGGCACTCCAGTATCGACTATGCGCAGTCAAACTAGCAGAAGACACTTATTTTTCTATTTCACAGAGCTCGCTACAATAATTTGTTTATTTGTATTATGTTTTACTCTACTCAGAGAGAACAATACTGTTATCCTCTATAAGAGGCACATGCTGTATTGCTGTGAATTTGTTTGGCACCAAAACAAAATAGGAGAATAAATGTTGACTCATAGCAGGAAGTTGCATAATTCAGTTAAATAGCTGAATTTTTGTGTGCATCATGAATTTTTGAAGCCTAAACTTCGAAAACTCAGCCATAAAAATTGCCTGTTGTATTACAGACTCCATGCTTATTGTGTTATTTCGAAGAACCATTTAAAGTTATTACTTCGATTGGATCCTGCACAAACGTAATTGCTGCTAACTTTAGTGAGAAGTTGTAGAATTTACAGTAGTGTTGTTGAAGAAGTGCGCCCTGTTGAAGTACTGATAAAGTTTTTCTGGCATTTTGGAAAACGTTTTTATAGCTTTGATTCAGACGTAGATTCTATAAAGAAATAACCACTTGATTTTCAAACCCACAATTCAATTACTGGTAGTTGACAGTTAATAGTTAGCCTGATAGGTAATAGTTGCTTGACTACTATTAAGGACCACGAAGAAAAACATAAATAAGTTACAAGTTTCATCAAACTTTGTCAGACAGAAAATTATTAAATTATCCCATGACCAAACACGAGCAAAGCGATTGTTTGGGAGATTTATGATAAATGCATAATTGCACACAACTCAAGAAAATTATTCATCAACGGCCGTCGCAAACCCTTGTACCAAAATCTCATTAACCAATTTAACCATTTTTCAATAGAGTTGTTTAAGTATAATAACGATACAAAACACATATAAACCTATTTAAATACTTTACCAAATCTTTATTATTTGTAGAAAATGTCCAAAAACCTTACCCATCTGATCGGATTATACATAAATAGACAGATTAATTTGGCAAAAAATCATTATTAAAGCTTGACAAGCCTTACTTTTATCGAAATTAGGACTGGCAAACGCAATGCCGAGCGACAGAGAACAGAACCATTAAGTCGTCCGCATTTCACAAAAATACGTTCACATTTCACCAGTCTATAGCATTGTCCAATTGCCGAAGGTTTTTGTAATTAACGTAGATGGACTGAAAAGTAATCGTTCCTTTTTTACCGATTTCAAAGTAACTGTCATTTTGGACCCTTAGGAGCACTTTGGTATTCGAACTAATGTCCAAAGCAGTGAAAGTAAAGAAAATAATGATGATATTTTTCTAACGATTGTTATGAATTTATTACTATATTTAATTATAAGAACAATTATTGGATTTTATAACATTTAATTATAAGAATAATTATTCGATTTTATAAGATTTTATTATAAGAATAAGCATTCGAATTTACAAGACTGAAGTACATAGTGACCGATGTTGGGCAATATGTTACTGTTATTTTTTTTTCTAAATAGTTTTGTTAAATAGATTTTTATAATTTATATAAATATCACAACTTCTTGATATTGTTAGCTTTGACGTTGTGAAATGTAAACATAACTGTGCATTGGTTTTTTATTATTACTGTATTACTATATTAATAATATTGGTTATTCTAATAATATCAGTGCATTTTACTTCTAATATTGCATTTCTCCTATTGCGGGGAGACATATAAGCATATAATGTAATATTTTCTTTTCATTATGACTGTTTTTTGTACATATTAACACCCAGTACATTACAGTTACCATTACAGCTACCATTGAAGTTTTTCTATTGCACTGCAGTGCCATTTGACTGCTAATATTGCATTTCTCAACCATCAGTCTTCTTTCTTTTTTCCGATATAACTTTAGTAGTGGGCTGTATGACAGGGGAATTTCTAGTCAATAACAATAATTATATATGAAGCAGGGGGAAAATAACTTTTGCATAGATACAATAACTAATTCATTTTTTTTATTTAAAAAGCATTCAGCTATGTAGCTATATTAAAATGTCTTTTTACGTGTTAATTATGAAAAAATTTACATCAGAGCTTTCATAGGATATGTGTTTTTGACATTTAGCCTGTGTCGTGCAAATAGCTTGTGAGTGTGGCTACATCAGCAAAATAATAGCGAGCGCTAGGTCTAAAACCAAGCATTACGTAACGAGTAGATACTTCCTAAAAGTCTTATATCCAAACTAGTACAAATTGCTGTAATTGGTAGACGGTAAGTTTGAGAACTCAGCGTATGCCAATGCTATAAGATAGTAGCCACAACTATATGATTTACAAAAACAACCTTATTGTCTTTCTGTCTTCACTTTCAACTATTATTTTTTTTTTAAATCAATGTAAATTGTAGAGCATCATTCAACTGCTTACTGCAGTTTATACATTAATCTCTAAAATAGCTACTAGCGAAGTTTTCAGTGAGTACATCAGTAATTTATGTGAAGTAAATATAACTACATGTATATTTGTTTTTCAGATAACACTGCCAGGTACAGTTAGCTGCTTAAATGGATGGCATAAAGAGTATGACGGGTACCTCATGGCATCTTCACGTAAGTTTGTATCATATAATAACATTTTTTAATAACCACTCGTTGCTGGAATCGTTGCTATAACAGGAAACAGGTTCACCAATTTGTTTACCAAAAGGAATTGAACTCCAATATTCAAGGTGGCAGCTAAACACGCCAACCACTGCACCATCCCCCCCCACCTTGTCATATCTCGAAATAACTACTGACACACTTTTTGCACGTGTTGATCACTCACGGAGGACAGTACTGCCAGCATACTAATATTAAGTCATAACAGGCAACCATTATAAACATGCTAGTAGTAAACACCAATCAAAATGCGCAATCAAATGAGATAAAAAGTAAAGTTGATCTACATCAGCACAAAATAACTGTCAGGAGCAGTATAAGTTATGACTGGTATAGGTTTAGAAATGCAGCAGCTGTATTAGTGCTTCATTCAGCTAAAGCTCTATAATCTCAACAACAAACTTCTATAATAAAAGAGATTTAATATAAACTCTGAAACAAAAATGTTAAAATGTCCTGCCATCCTAACTCTGCACCTTCAAGATGACACTTTAAACTAATTTTATAACCCAAAGAGTATCTTCAAGTTTCTGCAAATAACTTGCGTTTACGTTGCACTATATTTCAGCAAAGTGTGCAGAGCTATTTTTTAGCTTTTTAGGTTATAAAAACAATTAAAAATTTGTTTGACTTATTTAGAAGATTTTATAAGCTGTGATCAGTTATTAGAAAAAGCATTCGTTTTAAGAATAGACAACATCGTCAATCGTAAACTCAAACTATTGTTGTATAATAATATTATGGCAGTATATTACATATTTTATACAAATTTTTTCAGTGATGAAATAATAAAAAAAGTTCATACTTTAAACTTTGTATTAGCTGTAGCTAGCCATCTAATTTAACAATGATTTCTCTGTAACATAACATACATGTATATGTGCTTATTTAGAGATAAATGCATTTATAGTGATTTGGTAGTTGCCAGACTCCTGCAAACTATTGAACTGTTTACAGCAAAGAAGGCTAGGACGTTTAAAATTGTATGCGGAGAATTTTTTTTACTATTTTACTAATACCGTTTCAACAACACCACCATATCTTGGAGTCTAAAATTACATAGTGTGCTATTACAAATTCCTCTACTTGTAACTAATGCAATAATGCAGGTAAATTTCTTAAAACAACGTTCAGAGCCTGAAAAAATGCAAACAATTGCATGCTTTTAGAAACATATTAAAATTTTAAAAAAACATACTCGGTATTTACCTTTTGCCTTTTTCACTATTAAATAGTGATTATCAAACTAACTATTAAAACGAATAGCGCTATAAACTGAAACAATAAATTAAATACACTTTCAACCACCTGTTGCTTATTGTCAAGCTGATGACCAAAAGCTACCTGAGCCCACGAATTGAATGGTTCAAGTCAGCAAGAACTTGAAGTTTGTCAGCACACCAGAATTTCGTGCTTTAATGCTCAACGAAAATTGGCCTTCTTAGCCAAGCCGATCACAATCAAACATACACCCACATAATATATATGGATGAGACAGGAATTGCAGAAGCAGTAATCCCGGAAGGCAACCCACAGACAGCTCTGTAGTGAACAACTGCCTAGCTCATTGCATCATCGCTTTGTTCCAAGTAAAAAAAACACTAGCACAGATGTCTGCAAATTGCAAATCTTTGCAACTATTTACCTCGATATTGCTGATATCCTTGATTGAAGTGTTATGTTAGATATTTGATTATTTACAGCATTCCAGAATGAAGTTTTCTTCTCTTCAAGAAACTACTGCATAGACAAAAATCCAGACTATTATACTGGTCACAACGATGCCAATGGTCTGAAGTTGACATTTGTACAAGCCGGATCTTGCTTTGGAGGACTTCAGCCTTGTAATCAATACACTGAAAACCACTTGTTGGCGTGCGCTGTCTGCTCAAAACTTGAAAACTAAATGCTTAAAAACACATGGCTTGAGTTTTTGCTAGGCATTTCTGCAAAATATTTGCATTTACCAAAGAATTTAAAGTATATAGCAATTGTATCTCGTCTTCAAAGTTTGATTACCCTATCTATGAAGTATCGGCAATTTATGAGTTTGTTATTGTTAAACCATTTGGTCAAGAACTCACTTGATATTATCAAGTTGGCAATATTGTTCTAATTATTATTTGGGATAATAACTTTTTTAGCAAGCCTGTGTAAAATCTATCAAATTGAAATACATCTATGCATTTGATCTGCAAAATGATTTTCACATTTCCAACGATGCAAAAATTGATTACCAACTATGTTATGACAAAAGTAAGTGGCTAAAAGGATGGACAGAGGTTGCCAAGTATTGATTGTTTCCATTCAAATGCTCGTCAGATTAAATACACCTATTACATCACCTAATAAACAGAAAGACCAAATAGTGGCTAGTCATTGAATGCAGCCCACCACATATTTTTACAAAAGAACAGAGATAGCCTTTGCATTAGTAATTGTTTAATTAGATACATGTAATCAGTATAAGACTAGGAGTGATAGGTAAGATTATGTACAAGGTGAACTTCTAGATAGAAATGTTTAAGCTGCCTATTTGATGTGATTCCCTTTTTCTTGAGCTGTTTTGCCTAGTACGTGTCAAAGGAATCCTGAAATACTATTATGCTTTCTAAGCATTCCATAAATAATAAATAAATTTCTGCTCAGTAATTTATGGCAACATAAATTATCTCTGTTACTCACATAACCATTTATAGATATATGTTTTCTGATTAGAGAGCTGAACATGCCAGCATTGCAATCTTCACTGCAAGACTTATCATAGATGAAGTAAACAGATCAAACTGATAGTACCATAGCTGACAAATCAATGAGTTGTTTAAGTATTGTCCTATTTAGACTTATTTAAATGTTTTCAGTCATAATTAGAGTTATGCCTTTAAACACTTTATTGATAAGCTGGACACTGGTCAATAATACTTATTGAAATATAAACCTCAATGCAATCTTTTTGGGCGTTATCTTGGATTTGAACTCTGATAAACTTGTTGGTTTAAAATGCCTGCTAATTAGTAGGTAGCCAGAGGTTCATGTTCAGTTAAAAAGGTTTGATTGCTGAAATCATTTTTTGTGTTTTATTACCAGGAACATTTTGTCAAGTATGCCAGTTTATGGTCAGATATATAGTAAATACATGTATTTCATTTAAACGACAATGCAGTAGCTGTGCAGTGTTGGCATAGGTTTGTTGTGATGCGGGGTACAGCATTGAACTATACCATGTTGTTTATAGACTACATGTAAGTCATGAACTAAATAGCTATGTCACTAGCTTGGTAGTAATTAAAATAGTTTCACTGGTAAATGTGGAATGATAACGTTCGTTCATTCTGGTATTGCAAGTTTAATATAGCTCAAATAGGAGACACTTGTGGTGAGGCAATAAGTATACTAGGTCAAAAGTTCATCAAGTCTTCCAAGGAGGACTTCTAGCGAAGTAGGCTCCTAAATGTATGAGCCTACCTCGCAGCATGATCTTGTGATACATACATTTAATACTAAAATGATTAATCAAAGTCTATAAGATTATTGGTGTTTGAGGAAACGCATCACAACATAATAACCACTGACAGGTTTTAAACAAAATGGATTAGCTTTTTTATGTCAATGCTTGGTTCCTCCCATTCAAGTCTGTTCTTGAGTTGTAATAAACAAGTCTTTCGACACATCAGTGATGAATCAGTACCATACAAGAGCCTTCAGCTTCAGTATTTATAGACATGAAGTCTATTACATTACTCAATAAGCACATGTTTTAATTTAAGGTTCAACGATAGAATAATATGAAAGGCTCTAGCAAAGTCTGGTAGCCATCTACCATGACACAAACAGCCATGGAATTTATCGTTTTAACGAGTTTTCAGCCAAAGTTTATTGCTACTATATTATATTAGAAAGTATAACAGAAAAGGTCTCACCGCTGTAGAAGAAGATGTGAAAATGAGAACTAAAGTTTAAACTATTGCAGAACTTTGGTGGTAGTTTTGGATAACTTCATAACTGAATTCTATTTTTTTGCTGATACAAAGTTACCATCATCAAAGTTTTCTCACCGTATGGCTAAAATATGTTTAGCCATGATCACAGAACCATTGTTTCCAAAAACTTGCCTTTAAAACATGTTGAGCCTCTGCTTGCAATAAGCTCAGCATAATTCATACATTATGTTTATAGTATTGACTCTCTTTTCTTTATTTCTCTTTCCCTCTTTCGTTTTTTTCCTCTCTCTCCTCATCTTTCATTCTCTATTTCTCCCGCTCTCATCTCTATCCACCACCAATATTTTTTTACTTATGTCTTTGTTATAACCTTTTGTTTTATACATGTTTATGTTTATATGTTTACATGAATAGATAAATAAATAAATATAGAAAGTATAACATAAGTAATATTAGGATGTATATAAAGACATATGTTTTTATATACAGATCTTTATAAAATTTATGCTATATTTCCTACACTTATTTCTAGAATCACTGCTGTAAACATAAAAATGTTTAAAGAAAAAAACAATATATGTATATATGTACATATATTATTATATGTTGTCTGTATTGTATATAATACATTTATAATAAAGATATGTACAAGTTTACACCATCTTTTACGTATGTATAAATATATGTGTTTACATATTAATATGTCTAAATGATATGTATTTCCAAATACATAAAAATAGTATTTGTACATGTATTTATGTATATATGTAGAATTATAAGTATATATATATACATATGATCAAAGATGGTTTTTTCTCAATACAAGCAAAACCTCAATTGAATGTTAGTTTCACAGCTGTTAGTTTTTTTTGATTTCAAATTAAATATGCATGGAACTACCTAATTAAAGATTTTTCAAAGTGATAAGGCTACTGTCTGCCCTCAAGATTACTACTCTCCTTTTTAGCAAATTAACAAATTTCGGAATTTTATAGTCCTTGGAAAGATAGCCAATAACTGCTAGCAGGTATGTGCTAACAAAAAGTCATAAAAGAACAATTCTTTTTTTCCTCTCATTCAACCAAAATGGTTATTAATGTCTACTTAAGCTCGGGCATCTTCTAAAGACTTTCGAATTGTTTTAGTAGCCTCAAAAACTCAATGTAAATTTAAATGATTGTGCCAAGCTAATTAAGGACTTCTCATCCAGACATACAAGCACAACTCAGGAAACCAATATAAAGGACGAGGAGAGAAACCGGGCTACTATAATAGATATGCAGTACAGTCCTATGATTACAACATATCTAGCAAGAAACTAAAACAAGAAGAGAAATGTGTGTATAGTCTACTTAAAGAGGAGATTGGAGAGTGTTGGCACATAAAAGCAAAGGTAATTCTATTAGTCATTGAAGCATCCAGAGTAATAACACCTGCACATCAAATGTGGCTTGCTCAAATACAGGCAATATTCCACACAACTCTGTTACAGAAAATTGCAGTTATGATAATGGTTAAGATCTAGAGGAAAGTTATCAAACTCCCAGGTCTGTGGTAGTAGCCTCAAACTTGAATAGACCTTACTATGTACATGTATTTTGCTTAGCGGGGTTGAAGGAAAAAATATCTAATGACTTTTTTTAGCACACACCTGCAAGCAGTTACTGTTTATTTTTCTAAGAACTACAATTTTCTGGCAATTAGTGATTTATTGGAAACGAACACATGGTATAACTCTCAATAACAGCCAACTGTGGTCGTAAATTTTTAGATGGTTATTCAGTTAGTATTGCAAATAAACATTTAATTTGAATTCCGAAGAAATTGGCAAACTAGCAAAAATTGGCAATCAAGGTTGTGCTTGTATTGAGAAAAACATCATTTTTAATCATCTAGTGGACACAAATTGCTACTTTGACTTGAAAACTATAAATAGATGCAACAATAGAATATGTAAAATAACTGACCAAGCAAGTTTCTTTACTTCCCTAAAATCAAACAACTTGATTACAAGGCAACTGAGTAGATGTTTTGCAGCATATTTATAATAATACTTTCAAATACACAATAAATATAAGTAACTGCACAGTGTGAGACTACTGGGTTATCTGCTCTTGACCACTTTTGCAGCATTTTACATAGCTCCAGTCTTTATCTTGGCTCAGCCCCTTTGTTGTTAAACTGAATAGTTAATTGGACCTTGGCCAACTAGAACATTACCAAGGGTTGTGTTTTCTACCAAGTCGAAGCTCAACCTAGTCTTGGCTTTAGTCACCATAGCCGTCTGCTGTTTGTGTAAGTGTAAAAAGTACAGCTTTTTTATACAATTACAGATGGGCTTACATAAAGTTTTGGTGGTTTTCATCAGAAAGTATTGGTATTTTTATAATTTGTGATTGTATTAATTTTGGAGTTGATTTTATCGGCGGTATATTTAAAGATTGAAATTTAAAAATTTAACTGTTGTTAAGCACCAATTTGTAATTTATTGCTACAAAAAAACTGACAAAATTGAGAATAATAACGCTGTATCTTGAATGCAATGGCCAATATCAACTATCACAAAGATAACAACTAGTCATTTTGCACATGTTTTCCTTTTGAACATTTTAGACGCCATCAAGTTTTGTCAAATTTAATCTGGAACATCCAGGCAGTCAGATCATCTCAAAAATCTAAAAAAACTTGCAAATTATTAAAAGATATCACAATTTTTTAAGAAAATTTGCAAACACTGTTTCTAAGTTCATCCTTGAGTGAGGACTATTACTGTTGTGTTTAAATGTTTGGTGACTCTTAGACTAGTGATAAAGATATTATTATAGCAATTATTTTTGAAATTCATATAAAAATAGGAATTCAAAACAAAATGACAATATTTGGATTACGCAAACATTGTGCAAACTGTTGCACCTTTGGCAGTTTTGATGCAAACTTTAGTCAACCCTTCGGTCAGGTTTAAATAAATATTTCATTATGACTCCTCATCTTCTAGCCTGCCAAATTGACATCAGTTATATAACCTGTTGTTTACCTGGTAAAATGTGCCAGTTTTAGCTTCAATAACTTTAGGCTCAATAGCCAGAACCAATTTTTAAGCAATTCTCCTTCTTATAGTTTATCTGGCTTGGTATGTTTAAAATAGCTTTTATCCAAAAAGTTGAAATAATTTATCTCTAAGCCGACCACAACAAATTTATGTGCTGACAAAGGTTTGGTGATTTTCAAAAAGATATCTGTGTTATCAAGGTCTCCACTATTGGATGCGCGCACAATTTATGGATATCAAAAGTGTTTACATTGGTAAGTTGATAGTCAGTAAAGATAGTGAAAAAGAACACATGGTGTAGATTGTAGCGTAGGTATAGCATAGGTTGTAGAAAGGCAATTTCTAAGAAAAAAGGCTCAAGTATTTTGAAGTTGCTTCTAAACAATAGCTGTACATAATATTACAAGCAAGCTGATTTTAAATGTACATAACTTTACATGGGCCAAGAAATGATCTTAGTTATTTTTTTTGTACTCCAAACATTGATCATGGAGCCTTAGCATGTGAAAAAAGAATAGGGTTGCCACTTTTTAAAAATTGAACCAATTTACAATGCTGTGTAAGTTACGTGTATAATGATACAATATTTAATGATTAATTTGACTATGGCAAGAAAAGTATGTTTACATGTAAATAGTTCCACGTGGTGACTCTTACTCATCTTTCAAGAGACTTATTTTTACTGAAAGCAGGGAAGCTTTCTATTTAAAGCAATCATTTGATGAGCACCTCAAAAATATATGGTATAAAACAGAATTATACACTTTTAATGAAATTGAGTTTATAAATTTATTATCAGATTAAAGTAAGCAGAGTTGGCAATAATGAAATGTTCATAAATTGTTAATATTAAATTGAGCTAACTAAAAACAGCTACTTGGTGATTTCTGGCTGGTATTGAGCTAGGGCATTAGCTGTGACAAACTCTGTAATCAAAAGAGTTTGAATTCATTAGTCAACTCATTGCATTCACTGTAATTATAGATTTTACTTTTGTGCAAAAAACAATTTAGAACATTTCAATATGACTACATCAAAATTTGTATGTTGTTATAGGTATTTTAAAGACACACTGAATGTATTACAGAATATATTTATCACAGTAGCTGACACAAACAATTATTATAGTTAAGGAAATGCAACTGCAAACCACTTCAAGTTAAGAACACACAACTTTTATTTGACCAGATTTTTTGTAGGTGGTTTCATGATAAAGACATAAACCATTTTCTTATTACTTCAAAATTGTTTAACTGGTACTAAAATTATTGATTAGAACCTCATTTTAAGTCTAAATAACTACAGCTGTAGATGTATCGCAAAAATACCAACATTTTCCTTTAATGTTAGGTGTTACTTTTGGATATCTTTGTTGAAAGTCTGGCAAAGAAATTAATGATTAAGCAAAAATTTACATTATTTTGTTACAAAAATGCTCTATTAAATTGACTAATGCTGTTGTACGTTGCAAAACGTCTCTATCAACTGTTTTTGTACTTCTTATTGTTTTTATATTTATTATTAATGATATAAGTTGTCCATCATACTCAGCTAAGTTGTGTTTCTTACACAGTTTCTACTGACCTATTTACAAATCATAGTTTCTAACTAGCAGCTCTCGGGAAAAAAGCTGTCAGATACTATAGTGCACATTGTCTTAAAGGGCGCTTACACTAAAAGTTAGACGCTGCCCTCGATTAGACGATTAATTTCAATTGTACTAGAGTGAGTTGTCTGCTCTTTCTGGTGTTTTGGCAAAATAAATTAAAATATTCATAAATTCGTGAACATCGAGTTATAGTGTACAATTTTTTAATTCATATGCATGATGTTCGCTACCTAAAGTTTACCTAAAGTTTACCTAATATTGCTAAATAGACAATTACCAAGAACTTAGCAAGCATTTTATGAACAGTTCATGAACTTTTCTATCAATATCTGCTACTACAATATATGAAATAAAATAACAATGGGATTCATTATTTGTTATCTTTCCACACAGCAATAGTGCAGCAACTTCTGAGTGTGATAGTTTCTAAGGGCTACACTTGTCGGACAAGTAGGTAATTACTTTCCATAACCTGCTAAAGCGGGGTGCAGGGTTTGCGACACATTATGTCAAAGTCTAACAAGACCTATGCTTAAGGGCAGGTGCAACGCTGTCGGACACTACATATCAGCTAGCTAAAGTTCTATTTTTGTAAAGCCGGAAATGTTTCAAAAATTTGCAGACTAGGTTCTGTCGACAGTACCGATATTAAAAATAATGATAATAGCATATAAGCATACAAAATGCTTACAGAAAAAGAACATTAGGCATCAGTAGTGCAACAATTACCGACCAATCCTGGTTACTCAAGCTGATGAATAATAATTCATACATATATCCATGTATTTTCCGCAGAAAGCTTCTGAAGTACTTTTATAAAATGGTGTTTTAATAAACTCATTATTTACACTTTGGATTAGGAAAATGTACATTGATACAAACGGAAACATTGAAAGTATTAATTGTTAACTTGGTTAGAGGTAACCAAGTATTTATTATTACTATTTTGTACACACTTCTCCTGATCATGTTTTATTATAGGTTTGTCTGGTCAAAGAACACCAAAGTGGCTGTCAAAAAACCGTGACACTCAAATGGAGGTTTTACGTTATATGTAGAAGGCTTCTGGAGTAGTTTTTTGTGTGGTGTTTTAATAGAGTAAAAATTTACTACTTGCATTTAAAGTAGTAATTTTCATATTTTGGCAAAATTCTTGAATAACACACCAATCCGTTAGATCCCAGAAGCCCATTTACCTAAAGGTTCGACCAAACATGTCAAACTCTTGGCTGAAATCACAAAATATACAAAAATACTTGGAAACACAGAAATATCCAGCCATAGAATTATCAAAACCTTTTATGTCTACCATTTTTGCATAAATTGGCTGAACAAATTTTTAGCGAGCACAGTTTAGCAGCTTTTGCAATTGGTCGAGTTCAAAACACTGACCGACTTGCAAGAATAATACCAACGCAGACCGATTAGTAAATAGAATGTGACTGATTAAAAAGGGGCGCCATTTCTAGTGCAATTTATTCAGTTGCATCGTGTTTACTATGTTGAACTGCGTTGTTATTTTTTGTGCATTTTTAAAAGTGTATTGGACTATACCAATTCTGAAAGCTTCTAAAACCGTCGACCAATTGAAAATGTTTTGTCGAAGGTTTCGATTTGCTCACACCGCTTTGGTAACTTGGTAACGTTTGGTAGAACAATTTTGTGTTTCCAATTCTTTTGTATATTTTAAGTTTTGAGCCAACTTTAGTGTGACCAGAATTAACACCTAAAATGTTTTTATAAATCTGCAAAAAATAATTAGGTACCTTTGAATTTGGGTAGATAAGGGTATTGTTCACAAGTTTATAGAGATTAAAGCTGACTCATACATGTAGACCACAATCAACTACTTGCGTGGCAAAAACTTATTACCTCAATAAAAATTTGTCAATGAGTTGCTAAACTTTTGGAGGCTGGTATTATTGAGGTTTTAGCACTTTGAATCACACATACATGAATACGCTCCTATTATTTAGCATTACAACTGTTTTTGACATCAACCAAAGCTGGATAATTTTTTAGCGCTTTTGAAACAAAGACAATCAGAAAACCTTTGCTTGAACATTAATTTTAAAGGTAATAAAATCAAAAACACTGCCTTCAAGGCCATGATAAAATAACTTTCAAAATTTACAACTAGTCAAACTAACAGATAATGTGTCTATCATTAAAAATTGTTGGCTTAATTCCCATCTGATTTACTATGCATTGCTTCCATCGTTTAGAACATAGATGTTATGTGAACTTAAGTTTCACTTCATGGTTACGTAAAGCAAATAAGATTTTATTTCAATCAAAAACGAACTTGTTTATTTTCAGGATAAGATTTCAATATCATCATATTTATTTTAACCTCTGCCAAAGGTAGCTGCATACCCGCTACTACTACTAAACCACAATTTTCCTTTGCAATATCACATCTGGCGGTACATACGCAATAAGGTGCTTCAACAAACACACTCTTACTTTTCTACTTAGAACTTGCAGACACTGATTAAAATACCTTACTTTAAAGGTTTAGCTGCAATAAAATTTAGATTATGGTTATTTGGTATCAAAAGGATTACTCTATTTTACTCTGCTGTGCTGTTGATTCAAAATATGTAGAAGTTTAATTACAAACTTCTACAAGCTCAAAAATGAACACATCTTAAAGCAATGACCACATCGAGTTGAATATGTCATCAAAATAAGGGGTTCCTACCTACAGTAATTTTTTTAACTGTTTGTTTTCGATCTTTTAGGAGTTTTTAATCACAGTTCTACGTATTTTGAACCTACAACACAGCAGAGTAAGACATGATGAACCTTTTAATACCAAATAACTGTAATGTAAATTTTGTTGGAAGTCTACTTTTAAAAAATTTATATGATAATGTTGAGTCGAAACTTAATCAAATCTTCATTTAATTAATTTCATAAAATATTTCATAAAGTTATTATTTGAAAATATTTGTCTACTTACTAGACTTTAAATTTTGTCGTTGTTAAAATATAAATAAATTTACTCAAAAATTTTGGCAAAGACCATGCAGTCCTTGCAAAGCTATTGTGGAAGTTGCCTGCTCATAGTTTATTAAAAATAATAAGTAAACTCGCTAGGTATTGCGAAGCAATCAGCAGCCTTTCATTAATAAGATTACAACTAAAATTTTCAAGCTATTTTATTGCAAGCTGCAATTAATACTGCAGACATATTTCTTTGTCAACCATTTATTTTTCTTAACGGATCGGTATTTAAAAAAATCTTAAACATTTTGAAAAAAACAGCTTTTATATTTGGCAGAATTGGCTTGTTAATTACAAGATTAACACTAAAAATGTACAGCAATGCTGCTTGCTGCCCCTTTTAATCGCTTCTATGTGCCTTATAATTGTTTGAGGCTGCCATGCAATTCACTATTACAAGTGCATATGAGCTAAATATTTGGTTTAAATGCAACCAATTGTTAAGATTTTAAAAGCTCTTTATAACAACATCAAATATTTTAAGGCATCATTAAATGTGCCATATGGGCAAGGCAGAAAAGAGTAAAATGCAATGACCCAGATGGGACTTGAACCCCCAATCTCCTGATTCAAAGTCAGACACCTTATCTATTAGACCACTAGACTACTTACAAGTTATGTGACCTAATTGTTGTGAAATCAATTGTTTTTATTCTGTTGATGTAAAATGCAATTGAAGACCTTAGTGCTAAAAGTCCTTAAGTCACATTAAATAGATTCTGAGATAATCACATTCAGATTTTCAAATGATGATCAAAATCAAAATATTAATCATGAATGCTCAAATTTCAGTGCATGGACTCCTAACTAGTCTAGGTACAAGAGGTAGAAGGCATGATCATGTATCATTCAGTATTTTGGATAAAAAACGATATTTTTATTTTGACTTGGGTACTTTTCACAAAAAACAAGGACTTAGGTACTTTTATCAGAAATTTCAACAATACTACTTAGGTACTTATTGCATGCAATTAACAGAAAATGATGATTGAGATGTAATAATAGCGGATTGCAATGAGTAATATCAAGTTTGGATGAAAATAAGACATGGTACACCAAATACTGTCTCAGGCCTCAATAGTCACTCCACCTCATCCTCGTCCTCATCGCCTCCACCAGGTCTAAGATTATCATAGAATGAGACATGAGGAGGGACGTGCACATGCCTTAGGAGCGCAACCACATCATCATACTTTTTACTTTTGATAGGTAAACAGTTCGCATAAGCTCGTCTTGGTGTCGCTGGCAGAGAAGTTATCCTCTTTCCTCTTTTCAAGAGACTCACAGCATCACTACAGGCCGCGGTCATCACTGTGCGACTATTGATTCCCTTTCCTGTCTCAAAAACCACACCCCTGAACTCTTTGATGCCAGTGACTCCCTTGATGCGCTCATCATACGCCTTCTTGTAATCCACTACATGTACTATTGGTGTGCCATCCATCTCCATGTTGTCAGTGAGCGAATGTTCAACATAAACAGCCTGTTAGCAAAAAACAATGGTAGCATACAACTTACCAATCCATTATGGTGTTCGCTATTCTTGTACATACATGTGATGACGATAGACACATTCAACAGAAATGGAGGTCTGAGCAGCGTGTAGCAGTAAGGTTGCCTTCATGATTGATCATTAAACCAATCCTAGGAAAATCAGAGGATATCACTTCCTGTCATCGCTAGAAATCAATCTGATACCCTAATCCACATCTGCTCACCTTAAATGGCTTAGTCTGGTCAGTGGTGCGGATGAGGTTAACCCACTGTGATGGCGTAATAACCCAGTCTTTCTTCCTCCTCTTTTTCTCTATACGGCCAAAGTCACGGTCCCAGGGCATCCGGCTATGGCCAGGAACGGGTACTTTATCCCAACTCTCTTGATGGGAATCGTCGAATCAATCACCAGTCTGTGCAGAGATGCGTAAAGATACCTGTTGGGAATAGAGTAGGGTTGTATACATGTATATGAAACTTACAACAACAGAAAAACACTGCCCTTTCTGAAGAAGAGTAATGCGATACGAATATCGACAAACCTACCTGTTCTTATTCTGCGAGAAGCAGTTATCAGTGAAAAGGATCACATCTGTGATGTTGAGTGGAAGCTGGGTGAGATAGTAGTTCAGGCATGAGATAACGTCATTCGGACCCTTGCCTGCGTAGTGCTCAGAGTAAACAAACAAGGTGACTTCTTCATTGACGCAGTCATGGATGCAAAGATTATGGAGCCAAAGTTGGCGTTTATAATACTCTTGACCGACACCTGTTAACGGTAGAGGGAGGTTCTTCTCATAGTCCATTGCTATGACGGCTGTCTTCTCATCGTCTCTGGTGGCTGCCGTTGATTCACTTAGCTGAGTTCTGAACACTTGGGCTTTTCGTACGTGCAGCTCATGCTCAGCCTTAAGCTGGGCAGCTTTGGTAAGATCAAGCGCTGCCTCTGCTGCTTTCACCCCAGCAGTCATTCGCTCACACGTATCGCAAAGGTTGCTACTATGAAAACCAAAATAAATGTTAAAGTCATGGTTAAAGATGTCGTTGTACAACCAATAATTGACTTTTGTTTCCGGGTCTTCCTATTTGAACTGTCGGTAGAGTGCTGCAACTGATAGCTCTGCATCTAGATAAAATTTATTCTTGTTCTTAGTCAAACTATAGTAGCTCTCTCTCGCAGGATACTGTCTGATGTGAGAGCGTACATTCTCTCGCTCTACATCTGAGACTTTGGGGTGGCTGTCGTGCTTCCCTCTGCCATCAGTTATATCTGTCTCCAGTTTTAGAACTTTTTTCTTCTGCCTAGACTCCCCAATCCCGTGCAGTTTAAGGAATGCATTCTTGCATACGGACTCGGCATTTGTGTCAACCGTGATAGTGTACCTGTAGCTCGATCTCTCAACAGCATCTTCCTTTCTTGGCCTACGTCTGATCTTCTCTATTGGAATCAGTGTGATGCAGCCTCGCAGGTACAAGTTCTGTGTTGTGTGATCAGAAAGGTTGTTGAATCTCCTGAATACCTCTTCCTTATCAGGTTGACAGAACTTTGTGCTACAGTTGCATTTGCAGTTGAATAGAATTTCCTGTTGTCTTGCTGGTACTTCTTTCCCGTTGTATGTTGTATGTGCAGCGCCTGAAAAACCAAGCTGGATGGTTGGTTTGCGATAGAATTGAAGGAAACATGTACATACTTTATAAAACGTACGCGCATTGATTGCTGTTCCATCACATTCTTGGCCTTTCATAGCCATCCCAACACTAAACTATGAAAAAGATATGGCATACTGCAGCTGGTATCGATGATAGACCGCAGATGTTTGTTTGCTTCAAAAAAACAAAATTGATTCTTGATTGAACAAACACGTAGATTAAGGTGATTATTATTGAGAATGAAATGCATCAAAGTCAAAGCAAGCAGAGGAAAAGTTTTGTGGAGCAATACATTATTTGTAGGTAGTCACTCTGTCTCAGAATAACCAAAAAATACACTAATCTGATGTGAGTGGTCTGTTTCAGCTGACAAATTGACTCAATAATAAAAGTAAAACAACAAAATGACAGTTCTATGAATCAAGACTGTTTCCAGGGCCAAGAAGGCATCTTGATCGTGGTGTTATAGCTACCTTTCGTCTTTTGTGATTTTATGACATTTCTATTCCACTCTGATACTTTCACTCTCTTCTTCTTAGCTGAGGGAGGCCCATTTTCATCATCCACTCTATCAGCAGCTTGCTCCATTTCAGCCAAGATGATTTATCATTGACCTTCAGTGGTCACGTGATGCGTGAAGTGATTCTGATTGGCTCACCGTCAGGCTTAGGGATTTGTTACTCAAAGCCGGTGGACTTAGGTATTTCTAACACAGCAGAGAATGCATAACTCCGAAAATCACTTGAGCAAATAGGCACTTAAATACTTTTAGCATGAAAAACTTATGCACAGAAGTGAAGCCAACCATGAAATAACATATGTAACTATGATAGCTCAAAATCAATGAACATGTGACTTACGTACTTTTAGCACTGGGCTCTTCAATTGCTTATTCTAAATAGCGGACTGTTTTCCAGTGGCTGATAAAGCTTTAAAAGCTGATAATTTAAATTTAGCTTCTGATCAACAACACAGCTGACAGCGTAATGTGCCTTTTAATACTCTAATACAAATTAAATTAGAAAATTAGTAAATTATCAGGTTTCCATGATTCAATTAGATTAAAAGTTTTTTCCGCTATTAATCATAGAAGCTGTGATACCCAAACATATTTGACACCATTTCTGTTACACTAAGGACTGTTTGTCATGTAGTTTGTAACAAATAGTATAGATAAATGGTGAATGAATGATTAGGACTAGGACGCTCGACAAAACTACTTTATCAACACTGCCAAGTTTGATAGTGATTTTTCATGATAAACAAAAATTGTCAAAGAGGTAACTTTTTTTTATTTCTATAATTGACATCGGTGATGAGTTTTCCAAAAACTACAAATTTAAAATCATGTAATAGTTGTTGCCATTTTAGTCTAAACCATAAATATAGTAAACCCTAGATATGCGAATAATCAAAATAAGTGAGGTCTATAAATAGCATGATGCAACGTCATGGTTATTCGTAGAGTGAATCTGCTGATCTACAAACTCCTATTGACTTAACACTAAAAACTGCTCAATTTTTCCATAGGCTGTGCATGTGAGACTGCATATTTTAGTGATAATTTATAAAACAGACTTTAGATGGGAAAGACAAGAATCTTAGACACATGGTAATGGATAATACCAATGATTTAGAAGCTTCTATATCATTGATAATACAAAGAGTGACCAAATACAAATTAAACTAATAACAACTCTCTGCTGTAGAGTTTTGATCTTTTTTAATATTGAGATACGTGCGACAGCAGGCTGTTTAGGTCAACCGCCATGTCGGCAGCTCATTGTTGAGGCTGCAGGTGTGTCCTGATTGTCAGAAGCTGCAGGTTGCTCATCATCATAGATGGTAGTATCACCAGGTGTAGTATTTTCAGGGTCAGTTGTTATGGTGCTGGTTGCTGTCTGAGATGTTTTTCCCCGTTTCGGCAGGCTTTTTGTTCTTATGGTTAGTGTCCGTCTTTTTACAGCTTTTGGCTGAAAGTAAGTTGGAAAAGCTGTAAATATTGTAGGCATTGCGTCAGATTTTAGCATTGGTTTTATTCCAATGCCTGGTGGAACCTTGTAGCAGTATTTCTGAAAATGTCCACTGCGTAATACAGAGCTTGATGTTGTAGTCCAATGCTGTCTTTGCACCGCCTTTACCCAAGCATTACGGGTCTCAGCTCGTTTCTCGTTTGGAAAGCATTTCTCGTCTGGGCATTTCTCAGAATTGTTTGAACATCTTTAGGCACAGCACCAGCTGGAGCTTGAATTTTTCTTAGCCTAAACATTAACAAGACATATATGTAGTAGAATGAATACCATTACCTTACTTGGAATGAGACCAAAAAGGCATTTGGTCAATCATGCCAAACTAAATTCAAACCCTATCAGCTGAAAGACAAGTTTGTAATATGTTTGTTGTAATCAGTCTAGACGCTCTTTCTTTTGATAGTTCCAAGCATTCATTCAATCCACTTTCAATTCTGAATAATCATAGTAAAGTATGTTCGTTGCTATGAGACCATGATAAGACGAGTAAGTTTAGTTGAGTTGGTAGTTAGTTTGTTTCCAGTAGTTTCTTACAACGTAAGCCGATGGTACAATACACGTGCAAAGGTTAGGTTTACCATATTATTAAAATTTTTATTGTGGGTTCACATACCTGGGGTGTTGTAGTCTCCTCTGATGACGTTTCACCAAGAGTTTGGTCTTATTGTTACGCTTATGACTTAAAAACTAGTATAACAAGCATGCTTTCACTACTAAACTCGATCATTGCTCAGCTAAAAGCTCCATTGCCGTGATGCACATCACTGCGACGTAACGTCTTGAGAACAACAGCCAATTATAGACCTCAGTTTTGCTCCATTGTAATGATAGCTATTCGCCAAACTAAGGCTTACTATATCTATGGTCTAAACTCTCTTGCAGTGCAATTAGGTTAAACTGTTACTGCCTGGCCATTTGGATAATAACCTACAAACATGGCGCTTATGCGACCTTTGGAAGATTATCACGTATACCAGTTTTTTGCACAATTATTTCAAATTACAGTAAAGTGCCAGTATAATTTAGTGATTAGTATGCTGGTGTGCAAGCAAAAAACTCGAGCTCAATTCTTGTGTGAGGCTATTTTTCTCTTAATGCGTTTAGCGTAACTTCAGACAGACAGACGTAGGAACAAACGGACATATTATAGTGAAAATTTAAACACCAATCTAGAAGAGCAATTCAAGAACTTTTTACAGACATTAAATACATCAAAATCATCACTAACCAATATGTTTTGCAATGGTTAGGTGGTACTTGTGACAATTCTGCTGTTTTATGTTTTTTTTGTGAGCACCATCATTGCCATATTTTTAAATTCAGTACTCTCCAATATCTGGTCCATCTGCCAAATACTCAAATAATGTTACAATTTCTAACATCAGCTGCCAAAATTTTTCCTCAGAACTAGATAGAAAATGTATTTGCCTATTAAAAAAGTTATTGGTGTAGTACTTTTCAATATTTAAGTAGTTGTTTTCAATATAATTTTATTTCAAGATATTACAATGAAACAATTACTTCTACCTATGATTATACTATTGATTGATATTTAATTTAAAAAATCCACTTGGTTTCGTATTTGTATTAAAAATTACTTTTTATACTCTTTTGTTAATTTAATTCATACTAGCTAGCTTTTTTATGAAAGTCGGTAATTTTTGTATATTTGACTCTTTTTCGTATTTTAATAAATACTTGCTAGTATTCTCACTAATTGCATGAGATGTTCTCCAAAATGGCTTAAATGTAAAATTGTGTCTCATTTTGTCTAGTTTGCATTTCTCTACACACATTTTTTTATATACAATTGTGGAAAAATACTTTTTCTACATTTAGTTAAAATATATGTTTAGTCTCAAAATTAATAAACACATTGCTGTCAAACCACCCACAAATAAGCTAAATATACACTAAAATATGAATATTTTAACAGTTTATTTAATTGTAGTTTATAAAACATTAGTTGAATGTTGCACATATGACCAAATTTTGCTCTTTAAAAATTCCATATAGGCAAATCTTTGATCAAATAACCAGTAACACAGCAGAAAAGGTTACTTACAAATTCAGCCAAGTCATTCATCAAAAAATAGAAACTTACTCATTTTTATGTTATTGTAAGTTCAGACTTTAAACTTGAAAGCGTTTAATCCTTTTATCTGAGCATTGCACTCACTGATCCTAAATCAATATATGTTTTTCCTGACAAAGACAAATTCTCCAGTCTATAATCTATATATAACCTACTTTATATTCTGGCACTCTTGAATAGTCTGTCTATTGGTGTCTACCAAAAGATAATTGAATCCTCCAATCACACAGCCCTTGAGCAACACTTTCCACGTGTGAAGCCATAATGTTTAAAGCAAATTAATGGTTTCCTGAAAGCATGAGCAGTTACTAAAAATACATTTTTTGTCTAATTAATATATTTTTGAGGTAGCCGTAAGCCTGATACTGATAAAGCAAAGCAGTTAGGTGAGACGAGAGTTATATGAGAGGCAGGTATGAGTCAGTAAACATTGTTGATAAGTTTATTTTCACTCGTCTCCGTGCCTTTAATCATAAATAAGATGTTGTAGAACAGTTTGGTTACGTTTTTTTTCTCCAGTTTTTGAAACTAGCATTTATGGAAAATTTTAAATGTTCCGAAAACTTGAAAAGAATGGTATAGAGTTTTTAACTGTTGCATATTTCTTTTCTATAGGTATTATTTTTATTAATTTTATCCCACCTTGAATTGGCGTAATTTCCTGTCGTTGACCTAGTTTCATTCCGCCTGGAAAAAATCTGACTATAGAAGCATTGTGTCTACCCTCACAGGGATTTCTGTTGTAAAATTTGGTATTTATTTCCGTAATCTTTAGGTAAAACTGCCCAATCAGTAACTTGATTTTTGGCCTGGCTATTATTATTTTTAAATTAAAGGTGTATGAAGTTCTTTTTCATGGAAATTTTTAGAGTTTTTAAATTTTTAAGTTAGCTGCTACATGTGATTGTAGGAAAAAACATGAAGATTTGTTAAATGTTTTACGCCTTCGACTTTTGAACTGGAACTTGAAAATTTTGAATGTTTTTTTAAATATCAAAATTTAAGTTTACTAAAGGGAATGTTTTTTGTTCCTAACACTAGCAAGCGCTGCAAAGTTTTGTACTTTCTATTATATAAGCATACAACAGACCAAAAAACTAGAGCTGCACAATGATCCCGTTAATTAAACGATTAATGTGATCAATACAAATACACAATTAACTTAGTTGAGCCAACTAATCTTCAAATAAAATGCAACTGAGGTGATGATCATGATGTGATTCCTTTTTAATGTTTAATATATTGTGAAGTAATTTGACGGCCTTTACTCAGGCCAAATCTAAATTGTAATAAATGTTGCATAAATTGTAAAAGAACTTAGTATGGTTTTTTGTTTGTTTTATACCGAAGCAATTTCCATTAGTTATGGAGCTGCGACTACTCTGCTCTTTTAATTAGACCACTCATTACATATACATATATAGTTCCTCAAACTGTATAATGGAACCGGGTAAGAATCAGTATAAGAATAAATGATTAGTAGACTCGATTACACTTTGGCTTAATTACGGCCAAACTAACAAAGTATTAGTGATAAGACACATATTAAAGACAGCCACAATATGCAATATATATAAAAGTAACTATATGCAAGTAAAACTCATAATAAAGACAGACGAAACATGCAATATATATGATAGTAATTATATGCGAGTATATAAAATATAAGAATTAAATTCGTAGCCCGGCGGCGCCACAATATAACTTAACATAGCAGGTTACTACCATTTAATTTACTAATACATAAATATTATGACAAGCAACATTTTCTAACCAATTAAATACAACCACAATTATTTTGCACTCAATTTAACTAGGAAAAAATAAAGTGAGTCATTAACATAAAACTTATTTATACCACACAAAGATCCAAGCACAGTGTCGATCTAGTTCTAAGCGGCCATGTCGTTAGTTGTTTGTACATGTTTTTAGGTATTAGCAAAGAAAGTGATTTTAGTATTAATTAATATTTTACAGCCCATTTTTTGTGTATATTTAAAAAGATTTTAAGGTAACTTATACATGTAGGCCTATTCTTATTTTTCAAAATTTGCAATGATACTTCAGCTTTAGAATTATAGTAATATAAGATTGAGACTTAATTAGAACATGAAAGCAGAAAGATGTCTTCAGTACTAGGTAGCGCATTCACATATATGTTGTTGGAAGCATACCAAGGAAGTGAAGAGCAATATATGCCAGAAAGAATTTGCCTACCACCACAACACATCATCATCAAGATACCATTTAACTAATTTTCATCTTAATGCTCAAGAATCATCACCAGATGTCGCAGAAAATAACTACTACTACTGTATGTAGGGAGAGGGCATCTCTTCATTCGGATGAGGTGAATAAACTGTACTGCCTCAACTTTTGGCTGACTTAATTATAGACTTTCATAGACTATTTTCATACTCATAATAATTATTACATTGTAACCTATGTACATTGTACATAACATGTAATCCTGTTGACAATAATTGTCTCAAATATAATTCATTTATATATAGCTGTATAATTTGTTTGCGAATATGCAGGGTTTTGCTAGATTAATTCAAAGGTTAATCAAAGATAAACAGGTTCAGACCAGTTACTAATCGCGATTAAATTTTATAATCGTTGTGCAGCTCTACAACAAACTAACAAACATTGATATTTACTGTGTATCTACATGTATATATATATATAGATATATAAATTAGGTTCAAGTTATTTTGTGGGTATTGTCTTTGTATATAATAGCTTTCAATGAAACAATCTGTTATAAAAAATTGCTTGTGTTTTTTATCGCCATCCAGACTCAAAAATGACTTTTGGTTGCCATCCCAATAGGAAATTATTGAAGCTAAACTAACACGAGTCTAAAGATATTGGACTAAAATTTTTCCAATATGGGGCTTGAGCCCATAACATTCAGCTTATTACAATGACACTCTAACCAACTGAGCTAATCAGTAAACAAAGCCAAACCATAAGCATAACTGTGCCAAAGAGGAATAAAAGTTGCTTAGTTACAGATATATCTTTGTTTTGTTTAGTTAGTTTTTGTAATTTCTAGAAATAACTAAAATAAGAAAACATAAATAAATTAGCAATTCAAGTAGTATTTTTTGCATACAATACTGAGTATGACTGATTGTAGACATTTTGTCATAGCTTTAACAAGAAGATTTGATGTTTTCCTGAACTAGTTTAACTTACTGACTTTCCCAGAAAACCGCTATATTTGCAAAACTTAAATGTAGTTATTGTTAAATTATAATGTATCACATCACATTATGAACAAACAAATATGATTTATACTTGTATGAAATAGTAAGCCTTAGATTACAACTTTTAAATTTTGTTTACCAAATTTTGCTATCCATCATGAAAATTATCAATATGATTTTTTTAAACTGTTGCTTGTAAAATCTAGATCACTAGAGCCATTTTATGTCTCTCATTTTCTTCATCAATCTTGCTGTTACTCTGACATCTATGCAAAAAGCTTATAGAATATGAGAACTTATACATAACATATTAAATTTTTAGCTACAAGTTATTTTGTTTACCATAATAAAACTGTTCAATCTCCATCGTCTGTCTAAAGCCATTTTTATATATGCATAATAATATTAATATGCGTCACATTTTTTATAATGCCATGGGAGGTATACAGGTAAAATATGCAGGAACACCTGTTCTATAAAGTAGATTGATTGCACAGTTCATTGTGCACCTAGATAAAAATGGAATCACCCTGTTCAATTCTTGTACGGTGCAATATTTTGTTCCAATGCTAAGAGCGAGGATTTGGATTTACTGACGGACACAGCCCATATTATAGGAAATGTTGCAGCAGATATTATAGCACAGATTTCTTTGAAGCATGCTTGGTGTGGTCCTGAAAGTATAAAGTCCGCTCAAAGGCTTCATATATTAGTTTCAGAAAAGTTAGTTGCATTTCATCAGCTGGTGTGTTATTTTTTGATAACATTTTGCGCTCCTGGTAAATGACTAAGTTTGTAAGCATTGCTATTGCTGAAACTGTAAGTGTTGGGTATCAAGGCTATTGAGGGTGTATTTACTTTTGATACAGTTTTGTTCAACTACTTTATAAGATCTTTTAACTTGAATCAGTTTAGAAAACATGATCGCAATAAAAAAACTTCATAAAGGTCTATTGTTTATGTAAAGTTTATCCTTAAAAAAAGAGCTTTCTAAAAATTTGAGTTTATAAACTTAGATTGATATGATAAGGAAGTTACATGAATAAATTGACTACAATATTTTGAGTATGTTGCATTAGTTTTACATTCAAATAGTTATAGATCTTTCATGAGCAGTCGTACTATTTTTTTGGCTGTAAATTTACAAATGCAAAACATCAACTCTGATAAAACTAAAATGAGAGGTAGAAAACTTGTGGAATTTAATATAAGTTATTTCCTTGTAAACAAATTTTATTTACATTTAGCCACAACTATTAAAACTAATGGTTTCCTTTTGTGGTGAGTAGCTGAACAACAAATAAATCTGTAGCAATATTTTTCTGTTATTTGTCACTGCAAAAATAGCAAAATATATAATTTATGATCCAATAAAATCAACGATCTCATATCTTATTGGGTAAATGCAAATATGACAAGGAAGAGGTATGAGGAAATAAAGCTACTAAAATCCACTGATCGGAATCAAAAGACCTAGTCATAAATAGCTGTATGAGTTGTACTAAAGGTTCCTGCTATTGCGGGTCACGAGTGTTCACTATCCGAGATGATGACTCATATGAAAAGAGCTATCACCTTCATGCAGTTACAACTCAGTAATAATCATACACTCAATCATTTTGTGTCAAACAACAAAAAACAGCAATTCAAGAGAGTTAGCATAACATAACAAAACTTAGTTTTGGTATATGTCTAGACACAAAAGGCCATCTATGATGAGTTCGGCATATGAGCCTAACAGCTTTGTTGTTTGTACAATTTCTAATTTTATTTAGAAATGCTTGTCAACAACGTATTGTCCTTGATGTTTTCAACATATGAAAGTTGCAGTTTTAAAAATCTAGCTAAAATTTGATACACTCACCTCTTTGTCAAACTGTAGTGATTGGGGGCCAATAAAATACTGAAAAAATACATTAGAATGCTCACAGATAGCAATACATTTTATTATTCAAGAAAAATATTCCTACTCAAGGTTTATCATACCTGCTTCATGTAAATAGAAATAGTTTATTATACATAATGGTGCTATGTTGTGATTACAAGAAAATTAAAAGCAAACTTTAGTTAAAACATCTAGCAATTTCTTTGTAAAAACAATTTGGCTTCGCATAAAAGTTACAATTAATTATGATTTCATGCTTATTTTGCTTTAATACCACTAGCCGTTAGTATTATATCTACTTTCTAATTTCTATCAGGCTGTATTTAGCAACACTGTTACAACTTCCACTGAAATACAGGCGTGACTCCACAGGCACGAAATGTAGAAAAATACTCACAAATTCGTAGCAAATGCTTTCCTTATTGCCTTGAGATTGATCTGACGAATTGACAAACATATTCCAGAGATATGCCAACTTTGCCGCTTTTGAGCTTTTTTCCTCTTTAGCTAGCATCAAAACTCAATGCCAAAAAAGCAAGCCCTTGTGGACAATAAACGGGACGACAAATTCAGCAAAGAGGGTAAAAGTTTGATCAAATCCGCTGAATCTGTGAGCCAATATCTAACTCCAAAATGGTGAGTATGTAACCAGTAAGCTAGAATGCTCATATTACATGTAGATGAAAAAGAGCAGATTTGAACAATTTGCAAAAAATGCTTGTTATTCATATAATAGCGATTGGTATAAACATTGTTAACATCCACACGGTTTTTATAGTTATGCTTTGCTTTCTTTGGAGTTGCTAGATTAGAACTATGGAGTTATTTTTTCTATTCATGTAGCGTTTTGACCAGCAAGCAGGCAATAAACAAAAAATCAAAAGCTTGTTTATTTGCTGTTCCACCAAGCTCAAACATTCTTTTTTTATTTGTACTGTTTAAAAAAAGTTTTTTATGAAGCTTTGAATTTGGGCTGTTGAAACTATATAGCACAGAAACAAAGATTTGGATAAAAAACAAATTCTGAACGAGAAACTTGTGTAAAATTTTTAATACAGCAAAACTTTATAAATCGCGCTTTGAATTCAATATAATTTGCCAGAGACTTTGGTGTAAAACTTTGAATAATTTGAATGCGGTTAATAGTAACTGTTTGTGTATGCAAGATACCAAAATGCCATATTATACATAATAAAATGTATTGCAGTTCACCAAACATAAACATTGTCTCTGAACTGTTTATATTTGAAGCTGCATAACTGGCTAACATCAGTTATCGTTAAAAAAGCCCGAAGTACTGTCGCTACACCAAAGATATTGCGATAAAAATTAGTTACATATATGGTGACTATTTAGCTAATGTCTTCCTAAATAATTTTTGCTGTTTTTGCTAAAAACTCTAAGAATATGAATGATTTGTGTAAAACATTAATTCTCACACATTAGGCCTACTTGGTTTATAGATTCTAAACTAAAACCAATTGTAAATATGTCTTAAGTCTGGTCTGGCATTCGCTGATGTTCCCCTGCAAGTCTACCCGTGCATATTGTTTACTTCAGAGTTACACACAAGGTTTCTTTTAAAATGATTTATCGTAACAGCAAGTTGATGTTGTATATACGTATCATATTGTAGCAAATTGATGCTGTTCACTAACCAGAGCCCAAGCGACTCACTCAACTGCTATAAAATCGTAACCTCATTTTCGCTGCAGCGATTAATTTCATGCTTTTGAGGGATGAAAGTCTATGATTCCAATACATATATAATGGGCACACAAGGATAAGCTGACATGTGCTAATTTTGAGCATTTCTCAGTGCAAGACTTCTAATGTGATAAGACTCAGTTTAAACTATCTGACCACGTAATACGATTTTAAACGCCAATTTTGAGTACAGGAAAGCTATTAATGGTTAGCCCTATAGAGTTCTACGCAGAGCTAATTATCACAAGCGTAGCTACTCCTACTTAAAATGTACTGTCTAAAATTTTAACTTCCAAATTACATAGTTGAGTACTGCAACAATGAGCATAGGCAATATTAGCATTGTTAAGTCAAGTCTCACATCTGATTGCATCACAGATCACTGGATTGCTCATGATTGTTCAATAATTTCCAAAGACTGTGTATTACCAAGTTGTTTCATTGGAATTCCAAAATCATCCAAGGGTGTAAAGAATTACACAAACAACGGAATATGGCGCTATTTATATATCAATAGTAGAGATACATTAACTATTGCTGATTGGTGCTGGGTAAAAGCTTGTTGGCTTACCACAGCATTCTGCTTATGATATCAAAATATAATTGGTTCCTGAATTTGGTATATTAGCTAGAAGGCAAGTAAAAAGTGTTCATTTGGGGTGCACAGCTTTAGAGAAAATACTAACCTTTAGCAACAAAAATAAGAACAAAATTCGTCTCAGAATATATTTTGATTTACCGAAGTGAAGAACTATGGAGAAGTTTGACGAGGCTAGCAAACCTGCCAGTTTGAAAGATAAAAAGACAAACATTTGTAAATTATCTAATGTATGTTGGTCAGTTTTAGTGTTCTGCATTGTTTGCAGCAGTTTTATAGCCTTTGGAATATACATGCTGCAGAGTATGAAATCTACAAAACAGGAAGTGGAATCTTTACAACAAGAAGTTGATAGATTGAAACGTGAATCAACTTATTCCAACCAACAAAAGGTGAGGCAAACATTTTAGTATTTTAATATTGTGAAAGGTTTTTGCAACCTAACTATGAATCACATAATGAAAAAGCTTTAAAAGAAAAACTGCTTATAAAACATTCCAGCTAAACTTTACAGAAATCATGAAAGTTATTATAATAATTATCTTCATGATTGTTTGATTATCACTTATACTATTATGTAAAAGTTTGCCATAGAATTTTTCACTGATGTCCTGAAATTTTAATGCACAAAAATCGTAAACCACAGAACTGTATTCTATTGAGGTTTAGACCATTGAGATATAGACTATCAAAGTACATACTATATATGCTTATATTGATAATTTTTTTGCAGCTTCCAGTAGCAGTATCCAGAGTGAAAAGACAGTTTGGCTCAAGGTCAGTGAGGTTGGTATTAAACTAAAAACTGATATGTAATTGAGGTGAACTACTAGTAGTTTTATCATCTATTACACTGATATAGTCAGTTGAGCTCTTCTCCAACAATCATCCTTTGAGATATCTTTTCAAAGTTTTGAGTTACAATTCAAAATAATGCATACATTCTTTAATGTCGGAAGGCTCTCTGCTGCCATTGATGACTCCAGTTGAGGTTTAATGAATACCAACCAGTCTATCCACTAGGAAGTATGTAAATTTGTTGTAGATACTTAAAATATATAAAGCAAAATAATGGTCAAATAGCATTTTTATTATTTATAATTTTATCAAAGAAAAGAACTGTGAATAAACACATTTGTCAAAATTTCCTTGTTTCAGAGAAAGCCCTCCAAGTGAATCTTCAAGAACAGGACGTAGGGGACAACCAAGAGCCTCAGTTCGAGCAGCAGGGCCAAGACCAACAGGCGTATCCGGACAGCAGCGAGGAACTTCCACGCGTGGTCCTCCAGGACTTCAAGGACCAAAAGGACAGCCAGGACGAGATGGCATGGACGGTACTCCAGGGCAGCCTGGACGAGATGGCATGGATGGTCGTGCAGGACCACCTGGGGAAGATGGCATGATTGGTCCACCTGGACAACGCGGTGCCCCTGGACTAATTGGCGCTCCAGGTCCATCTGGACAAGATGGGGCTCCAGGAAGGCCAGGGTTTGATGGTACACCAGGACTACCAGGACGACCAGGTGACTCTAGTTCTTCAGGTAAGTTATTAATCTTCCTGCCAGCTAGTAAAAACCTACGTTGTAACTATGCCTTTATCACTTTTTTCTGATTTTTAATCGGTTCTTGTACCTATGGTAACAAGCCTTGACAAAGTGAACTACAACTCAACTTTGAACGTAGGTTCCCATGAAACAAAACTTTTCACTTGTGTTTTTGAAAGAAAGCAGTAGTTGCAATGAATATTAAATTAAAAAAATGATATATGTTTGACTGCATAAGAATAAAAAATGATTTGGGAGTTGTTGACCTAATTTATAAAACTTCTATAAAACAATAAAAATACAAAGCAGACCCCTGTCATAAACAAAGCCAATAAATTGCAATACTTTTGGAGCACCTATGTAAACTGATTTAGCTATTGTAAATACTTACTTTAAAGCCAAAGGAACAGTTTATTTACTGACAGTAACATGGACATCACACAGATTTCACCTTGTTTATGTATAAAGCGCAAGCTAATAGTACTAACTATTAGTGTTCAGATAGTTATAGTTGTTAGGTAAAGTTTTAATATACAGTAATGTTAAAGTATCTAGGAGGGTAAAACAAGCTTTAAGAGATTCAACTATTTGAAACCTAAAAACTTGATCTGATACAAACAAGCTGTAATTAACTTTACATAAGTTAAAACTTTGATTTAATAGTTTTGTAAGAAAATGCAATAAATCCGCGCTAATTGTGTTTACTGAAATACATGTAAGTTAATTTTTCAGGGAACTTTAAAACAATATGCAAGTACGATGGTTTTTAAATTAGGGGTAGGACAATCAATGCTTTTTGTACAAGAATATATCTGTGATTGTAAATACTTATCAGATTATAGAAATCAATGAAATTGTGAAATGTGGATTTATGGTTGTGTATTCTCAGTTTTTATTCTTTTTTTATAAAGACGGCTTGTTGCGGGTCAGTGATAAAATGCTTTCAGTATGATGAATTGAAGAAGAACTTGTAGTTCAAAGTTTTTTTGTATCCTAGACTGAACGGTCAGAAAAAAAACAATATTAATTTTTAAAAAGTTTTTGTTTATTTTTTTTTAAGAAACTTTAATCTGTATAACAATAAAGCTAAAAATTAATGTATATAAAATTATAGGTATAGTTTCAAATTTGCTTGATTATAGAATTAAAATTTGTTTAATTATAGCCAAATAGTATGCAGGCTTTTGCTAAAGTTGAACGTTTTAAAAATCTTGCACCAACTTTGACAAAGTTGTTTCAAGCGGCTGTTTAAATCATATTGCATCTGCTGCAGGCAGCACTTTCATAAAATGGGGAAGTCATCAATGCCCACAAGTTGCAGACCGACTCTATCGAGGTAAGATGTTTCACTACACAAGCGGTATTGTTCACTTATGTTATATTTGTACAGAAATAGATGCTGAACAGATTTGCTTCAAAAAAGTTGCACAACAGACCTGAAACAAATATAAAACAGGTTTTAGAACGTTTTCTGTTTCATGATTTAGTTAAATCACATCTTAATTAGTAAATAATGAATAATTACCAAATATTAAATTCCTTAAAATGCTTTAAATATGTAATGTTAGATAATTTCTGGCTGTAGCCTTATTTCTCTGATAACAATACTATTGACAGTGAAAGAGGACAATGTGTTTACAAACTGAGTGTTTTGCATCATCTATGCATTATCGACAATTGATAAGCTAACTTTCTGTAGCCAAATTAAAAAGTGGAAAAACCTGTTTGCTAGTCATAAAATTCAATCAAGCAGTATTAATCCAATTCTTTTTGGTATGCATCAAAAACATTTGTTATGGTTATTAATTATAATTAAAAGTTATACATATATGCAACATGCATATAAGTAAGACACTAGCATAAATACATACATAAATGTATATACATGTATATACATACATGAATACATACATAAGTACATACATACCTGCATACATACCTACTTATATACATACAGATATGCATATTTTAATACGTACATGTATTGACAAATTGTATATATGTACATATGTAAATATATACTTAGGTATACATAACTGCATATACATACATTGACACATACTTAAAGTTTTTGATACAAGCATACATAGTAAAATACATAGATACAGACATGTATACACACATGTGTACATGTACATATGTACATACATGCTTACATACATGCTTACATACATATATACATACATACATACGTAAATACATACATACATAAGTCCATATGTACGTACATACATACTTATGTATTACGTACATACGTACATACATGCATACATACATACGTACATATGTACATACATACGTATGCACATACGTACAAATGTACAAACATACATATGTATGTATGTATGTACATACATCTGTACATACATACATACATGCGTACATGCATACATACATACATACATGCATACATATGTACATGCATACGTACATACATGCATACGTACATACATACATTCATACATACATACATACATGCATGCGTACATACACACTATCGTACATGCATGCATGCGTACATACATACATACATACATGCATGCATGCACATGTACGTATGTACATATGTACATATGTACATACGTACATATGTACATATGTACATACATAGTCCATACGCACATACATACGTATTACGTACTTACGTACATGCGTACTTAAGTACATACGTACTTACATACATGTGTAATTACGTACATATGTATGTACTTACATATGTACATACGTACATATGTACCTACATACATATGTACATTATACATACATGTGTGGACGCATTCATACATCGAAAAATGTGTGAATATATACATACATACATAAATACTTACTTAAAAACATACTTACCTACATCCATATATACAGTCTTACATGTATATACATACATATGTACGTATATACAAAATTGATCATCAACAAGCTGAAATATAATTTCTTTACTCTAGTGGTACATGTAGTTGTTAGGTTTTTAAATTGAAATGAATTGAATCATCTGAATTTGTATAAATCCTCCACATTAATCTGTTCAGGAAAAAGAGAAAATGTAATTTAAAACTAAGCTACATTACATTGAAATAGTACTTTATTTGGTATTGGGTTGTTTTGTTTTATAAAGAAAGTGTAAAAAACAAGCTGAATCTTCTAACTAAACATTAAATAAGGCATGATATGTCCATAAACTCATAATTTTGTAAGCTGCATGGTGCAGAAAAGTTCTCTATCAGTTTTGAAAATATACTTTTGGCATTTTTTTGTCAAGTATTTATTCCTCTGTTTGCTATTTACTTAATTTTCATCTAACATAATTATGATGAAATGCTTAAATCAAAAATACTACTTAATAACAAGTTCATGCAACCACGTAGTATTACAGTATAAGTTTGAATATCCTAGCAGTTCTTTGACTTTTGTCAATAATGGCTGCAAGGAAGTTTTGTATTAGACATATTGAGATGACCATCAACTTCTTTTACTAAAAAATTCACTAAGTGGGACAACTTTAAAGTCTAATGATAGACAGTTTATAATATATATTATACAAGCTACGCATATCATATTATTTTAAACTCCAGTGGTAACTTTTCAACAGGATACGCCGCTGCAGCTAATCCAGGCAGTGGGAGAGGTGGATCCACAGAGTTGGAGTGTCTCAATATTGCTCCATCTTGGCAAGCAGATTCACCGACAGACATCAGCACACAGACCAAGATTTTTGCGGCCAAGTTTGATTTGGGTGAGTTTGTCTTTTTGGGCGCAAACTGCTTTGTTACTTTTATTTAGTAACAGCCATGAATACCACTAATCATTTATCGATCTAATAAAATGCAATGACCAAATATTCAGGCGCATATAAACAAATTTAGACATTTGATTACATCTATGGTTATACTAAAAACCTAGTTTAGCTCTTAGTTTTGTATCTTATGGATAATTTTAAAAATCCTTTTCTTTTTCAGTATGTAATTTTCCTTAGTGCACTTTCAAGATTTGTGTGTACATTGATTGCATTTACTTCAACAACCTAAATAATCACAAGCATGACCGAGCTTAAATAATACGATTACATTAAGTCTAAGATGCTTTACCATTGTTACAGAAATAAACACACAACTAGAAAGTTCCTCTATAAACCATGTTTTAGAAGCATATATTGTGGCTTGCCAAATGTAGAAATCAATATCTATCGATTGCTATGTAAAATACTTTACTGATTAACAGAGGATAAATTTTCTTATAGCTAGAGACGAAACAAATAAAAAATACTTCAATTCTTGTAATTTGTTGGCTCTATTTCAAGCATAGGGATTGAGGAAACAGTTAATAAGCTGGCGGTAACAAAACAGGAAGAGAAGCTATGAATTCAGGCTAGATAGTTTATTGATTTTTGCAGCAAATAGATGCGTATTATATAATAGATATCAAGAAATAACTCAATCGATTGTTTATTTTACCAGGTCCATTTTCTGAAATCATTCCTCGATTTGCTGACAATTCCATCATAGCCTGCGCAGTCTGCTTCACTACTAAAGCTCCAACGGTCAGTATAATGAGTTCAGTCTATGATGTAGTCAAAAATCATTTACTTTATGAATTTCCGTGATATTGTAGTAACGGTACCTCTTATATCGGCAAAACGCACTTACAACGCGCATTCAACGCATGCGCAGAGCGCATACATGGCACTTGCAATGCACATACATTGTGGATACAATGCCGACACAAGTGATTAACAACGCAATAACAACAAACTATCTGTGTTTATAGTCTGTTTTAAAACTGGTCAAAAACATTACAGCTCTTTTGTTTATGGCAACCCTGAGCTTTTTAGTGCGTTTTTTTTGTGGTGATGCTAGTGTATGCGCGTTGTACTGCAATGTTTTTGCGTTGCTAGTGCCTTGAATGTGCATTTCTAGTACCGTGTATGTGCATTGCTAGTGCCTTGAATGTGCATTTCTAGTGCCGTGTATGCACGTTTTACTGACCTAAGATGCACCGTTATCGATATATTTTATGCTTAACCAAGAAAAATGAACAAGTTGATGTAGTTTAGTTTCTATCAAAAACCAACATAACTGTTAGTTTATTAACTAATTTGTATCGCACTAAAAAGAGTTTCACTGTGAAATGTCTCAATGATTCATTAAATAAACTGGAACACCGGTTTCTATGCTATACTAATTATCAAACCATGCAATTGTGTTTTAATTATTTTGCGTCATCAAAGCAGTTTTTCTAATTCAACAATAATGCTAGCTACAATATTAAATAAAACTGCTTAGCTGTTTTGTCAAAACTAATCAATAAAACGCAGTCACTGTTACTTTAGCAGCCCACTCATTGACTGGTTTAAAGCTTTTATGCTGCTCTGGTTGGTTTTGTACATAATTCTGGAACTTATCAAAAATGCCTTCAGACTTTTTGCAAATTTTGCAGTAAAGTGATATTACAAGTAGTTTCACCATCCAAATATCTTAAAAACTTTTTAGGCTGCTGTTTCTGCTATAAGTCATTGAGAAAGATTATGGCGCTAGACCTAATTTGATACAGCCGCCTAACTAATAGTTAATCATGTTCCTATCAATTTAAAAAATACTGTATTTTCTCTCCAAAAGTGTTTTATGTATTGTTAAGCTTCTGATAGGTTATTTTTGCAAACTTTGCAACCATCTGTGAGGCGGATTAAAAATATTTAGGTGAATTTTTGACCCGTAAACATAGCGTTTAACGTATTTTTATTTAATCGCCATTTCATCATTATAGCTGCATATCAAACTTTTACATTAAGTTGAATAATAAAAGGATAACTTTTCAAATGCCAACAATTTTTAAGGCTATTTTGTAAAATCATTGCAAATGAGAAAAAGGAGGCTATTGTAGGCACTTCAGTATTGACTATGAGCAGTCAAACTGGCATAAGAAACTTATTTTTTTATTTCACAGAGCTCGCAATAATAATTCGTTAATTGTATTTTGTTTTACTCTGTTCAGAGAGGAAAATATTGTTATCCTCTATATAGAGGCACATGCTGTATTGCTGTGAATCTGTTTGGCACCAAAACAAGATAGGACACTAAAAGGTTGACTTATAGCTCCAGTTAGCTCATGTTACTCAAATTGCCTCCGGCACAAACGTCATTGCGGCTAACTTTAGTGAGAATTTGTAGAATTTACAGTAGTGTTGTTGAAGTAGTGCAATCTGTTGAAGTTCTGATAAAGTTTTTCTGGCATTTTGGAAAATAATTTTATAGCTTTGATTCAGACGTAGATTCTATAAAGAAATAACCACTTGAGTTTCAAACCCACAATTCAATTACTGGTAGTTGACAGTTAATAGTTAGCCTAATAGGTAACAGTTGCTTGACTACTATTAAGGATCAAGAAGAAAAACATAAATAAGTTAAAAGTTTCATCAAACTTTGTCAGACCGAATATTATTAAATTATCCCACGACCAAACACAAGCGAAGCGATTGTTTGGGAGATTTATGATAAATGCATATGTGCGCACAACTCCCAAAACTTACTCATCAAAGGCCGTCGCAAACCCTTGTACTGAAATCTCATCAACGAATATAACCATTTTTCAATGGAGTCGTTTGAGTGCAATAACGATAAAAAACACATATAATCCTATTTAAGTATGTTACCAAGTATTTATTATTTGTAGAAAATTTCCTAAACTTTACCCATCTGATTGGATTATACATAAATAGACAGATAAATTTGGCCCAAAATCGTTATTAAAGCTTGACAGGCCTTACTTTAATCAAAATTCGGACCGGCAAACGAAACGCCGAGCAACAGAGAATAGAACCATTAAGTCTGGAAAATTTCACAAAAAATTGTGCACATTTCACCAGTCTATAGCATTGTCCAATTGCCAAAGGTTTCTGTAATTAGCGTAGATGGACTGAAAAGTAATCGTTTCTTTTTTGCCGATTTCAAAGTAATTGACATTTTCGACACTTAGAAGTATTTTGGTATTCACACTCATGTCCAAAGCAGTTAAAGTAAAGGAAATGACGATGATATTTTTCTAATGATTCTTTTGAAATTATTACAATAATTAATTATAGGAATAATTATTTGAATTTATAAGATTTAATTATATGAATAATTATTTGATTTTATGAGATTTAATTATAAAAATAAGCATTCAAATTTACAAGATTGAAGTATATAGTGACCGATGTTGGACAATATGTTACTGTTATTATATTTTCTAAATAGTTTTGTTATATAGATGTTTTTAAATCTATATAAATATCCCAACTTCTTGATATTGTTAGCTATGACATTTTGAAATGTAAACATAATTGTTCATTGGTTTTCTATTACTACTGTATTACTATATATTAATAATATTGGTTATTATAACAATATCAGTGCATTTTACTTCTAATATTGCATTTCTCCTATTGCGGGGAGAGATATAATCATATAATCTTTTCCTTTCATTGTTGCTGTTTGTTGTACATAATAACACCCAGTACATTACAGCTACCATTGCAGTTATCCTATTGCACTGCAGTGCCATTTGACTGCTAATATTGCATTTCTCAACCATCAGTCTTCTTTCTTTTTTCCAATAAAACTTTAGTAGTGGGCTGTATGACAGGGGAATTTCTAGTCAAAAACATTAATTATATATGAAGCAGGGGGAAATAGTTTTTGCTTAGATACAAAAACTAATTCATTTTTTATTTAGAAAGCATTCAGCTATGTAGCTATTTTAAAATGTCTTTTTACATGTTAATTATGAAAAAACTTACATCATAGCTTTCACGGGATATGTGTTTTTGACATTTAGCCTGTGTCGTGCAAATAGCTTGTGAGTTTAGTTACATCAGCAAAATAAAAGCAAGTGTTAGGTCTAAAACCATGCATTACGTAACAAGTAGATATTTCTTAAAAGTGTTATGTTCAAACTAGTAAAAATTGCTGTAATTGGCAGACGGTAAGTTTGAGAACTCAGCGTATACCAATACTATATAAGATGACAGCCACAACTATAGCATTTACAAAAACAACCTTATTGTCTTTCTGTCTTCACTTTCAACTATTATTTTATAAAAATCAATGTAAATTGTAGAGCATCATTCGACTGCTTACTGCAGTTTATACATTAATCTTTAAAATAGCTACTAGCGAAGTTTTCAGTGAGTACATCAGTAATTTATGTGAAGTAAATATAACTACATGTATATTTGTTATTTCAGATAACACTGCCAGGTACAGTTAGCTGCTTGGATGGATGGCATAAAGAGTATGACGGGTACCTCATGGCATCTTCACGTAAGTTTGTATCATATAATAACATTTTTAATAACCATTCGTTGCTGGAATCGTTGCTATAACAGGAAACTGGTTCACCAATTTGTTTAACAAAAAGGAATTGAACTCCAATATTCAGGGTTGCAGCTAAGCACGCCAACCACTGCACCATCCCACCACCTTGTCATATTTCGAAATAACTACGGACACACTTTTTGAACGAGATCATCACTCACGGAGGACAGTACTGCCAGCATACTAATGTTAAGTTATAACAGGCAATACATTATAAACATGTTAGTAGTAAACACTTACCAACCAAAATGCGCAATCAAATGAGATAAAAAGTAAAGTTGATCTACATCAGCACAAAATAACTGTCAGGAGCAGTATAAGTTATGACTGGTATAGGTTTAGAAATGCAGCAGCTGTATTAGTGCTTCATTCAGCTAAAGCTCTATAATCTCAACAACAAACTTCTATAATAAAAGAGATTTAATATAAACTCTGAAACAAAAATGTTAAAATGTCCTGCCATCCTAACTCTGCACCTTCAAGATGACACTTTAAACTAATTTTATAACCCAAAGAGTATTTTCAAGTTTATGCAAATAACTTGCGTTTACGTTGCACTACATTTCAGCAAAATGTGCAGAGCTATTTTTTAGCTTTTAGGTTATAAAAACAATTAAAAAATGGCTTGACTTATTTAGAAGATTTTATAAGCTGTGATCAGTTATAGGGACAGGAATTCGTTTCAAGAATAGACAACATCGTCAATTGTAAAATCAAACTATTGTTGTATAATAATATTATGGCAGTATATTGCATATTTTATACAAATTTTTTCAGTGATGAAATAATTAAAAAAAAGTTTATACTTTAAACTTTGTATTAGCTGTAGCTAGCCATCTAATTTAACAATGATTTCTCTGTAACATAACATACATGTATATATTTGCTTATTTGGAGGTAAATGCATTTATAGTGATTTGGTAATCGCCAGACTCCAACAAACTATTGAACTGTTTACAGCAAGAAAGGCTAGGACATTTAAAATTGTGTGTGGAGAATTTATTTTACTATTTTACTAACACCGTTTCAACAACACCACCATATCATGGAGTCTAAAATTACATAGCGTGCTATTACAAATCCCTCTATTTGTAACTAATGCAATAATGCAGGTAAATTTCTTAAAACAATGTTTAGAGCCTGAAAAAATGCAAACAATTGCATGCTTTTAGAAACATAATAAAATGTTAAAAAAACATACTCGGTATTTACATTTTGCCTTCTTCACTATTAAATAGTAATTATCAAACTAACTATTAAAACGAATAGCACTATAAACTGAAACAATAAATTAAATACACTTTCAACAACCTGTTGCTTATTGTCAAGCTGATCACCAAAAGCTACCTGAGCCCACGAATTGAATGGCTCAAGTCAGCAAGAACTTGAAGTTTGTCAGCACACCAGAATTTCGTGCCCCAATGGTCAACAAAAATTGGCCTTCTTAGCCAAGCCGATCACAATCAAACATACACCCACATAATATACATGGATGAGACAGGAATCGCAGAAGCAGTAATTCCGGAAGGCAACCCACAGACAGCTCTGTAGTGAACAACTGCCTAGCTCGTTGCATCATTGCTTTGTTCCAAGCAAATAAGAACACTAGCACAGATGTCTGCAAATTGCAAACCTTTGAAAAATTTACCTCGATATTGCTGAGATCCTTGATTGAAGTGTTATGTTAGATATTTGATTATTTACAGCATTCCAGAACGAAGTTTTCTTCTCTTCAAGAAACTACTGCATAGACAAAAATCCAGACTATTATACTGGTCACAACGATGCCAATGGTCTGAAGTTGACATTTGTACAAGCCGGATCTTGCTTTGGAGGACTTCAGCCTTGTAACCAATACACTGAAAACCACTTGTTGGCGTGCGCTGTCTGCTCAAAACTTCAAAACTAAATGCTTAAAAACACATGGCTTGAGTTTTTGCTAGGCATTTTTGCAAAAATATTTGCATTTACCAAAGAATTTAAAGTATATAGCAATTGTATCTCATCTTCAAAGTTTGATTACCCTATCTATGAAGTATCGGCAATTTATTAGTTTGTTATTGTTAAGCCATTTGGTCAAGAACTCACTCGATATTATCAAGATGGCAATATTGTTCTAATTGTTATTTGGGATAATAACTTTTTTAGCAAGCCTGTGTAAAATCTATCAAACTGAAATACATCTACAAACTGCAAAATGATTTTCACATTTCCAACGATGCAAACATTGATTACCAACTATGTTAGGACAAAAGTAAGTGGCTAAAATGACGGACAGAGGCTGCCAAGTATCGATTGTTTCCATTCAAATGCTCTTCAGATGAAATATACCTATTACATCACCTAAAAAACAGAAAGACCAAATAGTTGCTAGTCATTGAATGCAGCCCACCACATATTTGTACAAAAGAGCAGAGATAGCCTTTGCATTAGTAATTGTTTAATTAGATACATGTAATTAGTATAGGACTAGGTGTGATAGGTAAGATTATGTACAAGGTGAACTTCTAGATAGAAATGTGTAAGCTGCCTATTTAATGTGATTCCCTTCTTCTCGAGCTGTTTTGCCTAGTACATGTAAAAGGAATCCTGAAATACTAGTATGCTTTTTAGGCGTTCCATAAATAACAAATAAATTTCTGCTCAGTCATTTATGGCAACATAAATTATCTCTGTTACTCACATAAGCATTTATAGATATATGTTTTCTGATTAGAGAGCTGAACATGCCAGCATTGCAATCTTCACTGCAAGCCTTATCATAGATGAAGTAAACAGATCAAACTGATAGTACCATAGCTGACAGATCAATGAGTTGTTTAGGTATTGTCCTATTTAGACTTATTTAAATGTTTCCAGTCATAATTAGAGTTATGCCTTTAAACAATTTATTGATAAACTGGACACTGGTCAATAATACTTATTGAAATATAAACCTCAATGCAATTTTGTTGGGCGTTATCTTCTATTTGAACTCTGATAAACTTGTTAGTTTAAAACGCCTGCTAATTAGTAGGTAGCCAGAGGTCCATGTTCAGTTAAAAAGGTTTGATAGCTGAAATCAATTTTTCTGTTTTGTTACCAGGAACTTTTTGTCAAGTATGCCAATTTATGGTCAGATATATAGTAAATACATGTATTTCATTTAAACGACAATGCAGTAGCTGTGCAATGTTGGTATAGGTTTGTTGTGATGTGGGGTACAGCATTGAACTATACCATGTTGTTGATAGACTACATGTAAGTTATAAACTAAATACATGTAGCTATGTCACTAGCTTGGTAGTAATTAAAATAGTTTCACTGGTAAATATGGAATGATTACGTTCGTTCTGGTATTGCAAGTTTAATTTAGCTCAAATAGTAGACACTCGTGGTGAGACAATAAGTATAATAGGTCAAAAGTTCATCAAGTCTTCCAAGGAGGACTTCCAGCGAGGTAGGCTTCTAAATGTATTAGCCTATCTCGCAGCATGATCTTGTGATAAATACATTTACTACTAAATGATTAATCAAAGTCTATATGATTATCGGTGTTTGAGGACACACATCGCAACTTAATAACCACTGACAGGTGCTAAACAAAATGGATTAGTTTTTTTTATGTCGATGTTTGGTTCCTCCCACTCAAGTCTGTTCGTGAGTTGCAATAAACAAGTCTTTCGACACATCAGTGATGAATCAGCACCGTGCAAGAGCTTTCAGCTTCAGTATTTATAGACATGAAGTCTATTACATTACTCAATAAGCACATGTTTCACTTTAAGGTTCAACGATGGAATAATATGAAAGGCTCTAGCAAAGTCTGGTAGCCATCTACCATGACACAAACTGCCATGGAATTTATCATTTTGACGAGTTTTCAGCCAAAGTTTATTGCTACTATATTATATTAAAAAGTATAACAGAAAAGGTTTCACCGCTGTAGAAGAAGATGTGAAAATGAGAACTAAAGTGTAAACTATTGCACAACTTTGGTGGTAGGTTTGGATAACTTCATAACTAAATTCTACTTTTTTGCTGATACAAAGTTACCATCATCAAAGTTTTCTCACAATATGGCCAAAATATGTTTAGCCATGATCACAGAACCATTGTTTCCAAACACATGCCTTTAAAACATGTTGAGCCTCTGCTTGCAATAAGCTCAGCATAATTCATACATTAGGTTTATAGGATTGACTCTCTTTTCTTTATTTCTCTTTCCTCTTTCGTTTTTTCCTCTCTCTCCTCATCTTTTATTCTCTATTTCTCCCGCTCTCATCTCTGTCCACCACCAATATTTTTTACTTATATCTTTGTTATAACCTTTTGTTTTATATCTTTTTATGTTTATATGTTTAAATGAATAGATAAATAAATATAGAAAGTATAACATAAGTAATATTAGGATGTATATAAAGACATATGTTTTTATATACAGATCTTTATAATATTTATGCTATTTTTCCTAGACTTATTTCTAGAATCACTGCTGTAAACATAAAAATGTTTAAAGAAAAAAACAATATATGTATATATGTACATATATTATTATATATTGTCTGTATTGTATATAATACATTTATAATAAAGATATGTACAAGTTTACACCATCTTGTACGTATGTATAAATATATCTGTTTACATATTAATATGTCTAAATGATATGTATTTCCAAATACATAAAAATAGTATTTGTACATGTATTTATGTATATATGTAGAATTATAAGTGTATATATATATACATATGATCAAATATGGTTTTTTCTCAATACAAGCAAAACCTCAATTGAATGTTAGTTTCACAGCTGTTAGTTTTTCTTGATTTCAAATTAAATATGCATGGAACTACCTAATTAAAGATTTTTCAAAGTGATAAGGCTACTGTCTGCCCTCAAGATTACTACTCTCCTTTTTAGCAAATTAACAAATTTCGGAATTTTATAGTCCTTGGAAAGATAGCCAATGACTGCTAGCAGGTATGTGCTAACAAAAAGTCATAAAAGAACAATTCTTTTTTCCTCTCATTCAACCAAAATGGTTATTAATGTCTACTTAAGCTCGGGCATCTTCTAAAGACTTTTGAATTGTTTTAGTAGCCTCAAAAATTCAATGTAAATTTGAATGATTGTGCCAAGCTAATTAAGGAGTTCTCATCCAGACATACAAGCACAACTCAGGAAACCAATATAAAGAACGAGGAGAGAAACCGGGCTACTATAATAGACATGCAGTACAGTCCTATGATTACAACATATCTAGCAAGAAACTTAAACAAGAGGAGAAATGTGTGTATAGTCTCTTAAAGAGGAGATTGGAAAGTGTTGGCACATAAAAGCAACGGTAATTCTATTAGTCATTGAAGCATTCAGAGTAATAGCACCTGCACATCAAATGTGGCTTGCTCAAATACAGGCAATATTCCACACAACTCTGTTACAGAAAATTGCAGTTATGAGAATGGTTAAGATCTAGAGGAAAGTTATCAAACTCCCAGGACTGTGGTAGTAGCCTCAAACTTGAATAGACCTTACTATGTACATGTATTTTGCTTAGTGGGGTTGAAGGAAAAAATATCTAATGACTTTTTTTAGCACACACCTGCAAGCAGTTACTGGTTATTTTTCTAAAAACTACAATTTTTCTGGCAATTAGTGATTTATTGGAAACGAACGCATGGTGATCTCGATAGATCAGCCAACTGTGGTCATAAATTCTTAGATGGTTAATCAGTTAGTATTGCAAATAAACATTTAATTTGAATTCCGAAGAAATTGGCAAACTAGCAAAAATTGGCAATCAAGGTTGTGCTTGTATTGAGAAAAACATCATTTTTAATCATCTAATGGACACAAATTGCTACTTTCACTTGCAAGCTATAAATAGATGCAACAATAGAATATGTAAAAGAATTGACCAAGCAAGTCTCTTTACTTCCCTAAAATCAAACAACTTGATTACAAGGCAACTGAGTAGATGTTTTGCAGCATATTTATAATAATACTTTCAAATACACAATAAATATAAGTAACTGTACAGTGTGAGACTACTGGGTTATCTGCTCTTGACCACTTTTGCAGCATTTTACATAGCTCCAGTCTTTATCTTGGCTCAGCCCCTTTGTTGTTAAACTGAATCGTTAATTGGACCTTGGCTAAGTAGAACATTACCAAGGGTTGTGTTTTCTACCAAGTCGAAGCTCAACCTAGTCTTGGCTTTAGTCACCGTAGCCATCTGCTGTTTGTGTAAATGTATAAAGTACAGCTTTTTTATACAATTACAGATGGACTTACATAAAGTTTTGGTGGTTTTCATCAGAAAGTATTGGTATTTTTATAATTTGTGATTGTATTAATTTTGGAGTTGATTTTATCGGCGGTATATTTAAAGATTGAAATTTAAAAATTTAACCGTTGTTAAGCACCAATTTGTCATCTATTGCTACAAAAAAACTGACAAAATTGAGACGAATAACGCTGTATCTTGAATGCAATGGCCAATATCAACTATCACAAAGATAACAACTAGTCATTTCGCATATGTTTTCCTTTTGAACATTTTAAACGCCATCAAGTTTTGTCAAATTTAATCTGGAACATCCAGGCAGTCAGATCATCTCAAAAATCTAAAAAAACTCGCAAATTATTAAAAGATATCACAATTTTTTAAGAAAATTTGCAAACACTGTGTCTAAGTTCATCCTTGAGTGAGGACTATTACTGTTGTGTTTAAATGTTTGGTGACTCTTAGACTAGTGATAAAGATATTATTATAGCAATTATTTTTGAAATTCATATAAAAATAGGAATTCAAAACAAAGTGACTATATTTGGATAACGCAAACATTGTGCAAACTGTTGCACCTTCAGCAGTTTTGATGCAAACTTTAGTCAAACCTTCGGCCAGGTTTAAATAAATATTTCATTATGACTCCTCATCTTCTAGCCTGCCAAATTGACATCAGTTATATAACCTGTTGTTTAACTGGTAAAATGTGCCAGTTTTAGCTTCAATAACTTTAGGCTCAATAGCCAGAACCAATTTTTAAGCAATTCTCCTTCTTATAGTTTATCTGGCTTGGTATGTTTAAAATAGCTTTTATCCAAAAAGTTGAAATAATTTATCTCTAAGCCGACCACAACAATATTATGTGCTGACAAAGGTTTGGTGATTTTCAAAAGAATAACTGTGTTATCAAGGTCTCCACTATTGGATGTGCGTACAATTTATGGATATCAAAAGAGGTTTACATTGGTAAGTTGATAGTCAGTAAAGATAGTGAAAAAGAACACATGGTGTAGATTGTAGCGTAGGTATAGCGTAGGTTGTAGAAAGGCAATTTCTAAGAAAAAGGGCTCAAGTATTTTGAAGTTGCTTCTGAACAGTAGCTGCACATAATATTATAAGCGAGCTAATTTTAAATGTACATAACTTTAAACGAGCCAAGAAATAATCTTAGTTATTTTTTAGTACTCCAAACATTGTTCATGGAGCTTTAGTATGTGAAAGAACAATATGGTTGCCACTTTTTTAAAATTGAACCATTTTATAATGCTGTGTAAGTTACATGTATAATGATACAATACTTAATGATTAATTTGACTATGGCAAAAAAAAACATGTTTAAATAGTTCCGCGTGGTGACTCTTACTCATCTTTCAAGAGACTTATTTCTACTGAAAGCAGAGAAGCTTTCTATTTAAAGCGATCATTTGATGAGCACCTCAAAAATATATATATGGTATAAAACAAAAATATACACTTTTAATGAAATTGAGTTTATTGAGTTTATTATCACAGTAAAGTAAGCAGAATTAACAATTGTCAAATGTTCATAAGTTTTTAATATCAAATTGGGCTAACTGAAAACAGCTACTTTGTGACTACTGGCTGGTATTGAGCTAGAGCATTAGCTGTGACAAACTCTGTAATCAAAAGAGTTTGAAGTCATTAGTCTACTCATTGCATTTACTGCAATTATAGATTTTACTTTGTGCAAGAAACAATTTTGAATATTACAATATGACTACATCAAAACATGTATGTTGTTATAGGTATTTTAAAGACACACTGAATGTATTACAGAATATATTTATCATAGAAACTGACAGTAACAAACTTTATAGTTAAATAAATGCAGCTGCAAACCACTTCAAGTTAAGAACACACAACTTTTATTTGACCAGATTTTTTGTAGGTGGTTTCATGATAAAGACAAACCATTTTCTTATCACTTCAAATTTGTTTAACTGGTACTAGAATTATTGATTAGAACCTCATTTTAGTCTAAATAACTACAGCTGTAGATGTATCGCAAAAATGCCAACATCTTCCTTTGATGTGAGGTGTTACTTTTGGATATCTTCGTTGAAAGCCTGGGAAAGCCATTAATGATTAAGCAAAAATTTACATTATTTTATTACAAAAATGCTCTATTAAATTGACTAATGCTGTTGTACGTTGCAAAACGTCTCCATCAACTGTTTTTGTACTTCTTATTGGTCTTATATTTATTATTAATGATATAAGTTGTCCATCATACTCAGCTAAGTTGTGTTTCTTACACATTTTCTACTGACCTATTTACAAACCTCAGTTTCTAACTAGCAGCTTTCGGGAAAAAAGCCGTCAGATACTATTGTGTGCACACTATCTTAAAGGACGCTTGCACTAAAAGCTAGACGTTGCCCTCGATTAGACGATTAATTTCAATTGTACTAAAGTGAGTTGTCTGCTCTTTCTGGTGTTATGGAAAAATAAATAAAAAAATTCATAAATTCATGAAGATCGAGTTATAGTGTACAACTTTTCAATTCATATGCATGATGTTCGCTACCTAAAGTTTACCTAAAGTTTACCTAATATTGCTAAATAGACAATTACCAAGAACTTAGCAAGCATTTTATGAACAGTTCATGAACTTTTCTATCAATATCTGCTACTACAATATTTGAAATAAAATAACAATGGGATTCATTATTTGTTATCTTTCCACACAGCAATACTGCCCTGATCTGGCAAAACCCAATAATTGACATTTTTTTCAAAATTGACTTTTCTCTTGATTTGACCTGTTTTCTGGTTGAAAATTCATGTCACAAAATTTTATATGTCAAATCCTACCAGAAGTGTGATTTTCTGGCATGGCATAACCCAATAATTCAATATCACCAATGGTATTCATCTGGCAAAACCCAACAATTAGGCTTGTTTGGTTATGATTGGATGACAGCATGCTGCCCATTGTAATTGTTGGGCTCTACCACAGTATAAAGCAAAATTCTAGCTTCAAACAGGGATTTCAAACATGTAGTTTATTTTGCCGATAACTGTTCAGCACAGGATAAGAATTGGTTTCTGCTGACAACACTTGTTGATATAGTGAACTCGTCAGATATCAGTGCGGAGACAGTGACATTAAAATTCCTAGAAGCAGGACATACGTTTATGTCTGCTGACAGCATTCACGCGGATGTGGAGAAACGCAAGACAAAGATGGGGCAGATACTAGATTTTGAGGATTTAAAATCGTGCATCGCTGCCAAAAGGGTAAACGTGATTCCGATGGGCTGTCAGGACTTCGTATCGGTCAAAAACCTTAAATCAACCACCAAAGTGCAAAAAGCTGGGATTTCGCTAGCAGATATTTGAGTTCTCCCATTCCGCCGTGGTAGCAGAGCAGTCTTTTACAAACTTTATGATAGTGATACTGAGTTCACCGAAGTTGACTTTCTTTTGAAAAAAGCTACACTGCCTTTCGACAGACCCAGCCGCAAGGCAGACTGCAGAATCCCTGCCTCCAAAAAGGACAGCATCATCAAAAACCTGCTGCCAATGATGCCAAAAAGTCGCCGCCAATTCTGGCTGAACATCAGAATTCACGATGAGGCAGTGTGCCTGGCTTGCAACCAGGAGACAGACCTTGAGTAATGAGTTCAATTCGTGCTTTGGTTTTGAGTAATTCACTTTTTATTTTAATAATATCTTGATATCCATCCGAAATTATTCAGTATTAATATCTTTGGCCGAAGGGTTGTTTGTGTTGTTTTTCACTTTCTTAATTTCAAAACGAAAGGTATCAACCAGTTTAATGTCCAACATATTTTATCATTTCCATTCATGCTAATAAAATATACACAATCCCACAAATTCCATCAGGTTGATTCACTATATATCAAATTTTGACTAATAAGTCACATTTCATGGGATTAGCAAGTTTAATCCCTTCAATTAGCAAAATGGGGAATCGATTCATTGAATTGTTTGGTTATTCCTGCCTTTCAGGATGCTAACCACAAACAAGATAGTCATGCAAAACATAACAACTTCAATTGTTGGGTTTTGCCAGATCACTCTCACATGAAGCTAGTAGCATCAATGTTCTGTCAAAACCAAATAACTGACCCAAAATTCATTTTACTGAGCAAAAACAACTGTGATTTTTCAGTGGAGGTGAACAATGATATTTTCAAATATTTGTACCAAATATGAAGTGTTACGTGCAATATTTCCAGGTTGGCACCAATTTAAACTTCAAAAGGCTGTACTGAAAACTTTTTGTTTAGGCAATTATTGGGTTTTGCCAGATCAGGGCAGAATAGTGCAGCAACTTCTGAGTGCGACAGTTTCTAAGGGCTACACTTGTCGGACAAGTAGGTCCTACTTTCCATAACCTGCTAAAGCGGGATGCAGGGTTTGCGACACCTTATGTCAAAGTCTAACAAGACTTATGACCTATGCTCAAGGACAGGTGTGACGCTGTTGGGCACTACATGTCAGCTAGCTAAAGTTCTATTTTTTTAAAGCCAGAAGTGATTCAAAAATTTGCAGACTAGGCACTGTCGACAGTACCGATATTAAAAATGATGATAATAGCATATAAGCATACAAAATGCCTACAGAAAAAGAACATTAGGCATCAGTAGTGCAACAATTACCGACCAATCCTGGTTACTCAAGCTGATGAATAATAATTCATAAATATATCCATGTGTTTTTCGCAGAAAGCTTCTGAAGTACTTTTATAAAATGGTGTTTTAATAAACTCATTATTTACACTTTGGATTAGGAAAATGTACATTGATACAAAGAGAAACATTGAAAGCATTAATCGTTATTGAGGTAACCAAGTAGTTATTATTACTATTTTGTACACACTTCTACTGATCATGTTTTATTATAGGTTTGTCTGGTCAAAAAACACCAAAGTGGCTGTCAAAAAACAGTGGCGCTCAAATGGAGGTTTTACGTTATATGTAGAAGGCTTCTGGAGTAGTTTTTTGCGTGGTGTTTTAATAGAGTCAAAATTTACTCCTTGCATTTAAAGTAGTAATTTTCATATTTTTGCAAAATTCTTGAATAACACACCAATCCGTTAGATTCCAGAAGCCCGTTTACTTAAAGGTTTGACCAAACATGTCAAACTCTTGGCTGAAATCACAAAATATACAAAAATACTTGGAAATACCAAAATATCCAGTCATAGAATTATCAAAACCTTGTATGTCCATCATTTTCGCCAATAAAACATGTCTAATTGGCTGAACAAATTTTTAGCGAGCACAGTTTTGCAGCTTTTGCAATTGGTCGAGTTCAAAACACTTACCGACTTGCAAGAATAATGTCAACGCAGACCGATTAGTAAATAGAATGTGACTGATTAAAAAGGGGTGCCATTTCTAGTGCAATTTATTCAGTTGCGTCGTATTTACTATGTTGAACTGTGTTGTTATTTTTTGTGCATTTTTAAAAGTGTATTGGACTCTACCAATTCTGAAAGCTTCTAAAACCGTCGACCAATTGAAAATGTTTTGTCAAAGGTTTCGATTTGCTCACACCGCTTTGGTAACTTGGTAACGTTTGGTAGCACAATTTTGTGTTTCCAATTCTTTTGTATATTTTAAGTTTTGAGCCAACTTTAGTGTGACCAGAAATAACACCTAAAAATTTTTTATAAATCTGCAAAAAATAATTAGGTACCTTTGAATTTGGGTAGATAAGGGTATTGTTTACAAGTTTATAGAGATAAAAGCTGACTCATAGATCACAATCAACTACTTGCGTGGCAAAAACTTATTACCTCAATAAAAATTTGTCAATGAGTTGCTGAACTTTTGGAGGCTGGTTTTATTGAGGTTTTAGCACTTTAAATCACACATACATAAAGACGCTCCTATTATTTAGCATTACACCTATTTTTGACAGCAACCAAAGCTGGATAATTTTTGAGCACTTTTGAAACAAAGACGATCAGAAAACCTTTGCTTGAACATTAGTTTTAAAGGTAATAAAATCAAAAACACTGCCTTCAAGGCCATGATAAAATAACTTTCAAAATTGACTACTAGCCCAAATAACAGATAATGCGTCTGTTATTAAGAATTGTTGGCTTAATGCCCATCTGATTTACTATGCATTGATTTCATCATTTAGAACATAGATGTTATGTGAACTTAAGTTTCACTTCATGGTTACGTAAAGGCAAATAAGAATTTATTTCAATCAAAAACAAACTTGTTTATTTTTAGGATAAGATTTCAATATCATCATATTTATTTTAACCTCTGCCAAAGGTAGCTGCATACCTACTACCACTACTAAACCACAATTTTCCTTTGCAATATCACATCTGGCGGTACATACGCAATAAGGTACTTCAACAAACACACTCCTACTTTTCTACTTAGAACTTGCAGTCAATGACTAAAATACCTTACTTTAAAGGTTGAGCTGCAACAAAATTTAGATTATGGTTACTTGGTATCAAAAGGATTACTCTATTTTACTCTGCTGTGCTGTTGATTCAAAATATGTAGAATTTTGATTACAAGCTCCTACAATCTCGAAAACGAACAGTTAATCGCAGCCATCACGAAATAGGCTGTAGATTGGAATCCCTCTCAAAACGGCTCAAATAAAATGGAGTTGAACGCGATGTGCTTCTGTTTACACTTTCATGCAACATCATTTGTCAAAATATTTTCAAAAATATACTTGAAGCATTCAATAAACTATGTCTATTGCCTTACGCATATTTTCCTTTATAATCGTAATGCTGTCACTTTGAGCACTAGTATCTCAAAACCTACCGTAAAAATGTGTTTAATTTTTTAACCTTAGTTGGAAGGAGTGCATAATATCCTCTAATAAACATGAGAAGCCTGTTGGTCACCTGTGATAGTCGAAAAATGCTGCAGAAGTTGTTCGCACCGTTTGGCAAGAATTATGGGTCACAGGATCAGATTACGACTAGATGATTAGACCAAACTGAAACAAAACTGTAAAGTAGCGAGCGTCGATATTTGATTGGGGCTTTTCGGTAAGACTCAAAGTGTTTGTTATAATACTAGCGCTACGAGAGGTGTTATATTGGCCTTTTATTTCATGTGATAACATCACACTTAAAAGCAATAACCACATCGAGTTGAATATGTCATCAAAATAAGGGGTTCCTACCTACAGTAATTTTTTTAACTGTTTGTTTTGATCTGTTAGGAGCTTTTAATCACAGTTCTACGTATTTTGAACCTACAACACAGCAGAGTAAGACATGATGAACCTTTTAATACCAAATAACTGTAATATAAATCTTGTTGGAAGTCAACTTTTAAAAAATTTATATGATAAGGTTGAGTCGAAACTTAATCAAATCTTCATTTAGTTAATTTCATAAAATATTTCATAAAATTATTATTTGAAAATATTTGTCTACTTACTAAACTCTAAATTTTGTCGTTGTTAGAGTATAAATAAATTTACTCAAAAATTTTGGCAAAGACCATGCAGTCCATGCAAAGCTATTGTGGAAGTTTCCTGCTCATAGTTTATTAAAAATAACAAGTAAACTTGCTAGGTATTGCAAAGCAATCAGCAGCCTTTCATTAATAAGATTACAACTAAAATTTTTAAGCTATTTTATTGCAAGCTGCAATTAATACTGCAGACATATTTCTTTGTCAACCATTTATTTTTTTTAACGGATCGGTATTTAGAAAAACCTTAAACATTTTGAAAAAAACCGCTTTTATATTTGGCAGAATTGGCTTGTTAATTACAAGAGTAACACTAAAAATGTACAGCAATGCTGCTTGCTGCCCCTTTTAATTGCTTCTATGTGCCTTATAATTGTTTGAGGCTGCCATGCAATTCACTATTACAAGTGCATATGAGCTAAATATATGGTTTAAATGCAACCAATTGTTAACGTTATAAAAGTTCTTTATAACGACATTAAATATTTTAAGGCATCATTAGATGTGCCATATGAGCAAGGCAGAATGAAGTAAAATGCAATGACCCAGAGGGGACTTGAACCCACAATATTCTGATTTAAAATCAGACACTTTATCCATTAGACCACTAGACCATTTACAAATTATGTGATTTGATTGTTGTAAGATCAATTGTTTTTATTCTGTTGATGTAAACGGTAATTATTCTAAGTAGCGGACTGTTTTCCAATGGCTGATAATGCTTAAAATGCTGATATATTTACCTTCTGATCAACTGCATAGCTGACAGCATGATGTGTCTTCTAATACTCTAATACAAATTAAATTAGTAAATTAGTACATTATTAGGTTTCCATGATTCAATTAGATTAAAAGTTTTTTCTGCTCTGAATCATAGATGCTGTGAAATCCAAACATATTTGACATCATTTCACTTTGCTAAATTTGTGTGAAAGCTTTTGCATGCAGGCTACTATTCAACGTCACAGAATCGCTTACTGTGGGTAAATTCAAAATGATAACATTTAGTTAAACCATAACTTCCATGTACAACTTTTGTCGTTGTGTGTAAGTAAATCAGACATGCTGATTTCGATTTTGTACCCAAAACAGAGATTGGCTCAGTAACTTTCAGAGTAATAAAGGCTTTTTACAGCGTTTTAATACCGGTGTCTAAAACAATATGATTGGCACAACAAGTCCCCCCCCCCCCCCCCCCCTATAAATATGTGACGTATGCTAGCTTTTTAGGAATGGAAATTGGGAATGTTTATTCGATTTAGAACAATAGATATGGGTGTTCTAAAACCCACTATTACCTAAATTCAGCCTTCAAATTAATCTCAGTCTTTTCTGAAAAGTAGATAAGCTATTTAAGCTATCCGGTTATCATTAGATGATTGTACTATGTACACTCATCTAATGATAGCTGGAACAACTTCCGTTTGTATGACACTTCTTTACCACTTCTGTTGGACAATCCACCAGCAAGATTTTTCTTTCTGGTGGATTTTCTTAATTCGTCTGAAAGTATGCTGCCATTTTCGTAGCTTTATTTTGTTTAAAGGTTACCAGTGCATTGTTCGGATCACAGGCCATACTGTGTTGATTAAACAAGTGTACATGAATATGTAAACATTCTCCCACAGTTTTCTTTCTTTGAATTAAAAGTTTGAGTAGTCCTCCACCCGTCTCTGATGCTCCAATAAAACAACTTTCATAGGAAACTATTTTATCATGGTCCATAGTTTTTGGAAATCAATAGGCGTATAGTTATTTCCTCAATGCAGAGAAACAGGTGTAGGGTTCACACTTCCGCAAATATATTTATATAGACATTTTACGGTTTTTAACAGGTGTGCAAGCCGCACAATTTTGATGTGAGCTTCATATGCTTACTCTAACCATGTTGTATAAGAAACCATACAGCAAGTATCAGCATGAGCTGTGATTTTCCCAACTGGTGTTACAGTATTAGTCGTGAACCCACTCTGCGCAGGACTTTTATGGGAAAATTTAAGTAAGCATCATTAAGACTGAGGTCTGTAAATTTGAGTCTTTGGGATCGTTCTTGCTGCATTTGCCTTCAAACATTTATAGCAAAATTAGATTATCTCTGTTACACTAAGTGCTGTCTGCCATGTGTTTTGTAAAAAGTAGTATAGATGAGTTTTCAGGTTTAGGAACCCCGACAAAAACAAAACTTATCAGTTCCATGTCAACTTTTATACTGTTTTTCAGGATAAACAAAATAACAATGTAGTAACCTTTTTTGTTATCTATAGTTAACATGTGCGATGGGTTTTCTTAAAACTACATATTTTAAATTAAGTAGTAGTTGTTGCTGTTTTAATTTAAACATTTCTACAATAATACTTGGCCAAGCTGTGGCTGACTGTTAGAAAGTTAATTTGTAAATGTGGGATTTGTGGGGGTTGTGACAGATTTTTACATTTAATAGGTTTGTGCATAAATATTCCAATTTACGGAGAAGTGCTCATGTAGTGTAGTGATCAGTGTGTTTGTCCAAAAAACAGGATACTTGGGCTCAATCCACAGGTATGGCGGTTTTTTTTACAGTCAGTTTTTTAATGACTGTGTGATAATTTAACAGTTTAAATTTGCTGTTATACTTTTTTTTTTCATTCTTTTAAATTGTCTTCTTTGTTTTTCTTAATTTTTTAGCGGGAGTTAAGCCAGACAGAGGGATGAACAAACAGACAAAATATACTAAATATCAAAAACCAATCTAGAAGAGTAATTCAGAAGCTTTTACAAATATTAAAGGCTTGTAAACTATCACCAGTCAGCTTTTTTGCAATGACTCGGTGGTAATTGTGACAATTCTGCCATTTTATGTTTTTTGTAAGTAATATCATTATCTTGTTTATATTCGTTACTCTCCAATATCTTATCAAACATAGGTTGATGATATTCTATCACTGTCAACTGTTCCCCACTGTTTCATTTTGAAACATCAGCTGCTAAAAGTTTACTGGAGAACCGGAATTACAATGTTTATTTCTATTATAAAGGTTAATTGTAAACGTTTTTTAACAGCTAAGTAGTTATTTCAAATACACCTTTATTTAAAATTGTTACGTTGGGTTAACTAATTCTAACTAAGATTATATTATTGTTTGAAATTTATTAAAAAACAATCTTGTTTGTTTTGTATCGTTTTTGTTAATTCCATTCAAACTAGCTAATTTTTTTACAAAATCCAATAATTGCTGCATACGTCACATATTTTTATAGTTCGTAAAGTACCTGTCAATGTGTTATAATTAATTGTATGATTCTCCCCAAAAGTGCTTTAAATTTAAAAAATCGTTGTGCTTTGGCTAGTTTGCATTTCTGTACTTCGACTTTTTAGCAAGAAATATATTCTCCACATATAGTTCAGATATTCGTTTAATTTTGAAGTTCATTAAATCATTGCTGTCAAACCACCCGTAAACAACCCAAGTTTCCCCCGTATCCTTTATTCTTTTGGAATTTTATGCAATATTTTTTCAATTACATTTTAAAGACTGAGTTTTTTTCAGAAAATTAGTTTGCAAAAATATAGGCAAAGTTGGCCTTTTTCAAGTTTTTCGTGGGACAATTCTTTGATCAAATAGCAGTTACTAGTAACATAGCAAAGAAGGTTATTTAAAATTTTACGCAAGTCATAAAATAGCAGAGAAGAGCAGAGCAGCGCGGAGCAGAGCAGAGCAAAATAGCAACTTACCCATTTTTATGTTATTGTAAATTCAAACGTTTAACTTGAATGTGTTGAATCATTTTATCTTATCATTGCACTCATGTATATTAGTGGGTGATATGTTTCTCTTGAAAAAGATAAATTCTACAAAGTCTTTAATCTACATGTATTTATAACCTACTTCATATTTTAATACTCTTCCATGGTCGGTCTATTGTTATCTGCCAAAATATTATCGCTTCATCCAGTCATTCAGCCATTGAGCAACACTTCCCTTGTGTGAAGCCTAATGCTTAAAGCATACCAGCTGTTTCCTGAAAGCATAAGCAGTTACTAAAATAGATTTTTGCCTATTTATTTGCGTTTTGAGGTAGTCCTCAGTTTAATATTAGTGACGCAAGAACTCGAGCAAGACAAGATTTATATGAGAGGCAGACGTGTGCCGGTGAAGTTTGTTGACAAGTTTTTTACATGCATTGTACATGTCCACCATTTTCGTCAACAAAACATGTTCAATTGGCTGAACAATTTGATGTCATATTAATGATAACATTTTTGTTGTTGTTTATTATTGCTTTTACCACCTATGATCTCTAGTTGTTTTCATTTTTATCAATGAGTAAACAACTTATACTGCTGTTATACTGACATTGTACATGTATGTTCAAAATGATTGGTACTCTCATTGACCCGCCATCACCGACCAGGCTTGATTGCTAACTTCCACGCCATTTGATGCTAACTTCAGTAACAAAGCACATTGTTTGCAGCTATGATATTATGCTTGAATTCGTTGATAAACTGCAAATAAACTTACATGTATTTTAGGCACAAAGCCCTTTCGTAAACTGGAGCAACTTTACATCAAAACATTTACTTTAAGTTTTTCTTTGTTGCATTATGTCTTTCTAAATAATTTTACTTTGAAAAAGGAAAAACGAACAAACATATGTCACTTTCATTGCTAAACTTACACGGGAGCATCACTGACTCTTTTTGTCTCAAGATAGTTATCTCTAAAATTAAAAATACTTGCAGCCGTTTTAATCAATTAAGTATGTTTCATTTCAATAATTAGTTAAATAATTTGAAGAAAGTTTTTGGAAAACTAATTATTCAAGAAGTCGATCTCAAATGATATTTATTCGCAAACGATGTTGTTTGGTTCAAATTTGCAACTAATCCACATATAATTATGTTTTACATGCTATTTTTATAATCAGATTTAATTAAATGGATTGTGTCACAATACTAGATTTAAAGAGTGAACTTATTCAATAATAGTTATGCAAAGCTATCTTACTTAAAAACTGATATTGTGATTTTATGATCTGATGAATGCGATTAACTGTTCGTCTTTGAGCTTGTAAACTCTTGTAATCACATTTCTACATATTTTGCGCCTACAACACAGCAGAGTATGACACGGTGAACATTTTTATACCAATAAATGTAATGAGACTTTTGTTGCAAGTCAACCTTTACGCTTATCTTTAAAAAAACAGTTTTCTGACAGGCTTAGCCTAGCTTTAGAATTTTTAACTGTAGGTTAATAAAAAGGAAACAACACAAATAAATTGACTACAAATATTAAGTATGTTGCAATAGTTATGCATTCGAATAGCTGTGAAATACTGAAGTTCTCATGCTTTTTTCTAAAATGATCTGACTGAATTTTAAAACATTTTATGTGGTAAAAAAATAAAACTGTCAGCAGCAATAATTGCAAATGACAGAACATATAGGTGATGAGCTAAGTTTTTTATATTTACAACAACAACCTTTGGAATTTGTATAAATTGCTTTCAGTTAATTGTGATAGTTAGATTTTTCATGTTTTAGCTATTACATCCATTGTTTTAGCTATTACTAAAAAGTACAAAACTTTAAGTTACATGAAATTTGAATCAGAGCTGAAGAAACTTGTGAAATTTGATATAAATTATTTCTTTGTCAAGATATTCCTTTTATATTTAGTCGCAAGTATTAAAATCAACGATTTCCTTATGTGGTGGGTGGTTCAGCAATCAAGAAACACTGAAAAGTTTTTTTTTGATTAGTCACTACAAAAGTTGCAAAAAGACATAATTGATGATCCAATAAAATTGATGAACTCATCTCTTATTGGGCAAATTTAAATATGACAAGGAAGAGATATGGGGAAATGGAGCTATTAAAATCAACTAATCAGAATCGAAAGACCTGGCCATAAATAACTAAATAGCTACGTGTAGGTAAGTCGGGTCTGTATTGAAAGTTTTTGCTATTTCTGGTCAAAGGTTTTTACTATCCGAAAATGATGACTCATCTGAAGAGAGCCTTGCCTTAATGCAGTTTCAGTTCAGTAATAGTCATAGCCTTAATGATTTGGCCTCACAAGCGAGATGGATTTGACAAAAACCGCAAGTCAAGCGAGTTGTGTTACTCACAAATTTTATTGAGTGTTTGGTGCCTGCTGGATGGAAGTAAAAAGTAAAACTTGCAGACATCACAAAAGTTTTCCCATTTAAATTTTTTTCACATTTTAGTCATTTTTATTTTGAAAATGTGCCGCGAAACAAGGTTGGAGAGAACCACTATAACGTCTGGCGTAAAGTGTCCAACCATTTTAACCAAACTCCATGCTTATCTACAACATCCTAATTTATATTAAAAAACTTATTGCAAAGTAACTTCATATGGGCACAATCTAAATCTGCACCATTTGTAAAATGACAACATAGTAATTGTAGTCTGTCCAAATTGGAGGTGTATAACTTACTAAAAACCTACTTTTTTATGGCTAGACACAAAAGGACATATATGATGAGTTCAGTCTTTTTAGTGTAACGGCTTTGCTGTTTCTACAGTTGTGAGCTTTCGTTTCAAATGCTTGTTCTTATATTATTGCTTTTGATGTTTCAAACCTATGAAGGTTGAAGTTTTGACAGACTAGTTTGGTTTCGATACACTCAAGCATTTTCAATACTAAAGCGATTAGTGACTACAAAGAAACAGACGAGACGCATTAGTCCTTAATATTTAGAATGCTTGCAAGTAGCAAGATATGTTATTATTCATATAAACTATTTGTGCCCTATATTTATCATGCCGTTTTATGTAAATTTAGATAATCCATTATACAGTACTATGTTGTAATAATTAAAAATTTCATTAGTTAAATTTTAGTTTAAATATCTTGCATTGTTTGGAAAAAACTATTTGACTTCATATAAAAGTTATAATTGTAATTTCATGGTTGTTGTGACTTAATATCACTGGCCATTAGCATTAGGCCTACTTTCAAAGTTGAAACAAAATGTGTTTAACAACACACTAGTACAACTTTCACTGAATTACAGGTGTCTCATAACAGGCAAAAAAGGCAGAAAAAAACTACTCACTAATCCATAGCCAAGGCTTTCCTAATTGTGGTAAGCTGGGTCTGACGATTTGACAAACATTTTCAAAAGAGGTTCCAAGTTTACCGCTTTCGACGTTTTCTCCTCTTTGGCTAGCTTCAAAACTCAATAGCAAGGGAGCAAGCTGTTGCAAACTATGGAAGGGAAAACATAACAACACCAACAAGAAGTACAAAGTTTGATCATACCCGCTGAATTAGTAAATCAAGATCCAAATTCAAAACACTTTATTACTTAACCAGTAAGCTCTAATCCTAATATTAGATCTTCATGAGCAAATTTGGTCTGTTGACAGAAGATTGTTTATTATTCATATGATAGCGATTGGTATAAATATAGTAAACAATTGCAGGGTTCTTATGGTTACGCTTTATTTTCATCGAAATTGTTAGACAAGACCTATGAAGTTATTTTGCCCCTCATGTAGCATGTTGACTCTCAGGCAGGCAATAATTAAAAAAACCCAAAGCTTGTTTACTTGTTGGACGATCAAACTCAAAAATTTCTTCTAAAAAGTATTCACACTGTTTAAAAAGAAATTTTGTATTAAATGTGAGCTGTCAAAACGATAGCACTGAAACTACAAGAGTTGGCTTAAAACAGTTAATCGTAAATAGTAAACTTGTGTAAATTTTCCCATACAGGAAAATTTTATGAATCTCGCTTTGAGTTTAATAAAGTGTGTCAAAGACGTAAGTAGGGAGGGAACTTCACGTATTTTAAAAGGGGTCAACAGTCACTGCTTGTGTAAGCAATATACCAAAAGGAAGTATTATACATTAGAATATGTATACTACATCAACTAACCAGAAAAGATTATTATTAAATTGTTTAAGTTTGGTTCTGTAAAATTGGCTAACATCATGTAGTTAAAATACGCAGAAAAGTCACAATACCAAATTATTTTAATAAACATAGAGTTAAATTTATAATTTTTTTTGCTAGTTTATTTCCAAATAGTTTTCTTTTGCTTTGTTAGATGTACTAGGCATATTAATGTTTGTGTAAAACATTATTTCTAACACATTTCTTGTTCTAAAGATTATAAAATGTGACCAATTGTCAACATGTTTTAATGATGATTTGGCTTTTACTAATTTACACCTGGATATCCACGTCTGCAAATTGCTTACTTTAGGGTTACAGTCTATGGAACATAAAATTGAAGCTCTACATACGATATAATCTATGTTTGAAAATTATAATGTTCAGTAACCAGAACTTGAAAGATTTGCACTTCTACTAAATTGTAGCATCATTTTGCTGTAACAGTTGCTTTAGGGAGTTTGGGTGATAAAGGTTTATGGCTCAAATACATATATTATTGGCAAGAAAAGATAAGCTGAAAGATGCTAGTTTTGAGCATTTTCTCGTGCAAGATTGCAAGTGTGGTACAAATCAATTTGAAATTGCAAATAACATGATACCATTTTCAAGTGTCAACGGTCATAGTCAAGCTAAGTCAATGCATCAAAATTTAAAAATCATTCAAGGGTGTAATAAAAACACAAACAGAAAAAAGTAAAGGTATTTATATATCAATATGAGAGTTACATTGCCTATTGCTGATTGGTGCAGAGTAAAAGCTGGTTAGCTTATCACAGCATTCTGCTTGTGGTATCAAAATGTAATTGGCTCTTGACCTTGGTATATTAGCTGGAAGGCAATTAAGAAAAGTTCATTTTAAGTGCAACAGTTTTAGAGAAAGCAATTACCTTTATCAACAAAAATAAGAACAAAATTCATTCCAGGATATACTTTTGTCTTACCAGCGTGAAGAAGTATGGAGAAGTTTGATGAGGATAGCAAACCTGTTAGTTGGAGAGCTGAGAAGTCAAACATTTGTAAAATACCTGGAGTTTTTTGGTCAGTTTTAATGTTCTGCATTGTTTGCAGCAGTTTTATAGTTTTTGGAATTTACGTTCTACAGAGAATGCAATCTACAACACAAGAAATGAAATCTTTACAACAAGAATTTGAAAGATTGAAACTCGAGTCAGATTATTTCAACCGCCAAAAGGTAAGAAAAATCTATTGGTATTTCTAATGTTAAGTAAGCTTTGTGTCAGCTAGTAGAGAATCACAGCTTAGAAAAACTTTAAAAACTATACTGCTTTTATAAACATTCTTTTGAAACTTCAAAGCTATCACTTCATGATGGTTTGATTACCACTCAGGCTATTTACATGTGAAAGTATAGTATGAAATTATTTTCTATTGTTCAGAAATGTTAGTTTGCATAGACCATAGAAACATATTCCATAGAGGTATAGACCATAGAGGTATAGACTATAAAAGTACAGGCCTTAGATGCTCACAATGGTATTTATCTTACAGCCTCAAGCAGCAGAATCCAGAGTTAAAAGGCAGTCAGGTTCCAGGTGAGTAGAATTTGCATAAAACTAAGATCTGATCTGCAAGTGAGTTGCACTTAGCCTTGTCAACTATCATGTTGATATATTCAGTCAATTGTTTTTCCACCAATCAAGGTTTCAAATAATTTGTTGATGCTATGTTTCGAGCCAAAATAATGCAAGAATTTTTTGATGCTGGAAGGTTTCCTACTGCCTGTGATGAGTTTAGTTGTGCTTACTAAAAACCATCCAATCGGTCGGCTGGGAGATCTTCAAGATTCGCTTTAAAAATTTAATACAGACAAACCATAAAAATGATTAACTAGCATTTATGTTGTTTAAAAACACATGAAAAAAAGCTATTGTAAACAAAAGCAATAATAAAAACCTGTTGTTTTCAGAGGTCTTACCAATGATTTTTTAAGAATGAGAAGAGGGAGACAACCTTGGAATCCAGGTCAATCAAGAAACTCCGGACTAACAGGCATACCGGGACAGCAACGAGAACATTCTCTGTGTAGTTGTCCAGGACCTCAAGGACCGCCAGGACTGCCAGGACAAGATGGTAACAACGGTATCCCGGGGCAACCCGGACGAGATGGCATGGATGGCGCTCCAGGATCATCTGGGGAAGATGGCATGATTGGTCCACCAGGACAGCCTTGTGTTTCTGGACAGCCTGAGTGTGACGTTGCACCAGGAGCGCGACTAGCACCAGATGACTCTATTTCTTCAGGTAAGTTATAAATCCCTCAATCAGCTACTAAAAACCTACTTTGTAACCATGCATTTATCACGTTTTTATTGGTTGTTTTAATTGGTTCTTGCACCGATAGGAACATATTTGACAAGGTAAACTACAACTCGACTTTCAAAGTAGGTTTGTTGGAGACAAAATTTTCATTTGTGTTTTACGGGCAAAAGCCAATTGCAAAGAACATTAAACAAAATTATGATATACTTCATTTCAAATTAGAGTGAAAAATGTTTTTGCAGTTGATCTAGTTTATGGAAATTCAATCAGGCAATGAAAATGCTAAATAGACTTCTGTCATAAGCAAAAACAACTATTTGTTACACTTTTGAAGCGCCCATTGAAACTGAGTTAGCCATCATACATGCTTACCTTTCAACCCAATGAAATGTTTACGTAGAGGAAACTGGACATCACACAGATTTCACATGGTTCATGAGAAGCACAAGATAATAGTACTTTGTATTATTGCTCAGATAACTGTAGTTGTTAACTGAAATCTGCATATTGAGGTGAAATATCCAGAAAGGTAAAAAACCTCACAGAGATTAAACTTTTAGAAATGTAAATTTTGATTAAAAACAAGCAAGCTGTAATATAAGTTTAAAACTTTGATTTAATGGTTTTGTAAAAAAAACAATTGATGCATGTTAATTGTATTTACTCAATTAAATTACATTTTTTTAGAGGACTATAAGTCGATACGCGGGTATGGTGGTTTCAAAATTAGGGCTTAGACAATCAGCGTTTTTTGTATAAGAACAAATCAAAAGTTTTAAACCCTTACTAGATTGTAAGAATAAATAAAATTGTGAAATGTGGGTTGTATGCCGTGTATTTTCTATTATCATTCGTTATTTCTAAAGACACCTTGTTGCAGGTAAGTGAAAGAAAATGCTCTCAATGTAATGTAAAAATGCTTCTAGATCAAAATCTTATTATTTTCCTCAATAAACAGTAAGAAAAACCATATTACTTTTTAAAAAATCATTATGTTCCGTTTGTTTTTAAAAGGAAACTTTAAACTCAACAAAAGCAGTTTTTCAATTAATTAAAAAATAGTTTACTTGTGGAAAATTATGTGTAAAGTTTCAAATTTTGTCGTACATTGTTTGATTATAGCTAAATAATAAACACATGCTTTGTTCAAGTCGGCACGATTGAGATTATTGTATGAAACTCAGAAAAAAGTAGTTTCAAGCAATTATTTGTATTATATTGAACTTGCAGCAAGCAGCACCTTTGTAAGATGGGGAAGTCATGAATGCCCACAAGTTGCAGAAAGACTTTATCAAGGTAAGATATTTTACTAAACAAGAAATAAGCTTCACATATGTTATACTTATATGTATATATAACATATGTTAAACAGGTTTTGCAAAAAATGCAAAACAAATCTAAAACAGACGGAAAAGAGGTTGCAGAAATTTTTTTTTCGAGTCTTTATTAAATGAAATGGTAGTAAACGATAAATAAACAATTACAAAATACTAAATTTATTCGTTGCTTTAAATAATATTGCTATATATTTCCTTGTTGTAGTGTGATTTCTCTGTATACAACACTGCTAAAAGTGAGAAAGGTTTAGGTGTTTACAGGTATGGTGTTCTTGCATAATCTATGCATTATCCATAATCAATAAAACAGCTTTCTGTTGCCATAGAATTGGAGAATAAACAACGATATGTTTCTGTTTGTCATAAAATACCAATAAACCATCTTAATCCAACTTTATAGGCAGAGAACAAAAATGGTTTATAATGGTTACTAAAGCAAACAAAAAGTCATAAAAGTACACAGAAATACACCCATATGTGCATGCTTGCATAAGTGCGCACTTAAGTAGATACATACAAGTATGCATACCCAAATAATGTATTAAATATATACAGAAATACAAGATCATATTATTAGTTAAGTATGTACATACATACGTACATAAATACATATGTACATAAATACATACGTACACACATACGCGCATACACACACGCATGCATACACACATATGTACGTACATTCATACATATGTACATACATACATATATATGTACGAGCGTGCGTGCGTGCATACATACATACCTACATACATACATACATACATCCATACATACATGAATACATTCATACATGCATACACTCATACATACATACATGCATGCATGCATGCATACATACATACATACATACATTCATACATACATACATACATACATACATACATACATACATACATACATACATACATACATACATACATACATACATACATACATACATACATACATACATACATACATACATACATACATACATACATACATACAAACATACATGCATACATACATCCATACATACATGAATACATTCATACATGCATACACTCATACATACATACATACATGCATGCATGCATGCATGCATGCATACATACATACATACATACATACATACATACATACATACATACATACATACATACATACATACATACATACATACATACATACATACATACATACATACATACATACATACATACATACATACAAACATACATACATACATACATACATACATACATACATACATACATACATACATACATACATACATACATACATACATACATACATACATACATACATACATACATACATACATGCATACATACGTACATACATACATACGTACATACATACATACATACGTACATACATACATACGTACATACATACATACGTACATACATACATACGTACATAAATACATACGTACATACATACATACGTACATACATACATACGTACATACATACGTACGTACATACATACGTACGTACATACATACGTACATACATACGTACATACATACATCCGTACATACATCCGTACATACATACATACATACATACGTACATAAATACATACGTACATACATACATACATATGTACATATGTATGTACATATGTATGTACATACATATGTACATATGTACGTACATACGTACATACGTACATACGTACATACGTACATACATATGTATGTACATACATACATATGTACATACATACGTTTTTACGTTCATTTGTATGTACATATATTTGTACATACATACGTACATACATATGTACATACATACGTACATACATACGTACATGCATATGTACATACATACGTACATACATATGTACATGCATACATACATACATACATGAATAAATGTGTGAATATATACATACATATATGCCCAAAAACATGTATGCAAATACATATTTGAAAACATACATACCTTCATTCATATATACATTCCTATACACATACATATATACGTACGTGCAATATTGTTCATCAACAAATTAAAAAGTAGTTTTTCTACTTTAGTAGGAGTTGCAATGTTCGTAAGTTGAAATGAGTTCTTTTAATTTATATAACTCTTTCTCATTTATATGTTCATAAAAGAGAAAAAATTCAATGTGAAACTAAGCTTTATCAAATTAAAATAATAATTAATTTGGTATAGGGTTGTATCATTTTTGAAAGAGAGTTGTTCAACACAAACTAACAAAACCAATTAACTAAACATTAAATAAATGATAATATTTATGTAAATCCATAATTAGGTAAGCCGCACGTTGCGAAATAGATGTGCACTAATACTGAGAAAATAATCCTTTGGATTTTTGTCTCAAACCTCCTTTTCCTTTTAGCTATTTACTTGATTTTCAAACGCAACATATGATGAACATATGGACATATGCAACATATAATGAAATGTTTCAACCTAATATAATACTTTATATAATCTTGATGCAAAAATGGAGAAAACCAATGCAAACTTTATTCTACTTGTAGTTCTTCGACTCTTGTCTTTCATGGTTGTGAGGAAGTTTTGAATTCGACATTTTGAGGAGACCATAAATTTCTTTTACTGAAATATGCATTAAGTACAGCATCTTTAAAGCTTGATGGGAGGTAGTTTATGATATATATTATAAGCTGTACATGTATGTTTGTATTACTTCAAACTCAAATTGTGGGTTTTCAACAGGATACGCGGCTGCAGCTAATCCAGGGAGTGGGAGAGGTGGATCCACAGAGTTGGAGTGTCTCAATCTTTCTCCATCTTGGCAGGCAAACTCAGTGACAGACATCAACACACTGACCAAACTTTTTGCGGCAAAATTTGCCTTGGGTGAGTTTTCTTTTCACAGACACAAACTGTTTTATGTGTGTTGTTTAGTAGCAACCATGAAAACCATTAAAACGTATTGACAAAATGAGTTACAATAATTGAATATTTAAACACATATGCATAAATTTAGTCAGCTGATTATATCTCTGGTTATACTAAAAAACTACTTAATTAAGCTCTTTGTTCTGTATTTCTTGGTTTTGTGAACTTGTTTGTGTGTTCATTCATTGCATTCAGTTAAACAACCTAAATAATCACAAACATGATCGAGCTTTTATAATATTACACTGTAGCTAGAATATACTACTTTCGTTACAAAAATAGATCTACAACTGAAAAGTTTTTCTATAAAACCATGTTAAAAGCAAGTTTATTGTTTGCGAAGTTTGAAAGTTTATATATATATGTATATATAAAAAGATTGCTGTGAAAACCACTTTACTAAGTATCAAAAGGTAAAATCTCCTATAGCGAGAGCTGAGACAACTACAATATGATTTCAAGTCTTGTAGATTGTTGAGTTTATTTTAAGTATATGGCTCGCAAAAACATTATTTAATTCGCAGGTGGTAACAGAACAGAATGAAAACTGACGTAGCCAGGTTGAATAGTTCATTGATTATTGCCGCTAATAAAATGTCTATTCTTATAGATTTGTCTCAATAACACCATCGTTTGTTTATTTTACCAGGTGATTTTCCTGGAATCTTTGATGAAGCTGCTGACAACTCTATCATAGCCTGTGCAGTATGCATCACTAGTAAAGCTCCAACGGTTAGTATAATGAGTTAGACCTATGATTTAGTCAGGCTACATCACTAACATGCATCGCTGTTGTCTCCAAAAAGTTTTGAGTAGACTCACAAAAAAACAATAAATCACAGTCACTTCTATTTTAGCAGCCCAATCATTTGCTGGTTTAGAGCTGTTTTTCTGCTCTAAATGGTTCTCTAACTAATATTGGCAATTATCAATAATGCCCAGACTTTTAGCATTTCTAATGATGATATAAGACATAGTTTTACTATCCAAATATTTGAAAAACCTATTTAGGCTATATTGTCTACTTTGGGTTATTGAGAAAGATTATGGTGCTATACCTAGTTCGATACAATCACTAAGCCAATAGCTATTTACTTTTCTATAGTTTGTAAAAGAAACTTTGTGTGTTTTCTCAAAAAATCAGTTTACATACTGTTAGGCTTTTGATAGCTTACTTTTTCAAACTCTACAACCATTTGTGTAGCTGGTTGAAAAATCAGATACAATTTTGTCCCGCAACCATAGCATTAAAAGTACTGTTTATCTACATGGCATATCATTATTATAGCTGTGTATCAAGCTTCTACCATACGTTACATGTAAATAGTAAAAGGCTAACTTCTCAAAAACCATATTCAAACAATTTTCTTAAGGTTGTTTTGTGAAATCGTTACATATGAGATACAAGCCAGTACCGTACAAACTTCAGTATTGAATATGAGCAGTCAAGTTGGCCAAAGAAAGCAATTTTTTTTTATTTTACAGAGCCAACTAAAATAATATTTCAATTGTAATTTGTTTTATTCTATTATGAAAAGATAATACGGTTATCCGCGATGAGAGGTGAATGGCGTATTGCTGTGAACCTACGTATTTGGCACCAAAACAGATAAAGGACCAAATGTTGATTCATAACTGGAACTTGCTTGAATCAGTGAAATAACTGACCTTTTGATTGCATCATAAATTTTCTGAAATCTGAAACGCTAAACACTGGGCCACTAAACATTTGCCTGTTGTAGCGTCAATATTTACTAAGTTATTTTTAAAAATTATTTATAGGTTAGAACTTCAAATACCCTCTGCACAATTGTCATTGTGACTGAATTTACTAGGAAGTTGTATAATGTACTGTAGTGTTGTTGAAGTAGTTTGTTCTGTTGAAATGATGATACAATTTTTCAAGTGTTATTTTAGAACATTTATATGACTAAAATTCAGAAGTGGATCCTAAAAGGAAATAATCAATAGATATTCACTCAATTACCGGAAGTTCTTAAATAATAGTTGCTTGGTTAATTCTAATGGTTATGAAAAAACAACAGCAGTTGCAAATTTTATCAAACTTTTTCAAACACAGCATGAAAACAATAATATTAATAGTTAGATATGAGTTGTGAGAAGAAATATTTTTTGACTAGATACAATAGTTAATGTTTCGTTATTTTAAAAAGGGTCAGCAATATCGTTATTTTAAAATTTCTTTGCACATAACAATTATGGAAAAAAGCTAATTTTAGAGGTTTCGTCAGATATAACTTTACCTTGACATCTAGCTGCGTATTTTTACTAGCTGATGAGATTAGTTACATCAGCTGAGTGAATACTGATTTTAGAACCAAGCATTGCATAACATAGCAGGTACTTTGCAAAAGTTGTATAATCAAACCGGTACATATCGCTGAAGTTGGTAGACTGTAAGTTGCAAAACTAAGTGTATGCAAAAACAAAGGTAGACACATTTATGAGCTTTCCAAAAAATTTTTTTTTATGTCTGTCTTTACTTCAAATAATTAATTTAATTATAATTTTCCATGTAAAATGAGAAGCACCAATCCTCAGTGTACTGCAGTTTATACATTGAACTTTTAAGTAACAGCTTTAAATTTTAGTCTAATTGTACTGTTAATTCATTGAATAAACAAAATTATATTTGTTCTCCCATTGTACAAGCAATTTATTGGATAAACACCATTATAATTGTTCACTAATCGTACCAGTGATTTATTGAATAAACATCATTGTATTATTTCATCAGATAACACTACCAGGAACAGTTGACTGCTTAACTGGATGGCATAAAGAATATGATGGGTACCTCATGGCATCTTCACGTAAGTTTTTACCGCATCGTAATGATTTTAAAGAGCATTTTGTAGGACTTCAACTTACATTAATAAATTGGGAAAAAAGAAACGTCTACATAACATATTCACATTAGTAATTCATTTTGCTTGTGCTACTATTAAAACTTTACAAAAGAAGCTTTGCAATCAGATGAGATAAAATATTAATTTAATCTAAATTAGCACATAAAAGTGATCAAAGGTGGTATAAGTTATAACTACTATAAATTTTAAAATGCTGCAGCTGTATTAGTGCTCAGTTTAGCTAAAGACATACAATTTCAACTACAAAAAATTTTGGTGAAAAAGACATGATGTAAGGTTTGAAGTGAAAGTATTGTAAACTTTGACAACGACATTACAACAACGTTTTATAACAGTAAGAGTTTCTTTCAGCTTCTGAAAATAAATCACATTTACTCTTCACTATATTTTTAGCAAAAATATGCAGTGTTAGTAGTTTAGCTTTTCAGTTTACAAAATCAAATATAAAGTCGCCTGATTTCCTTGACATATTTTATAAATTTATTGAAAAAGGTATTCATTTTATAAATAGACAGCACCAAAATTTGTAAAATGGCAGCCCAGAAACAAATCTGCTGCAAATGATCGCAAAGCTCATTGCATTATTCCTATGTTTTAAGCAAGAGACAGAAAATAAGTGCAGTTGTTTTCAAATCAAAAACAATTGAAAAACTTTACCTTACTAATGCTGAAATCCTTGATTTTAGAGTTATGTCGGCTCTGTGATTATTTACAGCATTCCCGAATGAAGTTTTCTTCTCTTCAAGAAACTACTGCGTAGATAAAAATCCGGATTATTTTACTGGTCACAATGATGCCAATGGAATGAAGTTGACGTTTGTACAAGCCGGATCCTGCTTTGGAGGACTTGTGCCTTGTAACCAATACACTGAAAACCACTTGTTGGCTTGCGCTGTCTGCTCAAAGCTCAAAGATTGAATGCTTAAAAGCACATGGAGTTAAGTTTTTGCTAAACATTTATGCAAAAACTAATTATGTTTAAGATGACTGCATTGTTCTACTCGAGATTACATTTTATTTACATGTAGGAACTGTATGTAAGATCTTTGAAGTGTAAATATATCTATATATACAAACTGCCAAAATGAATTTACCTTTCCAACAATATCAAAATTGATTACTCCCCATGTTGTGATAAAAGTAAGTAGTTTACAATTTAGGTAGAGGCTGCCAATTATCATATGTTTTTATTCAATTACTTGTCAGATAACTTATGCTTATTACATCACCAAAAAAACTGAAAAACAGAATGATTACCAACCGCAGAACGCAGTCCACTACACTTTTTTTGCGCTATAGAGCAGAGGTAGCCTTTGTATTAGTAATTGTCTAATTATGAATCCAGTACCTTAAGAGGTATAATAGGTATGATTACGTACAGCGTGAACTTCTAGCTTGAAGAGTGTATTCTGTCTTGGTTAAGAGGTTCACTTCTTGAGCCATTGCGCTTAATATATGTTAGAGCAATCTCAAATAACAATTATGTTTTCTACGCATTCCATAAAAAGAAAATAAATTTCTGCTCAGTCATTTATGGCATCATAAATTATATCTGTTCCTCTAATGAGAATTTATTAATATATGTTTCCTGGTTAAAGAGTTGAACTTTACCAAAATTGAATGAAGCACGACAAGCTTTACCACAAAAGAGGTTAACAGGTGAAACTGATAGTGACATACATGTTGTTGAAACTTTATTAATTTATTTAATTATTGTTCCAGTTCACTCATTCAGATGTTTGTAGTAATAACTAAAGTTATGCTTTTTGATAGAAGAAGTTTTGACAAAAGAAGAACAAAGTTTAAACTATTGCACAATGTTTGGATAACTTGATAGCTAAATTTTACATTCCTGCTGATACAAAAATACCAAATTTGGTTAGTTTAGATCTTGGATTATTTTGGCAGAACAGATCACCTCTAAGATCAAAAGCCCTTGCAACTGATAAAAAAATACAAATATTTTCCGATAAAATCGCGTTTTGTGTTTAAGTGTTTTGTGACTTTGGTTGTAAAAGAATTATCATAGCTAATTGTTTGAACACAGAAAGAAGAAATTGAAAGTTTTGCCATAATACATGTACATGATTATACTTTGATTACATCAACATAGTGCAAACTGCTGCACTTTTAGCAGGTTTAATGCAAACTTTCAGTAATCTTTCAGTCAGGCTGAAAAAGATATTTCATCATGACTAGTCGTCTACTAGTCCGAACTGCTATCAATTTAATATGTGGTGTAACTGGTAAAAGGTTCCAGTTTTAGCTTTACTGACTTCAGACCCAATACCCTGCACCTAATTTTGTAAAAATATTATCTCTCTATTATTTTTTATAGTTTATCTGGCGTAGTTGGTTTTGAAAAGCTTTAATCAAAACATTGAAATATTTCGTCTTTAGGACAACCAAAACAAGTTAATGCACCGTCAGATGTTTTTGATTTCAAAAAGAATATCTGTGTTACCAAAGTCTCCATCCTTTGTGAACCTGCTGATGTGTGCAACTGCTGATGGAAGTACAATTTATGGATATCAGAAAAAGGTTCAGATTAGGTTTTGATTTCACAATGGAATATATGAGTACCAATAATTGTTCAATATTCACCAATGACTATGTAATGCTAAGAAAATGCATAAAAATTTTAAAAATCATTTAAAGGTGTGAAAAATTACACAAACAGACAAAATAACATTATTTATATATAAACATGAGCGTTACATTGCATGTTGCTGATTGGTGCAGAGTAAAAGCCTGTTGGCTTACAAGAGCATTATGTTTATGGTATCAAAATGTTGTGGAATGTGATCCACTGAGACCTGAGCTAAGGGCTGAGCTAAGCCAAGCCGGGCTGTGCTCAGTCAGGCAGAATAATGAGGTCAGAGTTTAGCCAAGCCAACCCAGAGCCGTGCCGAGTCCAGACCGAGCCGAGCCGTGCCGGGTCCAGCCAAGTAGAACGGAGGCGGAGCTTACTAGCTATATAAGCTCGAACATTTGTGTAGAAGAGCAGAGCTGTTCAAGGCCTGTTCGTTGTCTGTTACTTGATCATTCTTGTACAACTTATGAACTAAGCAGAAATATATGTATAAACTCAAGCACCGAGTCTTGTACTAGTGGAGGAAAAGTGAAGGTCGCACAAAACCTTTACAAAAGTATAATTGGCTCTTGAATTTGGTATATTAGCTGGAAGGCAATTCAGAAGAGTTCATTTTAAGTGTAACAGTTTTAGAGAAAGTAATAACCTTTATCAACAGAGATAAAAACAAAACTTGTTTCAGAATATATTTTGTCTTACCAGCGTGAAGAAGTATGGCAAAGTTTGACGAGGGTAGCAACCCATGTACATACATTTATATAGTTACATAAGTTCATACATACTTGTGTACTTACATCCATACATGCATATATACATGTACATAAATTATTACATACTTGAATGCATGTTATATAGATAAATATACCGTAAGACCTCTAATTGAATGCAACCTCTATTTGAACGCCACCTCCAATTGACCGCCACCCGTAAAGAAGCGTTTAAAAATAGATCACCACTCTCCAATTGAACGCCACCTTCATTTGACCTCCACCTTGACATTACTTGATCTTTACGAGCCTATAATCTTAATTGATTAGCAAAAAAGTGTTGACAAAATTGTACTAATATTGAATCGTTTATACCAATATCAGTTAATTCTTCCATTGTCCAATTCCAAAGCTTTTCTTTTTTTTCCGTTAAAACTTTGAAAGCAACGCCGCACCAATAATCAATAACGGTATCAGGCTAGTAGTAGCTCTCTGTTTCTATTTCGAAATAGCCTACGTTTATATAAAAAAACGGCTTAAATTTACGATGGTAGATGAACTTTCACAGCAACACTGTAAAAATAATTACTGTCTTAGGCTAATAGTGGTTCCTTGTTTAACTGTTCAACTGTTCTTGATACCTCGAAGTAACATTATAAAAAGTACCAAAAACATTTTTAAGTTTACGATGGTAGAAGGAACTTTGAAATCAACACCATAGAAATAACTACTACTGTTTAACGCGGTCCTAATACATGTACTTTAAAGGACATGCATATAAAAACCAGCTCCATAGTTTTGGACTAAAGGTTACATTTATTGAGAGTAAAACTTCTATGCATTGCTGAAATGCAGCTCGTGAAAGTTTGCTCTCCCAAAAAATTGTTTGGACACTAATATTGACTAGTCCAGCAATGCAGAAAAAAAGTTACGGCAAGAAAACATTGGGGAAGGTATTGGACAACTATAAGATGTTTGTTTCATTGAAAGCAACAATTAGCACTCAGCTATCCGAGCAAACGATGGAATATTTCTGTTTTAAAAACGCTAATTTTTGTTCCTGTATGAAATTCAAGTATGGTTCGTTTAGGTCACTTGTTCATAAGTATATATTTGTATCATTTGATAGATTATTGCTGTATAACTTAAAACATGCAATTTTACAGCATTTTATTTGATAACGCGCTTGCAGCTATCTTAACGCAGCTTACAATGGATCGAAGCTCATAACTCCACTTCTATTGCACATAAAAAGCTAGTTTTGGCTGCAAACTGTAGAAAACATATTAGTGAGTGCAATGAGCTTTTATTCAACAATGTTTAACAGAACTTAAGAAAAAATAAAAGTGTCTTCACACTTAGACTGAAATAAATTCTGAAAATGCCAACAATTTGCTAAGAAGGACACAGGCTATAATATCATCACAGGTAAATTGCAAGCAATGGATATCATCTGGTAGAGATATTTCTCAGTTTTTGATGCACATTTATTAAAGAGATTTTTGACAAGTTAAAGGTAAGTGAGCAGATTAATTGCATTCGAAATGTTTAATATGTGTCTATTTGAACATCGCCTCCAATTGACGGCAACTATAGAAGAAATGTTGAAAAATATTGCGCCATGGCGTTCAATTAGAGGTTTAAGGGTATACTTACATGTATACCAACATACTTGTATACATACATATATACATATACACATACATATATACCTACCCATGTAAATACATAATACTTACATACACACTTACATATATGCATACAACCATACACCAACAAATACTTAGTTACATACAAACATCGCTACATACATAAATACATACTTAAACACAAGAATATCTACATATATACATGCATGCATACCCACGTACAAACTTACAATGATGTTCATCAACAAATTGAAAGGTAAGCTCTCTACTCTTAGACTATTACTGAATGTTATGTCCATAAATTAAAAAGAATTATCTAAATTTGTATACATCTTCATTATTTCTCTGTTCAAGAAAGTAAAAAAGAATGAATTTAGGCTTTACTGAAGTGACTTGGTACCTCATTTTGTGTTGGTTTGTAACATTTTACGATTTTCTGTATTAACCATTATAAATACAAACATACCTATATAAATATACACAGACAGATACAAGTATAGTACATAAATAGTACATACATACATACATACACACATACATACATACCTACACACATATGCCATATGTACATGCATATGTACATACATACATACACACATATCTACACGCATACATAAATGTATACATACATACATACTTCGTACATATCTGAATACACACTTTATACACATGCGCATATGTCATTCGTACGCACGTATGCACATACGCATGTATGTATGTAAATACGTATGTGCGTACATACGTATGTACATATACATACATACATATGTAGGTACATACATATGTACATACATATGTACATACGTATGTACATACATATGTATGTAATACATACTACATAATTTATTTACAAACATACATGCATGGATTATGTATGTGTCTACATACAAATGAATGTATGTACATATGTATGTATGTATGTGTGTACATGTACGTACATACATCTGTATGTACATATATATGTATGAATATATGTACATACATACATACGTACATACAAACATACATACATACGTACATACTTTTGTACACACGCTTGCATGTATGCGTCTATGCACATACGCACATATGCATGTACGCACGTATGCATGCCTGTACATCTGTATGTATGTACATACGTATGTATTTATGTTCTTACATATGTATGTATGTACATATGTATGTACATACGTATGTGTGTACATATGTACATTCATACTTACGTGCCTACGCATGTACACACATGTGCATGTACACTCTTATGTATGAATGTACATATGTATCATTGTATGTACACATGCATGTAACTACACATGTTTACACATTTGTACATATGTACGTACATACACATGTACACACATTTGTACATATGTACGTACATACATACGTACATATATACATTCATATGCATGCATATACATATGTACATACATGTACATACATTTACATGCATGTATAAACCTATATACATACGTCAGTACAAGCCTGAATATATACATACATAAATACGTAATTAAACACATGCATACCGTGATCCCTATATATATACCTATATAGATAAGTATGTACGTACATACTACATTGCTCATTAGAAAACGAAAAATATTTTCTCTCCTGCTGTAGGGGTTGTTATGTCTGTAACTTGAAATGAATCATCTGAAGTCATATAAATCATTTTAATAATCTGTTCAAAAAAGAAAAAAAGTGAAACTAAGCTTCATTACACTGAAATAGTACTTCATTAAGTACTGGTTTGTTTTGCTTTATACAGAAAGTTGCAGTACACATGCTAAATCAAGTAGCTAAACATGAAATTAAGTACGATATTTTCATATATTCATACTGTGGTAAGCTGTGTGGTGAGCAATAGTTGTGTATTAGTATTGAAAAAATATTTTGGCATTTTAGTGTCAAATGTTTTTCCCTGTTTTCTTTTTATGTAATTTTCATATAATCTATGATGAATTGCTTAAATAAAAAATACTGCTTACTAAAAAGCACACAAACAAAGAGCTGTGTGCAAAAACAAAGAATTACAATATACGCTTTAATTCATTAGCAGCTATTTGGCTTGTGTTAATACCGGCTGCAAGAAAGTTCTGGATTAGGTATCTTGAGATGACCATGAAATTTTTTTAATAAAGTACGCACTAATTGTCACAAGGTTAAAGTTTAATGAGAAACAGTTTCTAATATATTATATAGGGAGCACAGACCATATTTGTTTAAACTCAAATGGTTACCTTTCTACAGGATTTGCAGCTGCAGCAAATCCAGGAAGTGGGAACGGCGGATCAACAAACTTGGAGTGTCTCAATCTTTTTCCAGAATGGCAGGCAAATTCAGTGACAAACATCAACACACCAACAAAGATTTTTGCCGCAAAGTTTGATTTGAGTAAGTTTTTACTTTCAGGATCAAACTGCTCGTGGCTGTTATTTAGTAACCGCCATGAATACCACCAATAATTCACTGATAGAATGATCTACAATAATTGAATATTTGGGCACAAAAACAAACATTTGCTAACCTCACTATCTTTCTGCTTAGAATAGAAACCACCTGCCTGTAGCCTTTGTATCTTTATGGTTATTTAAAATGTATTTATTCTTTCTCTAAAAGTATTTTTAGTATACTTTTATGTTTTAAGTGTGTTTATTTGTACCCCCTAATAATTTACTGATGGAATGAATAGCTATAAATACCAGTATTTAGACACATGTAAATAAATTTAGTTGTTTAATTACATCTCTGGTGATACTGAAAACCTAGTTCAGCTCTCAGTTTTGTATCTTAAGAGTAATTTTAAATGTCTCAAAGTTCTCTCGTAATGTAGTTTTTTTGTACAACGTCAGGTTTTTTGTGAGTTCATTCAGCACATTTACTTTAAGAACCCAAATAATCACAAGCATAATATCACAATAATATCATTACATTAAATCGTCAATGTTTTACTTGTTACCAACATAAACAAAAAGCTGAAAATATATTTTATAAACCATGTCTTCGAAGCATATAATACGGTTTGCTAAATATAGAAGTCAATATAAACTGATTGTTATGTAAAATACTTTACTGATTATTTGAGGATGAATTTTCTTATGGCTAAAAGTTAGAAAAATAAAGATAACACTTAACTTATTTTAATTTGTTAAAATCTCTTTCCAGCATAGGGATTGTGGAAACATTATTTAGTTAGCTGGTGGTAACAGAACAGGAAAGAAAACAATGATATCAGGTTGCATAGTTTAAGAAGCGTATTATTATAAATTTTTCAAAATAACACCATCAGTTTGTTTATTTTACCAGGTGAATTTTCTAGAATATTTGATGAAGCTGCTGATAACTCCATCATAGCCTGTGCAGTATGCATCACTAGTAAAGCTCCAACGGTCAGTGTAGGAGTTCAGATTATGATGTAGTCAGATACCGTTTACTTCTTGAGTTTTGGTTATATTTTTATACAAACACACAAAAAATAGAAAAATTTGATGTAGTTTTATTTCCATCCACCGCCCAAAGTTCCATCCAGTTTCACCATTCAAATGTTTTTTTTATAAATCAAAATAATTTTATGGCTGTGATTCAGAGATAGATGCTACAAGGGAATAACCACTTGAGACTCAAACTCAAAATTCAATTACTGGTATTCAATAGGTAGTAGTCAATTATATGGCTAATATTTAATAGCTGCTTGACTGCATTTGAGAACTATAAAAACATCAGTTACAAGATTCATCAAATTTCATCAGACACAAAAATATTAAATTATAAATAGCAATAATTTATATGAAGAATGGGCAAAATAATTTTTCTGTAAATACAATAATTAACTTTTTGTTTGTTCTTTAAAAAGCGGTCAGCTATGTGGTCAGGCTTTTTTGAAGTGCCTTTTTACATTAAGTATAAATTAATTCATAATTATTTAATAATATTAATAATGAAAAAAACTTACACCAGAGGTTTTATAGGATATGTGGTTTTGACATCTAGCCTGAGTGTAAATAGCTAGCGAATTTAGTTACATCGGCAAAATGAAAGCCCTACATACTCGTATGTTGACAGCCATGTGATGTGTTTATTACTTCAATTTTTGTTCTATTTTCCTATTGATGAAATAAACAAACAAACATAACAAAATTACCACATTTCAAAAATGTTATATTCAAACTGGTACATATTTCTGGAATTGGTAGGCGGTAAGTTTGAGAACTCAGCGTATACCCGACCTATATGATAGTAGCCATAACTATAATATTTGCAAAAAAAACTTATTGTTTTTGTCTTAATTTCAAATTTTTTTATAAACCTCAATGTAAAATGTTGAACAGCGATTGGCTGATTACTGCCATTTATACATTGTTCCTGGAAATAGCTACTAGTAAACTTTCAGTAACTGTATGAGTCATTTCTTGAGTAATATAATTATATTTTTTTATCAGATGATGCTGCCAGGAAAAGTTGACTGCCTAAATGGATGGCATAAAGAGTATGATGGGTAGCTCATGGCATCTTCGCGTAAGTTTTTATAATAAATGTATAATAAGTTTGTTTAATAATCACTTATGAAATGTTACTCTAACATGATGGTTCTTTACCTTTTATGCCCCATTCCCCTTTTCCAAACCTAAAGACAGAAATTCCCTTCTCCCAAATCCTTCAAATAATGCACTGCAACTAGATAGTGAACTTTATTTACATATATAACTTATATACATATATATATATATATATATATATATATATATATATATATATATATATATATATATATATATATATATATATATATATATATATATATATATATATACATGTATACATGCATTTATTACAGTCATATTTACATGGAATATTAAAAATGAATGCACATTGAAACTCAATATATCTATCCTTGTAAGACAGTCAGCAGACTAGTGCGATTTCTGTGTTTGTTTGGAGCTGACCAGAATTTTGATATTATGAGTTGTTGTAGATAGAGCACACCGTAGGTCAGCTTCTACTTCCAGACGATTTCTAGATTTGCTCTTTATGGTTAGCATTGCTAGAAATTCTGACTCGCAAAGATATGTGGAAGCAAATGGTATGAGCATCTTGAAAGCGGCCAGGCTTATGTTGGGATACAATCTTTGGGCCTGAACCCAAAAGTGCTCTATTGAAAGCTCCTTGAAGTCATCTTTTAATGCAAAGTTGTTTGTCAGCTCCAAAAACTCCTCCTGAAGCTGTTCCAGAATCTTGTGGACATTGCGTCTGAAAGGGTATCGGGTCAGGCTCATCAATTGCTCATTCCTAGGATCTAACTTTGGAAAATATCTCTCAAACTCTGCTATCAAGCTGTTCAAGTGATGCTTTATGTCAGTTAGCAAAGAAGCGGAAGGAGCTTTCTTGTCAACTATTGAATGCAGAACTGAAAATTAAACTCTTACATTCCCTGTAGCCAGTCTGTCCACCCAGAGTTTGAGCTTGTCCTTGAATGCATCGATACTATCAGCTACATTCAACACATTTCTGTCTCTACCTTGCATCTTTGTGTTAACTTCATTGATTGAAACAAATATGTCAACCAGGTAAGCAAGACACTGATGGAAGCCTTCCACCTGCATTGAAGCCAGTAGTTTGGGTTTGTTATGAGTTTTCAAGAACTCATTGACCTCTGCTCATAGATTGAAGAAACGCAGAAGCATGTTACCCTTTGATAACCACAAAACTTTGGTGTAGAACAACAGTGATGAGTGCACAGCATCCATATCTCGCATAAATTGTGGAAGAGACGTGTTTGTAAGGCAGAGCCTTTGATAAAGTTTACTACTTTAATCACTGAAGAAAGGTGTTCCTGAAATCCTTTGGAAAAAGCTTTTGCTGCTATCGCTTGTCTGCGAATGAAGCAACGGGTACTCACCACTAAAGGATTTTTGTCTTTTACCAACTGTGCAAATCCAGCACGACAGCCAAGCATGGCTGGAGCACCATCAGTGCAAACTCCAATTAGTTTACCTCAGTCCAGATGTTCTTTGCTGAAAAAGTCGGAAACCAGGTTCATAACATCAGCAGCTGTGGTGGTCTCTGTTAGAGGACTGCAGAGCAGAAATTCTTCCTTAATTGTCTCTCTGTGTACATAGCGTGCAAACACTATCAGCTGCAAAATGCTAGCAACATCATTAGATTCATAAAGTTTAATGGCGAACATGGGAGATGATTTGATCTTTTCAATTACTTGCCTCCTTGTGTCTGCAGACATATCATCGATCATCGATTTCCCTGTGCTGTCTGAGAGGGATAAGTCAGCTATATTTTGAGCGGCTGGGTCTTCAAGAATAATATTAGTACACTCCAGCAGACAAGGTTTAACTAATGTTTCACCAATGGTGTGTGGCTTCTTATCTCTGGCGATATGGTAAAACAAAGCATAGGATGCCTCGGTAATGGCCTGTGCTTGGATATGAAAGCTGCCAGTAGAATCCAGTTTTGCCTGCTTGAGTTCTCTCTCTTTAGCTTCAAAGAACGGCTTTGATTTATCCATGTGTTCTGCATGTTTATTTCTTAAGTCTTGCTTAAGTTGATGTGGTTTCATGGAGTCGTTAGCGAGCACTTTCAAGCACAAAACGCATTGTGGTACTTCGATGCCGCTTTTGATCATACAAGTGAATCCATAGTTATGGTAAGAATCATCATATGTTCGTCTTTTTGTCTTTGACACTTCTAACACCTACAATACGGGATATGTGATCAAAATATTTGAATACGTTCAATATCTACATGAGCAAAACATCATACATATGTTAGCCTACAGAGCAAATTGTCAAAAGTTATACGTTTGTGCAAACCAAATCGGTAACTGAACCATTAATATTGCAGGCATGTGTATGCATGTAATGTAGCAATCCTTACCTTTTCCATAGTTTTAGATCTTGGCTTTGTTGAAACTACCGAAATTCATTCACTCCTCGCTGCCCTTAATATAAGAAAAACTAGTGCCACGGAAATTTTCTTTGGCAGACTGCCAAATTCCCCCCTAAAATCCCAAAATTCCTCCCTGGGGGAATTCCCCCTGGTTAAGAACCACTGCTCTAACGAGAAATAGGTTTATCTATTTCCCTGTCTGAAAAAATGTTTAGACAGTTTGCAAAAATGTACCACAAAAGAAATTTAACTCTAATATTCAGCTTGGTAGCCAAGCACACTAACCACCGCACCATTCCACCACCTTGCCGTATTTCAGAATAACTACGGACATACTTTTTACATGGGATGATTTCTCATGGAGCATGGTACTGCTTGCCATGCTGCCTGCATACTGATATTCCTTTATAACAGACCATACGTTATAAACATGTTAGCAGAAAACACTTGCCCACAAAAATGCTCAACCAGATGAGATAAAAAGTTAATTTGATCTACATCAGCATGGAAAAGCTGTCAGAAGCAGTATAGGTTATGATTGGTATAGGTTTAGAAATGCAGCAACTGTAGTAGTGATCAATTCAGCTAAAGCCCTATAATATCAACTATGAACCTTTATGAGAAAAAATATTTAGTGTAAAGTCTAACGAAAAATTATTAAAAAAACTGCCAACCTCAAGATGACATTTCAAACTAATTTTATAATCTGAAAAGTATCTTTAAATTTATATGAATACCTTGCATTTACTTTGCACTATATTTCAACAAACTATGTGATGCTAATTTTTTTGCTTTTTAGGTTGAAAAGCCAATTAAACATTTGCTTGACTTACTCAAAAGATTTTTCAAACTGTGATCAGTTATTAGAAAATGCATTAGTTTCAAGAATAGACAGCATTGTCAATTGTAAAATCAAACTATTGTTGTATAATAATATTATGTCAGTTTATGACAGAAAACTATTTTTTGAATAAATAGCTAAAATGAAAATTATTAACTTTTACGTTTTGTATTAGGTGTAGCTACCCATTTAGTTTAACATATAGTTTTCTGTAAAGTCACATACATGTATGTGTGCTCATTTGGAAATACATGTACATACATTTATAGTAATTTGGTAGTCGCCAGACTCTAACAAACTATAATTGATCTCTTCAAAGCAAAGAAGACTAGGTCATTCACAAATGAGTATGGTGTTTTACTTTACTAATTTACTAACACCATGTTACTAGTTCACCGACACCACTACCACACCATGAAGTGTAAAATTGCATGTCGCGCCATTACAAATCACTCTGAATAATTCATTAATGCATGTAAAACTGTTCAAACAGAGTTCAATGTAAAAAAAATTCGAACAAATGCATGCATTTAGAAACGTAATACAATTTTAATGAACATAGTCAGTATTTACCTTTTGCCTCCTTTACTATGAAATCTATATTACCAAACTTACTAGCAATATGAATTGCACTATAAACTGAAACTCTAAATTAAATATACTTTCAAAAAACAACCCATTGCTTATTAGCAAGCTGACTACCAAAAAATGGCTGAGACTTCCAGGCAAATGGTTTAAGGCGGCAAGAACTTGAAATTTTTCAGCACACCAGACTTTCAGCCAAGCCAAGTCAGCCAAGCCAATCACAATCAAACATGCACCCAGGATGTGACAGCAATCAAACATGCACCCAGGATGTGACAGCATTCAAACATGCACCCAGGATGTGACAGCAATCAAACATGCACCCAGGATGTGACAGCAATCAAACATGCACCCAGGATGTGACAGCAATCAAACATGCACCCAGGATGTGACAGCAATCAAACATGCACCCAGGATGTGACAGCAATCAAACATGCACCCAGGATGTGACAGCAATCAAACATGCACCCAGGATGTGACAGCAATCAAACATGCACCCAGGATGTGACAGCAATCAAACATGCACCCAGGATGTGACAGCAATCAAACATGCACCCAGGATGTGACAGCAATCAAACATGCACCCAGGATGTGACAGCAATCAAACATGCACCCAGGATGTGACAGCAATCAAACATGCACCCAGGATGTGACAGCAATCGCAGAAGCAATAAGCAAGGCTGACAGCTCGCAGAAATCTCTGCAGTGAAAAATTGCATAGCTTATTGCATCATATCTTCATTCCAAGCTAAAACATAAGTCTAGTGCTTTTGTTGCAAGCTGCAAACTTTTGAAACACTTTACCTCGCTATTGCTGAGATCCTTGATTGAAACGTTACGTTAGATATTTGATTATTTACAGCATTCCGGAATGAAGTTTTCTTCTCTTCAAAAAACTACTGCGTAGATAAAAATCCAAGCTATTCTACTGGTCACAATGATGCCAATGGACTGAAGTTAACATTTGTACAAGCTGGATCTTGCTTTGGAGGACTTCAGCCTTGTGATCAATACACTGAAAACCACTTGTTGGCTTGCGCCGTCTGCTCAAAACTCGAAGATTAAATGCTTAACGACACGTGGCCTAAGTTTCTGCTAGAATTTTCTGCAAAAGCTATGCGTTTACCAAAAAATCTAAAAATATATAAAATTTGTATCTCATCCTCAAAGTTGGATTATATTTATTCATTAAGTATCAACAATTTATTAGTTTTTTATTGTGAAACCATTTGATGAACAACTCACTAAATATTCTGAAGATGGCAGCATTGCTCTAATAGTTATTTGATAATATACATTTTTAGCAAACCATGTAAGATCTACAAAATAAATATATACCTATGCGTTCATATTGCAAAATGAATTTCTCTTTTCCAGCGATGTAAACATTGCCTACCATCTATGTTATGACAAAATTAAGTGGCTTAAAGAATAGACAGATGCTGCCAATTATCGATTATTTCCATCCAAAAGCTTGTCAGATAAAATATATCTATTACATGACCTACATAATATACTTATTACCACAACTAAAAAATGAAAAAACAGAATAGTTACTAGCCACTGAATGCAGTCTACCAGACATTTTGTGCTGAAGAGCAGGAGTAGCCTTTGCATTACTAATTATCTATTTAGGTAGTCAGTATAGGAAAAGGTTTGATAGCTAGAATTATGTACAAGCTGAAATTTTAGTTTGAAATTTGTATTCTGCCTATTTTATGTGATTCCCTTGTACTTGAGCTGTTGTGCCTGGTACACGTTAGACTAATTCTGAAATCATATTATTCATTTTAAACGATCCATATATAGAAAATAGATTTCTGCTCAGTCATTCGTGACAACATAAATTATCTTGGTTGCTCACGTAAGCATTTCTAAATATATGTTTTCTGATTAGAGAACATAACATGCCAGTATTGTAAGAATCAATAGAAGCCTTATCATAAATGAGATGAGCAGATAAAACTGATAGTAATGGAGCTGACAGATCAATGATTTATTTAAGTTTTGATCCATTTAGACTTATTCAAATCTTTTCAGCAATAACTAGAGTTTTGCTTTTAAACACTTTATTGATAAACCTGGCACTGATAAAAAATACCTATTGAAATATAAAGCTCAAAGCAAATCTTGAACAATATTTTGGATTGGAACTCCAAAAAAATCGATAATTCTAACTGCCTACAAACCAGTAAGTAGCCAAATGTCACTTTTTAGTTAGAAATTTTTCATTACTACGATCCATTTTGCTGTTTTGTCACGTAGGACTTTTTGTCAAGTATGCTCATTGTTTGCTGGACATATAGCAAATGTTTCATCTAATTGGCTAAGCAGTAGCTATGCAATATTGGCATGGGTCAGTTTTGATGTGGGCACAATAAATTGAACAACATTGAACCCTTTTGTGTTGTTGATAGACTAAAACATAAACTACATTGCTACGTTAGTAGCTCGGTTCTAATTAAAATAGTTTTTCTGATAAACTTGGAATGATAATGGTGATTCTGGTATTGCAAGTTTAACTTAGCCTGAGTAGGAGATCCTCATGACAATGCAATAGGTAGAATAGAGGGCAAAAGTTCATCAGCTGTAAGTGTATAAACCTACATTGTGACATGATCCTGAGATAAACACACCTAATACTAAAATGAGTAGTTAATGTCTGTATGATTATTAGCATTGGAGGAAACCCATTGCAACATAAAAACCACAGGTGCCAAACAAAATGTTTTGATTTTTCTGTCAGTTTTTTGTTTCTCCCTTTTAAGTTGGTTTGTAAGTCTCCAGACACAAGTCATTAAATACTTTAGCGTTGAACCAGTAGTATGCAAGAGCATTAATTTACACTATTTATAGACATGACGTCTGTCACATCACTCAATAAGCGCATGGTTCAAGGTTCAATAATAGCTTAATCTGGGAGGTTCTAGTGAAGACTGGTCGCCATCTACCATGACACAACCTAGTGTATAAGATTATCAGCCCGGCGGAAACACATTGCAACATAACAACCACAGGTGCTAAACAAAATTGATGGGTTTCCTATGTCAATGATTTGTTCCTCTCGCTTAAGTTGGTTTGTGGGTCGCCAGAAACATGTCTGTCAGTACTTCAGTGTTGAATCACTATTGTGCATGAGCCTTCAGCTACACTCTCATTAGACACGATGTCTGTTACATTACTCAATAAGCACATGGTTCAAGGTTCAATAATGGCTTAATCTGGGAGGGTCTTGTGAAGTCTGGTCGCCATCTACAGTGACTCAAACTGCCATGGAATGTATTGTGTTAACAAAGTTTCCTCCAAAACTGATTGCTACTCAATTATATCGGAAAATATAATGAAAAGGTGCTTATTGCTACAAAAGAAGTTGAGACCAATGAAGAATAGCGGTTAAACTATAATTTGCACAGCTTCTCTGGTACGCTTGGATAACTTAATAACTAAACTCTACAGCTGATGCAACATTGCCATCATCAAAGTTACTTGACCCACTGATATATAGACGGTCCACAAGGATTGGCGACGGCTATCGTATGGGAGGGGTTTAATGATGAAGCACTGTTGGGATTGTCCTAATCTGGGTTTTGGGGCTAACACAGTTTTCGAGAGGCGGTCTCATTGCCTTGTTAGGTTTGGAAAACACGACTCGCTGTTATTGTGTAATTAGCTCATTCAGTCAGTAGACCCCTGCGGTTCACAATAACAAACCTTGAATTTCTATAGTGTAAGGGTAGTGTCTGAGCAAAAAGATAGATCCATAGAAAATAAAACATTTCAAATTACCTATTTTTAACAATTTTGATATTGGTAGGGGTTGTAATATATGCTTAAAGTTAAATATAATTTACCCAAAATCAGCCAAACAACATCATTTTTTTCCTAGTTATTGATTAATATTTTGTCACCCCTAATATAAAATAACAAAGTTTTTTATCATTGTCACATTGTTTGACTTGGCCAATAAGATGGGACAGCAGGCAAAGCTGTGCAGTGTTGTTTTCCTACTCAGAATATAAATATAAAACCTAAGTTGGGCTATTTCACAATGGCGACTATTAATATTGTGAATGGCAACTGACTGATCATGACGGTGACAATATTGGGCAACTATGTTTATTTCACAACAAAATGAAACAAACAAATCAGTAAAATAACTACCATTGTTCATAATATTTGTAAATTTACAAAGGGCTTTATTCAGCATATTTCTTTGTTCTGGTGCTATGTACGAGTTTATCACAACGGAGCTCGATCATTAAACACCGACTATATGATAGCCGTTGTCTATCCGGGGGGGGGGGGGTTTATATCATTGCTTGACCAAAGGGCTAAAATAATTATGTTTAGCCAAAATCACAGAGCAATTGTTTCTGAAAAAATTCATTTTAAACATGCCAAGCTTCTGCTTGCAGTAAGCTAAGCATACATCATACTTGATGTTTGTGGGATTCGTTCTGTTTTCTATATCTCTTTTTTCTCCTTCTTTTTTCTTCTCTCTCCTCGTCTTCCTTTCTCTTTTACTCCCGCTATTAACTCTGCCCACTCATAATCTACAATTGTATCATTGTTGCATTATTTTGTTTTATATTTCCCTATATTTAAGTTTACATGAATTAATATGGAAATAAATATAAAAAATAAAACATAGGTAACCCTTTGGCAGGGGAAATGACCAAAATGTCGTTTACCGGTTGCGTGGGGAAACGACATGTATGTCGGTTTCGGTAGACGTTTATAAAGCTGTCGCCTAGTAACGTTAAACAAAGGATATGAGCACTAGCAAGTATTAAATATTATCAACAAGATATCGGTTGATGATTTCCAACATAAAAAGATTATCTGAGAGTCGTTTCTTTGTGCTAAAAGCTAAACAAATCGCGCCTCCTTGGAAAAAAATAAAAGTTGGAAAACCAGTCAACATCGGCTTGACTTTCAAAACGGTAAAATAAAATATTATTTGATCCTGCTATCGTTATAGTGATTTTTGTCTGATTAGAATAAAAAGAATTCAAATGGTAGAAGTGATGTAAACGTTTTGTACTTTTAATACACTTGGAATATACAGAGAAAACGATCATTATGGTGGCTCGCGCGGCAAGGTTATAGCGTTTGACTCTACCAAGAAAAATGCTTCCATCCATTTCATACAGGGACAACTGCACATTGTTGCATTTTTTTGAGTAGTACATATGTGAATAAATGTTTATGTACAAAAAATTTTGTTCATAGAAATAAATTTAAGATTTGAGCTATGCATGTTCATAAAATATCTTTTTATTGAATTTTCGACAATAAGTTACACAAGTTTCGGTTGTTTTTGGGGGCTTATACCCGGTCAAAAAGGTAATAAAATATTGTATATGAAGACATATATATTTTTATATACATCCTCATAACGTTTATGTTGTATTCCCTACTTTTATATCTAAAATTAGTCTTGTAAACATAAAAATATAGATAAATATATATACCTATATATAAATACATGTGCGTATATATTTATATATAAATAATATATATTTCTGAATACATGAAAATTATACATGTATGAGTACATATATTCAAGTATATACTGTATGTATGATTATGAATGTATATACAAATGATCCAAAATGGCACTTTCTCAATACAACTGAGACCTCAATTGGTTGTGAACTTTGCAGCTGCTGGTTTTTCTTGATTTCAAATTAAATATGCATTGAACTGCTTCTAGATAATTTGCATTAATTTGCATAAGTTGCATTTAATAAATTTATCAAAGTGACACGGCTACTTTTTCTTTCAAGATTACCACATGCTTTTCTAGCAAATCATTAAATTTAAAAAGTTTTAAGTTATTGGAAAAATAGCAAATAACTACTTGCAGGGATGTGCTAGCCAAAAATGGTATAATAACCATTATTGTCTCATCTCAGTTAACCAAATTGTTATTAATGTCCACTTAGGCCCAGTCTTCTATCGGAGTCTTTCGAGTTATAGTAGTGGCTTCACGGCGTTATGGTAAATGACAATGATTGTGTCAAGCTCATCAGGGACTTTTACATCCAAACAGACCAGCACAACTTGGCAAACCGAAATGAAAGCAAGGAGAGATAGAGGGCTACTATAATACATATAGCAGTACAATTTATTACAACATAGCCAGCAAAAGATAGAAAAAAGGGAGAAACACGTGTACAGCCTACTTGAAAAAGAGAATGAAAAATACTGGCATATAAAAGCAACGATAATTCTAGTAGTCAATAGAGCATCTAGTGTAATAACACTTGCGCGTCAAATATTGATGGGTTGCCATAATACAGGTAATATTCAACAGAAGTCTGTTACAGAAAATTGCAATAGTGGGAATGGCTAAGATCTTGAAGCGGGTTATCAAACTCTCAGGTCTGTGGCAGCAGCCCTAAGTGTTAATAAACCTTCTCATGTTCATGTATTCCGGTTATCAGAGTTAAAGAAAAAAAATTATGAATTTTCTTTAGCGCGCACCCGCAAACAGTTACTGATTATTTTTCCAAGAACTACAATTTTCTGGTACTTAGTGACTTTCTAGAAAAAAAACTATGTAGTAATCTTGATAGCAGCCAATTGTGATCTTATTTTTTTTAGAAAGCTAATCTGTTAGTATCACAAATCAATATTTTTTGTCAATCCTAAAAAAATTGGCAAACTAGCAAAATTTAGCAATCAAGGTTTTGCTTTTACTGAGCTAAAAAATCATGTTTTATCATCTAGCGGACATAAATTGCTACTTTGAAGTAAAATTATAAATAGATGCAAACTAATACATGTAGAACATATAAAAAGCCTGCCAAGCTCCTCTTTTTTTCTCCAAAAATCAAACAACTTGAGTGCAAGGCAATTAATTACATATTTCTCAGCAAATTTATAGTGGTGCTGCCAAATATGCAATAAACATAAGTAGCTACACGGTGTGAGACTTCTGGGTTATCTGCTCTTGACCACTTTTTGCGACCTTTTACATAGTTCAGGACTTGGGCTTGGCTCCGCCGCTTTGTTGTTGAGCTGACTTGTTAGTTTGCCCTTGGCCGACCGGAAGCGTTACCAAGGGTCATGTCTTCTACCAAGTAGAAGCTCAGTCTAGTCCTGGCTTTGGTTGCCATGGCACCAGCTGTCCTCTCTAGCTCGGACTTGGTGCCAATGATTGGCCACTGACAGAAAGCTTATAATTCCTCTCCACCTTTAAGAACAGAGATTTGAATTTTAACTTTTCAAGATCACTCCACTATTAGCAAAGGCCTAATATCCAAATTCATCTGTTGTTTCTACACAGTTTGATTGCTACTGTAAAAAATGTGTTGGCTAGTTTAATACTGACTTTGTGAGTTTTTAATGAAAAGCTTAACTTAACCTTTTCATAAAATAGGTAATTTTAGCCAGCGATCCTCTAGCACTGGCCAACTGAACAATCTCACAAAAGAAAGCAAATTAGGTACAGGTTTATTTATACACTTACAGATGGACTTACAGAAAATTTTAGTTGATTTTATCAGAAGGTATGAGTATTTTTTATAATTTGTAACTGTTTTTGATGCTTCAGTTGATCTGTCTGCCAGCATGTTTGAGGACTAAGATTGAAACAATTTAATTGTCTTTATAGCACCAATTTGTCACTTATAGCTGCAAAAAACTGACCAAATTGAGACACATACCCTCACAACTTGAACACAATGGCCAATATCAACTAGCGCAACGATAGCCATGTAATTTTGCACACATTTTCCTTTTGAACATTTAAGAATTTATCAAGTTTTGTCAAATTCATTCTTGAACATTTTGGCAGGCATATCACCTCAAAAATCAAAAAGACTGACAAATTGTTGAAAAATACCAACACTTTACAATGAAGTCTGCAAAAATTGTGTGTAAGTTTATTTTTAAGTAATGGATATAACTATGATGCGTTCAATTGTTTGGTTATTGGTGGTAAAATCATTATTATAACAACTTCTTTTATGTTTATTTAAAAATTAGAAATTTAAAACCACAGTGCATGACTATCTTTAAATTAAATCTAGATTGCGCAAACTATCGCACTGTCAGCAGGCTTGATGCAAACTGTCAGTATCCCTTCAGCCTGGTTTAAAAGATACATGTATTTAATTATGACTCTTCATCTGCTAGTACTCTGACCTGATAATGATACAATATTTTGCAACTGGTAAAGTGTGCAAGTTTAACCTACACTAGCTTTAGACTCAATACCTGTAACCAATTTTTTGAACAACTCTTATTGTTATTTCTTATAGTTTGTTTGGCTTGGTATGTTTTGAAAAGCTTTAATCAAAAACTGAAATAATTTATTTTTAAGACGACTACAGCCAATTTATGTGCTAAATGTTTGGTGATTTCCAAAAGAATATATGCGTTATCACAGCCTCCATCAATTGCAAATCTGGGTACCATTTATGGACATTAGGATAGGTTTAGATTGGTAAGTTGATAGTCAGTAAAAATAGTGACAACGAACACATTATTATTCTTGTCTTATTGTGAGAATTTCCCAGTAGCGTAGGTTGTAGAAAGGCAATTTGTAAGAAACAAGGCCCAGGTATTTTGAAATTGCTATAAAACAGTAGCTTTACATAATATTACAAGACAATTTTTTTTAAATGGACATAACTTTAAATTAATCAAAAAATTACCTCGATTCCTTTTACTGCTCCAAACATTATTCACGGAGCCTTAGCATGTGAAAGATGAATAGGGTTGCCACTTTTTAAAAATTGAACTATTTTATAATTTTGTGTAAGTTACACGTATAATGATACAACATTTAATAAATAATTAGACTATGGCAAGATAAGCACGTTTGAACAGTTCCACATGGTGACTCTTACTATTCTTTCAAAAGATTTGTTTCCTACCGAAAGCAAGGAAGCTTTCTATCTAAAGCGATCTTTTGATGAGCAACTCAAAAATGTGTGGATGGGATACCATAAAATTATACAATTTTAGTGAAATAGAGTTTTCAATTTTTATCATTAGATTAAAGTAAGCAGAGTTGGCAATAATCAAATGTTCATAAGTTTTTAATATTAAATTGAGCTAACTTAAAACAGTTACTTAGGGATTTATAGCTGACGGTGAGCTAAAGTACTAGCTGTGACAAACTCTGTAATCGAAATAACTTGTGGTCACTAGTCAACTCATTAAATTTACAGTAATTATAGGTTTTACTTTGTACAAGAAACAGTTTTGATACTTTAAATATTACTTCATCAAAAATTGTACGTGTATGTCTTTATGGAGGACTTATAGACAGTGAGTATATTACGAAAGTAATTCAACAGTTTTAGTTAAGCAAATCAAATATTTATTTGACCTGAACTTTTGTAAGTGTTCTTATGATTAGAACATGAGCTTTCCATTGTTTTGGTATTTCTTTTGAATGATATAAGAAAGTTTTCCATCATACTCAGCAGATTTAACTTTTGCCACTAACACAGTTTCTTTGGGTGTGCTAAACAAACAACATTTTCTAACTACGCAGTTTTCCTAACAAGCTCATCAGATGCTATTGTGCGCATTGTTTTGAAGGGTACTCACACTAATCACTAAACATTGCCCTCCCTTTGATGATTAATTCAAACTGTACTAAACTGTACTGCAACAATTACCGACCAATCCTGATACTCAATTTGGCTATTGATAATTCATTGTACATATTTAGTATCTGTAGATGGCTTCTGAGGTATTTTTACAAATTAATGTTTTAATAAAAATGTTGTTTATTTTTTAGAGTTTGAAAACAAATCTCTTTGCAGACACTTTTGCTGATCATTGTTTATTGCAGGTTCGTAAATTCTAAAAATTCCAAAAATTCCAAAAGTAGTTGTCAAAGAAGATGGCGCTCAAAGAGAAGTGTATGTTATATGTAGAAAGCTTCGTGATTATTTTTCTAGAATAATATTTTAGTGAAGTTAATATTAACTTTTTGCATTTAGAGTAGTAATGATTTGTTTCCTGCAAAATCTTTTTGATGAACCACAAAAGCCCAATTAATTTAAAGTGGGGCCACACATGCCAAATCTTTTGGCCAAACTCATGAAATATATGAAAATACTGAGAAGCACCGAAATATTCGGCTTACACTCACAGACCATGTATGCGCAACAAACCCGTCGACGAAACAAATTTGATTTGCTGAACCAATTATTTGCGAGTGGGGTTTTAGCAGCTTTTGAGATTGGTATATTTCAAGAAACATATAGCGACTCGCAAGAAAAATACCGACGCAGCTCAACATATTAAATACGGTGTAACTCATTAGAAAGGTGTGCATTTCTAGCACAATTTAATCAGATGCATTGTAGTTACCAAATTGAATAGCGTTCGTATTTTTCTCATGTGTTGTTAAATGTGTATTGGACTATATCAACCCTGGAAGCTGCTAAAGTTTTGCTTTCTAATAATTGGTTTAGCCGAATAAAATTTTTTTGTCAATAACTTGAATGCGCATGCAAATCTTTGATAACTCTGCGAGGTTTAGCCAAATAATCTTTTGTTTTAAGTTTTTTGTATATTTCAAGATTTCGGTCAACTTCAGTATCTGTGACCGCACCTAAAACCTAGAAATGTTTTATAAAATGGCTAAAAACCAATAAGTCACTTTTGAATACAGTTCAAAAAATAAGGTTCACAAATTTAAAGAGATTAATGCTGACTCATACACCACAATCTACTAGTTGTGTGGCGAAAACTTATTAACTCAGGAAAAAATTTTCAATTAGTTGTTCAATTTTTGAGGAATGTTTTATTCAAGTTTTAACGCTTTGAGTCACACATACATGGAGGTGCTCTTACTATTTAAAAATAAAACTATTTTTGACATCAGCAACAGTTTTAAACTTTTAAAGCTTTCTTGAAACAAAAAAATTTGGAAAACCTTGGCTTGTAAATCTCTTTTGAAAAATAATAAAATCTAAGGAATTGCCCTTAGGGCCATGAGAAAGTATCATTTAATTTTTTTAGTAGCTTAACTAGTGGATGCTGTGTTTGTAGCTAAAGATGGTTAGTTGGAGTCTAATCTCTTTTGTTTTGCATTGATTTCATATTTTAGAACATAGAATTTTTTAAAGTTTCAAATTTATCTCATGGATATATAAAGGAAAATAAGATTTTATTTCAATAAAAAAGAAACTGGTTTATTATTAGGATAAGATCTGAATACCACTAACTTAAATTTTTCGCTTTTTCCAAAGATAGCTACGTACTCACTACTACTACCATACCACAGCTTTCCTTAGCAAAATGACATAAAGCAATACATACACAATAACGTGCTTCAACAAAAATACTCTTGCTTTTCCATTTGGAACTTGTCGACAGGAATCAAAATATCTTCCTTATTAAAAATCAAATGACTGCGTGAAGGAAAAACTTAATTGAACCTTCATTTCAGTTTATTTCTTAAAAGTTCAAGTTTGAAACAAGTTTAAAACCTATTTCCACCTGTTAGATTCTAAATTTTATCATTAGTAAAATATAAATTTATTTATATAAAAATTTAGTCAAATAGCAACCCTTGCAAAACTATTATGGAAGTATCATTTTCATAATTTTTTTAAACAATAAGCTAACTTGGTAGATATTGCGAAGCGTGTACCAGCCTTTCATTAATAGCGTTGCAACTAATTTTTTTTAATTTATTCTATTGCATGATGCAATTACCACTGCCAAAATATTTCTTTGTCAACCATTTATTTTCAAACTGATTGAGATTTAAAACTATATTTAACATTCTGAAAAACAGCATTTTTGTTTGGCAGAAGCAGCTTGCTAATTACTCGTCTAGCACTAAAAAGTTACACCAACAGCCGTTTTCTGCCACTTCTACTCGCTTCTACCTACCTTATATTTGTTGGAGGCTGCCATCCAATTTGCTGCTTTAAGTACATATCAACTAGTTATATGGTTTAAATGCAACCAGTTCCTAATGCCCTAAAAGGTCTTTATAGCAACATTAATTTATTTAAGGCACCATTAAATGTGCCAACTGAGCAAGGCCAAAAAAGTGAATAGCAATGACCCAGATAGACTTGAACTCACAATCTTCTGATTCAATATCAGACGCCTTATCCATTAGGCCACTAGGCCGCTTACACCTTTCATAACAAAATGGTTGTAAGATGAATTGTTTTGATTCTATTGTTCAAAAACTTACTTATATATAGAAGTGTGATTAAAAGCTCTTAAAAGGTAAAAAAATAAAATATTTTTTGCAAGCTTCAATTGCTATATCCGGGTTATGGCCGATTCTATTTGCGCGGAGATCTATATTGAAATATCCTGAGACGCAAGTATATGCAGTGTGATGCTTTTTTTTGTTAGGGCAAACTTGTTTGGCCCACAAAATCAACAATAATTTATGTTGAGCTTAAAATTTTGCTATTAGTGTATCAATTATATACATTATTAAAACATACCTGTCACTGAATTTCCCATGGTAAGTCGTCAGTATTCGTTTTCCGGTGTATCCGGTATACATTGTAATAAACATGATTTGCTAACGCAAAGAGTAAAATTTCTGTTAAAAGTTTGAAGTTTGATAATATACATGTATAGTCAAGCGGGGTAAGTGCACCATTGGGGCAAGTGCACCAGCTGTTGATATTTTATCAGCCAATCACTGCATAGCTGTCTCTAAGTTGCAGAAATTTTACCCATGATCCACCAAAGGAAGCTATTGTCCCTGCATGCTTGATTTCAAATTTTTTGTAAAGTGAGCAACAAAAACGTAAATGCACTATTTAAGTAGTTGGCTTTAAATTCAGAGGTGTGTACTGATAATTTTATAACTTTCATTTTAGTGGATATTTGTTTTGGCTAACTATTGAGTGTAACTGGTGTATATCCATAGAAGACTTTTTCTATTGTTTTAATCCACACAAATAATTTTGTATTATTTTAACTGGGGTGGTGCACTTGCCCCGGATAATTTTAGAGACAGGGGCAAGTGCACCTATGTAGTGCACATTAGCATTAACCTATGTGCACCTTAAGATATAACAGGGGTGGGGCAAGTGCACCACCCAGCACACATGTAGTTCCCCATCAAAAGAGACAGTTCAATCTCATTTCAAGTTCTCCCAATCTCTATAGTCTTTCTTGTTATGCTTTTGCGTTAGTCTATGTCAAATTTGTGGTTCAATTGAGTGAAACTGGTCACTTGAATTGCAATGGTATAGAATTGCAAATTTTTAAAATTTTAATGTTCAATACGATCAATATTTCAGTGGTGCGGTTACGAGCTCAAAAAAACTTTTTTTTCCATTTCTATTGAATTTTATATAATTTCAATATCAGCAATTTGGTGCATTTGCCTCTGCTTATCAACCAATGCATAACAATGACAAAGAAGGCTAGGTGGTGCACTTACCCCTGTACATGGGGTAAGTGCACCACCTAGACATACATTTTTTAGCGCTTCATATAAAGCAATGATATTTAATTAACAGTCTTCTAGTGCTGATATTCTTGCTCAGAACATTCTGGAGTTTCACAATGACCAATATTAGACTCAAATGTTTAGTTAAAGCAAAGCAGTAAGACTGCGAAATTGAATTACCCTTTTTCGATGGTGTACTTACCCCACTTGACCCTACATTCTAAAACTTATTTTAAGTGTGTGTTTAGTAAATTAAATAAGTTAAATTTAACAGTTTGTTTGCATGTCTGTCTCAAATGTAAAAACTCTCAACGTAGTACATTGTAATGTTATATCTTACAGATCATAACCCCAAAATGCACTAAAGTCGTTGCAGGTACCTATAGTTACCAAGGTTAACATAGTATTTTTGTACTATTTTTAATGATGATTATTTGTACCAGGAGTTGATTGCATTAGATAATGACTATGGGTTTTTTGCACCTCCATGTCTGCCTATAGTCTACAATATTTTTGCATGCCAACACTGAAAAGAACTGAAAACATATAATTGTATACCAGATAATTTTTATTTTAATCATAGAGGAATAGACAATATTTAGCCATTACTCTTTAATGAGTTCATATTTACATTTAAACACCTTTAACTTTTTTTCCTTCTAGTTTATTTCAATGAAACACTTTTTTCACGTTATGAAACTTAAAACTTACAGCTTTTTGAAAACCTTTACTGCCATTTTATTTATTTTTAATTAGTTGTTCTGCACAAAAAATGTTCCTCATGATATGAAGTTTGAAAGTTACAGTTGTTTGACAAAGTTTGAAAACCTTTAGAAATGTTTTATTTTCTCTCTTAATTTATTGCAAACGCAAAAAAGATTTCTCTAATGATATGTAGTTTGAAAGTTAGAATGGCAAATGTTGTAATAAGTACAAACGTCCATGAAGGTTAAATAATGATCAATTTTCTGCCCAAAGACTTTTTGAATTACTCAGGCGATGCTGGGTAGCACAGCTAGTGTATATATATTTATCAAAGCATGTGTGTAGATCTGTGTGTTATTCCGGCTTTAGCCATAGCGCACGCTGATTATTTTACCAATGTGGCCACAACATTACGATGCCCCTGGTAAAAAATATTTTTCGTAAGGTTCGATTACTATATCTTTGGTCAAAGCCAACTCTTCTCACCCAAACAATTATTTTATCTCTGCAGAAAAAGCCTTGACATTATCTCTTCGTTCGGACACACACAGACCGTACGATTTCTTTTTTACATTAGTACCAGTACCGAGAGATACCAATATTGCTGTATTTGAAATTTTAATGAACTGCTTCTGGTGGAACAGTAACCTTTTTTAAACGCACCCACTTTTATACAGTAGTTGTTATTGTTGATTCAACCTATTCAGGATTTTTATTTGGTTTGCTCAGTTCATATTAATTGTATCATTGCTGAATCATAGTTTTGGTAATCGTACCAAAACAAACTTAATTTAGCTATTACTTGCTAATTATTTCACATTAACTGTAGCCTACATCTAAACCTTTTTACAGTTGTTGTATTTTTTTACCTGCACAAAACACTTTCCTTGTTTGAAAAGTTTGAAAACGTTTACAGATGTTTTAATTTTCTCTTTTAATTTATTTCAATTGAACAGCACACTTTTTCTCATGATGCAGAGTTTGAAAGTTAGAATGGCAAATGTTATATGTTAAATCCAAATCAATTTTCTGACCAAAACATTTTTTTTATTATATTTCTACTATAGCTGTTAACAACATGAACTGTGCTTTTTCAACTCGTATATTAGATTGGAACACAACCTGTGCAAGATTTCTATGGCTATAATTTGAGTAAGCATCACTAAAATTTAGGTCTGTAAATTCTAATCTTTGGGATGCTCTTGCTGCGTTTGCTATCAACCATATATGGCAATTTTTGATTGTTTTATGTTATGTGATTTGTAACAAATGGTATTAATACAGTTATCAAGATTACAAAGCTTGACAGAAACATTTTTATAATTTCCTTCCCAAGTTTTATGGTGTTTTAAGAATGAATAAAAAATGAAATCGAGGTAACCTTTTTTTTTATTCCATACCGTTAACATGGGAAATGAGTTTTTTAAAAACTACATATTTTAAATCCTTTAGTAGTTGTTGCTGCTTTAGTTGAAACATTTTTGATTTAATATTTGGTCAAGCTGTGGTTGTATGGTTATTAGAAAGTTAATTTTTAAATGCGGGATTTGGGTCAGTCATGACATAATGTCACATGTAATAGGTATGTGTACAGTTATTCCAATATATAGTGAAATGTCCGCGTGTTGTAGTGACTAGTGTGGTTGTCTGCAAAACAGGATACTCAAGCTTAATCCATGGGTGAGGCTATTTTTCCTAATGTTTTCAACATGATTTAAAATAAATGAACAAACAGACATATTATAGTAAATATCAAAATACCAAGCTAGAACAGTAACTCAGAAGCCATTTACAGACACTAAGGACATGTAAGTTATGAAAGTCAGTTTTCTTTGTAATGATTGTTTGATAACTGTAACGACTTGGCTGTTTTACGTTTTTTTTGTAAGCACTATCATTACTATATTTTAAAATTTAGTCCTCTCCGATATCTGAAGAAACATGGCTTGAGTATATTATATTATTGTCAGCTGCTCATTCAAGATTTCAGTTTGTACTACCAGCGGCCAAAATCCTTTTGCAGAAATGAAATTTAAATATAATTTTCTATTACAAAATGTAATTCTGTAAATGTTTTAACAGCTAAACAGTTACCTTCAATGCACCTTTATGTAAAGTTAATAAAATTGAATAACTATTGTTACATACAATTATATTAGTAATTAAAATTTAGTAAAACGCTCTTGTTTGGGATTTTTTATTTTGTATTTTACAAAATCTGTGTACAAACATGAACTTTTTTTACATGCAGTACAAAAAATGAGCTAGAAGTTACACACATGGTCAAACTTTGCCTTCTTTAAATTCTTTGTGGGACAACTCTGGTTGAATAACCAGTTACACAGCTTAGAAAGGTATTTAGAATTTTAGCCAAATAATTTGCCTAAAAATAAAAACTTACTGGTTTTAATATTATTGTAATTTCAGACTTTTAACTCGAAAATGTTGAATCTTTTTATTAGAGCAACGCACTCATTTACACTAGCCCAGGATATGTTTCTACTCACAATGATTAATTGCCCAAAGTGTATAATTTATATATAGCCTACATCAAATTTTAACACTCTTTGGTATTCAGTGTCGTTGTATCTGCAAAAGATAATTGATTCATCCAACCAATTAGCTAATGAGCAACACTTTTCTTGCGTGAAGCCCAATGCTTCAAGCAGACCAGCTATATCCTGAAAGCATAAGCAGTTACTAAAACAGTTATTTTGTCCATTCGATGTGTTTTGAAGGTAGCCCTCAGTCTGATACTATTAGCGCATAGCACTTGGGTGAGATGAGAATTATTTGTGAAAATTATTTTTTATGAGCATTTGTACATTGTTTCAGCTGTTACTAAAGAAGTGCAAAATGTCAACTTAAAGGAAATTGGGATGACATGTAAAACAATGATGAAATATTATAAAAAACTGTCTCTGTTGAGAAATTCCTTTTATATTTAGCAACGAGTATTAAAATCAATGATTTCCTTTTGTGGTGGGCGGTTCAACAATCAAGACCCACTGTGGAAATAGTTTTTTTGATTAGTCACGGCAAAAGTTGCTATAAGATATAATTGATGTTCCAATAAAATCGCTAAACACGTGTCTTATTGGTCAAATTCAAATATCATAAGGAACAGATATGGGGAAACGGAGCTATAAAAATCAACCAATCAGAATCGAAAGACCTGGTCATAAATAGCTAGGTCAAAAAGTTTTTGCTGTTTCTGGTCATAAGTATTGACTATCTGAGATGAAGGCTCATCTGAATAGAGCAATTGACTTGAAGCAGTTTAAAATCAGTACTAGTCATATGCTCTATCAGTTTGCCTCATCAGCGAGATGGAAACAGCAAAATATACTGCAAGTTCAGTAAGTTTTATTACTCCCAAATTTTTATTGAATATTTTGATTCTTGCCGGATGAAAGTAGAAAATGACACTCGCAAATGATGCACAAAAAGTGTCATGCCAGCTTTTTCATTTTAAATATTTATTACACTTCAGTCATTCATATTTTGCAAGCAAGCTTCAAAGCAAAATTTGAGGAAGTCACAATAACGCCTGACTTAAAGTTCCCTAATATTCTTAACCAATAGTTTACGCTAATCTGCAACGTGTTCGTTAAAACACTCATCACACAGTGAAGCTATGTGGGTAAAATTCGAAATCTACATCATTATTCATTCAAAAAAACATAGATAATGTAGTTCGCACCCAGTACAGGCAGATAATTCACCAAAAACTTGGTTTTGCAATAGCTAGACACCAAGGACATATATGATGAGTTCAGTCTTTTTAGCGTAGCTGTTTTTGTTTGCACCATAGTGAGTTTTACCTTCAAATGCTGGTCATTATATTTTTTTTTGATGTTTTCAACCTATGAATGTTGGAGTTTTGACAGCCTTACTTGATTTCTATACACACAAACATTGGCAATGCTCCAGTGATTAGTGACCAATAACAAACTTAAAATACTCGTTAGTACTTAATAACTATAAAGCTCCCAAATAACAAGACATCCTAATATTGAAGAAAATTATTCCTGCTCAAAATTTATCATTCCTGCTTTTTGTACATTAAGTATAAATACTTTATTATACATAACAGTACTATGGTGTAGTTATGGAAACACTCCTTAGTGAAGTTTTAGTTTAAATATCTTGCATTTTTTGTAAAAGCTATTGGACTTCATACAAAAGTTATAATTAATTGTTAATTCATGCTAGTTGGGCCTTATTTTCACTAGCAATTAGCCTCAAGCCTACTTTTAAATTTCTAACAACACGTGCTTAACAACACTGGAACGGCTGTCACTGATTTACATGTACAGGTGTCTTGTCTCGGGCACTGAACATAGCAAAACTACTCACAAACCCATAACAAGTCTTTCCTTGTTGTAATAAGCTTAGTCTGAAGAATTGAAAAACAGTTTCCAAAAGTAACAAATTTCAGGTAGGGAGCTTTATGTAAATTAAAGGTGGTTAACAGCCACTATTTGTGTAAGCAAAATACCAAAATGCAATGGGATATGTGAAAACCTGTATACTACATACATTAATCAGAAAAGATTATCTTTAAATGGTTTAAATTGGATCCGATAGTTAAAATACACACAGAAAAGTCACTACACCAAAATTATTGTAATAAAAATGAGTTACCCATATACATTGTAGTTGCCATTTGGCTAATTTATTTCCAAATAGTTTTTTGTTTTGCCGACTGCCCTATATATATTAATGCTTTGTGTAAAACATTATTTCTAATCCATCACCTGTTCTAAAGGTTAAAAAAATGACCATTTGTAAATATGTTTTAATGATTATTCGGTTTTCACTAATTTACTCCTGCATATCTATGTTTGCAAATGTTTGCTTTAAGGTTACACACGAAGACTTTTTGTATACAGTTTATTGTCACAGTGAATTGATACTCTACGTACTGTATACTTTATATTCAAGATTAATGATGTTTTATAACCCAAACCTGAGAGATTCACACGACTTTATAATATCGTAACTTCGTAATGTGGCAACAGATGCTTTAATGATTTTGGGGGATGAAAGTTTATAGTTTCAATACATATGCAATAAGCTAAAAGGAATAAGCTGAAAGTTGTTAGTTTGAGCATTTTTCAGCGCAATTTCTAGTGTGGTAAGATTCAATTTAAAATCGCAGATAGCATAACACCATTTGCAAATGTCAATGTGTCCAGTAAAACTATTGCTGCTTTGTACTATAGAGTTCTATGTAGAGATAATTATAACAAGCATACTTAGTCCTACTTACAATTTCCCACCTAAAGTTTTAACTTGTAAAGTATATAATGGAATATTGTAACAATGATCATAAGGCATATTAACGTCATTCAGTTAAATTCCACATCTGAGTGTATTGCAGATAATTAGATTAGATTGCTGATGGTTGCTTGATATTTTCCCAATGACGCTGTAATACTAAGGCATTGCGTCAAAATTCCAAAATCATTCAATCGTGTAAAGAATTTCACAAACAAGAGAAATATATATTATTTTTATATCAATATTAATGCGCTATGCCAAATTGGTGATTGGTGCAGACTAAAAGGTTGTTGGCTTACCACAGCATTCTGCTTATGGTTCCGCAATATAATTGGTTGTTGAGTTTGGTATATAGCTGGAAGGCAAGTCAAAAGTGTTCATTTTAAGTGTAACTGCTTTAGAGAAACCTTTAGCCACAAAAATAATAACAAAATTTGTTTCTACATATATTTTGTGTTACCAGCCTAACGAATCATGGAAAAATTTAACGAGGGCGGCAACCCTGCTAGTTTGAGAGTTAGGAAGTCAAAAACTTGTGAAATACCTAGTGTTTGTTGGTCAGTTTTAGTGATTTGCATTGCTTGCAGCAGTTTTATAGTTTTTGGAATATACATTCTACAGAGATTTCAATCTACAACACAGAAAATGAAATCTTTACAACAAGAATTAGATAGATTGAAACTCGAGTCAGATTATTTCAACCGACAAAAGGTGAGACAAACATTATGTTATTTCTAATATTAGGAAATGATTTTTGTCAAATTGGGGTGAATCACAGCATAGCAAAATTTAAAATGTCATACTGCTTCTTTAAACATCCCTTTAAAACTTAACGATTGAAATTTCAAGGTTGTTTTGGTTACCACTTTTACTATTATGTAAAATTTTAATATGGAGATGTCCTTTAATTTTCAAAAATGCTAGTGCACATAGACCATAGAAGCATGTTCCATAGAGGTAGATACCATAGAGGTATAAACTATAAAAGTACAGAGCGTAAATGCATACATTAATAATTATCTTACAGCAGCCTGTGGCAGAATCAAGAGTTAAAAGACAGTCACACTCAAGGTAAGTAAATTTTTTACCAAATTAAATTCTGATCTGCAAGTGAGTAGCAACTAGTTTTATTAACTATTCTATTGACATATTCAGTTAAGCTTTTTCTAATATTCATGCTTTTAAATACCTTTTTAGTGCCTAAATTACAAGCCAAAATAATGGATACCTTTTTTGATGTCGGAAGCTTTCCCTGCTGCCTTTGGAGACTTTATTTGTTTGTTAGTAAAGACAGACCACTTTATCTACTAGGAAATATATAAACGTTGTTGTAGAGATTTAGCATATATAAAGAAAAGAATATTTAACTAGTATTTATACTGTTTAAAACTTCATCGAAGAAAAATACTGTGAACGAAAACATTAATAAAAACTTGCTATTTTTTAGAGAAGGCTTTTCCAGTGATTCTTCAAGAATGGGATGGGGGAGGCAACTTAGTGCACCAGGTCAACCAGGGCGGTCCAGATCAACCGGCATGCCAGGACGGCAGCAAGAAAACTCTGTGTGTGGTCCACCAGGACCTCAAGGACCACCAGGCGTGCCAGGACAAAATGGTATTACCGGCATGCCGGGGCAGCCCGGAAGGGATGGCATGGATGGTCTTCCGGGACCACCTGGAGAAGATGGCATGATTGGTCCACCTGGACAGCCTAGTGTTCCTGTACAGTCTGGTGCTCCAGTGGAGGTTGAACTAACTGGGACTCCTAGACTGTCTGCGTCTGATGGTGCACCAGGACGACCGGGTGACTTTAGCTCTTTAGGTAAGTTATTTATCTCTCAATCAGCTAGTTAAAACCTACCTTATAACTCTGCCTTTATGATTTAACATTATGTGTGTTATTTCAAATGTGGCTGTACATTGTTTAATTAGAGCTGAAAAATAAACATTATTTTTGCTCAAGCTGATACGACTTAAAAATAGGGTAAGAAATCCAGCAAAAATGGTTTCAAGGATTTATCTGTATCTTATTGAATTTGCAGCAGGCAGTACTTTTGTAAGATGGGGAAGTCATGAGTGCCCACAAGTTGCAGAAAGACTTTATCAAGGTAAGATGGTTCGATAAACAAGAATTAGGCTTTACAGATATTACACCTATATATAATAAATGTTGAAAAAGTTCCACAAAAAATAGCGCAACATACCTAGAACAAACGCCAAATAGGTGGCAGTAATTGTTCTCAAGAATTTGCTTATTAACATGTTAATAAATATTAAATGAAAAATTACTAAATATAAAATTTATTAGTGACTTTACATAATATATGCTAGATACTTCCTTGCTGTAATCTCATTTTCTGTATACAACACCGCTAAAGGTGAGAAAGGACTAGGTATTTTCAAGTAAAGTGTTTTGATATCATTTATGCATTATCTATAGTACATAAAATAGCTTTGTGTTGCCATAGTAATAGGTTAGAAAACCTTTCTGCTTCCTAAAACCATAAAAATCAGTTAAACGATGTTAATCCAACTTTTTGAAATAGAACAAAAAAAATCTTATTTATGATCACTAATGCCAATAAAAAGTTATAAATGCATACAAATGTGCATACTTGCATATATACACACCTAAGTACATGCATAACTACACTCACATATACATACATAACTATACTCATTTATACATACATAAAAAGATAAATAAATACATACATAAATACATACATATATAAATACATACAAACATGCATACATACATATGTACATACACACATACATACACACGTACACATGTACAAACATACATACGTACAAACATACATACATACTAACATACATACGTAAATACGTATGTACATACATTTACATACATATGTATGTACATACGTATGTATGTACACACATATGTATATGTACATATGTGCGTACATATGTATATGTACACACATACATACATACATACAAATGTATGTACATACATATATACGTATGTATGTACATACGTATGTACATACATATATATGTACATAAATAGGTACGTACATACATACGTACATACAAATATACATATTTACACTTGTACATATGTAGGAGCATACGTACGCACATACATACATATGTATGTACATACATATGTACGTATGTACATACATATGTACAAATGTATGTACATACATACAAACATACATATGTATGTACATACATTCACATACATATGTACGCACATACACATGTAAATACATACGTATGTACATACATTTGTATGTACATATGTACGTACATATACATACATATGTATATACACGTACATATACATACATATGTACATACACACGTATGTAGATACGTACATATGTATGTACATACATCCATACATACTTGCATCAATAAATGCATGAATATATACATACATACATGCATAAATACATTTTTGTATCAAAAAATGCATGAGTATATACATACATTTATACATACATAAATAAATACGTAAAAACTTGCATACATACATCCATTTATACATACCTATACACACACACATATGCACGTACATGTAACATTGCTCATCAACAAGCTGAAAATTAATTTTCCTGCTTTGGTAGTGGTTCCTATGTCCGTAAGTTGCAATGAATTATCTGAATTTATAAAAATTTTCCTCATTAGTCTATTCCAAAAAAGGTAAAAATGAAATGTGAAACTAAGCTGTATTAACTTGAACTAGTACTTAATTTGGTATTGTTCTATGTTTTGATGAGGCATCATGAGATGACCATGAACTAATTTTACTAAAATATGCATTAAATGTGACACCCTTAAAGACCAATGACCGACAGTTTATTATAATATACTATATAAGCTATGCATACCATATTACTTTAAACTCAAATGGTAACCTTTTAACAGGTTATGCGGCTGCGGCTAATCCAGGTAGTGGGAGAGGTGGATCAACAGAGTTGGAGTGTCTCATTCTCTCACCATCTTGGCATGCCAATTCAGCCACAAACATCAACACACCGACCAAGATTTTTGCGGCCAAGTTTGCTTTAGGTGAGTTTTGCCTTTCAGGTGCAAACTGTTTTACTGGGTTTCTTTAGTAACAGCTAAAAAGACCACTAATAATTCACTGATGGAACAAAGAGCGATAATTGAATATCTAGGCAAAAATAAAGAACTTTAGTCATCTGATTATATCTATGGTTACACTGAAAACATAGTTCATCTCTTAGTTGTGTATTTTAAGGGCAATTTTGAATGTCTTTATTTTTCTGAATCTATTTTTTCTTACTACCCTGTCTAGTTTTGTGTGCGTGCATTCATTGCATTTACATGTAATTCAACAACCTAAATAATCACAAACCTGATTGAGCTTGTATAATATCATTATAATGAAGCTGAAATATTTTATCTTTGTTACAAAAATAATGTTTCGACTAGAAAGTTCAACTATAACAGTGTGTTTTTAAATGAAATATTATGATTTGCTAAGGTTAGAAGATAATATTTATTGATCATCGTGTAAACTACTTTACCTAGTATCGAAAGGTAAACTATCCTATAGCTAGAAAAAAGACAACTAATGTATGATTTAAGTCTTGTCAACAATTTTTCGCTCTATATCAATCATGGGGCTCCCAGAAAACAAATACTTAACTAGCTGGTGGTAACAAATCAGAATGAAACTGACACAGTCAGGTGGAATATTTTCTTGATTATTGCACCTAAAACATAAGCTTATTATAATGAATTTGTCAAAATAACCTTAATGGCTTTTTATTTTACCAGGTGAATTTTCTGGAATCTTTGATCGATCTGCTGACAACTCTATAGTAGCCTGTGCAGTTTGCATCACTGCAAAAGCTCTAGCGGTCAGTATAATGAGTTAGGGCTATGATGTAGTCCGGCTGTATCATAAACACGCATCACTGTTTTGCCAAAAAAACTGTGTAAACTCACGCACAACAATAAAACGCAGTTGCTTCTATTTTAGCCGCCCCATCGTTTTCTGGTTTAGAGCTGTTTTGCTGCTCTTAATGGCTCCCTACATAATATTGGCAATTCTCAAAAATGATCACAGACTTTTAGCAACGTTTTTATGGTGATATTAGACGTAGTTTCTCTATCCAAATATCTAAACAATTTACATTTATTTAGGTTATACTGTCTACTTTGGGTTATTGAGAAATATTTTGGTGCTAGACCTATTTTGATACTACCACTATGCAAATAGCTATTTATTTTTCTATATTCTGTAAACAGAAACGTTGTGTGTTCTCTCAAAAAATGTTTTACATATTGTGAAGCTTTTGATAGCTTGCTTTTGCTAACACTACAATCTTTTGTGTAGCTAGTTGAAAAAAATCATGTACACTCTGTACCCGCAAATATAGCTTGAAAAGTATTGTTCATCTAATCGACATATCATTATTGTGGCCGCATAACTAACTTCTACATCGAGATAAATATCAAAGGGTCAACTTCTCACATACCGCATGCAAACAATTTTCTTAAGGTTGTTTTGTGTAAAAATTACAGATGGTATACAGGTGGGTGCTGTTCAAACTTCAGTATTAAATAGAAGCAGACAAGCTGGCAGAAAAGAGCAATTTTTTTATTTTACCGAACTCGCTAGAATAATTTGTTAACTGAATTTGTTTCACTCTATTCAGAGAGGAGAATCCTATTATTCTCTATGAGAAGCGAATGCTGTAGCACTGTGAACCTGTTTGGCAACAACAACAAAAGAGACTAAATCTTGTTTCATGACAGAAAGTTATATGATTCAGTTAATTAACTGTCCTTTTGAACTCATCATGATTTTTCTGAAGTCTCAAGCCTTAAACATTGAGCCATTAAAAATTTACCTGTTGTAGTAATGAAAATATTTACTAAGTTCTTTATAAAAGCTATTTATAAGTTAGTACTCTAAATACCTCCTGTGCAATTGTCGATGTGACTGACTTGATTTGGAAGTCGAATAATGTACTGCAGTGTTGTTGAAGTAGTGTGTTCAGTTGAAGTGTTGATAAAATTGTTCAAGTGTCAAAGGATAATATTTTGGTGACTGATATTCAGAAGATTGTAAAAAGAAATAATCAATTGACAGTTTATACCTGCCACTCAAAACTGGAAGTTAATAAATAAAAGTTGCTTGTCTATTTCTAATGGCTATAAAAAACCACAGCAGTTAAAAAATTTTATCAAACTTCTTTAAACACCAACATGAAATTAATAATATTATTAATTACATATGAAACGTAAGAAAAAAAATTTCTTGCTTAGATACAATAGCTAATGCTCTTTTTTTCAGCAGTATCGCTATTTTAAAATCCCTTTGCAAATAATAATTATGAAAAACAGACAATTTCAGAGGTTTCGGATGGTATAATTTTGTTTTGACAGCTAGCTGTATATTTTCAATAGCTGGTGAGATTAGTTACATCAGTGAAGTAATGGCTGATTTTATAATCAAGCGCTGCATAACATAGCAAATATGTTTCAAAAATTGTATAATCAAACTGGTACATACTGCTGAAATTGTTAGGCTGTAAGTTGAAAAACCTAATGTATACCAAAAAAGTAAGCCATAATTATAAAATTTGCAAAACAAATGTATTGTATTCCTTTCTTCACTTCAAATAATTAATTCACTCATAATTTTAATGTAAAATGAGAAGTACCGATCCAATTCAACAGTTTTTACATCGAACTTTGAAATAGCGACTTTTAATTGTATGCTAATTGTACCACTAATTCATTGAATAAGAACAATTATATTTGTTCACTCATTGTATAAGTAATTCATTAGATAAACACCATTATGTTTGCTTACTAACTATATCAGCAGTTTATTGGATAAACATTTTTGTCTTTGTTTATCAGATAACACTACCAGGAACAGTTGACTGTTTAACTGGATGGCATAAAGAGTACGATGGTTACCTCATGGCATCTTCACGTAAGCTTTCACCACATCATGTTTATTGTAAATACCATTTTGAGGAACATTAAATTACAGCAACAAAATGCTAAAAAAGAAATGCCTACCTAAAATATGCACAATATTAATTTATTATGTGCGTGCTACTAATGAAACCTAACAAAAAGACTTTGCAACCAAATGAGATGAAAGGTTAATTTAATCTAAATCAGCACAGATAAGAGGTCAAATGCAGTATAAGTTATAACTACTACAAATTGGCAAACGCTGCAGCTGTATTAGTGCTCAGTTCAGCCAAAGGCGTATCATTTCAACTACAAAAATGTTGAATGAAAAAACATTATTTGTCAAAAAATTATTGTCAACCGTGATGATGACATTGCAAAATGGGTTTATAACAGGAAGAGTATTTTTCAGTCTATGAAAATAAATCACCTTCACTCTTCACTATCTTTTTAGCAAAAATATTCATGGTTAGTAGTTTAGTTTTTTTGTTTAGAAAAATTAAATAAGAATTTGTCTGACTTTCCTAACACACTATATAAACGGTGACAAATTATAAAAGAAGGCAATCATTTTATAAATTTAAAACGCCAAAATTTGTAAAATGGCAGCCCAGAAACAAATTTGCAGCAAATGATCGCATAGCTCATTACACAGTTTGTTTTTTTAAGAAAGAAACAGAAAGCAAGTGCAGAGATATGCAAATCACAAACATTTAAAACAATTTGTCTCACTATTTCTGAGATTCATGATTGAAGCGTTACAACTGATCTGTGATTATTTACAGCATTCCAGAATGAAGTTTTCTTCTCATCAAGAAACTACTGCGTAGATAAAAATCCAGATTATTTTGCTGGTCACAATGATGCCAATGGACTGAAGTTGACATTTGTGCAAGCTGGATCTTGCTTTGGAGGACTCGAGCCTTGTAATCGATATACTGAAAACCACTTGTTGGCTTGCGCAGTCTGTTCAAAGCTCGAAGATTAAATGCTTAACAACACATGGAGTTAAGTTAGTGCTAGAAATTTATGCAAAAACTAATTATGTTTAAGATGACTGCATTGTTGTACTCGGGATTACACTTTATTTAAGAACTGTATGTAAGATCTGTGAAGTATAAATATATCTATGTATACAAACTGACAAAAGATATTTAGTTTTCCAACAATATCAACATTGATTACTACCCGTGTTGTAGTAAAAATAAGCAGTTTACAATCTAGGCAGAGGCTGCCAATTATCATATGTTTTTATTCAAACAAATACTTTTCAGATCACTTATGTTTATTACATCACCAAAAATACGAAAAAACGGAATGATCAACCACTGGAAGCAGTCCACTACACGTTTTTGCGCTACAGAGTACAGGAAACTTTTGTATTAGTAATTGTATAATTACCTACTTTGTATCTTAATAGGTATAATAAGTAGGATTATGTACAACGTGAACTTCTAGCTTGAAAAGTGTATTCTGTCTTGGTTAAGAGATTCACTTCTTGACCCATTGCGCTTAATATATGTTATAGAGAAATCTCGAATTACAATTATGATTTCTACGCATTCCATAAAAAAGTACATTTCTGCTCAGTCATTTATGGCATCATAAATTATCTCTGTTACTCTAATGAGAATTTATCAATATATGTTTCCTGGTTAAAAAGCTGAACATTGCCAAAATTGAATGAAGCACGATAAGCTTTACCACAAAAGAGGTTAACAGGTGAAACTGATAGTAACATTTATGTTGTTGAAACTTTATTGATTCATTTAAGTATTGTTCCAATTCACTCACTCAAATGTTTGTAGTAATAACTAGAGTTATGCTTTTTGATAAAAGAAGTTTTGACAAAAGAAGGGAAAGTTTAAACTATTGCACAACCTTGGTGGTAGACTTGGATAATTTAATAACTAAATTTTACGTTCCTTTTGTCACAATAATACCAAATTTTGTAAGTTTTAATCTTGGATTATTTTGGCAATCAGATGAGATCACCTCAAAGATCAAAAGCACTTGCAATTGATAAAGAATACAAATAATTTCTGATATAATCCCGTTATGCGTTTAATTGTTTTGTGACTTGAGCTGTAAAACAGTTATCATAGCAAACTGTTTGAACTTCCCTTAGAAAAAATGAATTGAAAGTTTTGCCATAATACATGTATTTGACTATATTTGGATTAAATTAAAATTGTGCAAACTGTTGCTTTTAGTAAGGCTTACAAAGATATTTCATCATGACTAGTTTTCTCCTAACTGTGGTGTAACTGGTGAAATTTCCCAGTTTTAGCTTTACTGACTTTAGACCCAATGCCCTGCACCTATTTTTATAAAAATATTCTCCCCCTGTTATTTTGTATAGTTTATCTGGCTTAGTTGGTTTTGAAAAGCTTTAATCCAAACATTGAAATAATTCGTCTTTAAGAACACCAAAACTAGTTTATGCGCCGCCAGATGTTTGGTGATTTTAAAAAGAATATGTGTTACTAAAGTCCCCATCTTTTGTGAACCTGCTGATGTGTGCAATTTATGGATATCAGAAAAAAGTTTAGATTTGTAAGTTGATAGTCAAAAAACAAAAACACATTATCACTCTTGTTTTTGTTGTTATACATGCTCTATAGCTAAGGATGTAAAAAGTTAACTTGTAAAAAATAAAGGCAGGTTATTTGGATATTGCTATGGAGCAGTAGCTGTACACAATATAAGAAGGCAATATAGCTTAAATTGGCATAAAATTACCTTAATTAATAACCATTATTCACGGAGCCTTAGCATGATAAGAAAGATTCGGGTTGCCTCTTTGTAAAAGTTGAGGTTTTTGTAATTTTGTGTAAGTGACATGTATATTGATGAATATATTCAATGAACAATTGACTATGGATGGAGAAGCATACTGATACAGGTATACACGGTGACTCTTGCAACTCTGTCAAAATATTTACTTCTTGTTGAAGGCAGAAAAGTTTCTATTTCATACATAACTTTGATGAACAACTCAAAAAGGTGTGTGTGGTATACCAAGAAATAATACCCTTTTAGTAAATTTGAGCTGTTAAGTTGATTATCGAATTAAATGCAGTAGAGTTGACAATAATCAGAAGTTCATAAATTTTTAATATTAAATTGAGCTAGTTTAAAACAGCTACTTGGTGATTTCTACTTGGTATTGAGCTAAAGCACCAGCCGTGACAAACTCCGTAATCAAAATAATCCGTAGTCACTAGTTGCCTCATTATATTTACTGTATTTGTATATTTTACTTTGTACAAGCAACTATTTTTATTATTCAAGTATGTCTACATCAAAAATTGTATGTCGTATTGAAGATTTTAATAACAAAGCGAACGTATTACAGAACTAGGTTATTATAGTAACTGACACAAACAACTATAGTTAAAGGTTGACTTGCAACAAAATTCACATTACAGTTTTTTGGGATCAAAAGATTCACCATGTCTTACTCTGTTGCGTTGAAGGTGCCAAATATGTGGAAATGTGATTACAAGCTTTTAAATGCTCAAAAACGAAAAGCCGCCGTAGATTGGAATCTCTTTATTTCGATGACGAAGTCATGAAATTTGGTTATCGTCTTGTCACGTGATGTTCTCACATGAATTGAACGACCAATAAAATCCTAAATGATAAACTTATCGTAGCACTAGTTTATGACAAAACTTTGGGTTTTACTGAAGACCCCGTATCAAGTATAAATGCTCGCTACTTTACAGTTTTGTTTCGGTTTGGTCTAATCGGCAATTCGTAATCTACGTAATAATGTGACCCAATACTTTGCAAATAATTTCTGCAGCGCTTTTCGTCTATCACAAGTGACCAACAGGCTCGTCATGATTATCAGACAATGATATGTACTCCTTCAAGCTGAGGCTAAAAAATTAAACGAATTTTTACGGCAAGTTATGAGATATCATTGCTAAAAGTGACAGCATAACAATGACGATAAAATAGACACGTAAGAACAATAGACATGGTTTTATTGAATGCGTTAAGAATATTTGTGAAAATATTTCGATGAATAAGGTTGCATGAGAGTGTTAACAGAAACCATCTCTCGCAACTACATCACATTTGAGCCGTTTTGGAAAGAGAATACAATCTACGGCGGTCTCGTGTGGCTGCGATTTTCTGTTCGTTTTTGAACTTTTAAGAGCTTTCAATCACCTTTCCCCATTTTTGAACCTACTACACAGCAGAGTAAGAGATGGTGAATTTTTTTTCTATCAAATAACTGTAATGTGAATTTTGTTGCAAGTCGACCTTTAAGGAGATGCAACTACAAACAATGTTAATTAAGGAAATCAACCTTTTATTTGACCTGAATTTCAGTAGGGAGTCTCATGATTAAGACATAAGCTAGTTTATTATTCTTTCATGTCTGGCAGCTGGTACTAAAACTGATTGATTAGAACCTGAATTTTGAGCCATGAATAACTAGATGTATCGCATAAAGATCGACATTTTCATTTAATGTGAGCTGTTATCGTTGAATATCTACATTGAAAGCTTGGGAAAGTCATTAAAAAGTTAACAAAACTTGATGCTACTTTTGTAACAAATCCGCTTTACCAAATTGAAAAATGCAGTTTTACATGGTGAAACATCTCTATCCACTGTTTTGGTATCTTTGATTAATCAAATAAGGAAGTTTTCCTTTGTACTTATCAGAGCTATCTTATGCCACTACCACAGACTACTAAAAGGCTACAATTTCTATCCAGAATTTTTTTAAACAAGTTGAAACTGTACAAAAGTTGTCTGCTCACTCATGTCAAATTAATGAATCCATCCCTGCTAATGAAGGAAATGATTTCCCAACCTGGCATTCATCCAAACATAATCAACTTGCTATACAGCTTTTTAACCAATCAAACACAAACTGTTAAGACCTCTGCAAATACAGCAGCCATAATCAAATCATCAACAGGAACACCTCAGGGGTGGGTCATCAGTCCCTTGATGTTCTCGCTTTACGCCTCAGACATGTCGTGTCAGCACGATAACATCAAATATGCTGATGACACAGTGCTCCTGGAGTTCCTTACAGCAACACAAACATCAAACCTTCAGGATGAAGTAGATAATCTTAGTAACTGGTGCGCTGACAATTACCTTGTGTTAAACTCTAAAAAACTAAAGAGCTAATCTTCAGTAAATGTCGTGATAGCCTGCCCTTCAAAATCTAGTGACAAACAATTTGACTATTGAGCTGGTGTCAGAATTCAAATATGTCGGCACAGTTCTCAACTAGAAACTACACTTTAAAACCAATACTGAAAAGGTTGTATTTAAAGCTCCCAAAAGACTACATAATATGAGTAAACCGCGGCATCTGGGTATTAACGCTAGTCTCATCACAACATGCTATAAATATTATATCGAAAGTGTTGTGACTTACCATCTGGTAGCTGTCTTCTTCCATCTCATCAATGACTCGAAGAAGTTATTAGAAAGGGTAATAAAGTCAGCTACCAAACTTAGTAGCTTTTCAGGGTGCAGTCTGTTTAACAACTATGTGACTGCCACCTAGCCAGTAAAAGCTTAAGGCTAATAACACCAAAAGCCACACTAATCTTAGTTTTGCCAAAACAACCCTCAGAACGTCTGTCTACAATAAAGTTTAGAGTGAACCTACGCAAACACTGTTTTAGATCTAAGTGTATATCGTATTTTAATCACATTTTTACTAAGTAATATGGTTTTTACGGTTAAAGATTTTTATTTTTATCTATGCATTGTTTAGTCAGCACTAGTTTTTAATGAGCATTAATTCAAACATTTTTATTTATCTTACTAAGACCAATACACACACGCTTTAAACTTCAACGTTAAACTGGTTTTATGGAAAAATAAAGAAGAAGAATATTAATAAATTCTGGAAGCTTGAGTTTTAGTGTACAACCTTTTAATGCGCATGCAGATGTTCGTTACCTAAAGTTTACCTAATATTGCTAAGTAAACATTCACTAAAAACTTGCTAAGTATTTTGTGAACAGTTTATGAACTTCTTTATTAATATCTTCCTCTATAACATTTTAAATAAAATAAGATTATGATAAATCATTTACAAGCTTTCCATACAGAGTTAGTCCAGCAACATCTGAGTGCAACAGCGTCTAAAGACTTTGCTTGTCGAACACGCCGATCATATTTCCATAACCTGTTGTAGCCAAGTGCTAAGTACATTATGTGACTACTTGTGTCAAAGTTCAGTAAGACCTATGTCGAAGCGCAGGTACAAGGCTATTGGGCACTACATGCTAGCTAGCTGAGTTTGTTTTATTTAAAGCCAGAAAAGTTAAACAAATACCACACTAGGCACTGTAGACAGTACCGATATTAAAATGATGATAATAGCATATTAGCATACAAACTGCTTGCAGTAAAAGAGCATCAAGCAGCAGAATTACATTACAACAATTACCCATCAATCTCCGCTACTCAATATGAAATTTGATAATTTATACATATATTTTATCTGTAGAAAGCTTCTGAAGTAGGCCTATTTTTCTAAAATGGTACTTTAATAAAGCTGTTATTTACTATTTTGAGTTAGGAAATGGACTTTGATATAAACAGAAACAATAAAAGATTTATTTATTATTGAGGTAACCAATTCATTATTGTTTATATTTTTTAGACAATTCTACTAATCACGTTTTATTATTGTTTTGCAAAATCAAAAATACCAAAATAACAATTAAAGAATGGTGGCGTATATGTAAAAATATTCTGACTTATTTTTTTTACTTTGTTTTCTTACTTTGATGAAGTTGATACTAAATTCTGCAAAATCTTTAGTTAACCTACCAGCCTGTTGGATCCCAGAAGCCCAGTTAACTGAAAGGTGACCAATGAAAAAGAAGGTAAACATGTCGAACATTTTGACTGAGATCACGAGATATACAAAAGTACTCGGAAGCATCCAAATATCTGGTTCATACTCATAGAATTATCAAAACCTTGCATGTGCACCATAATTGTCAACGAAACATGTCCAATTGGCTGAACAAATTATTAGCGAGCGGCGTTATAGCAGATTTCGGCATTGGAATAGTCCAATACACATATAGTGACTCGCAAGAAAAACACAGATGCAGTTCGACATAATAAATACAATGTATCTGATGAGAAAAGTGTGCCATTTCTAGCACAATTGAATAAGTTGCCTTGTGTGTACAATGTTTAACTGCATCGTTTTTACTAAAGGTGTCGTGAACTATACCAATCCTGAAAGCTGCTAAAATCATGCTCAATAATAATTTGTTTAGTCAATTAAAAGCAACTTGTCAACAACTTCGATAGGCATGCACAGTTTTGATAATTCTGTGAGGTATGGCCAAAGTAGTTTTTTTTGTTTCCATTTCTTTTGAATCTTTCAAGATTTTAGCCACTTTCGATGCATGGGACTAAAGCTGAAGAAATACTTCAGAATATGGGTAGGCAAAAATACTGTTCAGAAATTGAAAGTGAATATTGCTGGCTCATACAGCACATACTAGGTCATACTAGTTTAGCACTGAAACAACGTATGCTTTCTGCTCCTTTTAATCGCTTCTACCTATTTTATAATTGTTGGATGCTGCCACACAATTTGCTGCATCGAGCGCATATAAACGAGCTAATATGATTTTAATGCAGCAGTTGCTAAGGCTATAAAAGCTCTTTATAACAACATTTAATAGTTTAAGGCATCATTAAATGTGAATTTTCAACATAATAAAAAAAATTGAAAAAAATTACCCAGATGAGACTCGAACCCACAATTTTCTGATTCAAAATCAAACACCTTATCCATTAGACCACTAGGTCACTTGCAAGTATTTATAACACAATTATTGTAAAATCAATTGTTTGTATTCTGTTGTTGTAAAATATAATTATAATTGTGAAACGTCATACCTATTCTAAATAGCTGACTGTTTTACCTTTTAAACATTTAAAGGGTGACTCGCAACCAAATTTCACGTTACAGTTATTTGGTGTCAAAAGATTCACCATGTCTTACTCTGTTGTGTTGTAGGTGCCAAATATGTGGAAATGTGATTGCAAGCTCTTAAAAGCTCAAAAACGAAACCGCCGTAGGTCGGAATCAGTTTATTTCTCTGACGTTGTGATTACATTTAGTTATTGTTTTGTCACGCGATGTTCTTACGTGAATTGTAAGGCCAATAAAAGCTCAATATAAAACTTTTTGTAGCGTTAGTTTATGACAAACACTTTGGATATTACCGAAGACCCCGTATCAAATATAGACGCTCGCTACTTTACAGTTTTGTTTCAGCTTGATCTAATCGTCTAGTCGTAATCTGATCATGTGACCCAATACTTCGCAAATAATTTCTGCAGCGATTTTCGATTATCACAGGTGACCAACAGGCTGGTTATGATTATCAGACAATGATATGTACTCCTTCGAGCTAAGGTTAATATATTAATCAAAATTTCATGGTAAGTTATAAGATATCAGTGCTAGAAGTGACAACATTACAATGACACTAAAACAAACGCATAAGAACAATAGTCATGGTTTTTTTTAATGCGTGAAGTATATTTTTCAAAATATTTCGGCAAATAAGTTTTCATGAAAGTGTAAACAGAAATGATCTTGTAACAACTTACATCCTATTTTTGCCGTTATGGAAAGAGAATCCAAACTACTGCGGTCTCATGTGGCTGCGATTAACTGTTTGTTTTTTTAGCTTTTAAGAGCTTGTAATCACATTTCCACATATTTTGTACCTACAACACAACAGAGTAAGACCTGGTGAATCTTTTCATATAAAATAACTGTAATGTGAATTCTGTTGCACGTCAACCTTTAAAAGCTGATATATTACGCCTCTGATCAACTGCGTAGTTGACAGCATGATGAGCCTTTTAATACTCTTATACGAGATAGACTGCCAATGATTACTGAATTACTGAGTTTTCATGATTCAAATAGATTTGAGGTTGCTTCTGCGACAAATCATAGAAACGGTAAAATCTAAACATATTCACATCATTTCACTTCGCCAATTTTTAGTGAAGGCTTCTGCAGTCAGGCTACTATTTAGCGCCACAGAAATGTTTACTACGAATGAATTCAAATTTGTAACACCCAGTTAAGCTCTCTTCTTATAGAAGTGAAAACTCAGTGCATTTTATCACCTTACCTTGCCGGTATACTCTAACTTATATTGCCGACAATAGAAAGTTGCTCATACGACAATGATAAAATAATTCATTTTTATTTATTTTATTACCTTTTACAGTAATTAACTAAATCTACCTATAGTACAGCTTTCCACTGCACCGGTGTCAACTTTTTTTTAGCCTTAACTCTTCTAGCATAATTTTTTTTTACTAAAAGCAACCATTGTTCATTTGACTTATGAAGTTATAACTGTATAGCGAAAAGTAAAGTATGCTGCTGTTTTGTAATATAGAGGGATGTTAATATTTTTATTAGTCAAAAAGTTATCATTACAAATTCTGGCTGAGATAGCGCAATCAACATGCAAAGCATGAATCAAAAACCCAAAAAACCCAAAAACAAGCCAACTTTAACAAGTTATGTTTTGAAAGGACATTCGCAGTTTTGGAAAACTAGATAAAGTGCAACTCTAATTCATTTAAACATTAGGATGCGAATTCCTCGGCAGAGGTCAACTTCAAGTTTATTCAAGACATGGAAACCCAGCAAATGAGTCAGTGTAACCCATCTTTGAAAATAACCTAGAAAAAAGTTATTCTACCTCTACTGAAAAATGCATTTTAATATTTTCTGCCATTTTATGAAGATATTTGGCCCTTCTATAAACTATGCTTTTTGCATCCAACTGTTTGGTAGATTTGATAAAGAGGTAGCAAAAAATTAAGCAGTACTATATCCTCAATGCAAAGAGTATACATTTATACTATTTGCATTACGGAATGTCAAATAATGTATATATTTATAGAGTATATTCCATAAAACCTCTAATTGAGTGCCATGGCGCTCTATTTCTCAACCTTTCCGCAGTGATGGCAATAAATTAAAGGCAGCGTTCAAATAGAGGCGGCGATCTATTTTTCAAATGGCTCTTCAGAATTTTTGTAATATTGATTGAGGCCTACTACGGGCAAAGCGAATGTTGCCTATGTTTTGCTCTCTTTTTCCAGTTGACCAATGTGAAACATTTTAAATGCAATAAATCTGCTAGCTTACCTCTATCTTGTCAAATATATTTTAGTAGATTTGCATCAAGTAACTGAGAAATATCTCGACCAGTTATCTTTACCTACCAATATGTCTACCACCTATCTATTGCTTGAAATCGACCTGCAATGATATTATAGCCTGTGTTCTTCTTTACAATTTGTTGGAATTTTCAAATTTTATTGCATTCTAAATTTGAAGGCATATATTCATTTTATGTATAAATATAACATTCTTGAATATAAGTTCATTGCACTCACTGATATGTTTGTTACAGTTTGCAGCCAAAACTAGCTTTTTATGTGCAATAGAAGTGGAGTTATGAGCAGCGATTCATTTTAAACTGTGTTAAGATAGCCGCAAGGATGCTCCTAAATAACACGCTATAAATCTGCATATTTATAAGTTATACAACAACAATTAATCAAATGATGCAAATATGTATTTATGAGCAAGTGAAGGTATCTCAAAGTAGAAAGACCGCCTTAAACAGAGAGCTACAATAGCCTGAGACCATTATTGATTATTGCTAAGGCCTTGCTTTCAAAGTTTTAACAACAAAAAAGTGAAAAGCTTCGGAATTGGATAACGAAGGAATTAACTGATATTGATGTAAATCATTCATTATTATTAAAATTTTGTGGACAGTGTTCTGCTGATCAATTAATATTTTGGGCTAAAAAAAAATGTCAAAGTGGCGGTCAAACAGAGGTGGCGTTCAATTGGGGAGCGGCAGTCAAGTTTTCAACCCCTCTCTCAGGGTGGCGGTCAATTGGAGGTAGCTTTCAATTAGAGGTTTTATGGTATATAGATAGCATTTGTGTATTTAAATATATATATATATAAATAAATATTTAAATACATATATAAATAAATATAAAAAATATATGTAAAAAAAACATGTATATATGTGTATTTATATTCATATATATATAAATATATATATACATATATATAATATATATTATATATATATACACTGTATATATATGTATACATGTATACATATATAATTGACATACTATATTGATTGACACGATTTTGACGCCAGCTTCATATTTACTATAATCATGTGTTATGAGAAGCAATATGGTGGGTATCAACATTAAAAATGCTTTTTCCAACTTGTATATTAGTCATTAACCCGCCATGTGCAGGACTTCTATATATAGCAAAAAATTGGTTAAGCATCCCCAAAACTTAAGTTTATGAAAGGTAGTATTTGTGATAGTTTGTGATGCATCTGCCATCATTCACATGCGGCGAACTTTGGTTATCTTTTTTACACAGACTGCCTGTCCTGTGTTTTGTAATAAACATTATAGATACCTGGTGCATGAGTTATTTGGATTAGGGAGCTGCAATAAAACAACTTTATCAATTCTTCGCCAAATTTATGGTTATTTTATGAAAAACAAAAAATGACAATGAGGCAACCTTTTTTTAAATCTCATAGGTAAGTACTGTATGTTCAATGAGTTTTCCAAAAACCATAGACTATAAATCGTGTAGTATTTGTTGCTTTTTTTAATTTAAACATTCTTGAAGTAATATTAGGCAAAGCTGTGGCTGGCTATTGGAAAGCTAACTTCAAATTTCAGAATTACATGAATCTTGACAGGCTGTCGCATTTATTAGGTATTTGCTCAGTTATTGTAATTTCCAGTGAAGGGCCAGTTTGGTTTACTCATTAGTGAGCTTATTTGCAAAAAAAGAATACTTGAGATTCATCCTCTTGCGAGGCTAGTTTTTTTACCGCTTTTTAGCGTGACTTTAGACAGATAGACAGACAAAGAGACAAACAGACGAACTATAGTAAAGATCAAAACACCAATCTAGAAGAGCAGCTCAGGTGATTTTTGCAGTTGCTAAGAACATGTAAGTTATCACAGCTGGCTTTTTCGCAATGATTGGGTTGAAATTGAAACAGTTATGCTGTTTTTTTGTTTTTTGTAAGCAGTATCACTATAAGTATTTGACATAGCTTGAGTATATCTTATTACTGTCACCTGCGCAACCACTGTTTCAGTTTGTAATATCAGCTGCCAAATTTTTTTTGCAGAACTAGACTTAAAAAAGTAATTTTCTATTTAAAAAGTTAAGTGTATACCCTTTTAACAGCTAAATAGTTATTTTGAATACACAGTGACTATAAATATTTCTATTTAGAATTACATTAATCGTAATAAAACGATCTGGTTTGTTTTGGTATTTTTTTGGTAATTTCATTCAAACTAGCTAGCTTTTTATAAAACTCGGTAATTTTTGCATACCTTATCTATTTATCTAGTATGTGAAGTACCTGCCAATGTGCTAATTAACTGTGTGATGCTCCCCAAAAGTGCTTGATTTTTAAAATAGTGTCTCGTTTTGTTTAGCTCAAATTTCTCTATATCTAGTTTTTAACAAGAAGTTTTTTCTCAACATGAAGTTCAAAGATTTACTTAATCTCAAAGTTCGTAAACACATTACTGTTAAAACCGCTATTGGCTAACCAAATCTTTACAATAATAAGAATATTTTAACAGTCTATTTATTTTTAATAACATTTCAACTATTTCAAATTTTTCTAGGTTGCAAAATTAGTTTGGAAACATTAACTTTTTAAATTGTAATACAGAAAAGTGCATTGAATTTTGCTCATACGGTCCAGTTTTGCTTTTTTTAAATTATTTGTGAGACAAATAACCAGTAGCAGAGCATAGAAAGTTATTAGGAATTTTGACAAAGTCATTCACTAAAAAATAGAAACTTATTAGTTTTTATATTTTTGAAAATCCAGACTTTTTCACTTGAGAGTTTTGAAACCTTTCATCTCAGCATTGACCTCACTGATCCTAACATGTGATATGTTTCTCCTGATAAAGGTAGATTATCCAAAGCCATTAAGATATATATAGGCTCTAACCTACTTCATATTTTAACACTCTTTAGTAGTGAGTCTATCGGTATCTGCCAAAAGATAATTGCTTCATCTAATCATTTAGCCGTTGGGCAACCTTTCATGCGTGAAGCCATAATGCAAATTAACTGTTTCCTGAAAGCATAGGCAATTGCTAAAAATAAGTTTAGTCTTATCGACGTGTTTTCAAAGTAATCCTCAGCCTGATGCTAATGGCGGAAAGCACTTGGGCGAAACGAGAAATGTACGAGAAGTAGACATGAGTCAGAGAACCTTGTTGACAAGTTTTTCTCAAGCATCTTAATGCATCTTTTTTATAACTAATGAGTCTCGAATCAAAAGTGTTTGGTTAGGTTTTTCTTTCAGTTCCTTTTACTAGCATTGTAAGAAAACTTTCAAAGTTTTGCATTTTTACAAATAAAAGTTTTTCAGACTTTAATTGCTGCTTTTTGTCCTTGTTCGATGAGTATTATTTTTATGAATTTTATCACACCGTAAACTGGGTTGTTTGTGTCATTGACCTGGTTTATTCCAGCTGACATGAACCAGACTAGTCTGTTGATCATTCAGTTGACCCAATTGAACAGGGGTGTCTGTTGTACTAATGGGTATGTTTTTATTTTGATATTTCATTAAATATTTTAATGTGGTATTTCTTTTTTTTATCTTTACACAGGTCAGTGATATCTGGTTTCAATTCAAATTATTATTTAACAAAATTAAATTAGAAATCTCTATAACACAAACTAGGGTGTCAGGGTGGCCTAGTAGTAGTGCTTTTGACTGTCAACCATGAAGTTGCTGGTTTGAGTCCTGTTTAATGTCGATCTGACAAAAAGCTGTCAACAAACTTTCAACCCTAAATTGCTGGGTCTTTCAGATCTAGACCATAACTTGGAGGCCCCATGTACCACACTGACACTGTGGGCACACTGAGAATTCACATGTTTCCTTCACACACTAGGCAAGTGAAATGGCTACCTGGCTCTGTCACACTAAACGTGTTGCACTGGTATTCCTTCAGATTAATCTGACAGTTCTGGAAGTGTTAGATACTGACAGCTGGGTCACCTCTTTTCTATCATACTGCTTGACTCAAGCATGCATTGCTAAGTTGCAAGTCAATGTCAAAAGCGACAGACAGCAAGCCTTAACATAAACCGCTAAGTGTTCGTCTAGCGACAGAGATTGTTTTCTATACATGAGAGATCCACGTTGTTTTGGTTTAGAACTCATAAAGACTGCAACCGCAACTTTGTAAACACGGGCACCTAGCCACAAAGCTAAACCCATTCTAATCATGCCATTCACTTATCCCCCCGTTTTTATCAGGCCCATCACTTTATCATACACTCTGTATCTTATTTGCAATTGCAAGTGCTAAATGTGCACTTTTTATAACTAAAATAAGGTTATATTTTGCATTTGTTTAGTTTAAATTTTTAAAAAGCTCTTTTTTCATTACCATTACGAGTTTTCTAATTTGTAATATTCACGTGTGCTGTTTCAATTGTGCTGTTAAACTCTTATTTTTACTTTTTCCTAATGGTTCATTGCTAATCTGTAAAGACTAATTAACTTTCTCACAAACAATTTTATTATCTCGACTAAGAACAGCCTTTAAAATCTTTTTCTGTTCGGTCAGACAACATTTCAGACAAAGAGAGTCTGATAACTCATTTTTATACTTGTACCGGTATCACATGGTACCAGTATTGTTGTATTCAAAGTTTTGGTGGATAGATTCTGCTGCAGCAGTAACCATTTTTACATAAATCTTTACACTCACAAAAACCCTTGTATAATATTCAAAGTGAGACTTTGGACAGATGGAGGAATATAGTTATTATTATAGTAAACAACATTGCAAATACTGTGCTAGATATTTCCTATGGCAGTAAATGAATGCAGTCAATTCAAATGCTTCAAAGATTTATTTCACAAACGCTAGTTGCATTTTATTAGCCGGCATGTGATTTGTCGATCACAGTTTACGCTCCCAGTAAAGGACTAAGTTTGTATGCATTCCTATCGCTAAAACTCTCCCTCAGCGCAGAGCATTTAGTCTATCAATTGGTGTATTTACTTTTGATACAGTTTTGTTCAACTACTTTATAACAATTTTTAATTTAAATCAGTTTAGAAAACCTCATCATTGTTGAGATAGTTTATGAAAGTCTGTTTTTTATTTCAATGTTATTTTTAAAGAATAAATGTTTCAAAAAATTGGTGCTAAAATGCTTTAGTGTTAATAACTATATTTTTTAAATAAGGAAGTTACACAAATAAATTGATTACAAATAATAAGCATGTTGCAACAGTTATAGATTTTAATAGTTGGAAAATACTAGAGTTCTCAGACTTTTTATTTAAACAGTATTGTAGATTTTTAAAATTTTTTAAATGCTGATTATGTTAAATTATCCCTGTCAAGAATTTTGGTACGCTGCATCTTAGGTTGGTACAATGCGTATACAACGCATGCGCAACAGACATTCAAAGCACTTGCAACGCACACACATTGTGGATACAACGTGCATACACTATCATCACAACGCACATACAAAGGTCCATAGAACATAAATATAATACTTTGTGTAATGTTTTAGACCTGTTTTATTAACAGACTCTGAATATAAATAGAATATTAAATAATAATATAATATTATTACTACTAATATTATTACACATTAATATAGGTAATAATATTAATGAGTTAACAGTGTCACGTTGTGGCCCATGCGTTGGTAGTTACTTCTGTTGGCTATGTATCCACAATTTTTGTGTGTTGCAAGAACTTCTTATGCCCGTTACGCATGCGCTATATGCGCGTTTTACCGACCTAAGTTGCACCGTTACTGGAGTTCTAACTGACAAAATATTTATGTGATGAACTCAGCTTTTTATATTTACAAGAACAGTTCTTTACAAAAGTTTTGCTTGATTATTTTTATTGATAGGCTCAGTTAAGTGTGGGACTAAGATTTTTCAAGACAAGCTATACATTCTTTTAGCTGTTACTAAACATCCGCAAATTTTCGACTCATAATTAGAATGAGAATAAAAAATGGGAAAATATGTCGTAATCCTTTTCCTTGTAAAGAGATTACATTTATAATTAACAACAAATATTAATCAATATTTGGCATCAAGTAGTAAGGCCGATGATTTCCTTTCGTGGTGGGCGATTAGAGAGTGAAGGAAATCTGTGGCAACATTTTTTTATGATTAGTCACGGCAGGAGTTGCAAAAATATAATTTATGCTTCAATAAAATCAATGAGCTTGTATCTTATTGGGTACATTTAGATATGACAAGGAAGAGATACGAGGAAACGAAGCTATTAAAATCAACTGGTCCGAATCAAAACCTTTGTTCCTAAATAGCTGTATCAGTTGAACCTGTACCAAAAGTTTAAATAGTCATGTGAGTTTCTATTTTTGCGGGTCAAAAGTTTTGACTATCTGAAATGATGACTCATCTAAAGAGAGCCATATTCTTAATGCAGTGAAAATTCAATAATAATCATACACAGAATCAGTTTGCCTCATCAGCACGATAGAAATGGGAAAAGAAACTGCAAGTTCAGTGATTTTTGTTACTCCCAAATTATTGTCGAATGTTGCATGCGTGCTAAAGATGAAAGGTAGAAATGACAATTGCACACGATTCGCAAAAACATTGTGCAAGTTATTCTATTTCACACATATTTTACACGTCAGCTATTTGTATTTCAAAAGGATGCTGCTATGCAACAATTTAGAGAGCGACTAAGACGTCTGGCGTAGAGTCCTCTATAATGGTTAACAAAACACCTTTGCTAATCTGCAGCAACCAAATTTCCATTAAAACACTTATTACATGGTAACTTAATGTGTGCACAATTCTATATCTGCACCATCAACACTATGGAAACATAGTAACTGTGGTCGGTACAAATTAGAGGTGGTTAGTTTACCCAAAACTTAGTTTTGTGATGGTTAGACACAAAAAATGGCATCTATGATAGGCTCAGTATTTTTAGCGTTACGGATTACTTGTTGGACAGTTGTGGGCTTTGTTTTCCAATACTTGTCATAATAGTCTTTTTGTCGATGTTTTCAACCTATGAAGTTTAGAGTTTTGACAGACTAGCTTGGTTTTAATACACTCAAGCATGTGCAATAGTTTAGTGATTGTTGACCTTTTTCTTGTTTGACAAACAGCAGAACTCAATACCAAGAGATTAATCTGCTGTGAACTTTGAAAGGGAAGACATAACATCAGCAAAGAAGGGTAAAAGTTTGATCAACTCCGCTGAAATAGTGAGAAAATATCTAATTTCAAAATACTTTATTACTTACCCAGTAAAGTGCAATTCAACTATTAGATCAACTGAACAAATTTAGACTGGTAACAGAAAATTGTTTGTTATTCATACAATAGTGGTTGGTATAGCTATTGTTAATATCCACACAGTTTGTATGGTTTTGCTGTTTTTTTGTGGAGTGGTTTGATTAGAATTATAGAGTTGTTTTTTCTCTCATGTAACCTTTTGGCTAGAAAACAGGCAATAAATAAAAGAACCTTAAGCTTGTTTACTCGCTGCAACTCCAAGCTCAAACATTCCTTTTATAAAGTATTTGTACTGTTAAAAAAAGTATCTTAGTCTTGAATGTGTGTTGTTAAAAAGCAGTACAGAAACAAAGATTCTGCTAAGACGAACAAGTTCTAACTGAAAAACTTGTGTAAAAGTTCCAATACAGAAAAATTTTGTAAATTTCTTCTTGAGTTTAATTTACTTTATTTAAAAATTTTGAGATGAGTCTTACGTACACTAAAATTGGTTAATAGTGAATGAGAAGATATATTCTAGCTCACCAATTAAAAAGACTGTCTTTGAACTGTCTTTGATTCAATCCTGCATATTTGGCTACTAAAAGCAAGTTAATATACAGACAGTATTCCGTTACACCAAAAAAGTTGTAATAAGAAAAAGTTAAATATGTGGTTGCCATATGGCTAGTTTGTCTCATTATAGTTTTGTTTGTTTTGCAACAAACTTTAACTATATGAATGCTTTGTGTAAAGCCTTATTTCTCACATAACACTTGGTTTAAAGGTTCTAAAGTAGTAACAATTGTAAATATGTCTAAATGCTGACTTGGCTTTCACTAATTTACACCTGCATATCTATTTATGCAAATCTTTTACTTCGAAGTTACACGCAACTTTTTTAAATGGTCTTTTGTCACAGTGAATTGATGCCTTACATACTGAATACTTCATGCTTGAAATTTATGCTGTTCCGTAACCAAAACCTGGGAGATTCACACAGCTTTATAAAATTGTAACTTCGTTATGCGGCAACAATTGTTTTAATGCCTTTGGGAGATAAAAATTTATAGGTTCAATACATATGGATTAAGCTAAAAAGGATAAGCTGACATACGCTAGCTTTGAGCATTTATCAGGGCAAGATGGCTAGTGTGGTGAGATCCAAACTAAGATAGGTGATAACATAATACCATTTTTAAATGTTAGCATGTCCAGTAAAACTACTGTTGCTTATAACTATAGAGTTTTATGCACAGGTAATTATGACTAACATGGTTACTCCTGTGTACAAATTATAATTTAGAATTATACCTTCAAACGTGGATAATTGAGTAAGGTAACAATGACTATGGGCCATAGCAGCATCGTTAAGTTAAATCCTGCATCACAGATCTTTGAATTGCTCATGATAGTACAATATCTTTCTAATTACTTTGTGTTACCAATTCATTGCATCAGAGTTGTGAAATCATCCAAAGGCGTAACGAATTACACAAACAACTGATATAGCGCTAGTCATATGTCAATATGACAGTTAAATTGCCAGTTGCTGATTGGTGCAGAGTGTAAGCCTGTTGGCTTACCTCAGCATTCTGACTATGGTTCCACGATATAATTGGTTCTTGAATTTGGTATATTACCTGGAAGGCAGTTCAAAATGCTCATTTGAGGTGCAACAGTTTTTTAGAGAATAGTAAGCTGTTGCAACAGAAATAAAAACATAATTCGATTGAGAATTTACTGTTCTTATCAGTGAAGAATCATGGAAAAGTTTGATGATGGTGACAACACTGTTAAAGAAAAGAAGGCAAAACCTTCTAAAATATCAAATACTTGTTGGTCAGTTTTGGTAGTCTGCATTGCTTGCTGCAGTTTGGTAGCTTTTGGGATATACCTTCTACAGAATATGAAATCTACAAAACAGGAAGTAGAATCTTTACAACAAGAATTTGATAGATTTAAACATGGGTCAGACTATTTCAACAAGCCAAAGGTGAGACAAGCATATTAGTATTTTTGATTGTATAAAATGCATTTATTCAGCCTGCTAATAATTGCAGGATAAAAAAGCTTAAAAATATTATCTGCTTCTTAAAAAAGCATTCCATTGAAACTTTAAAGCAATCACTTTATGATGCTTTAATTATTACTTTAACTATTATGAAAAACTTTAGGAATGAACTGTTCTATAATGCTCAAAAGCTTAGTGAATATAGGTCACTATACACCATATAAGCATATTCAATAGAAGTATTTATCATAGTGAGACAGACTTTAAAAGTACAGACCATAGATACATACATTGGTGATTATCTTGCAGCAGCCTGTAGCAGAATCAAGAGTTAAAAGACAGTCAGGCTCAAGGTGAGTAAAATTTGTAACAAATTAAGTTCTGATCTGCCAGTAAGCTACAATTAGTTTTATCAACTATTACGTTGATACATTTATTTAAGCTTTCTCTAACAATCTTGACTTTAAATATTTTTTCATCCCAAGTTACCAGTCAAAAGAATGCATACATTTTTTGATGCTGGAAAGTTTCATGCTGTCTCTGATGACTTTAGTTGTGGTTTACTAAAGAACGACCACTCTATCCACTAAGAAGTACATAAACTTCTTTTAAGAGATTTAGCATATATAAAGAATAAAACAAGATTAACTAGCATTTATTATGTTTAAAACCGCATCAAAAAAAATACTCTGAAAGAAAACGTTCATACAATTTTGCCATTTTTAGAAAAGGCGAATCCTCAAGAATGGGACCGGGAAGACAACCGGGATACCCAGATCGACCCGGAGCGCCCAGGCCAACCGGCATGCCAGGACGCGAGCGCGGACATTTCGTGTGTGGTCCTCCAGGACCTCGAGGACCGCCAGGACTGCCAGGACAAGATGGTATGGACGGTATCCCAGGGCAGCCCGGACGAGATGGCATGGATGGTCTTATCGGACAACCTGGGGAAGATGGCATGATTGGTCCACCTGGACAGCCTGGTCCTCCCGGACTGACTGGTGATAAAGGCGAGCGGGGATTTCCTGGAACTGATGGAGCGCCTGGAGTGCCTGGGCTTAAAGGTGCACCAGGAATGCCAGGACGACCAGGTGACTCTGGTTCTTCGAGTAAGTTATTAATCTCTCAGTCAGCTACTAAAACCCTACTTTGTAACTATGCCTTGATCACGTGTTTACTAATTATTTAAATCGGTTCTTGTACCTATAGTGCCGAAAGTTTGACAAGGTGAACTACAACTCGTCTATGAACATAGTTTTCCTTGAAACAAATGCTTCATTTGTGTTTACAGGCAGATGCCAACAGAAGAAAGTATGAAATTAAATTATGACATACATAGGTTAGCCCAAATAAAAAATGAAAACTGGTTTTGCAGTTGACCTAATTCATAAATTTTAATCAGGTAATGAAAATGCAAAGTATATTTTTGTCATGAGGAAAAGCAAAAACTTGTTGTTTTTTTGAGCACCTATCAAAACTGAACCAGCCATCATACATACCTTGAAACTGAAAAATTAATTTATATAAGGTAACTCTGACATCAAACATATTTACCTGCTTTATGTATGAAATGCAAGTTAATAGTACTAAATATTAGTGGTCAGATAGCTATTGTATTTAGGTAAAGTTTCTATATTACGGTGAAATATCTAAGCGAATAAAAAACTTTCTACCTCTCTCTAATCTGGCAAGTGTTGTCAACAACTATCAGATTAAAGGAATTAATGAAAGTATGAATAATGGATTGACGACTGTATATTTTCCATTTCTATATCTTTATTAGCCGAGACAGTTTGTTGTAGGTCAGTAAAACAAGGCTTTTGGTTTAAGGAATAAAAATATTTTTTCGTGTATAGCTTCATTATATCCCAGATTTAACAATCAGATAAAGATATATTATTATTATCGGATATATTTTTTTTTTAATTTATTTATGAAAATATATTTTACAAACCTAATAAAATCAGGTTCTCAATTAACGGAATTTTTTTTTAGGTAATGATCATTGTGTCTATAGTTTCTAATGAGGCTGTACATTGTTTAATTATAGCCAAATGACTATCGATATTATTGCTAAAGTCGACACTATTTGATAATGTTGTATGAAATTTAGCAAAAGTTGTCTCAAGTAATTATTGGTATCATATTGGATTTGCAGCAGGCAGCTCTTTCGTGCAATGGGGAAGTCATGAATGCCCACAAAATGCAGACAATCTCTATCGAGGTAAGATGCTTTACTAAACAAGAATTAGGCTTCACAGTTGGTATACCTGTACTGTATATGGTAGATGTTGAGAAAGTTTTGCAAAAGATACATACCTAAATAGATATAGGTAAACATACATATATGCATACAAATATACATACACACATGCATACTGACATTCATATATAAAAAGACACCTAAATACATATACATATGCATTGATGGGTGTATGTACATATGTACATACACACATCAATACATACTTAGAAACTTAAATACATGCTTACATACATAAGTACATACCTAAATATATACCAACATCCAAATATACATACATACGTTTGATACATATTTACATACATAAATTTGTGCATATATGCATACATCAATACATAGGCTTACTCAAATATTATGCAATTATACATAAATTGTATGCATAAATGCATGCATACCCACATACATACATACATATATACATACATGCATGTATATTTACAAACGTACCACATTGTTCAAGTAATTGAAAGCTGAATTTTCTACTCAGTAAGTGGTTGTTGAGTCCGTAAGCTGAAATGACTTATCTGAATTTTTATACATTTCTGTCATTATTCTGTTCTATAGATTTATACAAACAATATATAATTAGGTTTATGAATTGAATTAGTACCTAATTTTGTATCAGCTGGCTTTGTTGAAAAAAAAGTTGTTGAACGCAAAATAAACAAACTAAACCATAAATCGGCAGTGATATTTATGCAGGTTCATAGTTTGTTCAGGTGAAGGGTGCAGATTAGTTAGCTATTAGTATCGAGAAGACTATTCTGTATTAAATATATATTCTTCTCTATTCTTGTATTATGAATCGCCTAAATCTAATATAATACTTAATAGAAAGCTCATGCAAAAATATAGAATTCTAAAGAACTACTGGTGAAATATACAAGTTTTAATTTCATGTTGGTTCTTTGACTGTTGTCAATAATGGCTGCCAGGAAGTGTTGGATTAGGCATCTTGAGATGATCATCAACTTCTTTTACTAAAGCATCCACTAATTGTGACACCTTTAAAGTCTAATGACACACAGTTTCTAATATATTATTTAAGCTGTACATCTATGTTCGTACTACTTTAAGCTCAAATGGTAACTTTTCAACAGGATACGCGGCTGCAGCTAATCCAGGAAGTGGGAGAGGCGGATCCACAGAGTTGGAGTGTCTCAATCTTTCTCCTGAATGGTACGCAAGTTCAGTGACAAACATCAACACACAGACCAAGATTGTTGCGGCCAAGTTTGCTTTGGGTGAGTTATTCCTTTTTGGTGCAAACTTTCTTATGAGTGTTAATTATTAACATTATGAATACTACTAATAATTTATTGATGGAAGGCAATGATTGATTATCTAAGCACATGTGAACAAATTTACTAATCTGATTAAGTATTTGCTTATACTAAAACCTACTTATGCCTGTAGTTTTGTATCTTTATGGCTATTTAAATCATCTTTATTTTTTCTCTAAATGTTTTTTCTTTTTTTTTCTAAATGTTTTATTTTTTCTCTCTTATTCCGCTTACCAGGTTTTTGTTTGTTTGCTCATTACATTTACTTCATCAAATTGAATAATCACAAACAGGATTAAAGTTGTATAATACCAATACAAGTTAGTGAGACTATATTACTTTTGTTACAAAAATAATTTTACAATTGCAAAGTTCCACTATAAAACTCTACTAAAACTAAAATTATGGTTTGCAAAAATTAGAAGTCAATATATATTGATTGCTGTGTAAACCACTTTACTGAGTATTAGAAGGTAAATTATCCTATAGCTAGAGATGGAACAACTAAAATATGATTTCAAGTCTTGTAAATTGTTGGCTTTATTTCAAGCATAGGGTTCACAGAAACACTATTTAATTATCTTGTGGCAACAGAACAGAATGAAAAATGATGTGGTCAGGCTGAATATGTTATTGAATATTGAGGCTAATAGCAAGCCTATTCTTATAGATTTTTCAAAATAACTCAATCGGTTGTTTATTTTATCAGGTGAATTTTCTGGAATCTTTGACGAAGCTGCTGACAACTCTGTCATAGCCTGTGCAGTATGCATCACTACTAGAGCTCCAGCGGTTAGTATAACGGGTTCAGATTATGATGTAGTCAGATACCGTTTACTTTATAAATTTTAGTGATATTTTTTACGAAAAGCTAAAGAGCAATGAAGAAAGATTTGTGTAGTTTAATTTTCATTAAAAACCAACACAAATGTTAGTATATTAACTAATAATTTAGCAGCATTTTTTGTTTTGGAAAAACAAACTCTACTAGGTTCGAACTAAGCAATAAAACACAGTTACCACTGTTTTAGCAGCTCACTCATTGGCTGGTCTAGAGCTGTTTTGCTTCACTGGTTTTCTACGTAGTAGTAGTAGTAGTAGTTATTATCAAATTTTTCTACACACATATAGCAACCTTTGCATTATAGCAATACTAGGCATAGTTTCACCATCCAAATATCTGAACAAAAAATTAGGTTGTTTTGTCCCCTTTGGGTTATCAAGAAAAATTATGGTAGGTAGCAGTTGTTATTATTGTTTACAATGCCAAAAATAATTTGATACAGCTACTCAGCCAACACCGTTACAGTAGTTATGTACTTTTCTATTGCTTGTAAAAAAATATTAGGCGTCTTTGCTAAAAGTCTTTCATGTATTGTTGTAGTTTATTTTTGTAAACTTTACAACTCTTTGTGTGGCTGGTCAAAAGTATTCAGGTGAATTCTTGTCCCGCAAACGCAGCGTTAAAATTACTGTTTACCTACTGGGTATATCATTATCATAGCTGCATATCTAGCTATAGTTTTAGCCGCATATCTAGCTTCTACATTAGGTTAAATAGTAAAGGGCCAAATTTCAAAGTTCACATGCAAACAATCTTCTTAAAGTTGTTTTCTAAAATCGTTACGTATGAGATACATGTTGGTACTGTACAAACTTTATTATTGGCTATAAGCAGTCAAACTGGCCAAAAAAGTTTAGTTTTCCATTTCACGAGTCTCACAATAATAATTTGTAGATTGTATTTTGTTTTACTCTATTCAGACAAGAGAATACTGTTAGCCGTTACTTGAGGTGAAGTCGTACTTTTGTAAATCTGCTTGGCACCAAAGCAAGATAGGAGACTGAATGTTGATTCATAGCAGGAGGTTGCATGATTCAATTGAATAACTAACCTTTTGAACGCATTTTAAATTTTGTGAAACTTCATGGTTGAAAAATGAGCCAAAAGGTTTTTCTGGCCATAGTAGGTGCCAATGTTTTTCGAAGTCTTTTTAGGAACTATTTAAATGTTATTACTCCAAAAACCTCTTGTGCAAATGTCATCGCAGCTAAAGTTAGTAAGGAGTTGTATAGCATTTGAAGTAGCGTGTTGAAGTGTTGTATTCTGTTGAAGTGCTGATAAAATGTTCAAGTGTTATTGGAGTGTTAGTGTTATCTTTATGGCTGTGATTCAGACATAGATTCTAAAAGGAAATAATCACTCGAGATTCTAAACCCACAATTCAATTACTGGTAGTTAATAGTTAATAGTTGCTTGACTTCTAAGGACGATGAAGCAAAAACATCAGTTGTTGATTTCATCAAACTTCTTTAAACGCAAAAATCTTAAATTAATAGTAATAATAGTACATGTATATGAAATATGGGGATAAAATAATTTTTGCCTATATATAATTTTTGTTGTGCTTCTGAAGATGGTCAACTATGTGGTGATTATGAAATGTCATTTTACATAGCAGTTTAGTAAAAACGAGTTTCATAAGTTTCAAAGGATACAATTTTATTTTGAGAGCTGGCCTGTGTAGTGCAAACAGCTGGTGAGTTTGGTTAAATCAGCAAAATAATAGCAAGCGTTAGGCTTAAAACAAATCATTACATAACAAAGCAGATACTTTGCAAAAATTGTATAATCAAACTGGTATCTATTGCTGGAATTGGGAGACAACAAGTTTGAGAGCTTTATGCTAATGCTATAAGATAGCAGCCATAACTATAGGATTTACCAAAGCAACTTTACACAGATCATTTTTCTGCCTTTACCTCTCATAATTAATTCCCTATAAGTGTCAATGTAAATTGTAAAGCAGCATTCAGATGCTTACTGAAGTTTAAACATTAAACCTTGAAAAAGTTAGTAGTAAAGTTTTCAGTAAGTACATAAATAATAGTTTGGATAAACATACAATTACATTTTTTCATCAGATAATGCTGCCAGGAAGATTTAACTGCTCAAGTGGATGGCACAAAGAGTATGATGGGTACCTCATGGCATCTTCACGTAAGTCTTTATCATATAATAAATTTTTTTGATAACTGTTATGGAATGTTTACTTTAATAATTAGCAGGTCCATCCATTTGTATGTATCATACAGCATTTGAACACAGATTTTTAGTTTGGTAGCCCAACACGCTAACCATCGCACAATTCCACTGCTTTGCCATATTCTAGAATAGTTGTGCGCAAACTTATAACACATGATGAGCTCTCATGGAGCATGAACCAAAATGTGCGATCAGATGAGATAAAACAGTTAAGCTAATTTACATAGGCGCAATAATATTGTCAGAGACAGTATAAGTTATGATTGCTATATGTATCAAATTGCAGCAGCTGTATTAGTGCTCAGTTCAGCTCAAGACTTATAATCTCAACAACAAAACTATTCCATTAAAAAGATATAGTGTAAAGTCTGAAACAAAACTACTAAAAATATAGCAGTGAAGTAAATTCTAAATTTATCAGAATGACGCTGCGAACTAAATTTATGACCAGCAATATGTTGTATATATTTAAGTTTTTGAAAACACCTCGTGTTAATTTTGCACTTCATTTCGGTAAACTATGCAAAGGTATTAATTTAGTTTTTTAAGTTGCAGTGATTAATTACAACATTGCAAGACTAACTGAAATGATTTCATAGACTTATAAGTTATTGAAAAAGGCCTTTGTTTTAAGAATTGACAACATGATTGATGGTAAAATCAAACATTGTTGTGTATTAATATTGCATCTATCATTTGCACAGAGGATATTATATTTCTCAGTAATGACCTGGCACAAATAGAATTGTAAAATTTGAAGTTCTGTATTAGATGTACCTAGCCATCTAGTTTAACAATCAGTTTTCTGTAACATCACATACAACTATGTCTGCTTATTTTGAAGTAAACACATTTATAATGATTCAGTAGACGCTAGATATTAACAAACTATAAAACTTTTTACAACCAAAAAGGCTTGAACCTTTACAGATGTGTGTAGTACTTAATTTTCCTAGTTCACTAATACCATGTCATCAACACCTCCGCCACACTGTAATGTCTAAAATTACCTAGGTGATATTACTGATCCCTCTAAATAATGCATTAATCTGTGTAACTTAAATGCATGCATTTAGAAACATAATAAGAATGTAAAGGCTAGATTCAGCATTCACCATTTGCCTTCTTTATCATTAACTCTTGCCCATCAGAATAACTATGAAAATGACATATTATAAACGTAAACACTGAATTGAAAAGAATTTCAACAGACAACGGTTTGCTTGTTGTCTAACTAACTACCAAAAACAAGCTGAGTACGCTAAGCAGATGGTTTAAAATAGGAACATCTTAAAATTTGTCAGCACCCCGGAATGGTGTGCTAAAATATTCCCAATGGTCAATAATAAACTGGCACCATCAGCAGGCCAGTCACAATCGAACATGCGCACAAGATGTGACAGCAATCTCAGAAGCAATACTCTAGGTGGGCAGCCCACAAACATATCTGCACCAAACAATAGCATCAATCAATACATCTATTCTTTGTTCCAAGCAAACAACAGAACACTGGTGCAGATGTTTGCATACCACAAACATTTGAAAGATTTTACCTCGCTATTGCTGTGATTCTTGATTTAAGCGCTACAACTGATCTGTGATTATTTACAGCATTACAGGATGAGGTTTTCTTCTCATCAAGAAACTACTGTGTAGATAAAAATCCAGCCTATTTCCCTGGTCACAATGATGCAAATGGACTGAAGTTGACTTTTGTACAAGCCGGATCTTGCTTTGGAGGACTCGAGCCATGTAATGTATACACTGAAAACCATTTGTTGGCGTGCGTTGTCTGCTCACAACTCGCTGATTGAATGCTTAAAAACACATAGCATAAGTTTTTGCTAAACATTTCTGCAAAAACTTTGCATTTACCAGAAAAATCTAAAGTTTTATTCTGATGTTTATGGAGTATCTAATATAAATTGATTTTTTTTCATGATACTGCACTCTGCAAAACACAGTAAATATTTTTAAGAGAACTCCATTGTTCTAATCATTTTTGGGATTACACCTTCTTTAGCAAATTTATGTCAGATCTATGAATTATAAATATATTTATGTATACACGCTGTAAAAATATATTGTCTTTTAACAATATGATCATTAGTTAGTATCCGTGTTATGATAAAAGTAAGAGGCCTAAAATTAGGACAGAAGCTGCCAAACATTAAGTGTTCCCATCCAAATGCTTGTCAGATGACATATACACATACTTAATACATTGCATATAACACAAAAAGACAGAATATTTACTAGCCACTGAATGCAGTCCACTACATACTTTTGCGCTATAAAGTAGAGGTAGCCTTTGTAGTAGTATTTGTCCAATTATGTAATTGGTATCTCAGTCGGTATAATAAGCAAGATTATGTACAAGGTGAAGTTTTGCTTCAAAGGTGTATTCTGTCTTTATTATGTGATATAGTTATGCTCGACCGGTTGTGCCTAATACATGTCAGATTCATCCTAAAATACAATTATCCTTTTTAATCATTCTATATATAGAAAATATTATTTTCTCTTCAGTCATTTATGATGAGATAAATTATCTCTGTTACCACAGAGATAACTCTACGTAAAGATTTTTAAATATAGACTCCTGATAAAAGAGCTAATATGCCAACATTGCAAAAATCACTGAAAGCTTTAGTATAGATAAAATCAGCATATGAAACTGACATTAACATAACCAACATTTCAATGATTTACTAAGTATCGTTACACTTAGACTTATTAAAATGGTTTCAGTAATAACTCGAGTGATCATTTTAAACCCTTCAATTTTTTATTAATAGACTGGACTCTGATAAAGGATGTTTGTTGAGACTTAAAAGTCAATGCTATTTTGTTGGACGTTATTTTGGATTTAAACTATAATACAATTTCAAACCTATGATACCTCTAAACAAGTAGGTAGCCAGATGTCAATATCTCTAAACAAGTAGGTAACTAGAGTTCAATACCTCTAAAAAGTAGGTAGCCAGAGGTCAATTTGCAGTTAGAAGTTGTGTCACTCAAAAAATTTTTGCGGTTTAGTAACATGGAATTTTTGTAAAATATGCTGATTGATTGCAAAATACATGGCAATTTTATATTTAAATGCCTATGCAAGAGCTGTGCAACATTGACATAGGTTTACTGTGATGTGGGGTACAGAATTTGACTATTAACTATTGCTAATAGACAATGTCATAAACTAGATATTTGTCTCTGTAGCTTGGTTATAATTAAAATATTTCCACTTGTAAATAGGAAATGATAATGCTCTTTCTGATATTGGTAATTCAATTTAATCTGAACAGGAGACACTCATAATGATGCTATAAGTAGAATAAAAGTCAAAAGTTCATCAGTTCATCATACATGTATGATTTTGAGATAAACCCACGAAATACTAAAATTAATAGCCTATAAGATTATCAGCGCTGAAGGAAACACGTTGCGACATAACAACCACAGGTGCTAAACAAAATATATGGATTTTTTATGCCAATGTTTGGTTCCTCCCACTCAAGTCTGCCTGTGAGTTACCAGTCTTTCGACACATCAGTGTTGAATCAGTGCTATGCAAAAGCCTTTAGCTACACTATTTATAGACATGAATGAATAATAGCTTAATCTAGGAGGCTCTAGTGAACTCAGGTAGCCATCTACCATGACACCAACAACAGTTATAGAATTCACTAATTTAGCGAGGTTCCATTTAAACTTAATTTCTATTAAATTATATCAAAAACTATTTTAAAAGTGTCCTCATAATCATGGAATAAGCTATGAAAAATGAAGAATAAAGTTTAAACTATTTTGCAGCTTCACTGATAAGCTTGGACAACTCTATAACTAAATTCTACTTTGCTGCTGATACAAAGATACCACCATCAAAGTTTTCTGACCATATAGGGTTCAAACATGTTTAGCTAAGGACACAGAGTCATTGTTTTTGCAAAAATTACCTTTAAAACATGCTGAGCTTCTGCTTGCAGTAAACTAAGCATACTTCTTACTGATCTTTGAGAAATTGCCTCTTTTTTCTCTCTCTTGCTTCACTTATTTTCTTTTCTTCTCTTTCTCTCTCCCTTTTTTTTCCTCTCTCTCTTTTCCTGTTTTGTTCTCTTTTTTTTCCCGCTCTCATCTCTCCCAACTCCCAATCTCCTGGTACTTATATAATTAATATATTTATTTGTTATATATCTTCTTGCATTTTTATGTTTAAAAAAAGAAATAAAAGATTTACAAAAACAACACAAATAATATAAGTAATAGTATGCATCGATACATATAAATATATACAAATATATAAAATAAACTTAAAATAAAGATATATAAGTATAGATACTCATGCACAAATTTACAAAGGCATGTTAATGTATATTTATATATGTAAATAATATATATATTATTGCACACATACACAGAGAGAAATTTTGATTGAATTTTAAATCATTAATAAATCTAAATTCAGGGTGACAAAACTGTACTCAAAATTGATTTAATTTGCATTTAATAATAATTTACCTATGCCAACGTATAGGCCTACTGTGGCTATTAAATCATATTACGATTGATAGCTGAGCTTTTGTACAGCTTTGCTAGTGCCTTTTCAATCATATAATGATTGAAAGTTGAGCTTTTGTACAGGTATGCTAGTGCCTGATCAATCATATAATGATTGAAAGTTGAGCTTTTGTACAGTTTTGCTAGTGCCTGATCAATCATATAATGATTGAAAGTTGAGCTTTTGTACAGCTTTGCTAGTGCCTTTTCAATCCTATTATGATTGATTGTTGAGCTGTGGTACAGGTATAATAGGGCTTGTTCAATCATATTATGATTGATAGTCGAGTTGTTGTACAGGGATGCTTTTTGTAAAAATAACCAAAACTAAATCATTCTGTGATTCAGTGCTGTGCTGCTATGGATGCTCCCTGTTCACTCATGGTACTGTCATTTTTAAATCACAATAAAATTGAAATTTTATACCAGGAGAAGACAATTACACACTTGAGTGAACTGATTACTATGAACTTCTTATTTTTATTTTCATGAAATACTGAGGTTAAATATATGTATAAGCAAAATATATTATGATAACTTTAAAGCTATAATATGAATAAAAAGGTTAAAAATGAACTGTTTTGCAATGAAGTATTTACATGTAAATGTTTACAAATAATTATAAAAGAGGAAATATTTTAATTGAGTACTAGCGACACCAGCCGAGATACCATCAGTTGGAGTTCTAAAGAAGCTGTTACTTGACTATCCCCATCATTTGAAGAAGTCTCATCTGCAATGCAGAGGTTGTTGTCATCAATGATGAGAGCAGCCGTAGCAGACGTTCCACCAAAACCCCAACTGATGACTGGGCTTGGATGTGGTACCTCTGGTTAACCACAAACAAACACTTAACATAGGCCAGACATGCATCTACCTCAGTTGCCATCAGGAACACTGCTCCCATTGGCAAAACCAGGTAGATGCATTCCTGTTCATTTGTCAATACAATGGCTCCTCTGCTGGTTTCATCCAAGGTACTTTGCGAAAGTCTCTCCAAAAACAGGCTGGTGGCTGTCGACTTGCCCCTCAAAACACATTGCTTTTCATCATCAAGCTTTTCACCTATAAAACCACAAAGGTAAATTGGTAATAATTGGTACAAAGGTAAAAATCATAAAGGTAATAACACAGTTCATAACTAATAGCTCATGTAGGATTAATGATTAGGAGTTACCTTACTCTGTGTTAAGGATTGAGTGATAATTATAATACAATTCATAACTAAGAGCTCTGGCTACAACTAGTAATATAGTTATGTGGGTAGGTAGGGTAAATGATTAGGAGTTATCTAGCTCTGCGTTAATGATTAGGAGCTATCTAACTCTGTGTTAAGGTCTGGGTGATGATAATAATACAAGTCATAACTAATAGCTCTGGCTACAACTAGTAATATAGTTATGTAGGTAGGGTAGATGTTTAGGAGTTATCTAACTTTGCGTTAATGATTCGGAGTTATCTAACTCAATGGGGAATATTGATTTACTCAACATACTCTTACAATTTGAATTAATGTTTTTCAACTTACTCGTTTTAACTCCTTCTGTTTCCTAATAAGGAGAGTTTGAGTTCTTGAGATCATGTTAGGCTAAAGGTTGGCCAGCTGGTGTTCCATCAGTTCTATAAAAATATCTTCATCGACGCCTTGGTCTAAAATTGATAGAAAAATTTAAATGATATATTCTGGTTGAATATGTGAGCAATTTCTTCATAGTTGTTCTGTTGTTTCTGTGAGGTTAAATATTCTATATGTTTTAAACAACAGACAATATACATTAAATTATAAAAGATTTGAGATTGTGAATATAGTCTTAAAAATTCCAATACAGCCACCATTACTCTTGCTCCAAGGGGTGCGCGTGTGTTTTATGATTTTTTGTGATATCCAATGATGTAGTTCTCAAGAATTTTACATTGCTTAGTGACAGAAACATTAGTATGACATTTATGATAAATTTTTGGCTAAATAGTGCCATGTTGTATGTTATACAAACTCACCATGGCAGGCTTTCACAATTGATTATCCAAATGACTGCAGAAAGTGTGATGGCACAGATGGCACAAGCTCTTCATGGTTACTTGCTTCAATATTGCCTATGTCGTCACTACGATATATTTTGTAATTATCTGAATAGTTGTCTATTGTGTTGTGTATCCTACTAGGTGATCGCTTTAACAGTATCAAGCGCAAAATGACCATTTCCAGCTTTAATTCTACAAGGATGATTTGAAAATGCCTCCCTTGTTTTCATTGGTCAATGCGATGAATAGGCTGCCCAGCACCTGAGCCGCTTATCATCATCATAGATATTGGGCATTTATAGCTTTAAAGCAAAACATGGCCAATGTGTTGTACATGTATTGAGCAAAAATACTGTGAATAATAGTTAACCGTGGAATGCAATGATTTTAGTTTGTATTTTTAAGCTAGGAATACAGAGAATTTTGAAAACCCCAAGATGTCAACATATGTAAAAAAAGACATAATGAATATGAGTTAGTCTGGATAGGCTCTCTTGGAGAGGGAAAGAGCCGTACCTCTACCCCACCACGCAATATGTGTAGTGTAGCTACTTGAGTTGACTTAAAAACAAATAGCTTATCTTATACTGAATATTGTATTATGGATACATTAATCATTTCAGTTGGGTTGAGTATCAGATAGATGTTGCAACAGTGGCAAAGATGTGCGGTGTTAGGAATGCATTACTATCATGGTTTTTCCTTATTACCACGTAAATCAAATTTTGTGTATATACTGTATAGCACCAATAAACAGGGAAATCGACATCTATATGATACTGTGTATAAATGTCCGCTCATGGCAAACCATGGCCACCCCCTTGGCTCACATATAACCACCTTAACTCCATGTTTTAAGCAACACTTACAAAAGTCAAATAAACATACAGATTACAGATCTTCTGAGCACTACAAATGACGATGCAACTTAATAGGAGAAATCAATCTTCACTCAGTAAAATAAAATACACTAAAGGTTTCTATGTATCAGATTAAGTGAAAACAATTGCCAGATCATTGCTCCCAACCAAATGTTTTGCTGGTAATAAGTGTATTTTATCGATATCAGGCAAGGCAAAACACCCTAAATAAGTGTAATGTAGTAATTTAATCTAGTATTTTATTCTTTTAGCTCTAGTAGAAAGCTTACAGATGGCTCAACTAATACTATACTATTCACTTATATTCGACTCCACAAACTAAATTTTGTTTGTTGAATTAGGAAAGTGGAATTAGGAGATTTGAGTCAGACAATGGCCATCGAATGGGTTGTTTGAAGCCATCATTCAAATAGTAAGGTGATGAAAATTTGTCAATAATACAGCCTCAAGCTTAGATTGCAGCAGTTTGGATACATTAGCTACATGCTACAATTAGAGGCTTTCAGAGTCATGTTTATCCTTGAATTTTAACAAGATGGTAAGTTTTCTTAGCTATTGTATCTCTGGTGAAATACAGTCATACTAGTGACAAACATCAATTGGCCATTAATTATATCCATGAAGCATTGGTTAAACAACTGTGACTGCATTGCACAATAACTTTGTATGATTAGCTGAAACTTTATTTTTGTTTTCATTGATAATGGGAGAATGGCTTCAGTTGCCTCAAAACCTGACATACATTAAGCTCTACCAAAAACCACTTTTTTTAAAAGGCCACCATAATTGAAGTGCCAAGCCATATAGAAATTTACATTTAAATCATACTCATTTCAAGGCATCATGAGTTTCGCTGTCGGTCAAGGGGTGGTTTCAACTACCTGTTTCTACTGCAAAAGCACATTACAGAATACTAGTATTAAGGCTGCTTGGTATCATAGTGTACAGTGCTCAGCAAAACATCCTGATAGCTAAAAGAACAAAGTGACCAACAATAATAACTAAATGCTTGTCTATAAAAATGTTCTTCTCAGCTGTGGTTGTAATATTACCAGGTCGCTCTAGTTGTTGCGCTGGCCCATACTGAAAGCAAGCACTCCCAATAACTCACAGCGTTATTGTTTCATATACAACATAAATCCCATCATTGAATTAAGTTATGTAACTCATAGCATCTGTTAATAATAAGACAAGGTATAACCACGCTATAAATAAGCAATCATAATTATAGTATTAGATAATTGTAGTAGAAGATTGTGGAAGATAGCATTTTATGCACAATCCAACAGAGGTTTTAGGGCATGGCTAGTAGATATTATTGGGCTCGCTGAATTAGGAAGGCTGTAGCATAACAGCCAATGAGTTTACCATCTAGCATGTATATAAAATATATCAACTGCAACTAACCTGAGACAGGCTGAGCTTAGGCTACAATAAAACTAAATAATAAATAAAACAATAAAACCATTAATATTAGATAGAGGGTTTTACCATTGATATCAATTATATCTAAAACTGTCTACAAAAGCAATGTTTGACTGATTGCCCCGTTTTCAACATTCCTTTATTGTAGCTCATTCCAATTTTCTGCAAGTGTGAAAAGGTGTGATGCTATAATTTTACTTGGTTTTACATGTACAACTATTTAGTCAAGAGATTCACAACACAATTCTATGTTTATCAAGAAGAATATATACAAAGCTCTAATTATTAATATGTACCCAACTTAGTCATGCTTGTGAAATTTCAATTGCTTCAAAATGAATTTTTTCAATATCAAAGAAGTCTAATAATAATAATTATACTGTTGACATTCCAGAGTAGACCAATAATATGCAATAAGGCAATTTTTCAATTATTCCAGATTTGAAACTCAACAACATTCTGATCATAGCTATTTCCTTACTACAACAGTCCAAGGTTTAATAAAAAATTTAAAACAACTATTGCAAGTTGATCATGTCAGTCCTTGGCCAGCTATTTCATTGGATTCATTAGATAGAGAGCATGCCTAAAGAGCTTTCATTGCTTCTGCATAAGCTCGTTAATAAACAGCTTTGTAAATGACAGCTCAATTTTGTGTTGCTGGTAGAACGTGAGATATGACTTGCTGCAGTCTGTGCAGCTAAGTCGATGATATGGTGGTCTGGATTTATTAATGAGATCTCAGTCTTGGCCCTTATATTACTAGACTTTTGACATCCAAGCTAAACATATTATGATGAGATAAGTTGCTAGAGGAAATTTCGTATTTTACCATTTTACATTTGGTAGGCAAAAGGTTAATGCAATTACCGAATTCTCAATAATTTACTCTGTTGTGTAGTCTTATTCCAGCATTTCATTACCCCAGCGATCAAACCAAAGCAGTCTTGGGCTAAAAAAGGTGTTTGGCTACACACCATTTCTGCAAAGTTGTGCATAGGAACCTTAGTTCAGTGAACTCAACAATGCCATGTTGAAAACCTTTCTTGAGAAAATATCTAGCTAGGTTTGAACAAACTGACGAATGAATATATTTATAATTCTCCAAATGTATAAATTGTTCATATGAATCAATTAAGGGGGCAGTGCCCAGATCTCAGCAAGGAAGGATGTCCAGTACTTTTAATTTATTGACTGTTAGTTTCCACTACCAAGTTCAAATCCAACGCTTCTGTCTAGTTCCAATTAGGGAACAGATAATTTCATGAACTAACCCCAGCTTGATACGGTTCAAAATACAATGCATTACATTTCTTAGCTCAGTTCACTAAACTGCTATGCAGTTTATAATTGTAAACTTTTTGAACTTTTATTATACTTGGAATATACAGAGAAAAACAATTGTTATGGTAGCTCACACGGCAACTTTATAGCGTTGGACTCTAGCAAATTGAATGCTTGTAAGCATTTCATACAGAGACAATTGAACATGGTTGTATTTTTCATGTGTAACATATGTATTTAATATGTGTAACCAAATTAAAGTGGGAACAACTCTTGGTCTAAACTGCTGTGGATTGTGGAATCAATATTCAATGGCAACTGTCTGAAATTTGATTTATTTCAACAATGATTTAAAACAGATTCATGAGAAAGTATGTGATTGAATTTTGATAGTCCTGGCTGTCAACAATTAATTAGCGATCATTATTAAATCAATCTTCAGTGTCATATGATTGATTTTTTTCATTTTGCTTCACTGATTTAAGAATGATCAGTTGTGATTGAAGTTTGAGTTGTCAGCTGAATGTAGGATAGACTCACTATTTACTCCAGCTCTTGATTAATTTGCCATTAATTATCATTATCAAATCATTTTTCAATCAGTATGGGTATGTGTTATGGGTAACAGTGATTTTTAGATCATTATCAACATAATATTAAATCTTAAGCCTGGCTAAATCAAATTACAATCATTTTTTTCTCTCTGTGTATAAATATATGTGTATGTATATTCATGTATATTTGTATGAATATATATGTATGTATAAATATATATGACTAAAAATGGTGATTTCTCAATACAAGCAAATCCTCAAACACGACTTTCCTCTAGGATGTCAGTTAGTTAACCAAAGTGGTTGTTAATGCCTACTTAAACTCGGTGTTCTCCTAAAGACTTTCAGGTTATAGTAGTCCTCTTAAAAAGGTTTAAGTAAATTGGAATGAGTGTGCTAAGCTCATCAGGGACTTCTACATCCAAACAGACAAGCAAAGTTTGAGACATCAATACGAAGAACAAGGAAAGAAAGGCGGCTAATATAAAAGATATTGCCGTACCGATGATTACAGCATGTCTAGTCAAATATAAGAAAAAGGAGAAATATGTGTATAGCCTGCTAGAAAAAGAGATTGGAAAGTGCTGACACATAAAAGCAATTGGACATCCAGTAGCCATGGAAACATCAGATATGATAACCCCTGCACATCAAGTATGGATTGCCATAATACAGCAATATTCAACAGAAGTCTTACAGAAAATTGCATTAATAAGAATGGCTAAGATCTTTACCTTTATCGTTATCTTTGTCTTACTTTGGTTTAAGCGTTCCAAATCAACTCTCATGTAATGACATACATGACCCGCTTCTTCAACCCGATTTAAACTGAGCCTCATGAGCAAGTCGCTGCCCCAACAGTGAAAAAATCCAGTAATAAAATGAGCTAAGATCTATCATAGGCAAATGATTGAACTCCCAGGTCTGTGGTAGTAACCTGAGCTTTAATATAGACCTCATTACATACAATCGTGTATTTTGCGTACCAGGGTTGAGGAAACAACTTGTACGACTCTTCTCTAGCACTCACCTGCAAGCTTTCCAAGAACTACAATATTCTTGAATTTAGTGAATTGCTTGAAAAAAAACATGTAGCAATCTCGATGGCAACCGATTGTAGCACTAAGTTTTTTGGAACATTTATTAGGTGGTATTGCGAATGAATAATTAATTTGAATTCTAAAGAAATTGGCAACCTAGGGGAAAATATTAATCAAGGTTTCACTTGTACTGAGAGAAACATTATTTGCTCCCCATGCGGACACAAACTGCTACTTTGACTGTAAAACTATAAATAGATGCAAATTAATAGAACATGTAAAAGAGCATGCTAAGCTCTTGTCTTTGTTTTCAAAAATAGGGTCATTTGAGAACAAGACAACTGAGTACACATTTAAAGCAAATATGCAATGGTACAGTAGATTATTCATTGAACATATAAGGGAATGGACAGTGTGATACTTTTAGGTGCTCTGCTCTCGGTTGCTTCTGTGGCACCTTACATAGCTTCAAGCTTTAGCTTGGCTCTGTCCCTCAGTTGTTGGGCTTATTTGGTAGCTGAGCCTCAGCTGGCTGCAAGCGTTACCTAGGGTTGTGTTTTCTATTGAGTAGAGGCTTGGCTTGGTCATGAAATCAGTCGTCTTGGAATCTGTGGTCATTTTTAGCTCGGACCTGGCTCTGGCATTTGGCAATCACAAACTGAAGGCGTATTATCGTTTTTCTATTTGGAGTACTGACATTTAAATCCTAATTTTTTGCAGATAACTCCACCATTAACAAAGCCTTAATATCCAAATTGATTTGTTGTTTTGTTTTTACACAGCTCGATTGCTACAGTAAAATCTGTTAGTTTTATACTGACATAATTAACTTGCAGCCAATTTTTTTATTTGTGGCTTTTTAATAAAAACTAAACATAGCCTTGTCAGAAAATTAAGTACTTTTAACAACTGATCATTTAGCACTCGCAAACTGAACAATCTTGCAAAAGAGAAAAAATTAGGTACAGCTTTCTTTATGTACTTTCAGATGGACTTACACAAAATTTAAGTTGATTTTATCAGAAAGGAATGACATTTGTATCACTTTTTTCTTTTTTGATGCTTAAGCTGCTTGACTATTTCTAAGCACTATGAAGAAAGAAATATCAGTAGAAAGTTTCAGAAAACTTCCTCAAACACAAAAATAAAATCAATAATAGTAATAAATGTATATGAAGTATGAGGAGAAAAGATATTTGGCCTAGATACAATAATTGATATTTTTTCTATTGAGAATTGTTGGTGGCTATATGGTTATTATGAAATCTCTTTTTACATAATAAATATGAAAAAGAGCTGATTTTATGGGTAACATAAAATCTAATTTCATTTTGACAGCTAGCATGCGTAGTACAAATAGCTGGTAAGTTTACTTACATTCCTAAAATAAAAGCAAGTGTTAGGTCTAAAGCTAAACACTACCTAACAAAGAAACCTCTCAAATATTAATTATTCAACCTAGTATATATTGCTGGAATTAGTAGACAATATGTTTAAAAACTCAATACATGCCGAAACAAAAGTATTTATAACTATAATATTTGCAAAATACATATTTATGTTTTTTCTGTCTTTAATTTAAACAAAATTCAAATTATGAGTTTTATTGTAAAATGAGGCACACCAATCTGCAGTGTACTGCAATTTATACATCAAACTTTCAAGTAGCTACTTTTGACTGTTCTCTAGTTGTGGCGGTAACTCATTAAACAAACACCAGTGTCTTTTTTCATTATTTGTACAAAAAATTTATTAGATAAACATCATTTTATTTGTTTATAGGATAACACTGCCAAGACCAGTTGAATGCATAACTCGACGGCTCAAACAATATGATTGATATCTTTTGGTTTCTTCATGTAAGTTTTAATCGTATCATGGCAACTTTAAATAACATTTTAGAGCATTAATTTACAACAAGAAGTTAGTAAAACAGAAATATCTACTTTTTATGAGCACATTAGTAATGCATTTTGCACATGCTACTAATAAAACCTTTAAAAATTTATGCAATTAGCCGATGACTATGAATATAAAAATGACGATTGAAATGACTATAAAAATGGAATGCCCTATAATCTGAAATATTCTATTAAATACATTTTCACCAGACAACTGATTGCTTGCTGTCTAACTGAACACCAAAAAACTTGTGAAGCACAGTGAGCAGATGATTCAAGATAGCAAAATCTTTAAATTTGCCAAGACACCAGAGTTTTTTGTATAATTGGTCACCAAAAATTGACCTCATCGACCCAAACCAATCATATTCAAGCATGCACTCATGGTATGACAGCAATCACAGAAGCAATAAGCCAACAAGCTACTACGTAAATAAAAGTCTAAATCAATTTACTCGTCACAATAATGTCAAAGGACTAAAGTTGGTAATTGTACAAACTTGATTCAACTTTGGATAACTTCAGCCTTGTAAGGAATTCGCTGAAAATAATTTATTGGCTTGCGTTTTCAGCTCAAAATTCAATGAAAAAATGCTTAAAAACACATAGCTGAAGTTTTTGCTAGATATTTCTGGAAAAACTTTGATTTTACTAAAAAAGATCTGATAAATATAACAGTTTTATCTCCTCCCAAAGTTTTATTCTTAAGTTCATGAAGTATCAATAATCTATTAATTTGTTTTTGTGATACTGGGCGATCCAGAATAAACTAAATGTGTTAAAGATGACTGCAGTTTTTTAGTCTTCACTTAGGTTTATGCTGAGTTTGGCCAACATGTATGCGATCATGAATATAGAAATATATTATTGGATACCGACTGCAAAATTACTTTGTTTTCTAACAATATAAACATCAATTATTATATTTCATAATAACACCCCTGTTATAATAAAATTAAGTGGTTTAAAGTCTAAGCAGAAGCTGCCAATTATTAATTTATTCTATTCAAAAGCTTTTTGGATACCATATCATATATTCAATAAGTGACCTAAAATACAAAAAGACAAAACATTTACTAATCACTGAAAGCAGTTCACCACTCATTTTTGTACTATAGAACAAGAGTAGCCTTTGTATTAGTAATTGTCTTATCATGTAATCGGTATAGTGATATGGGTAATACGGAGGATTATGTGCAGGGTGAACTTGTAAATGTAGCTTTGATTGTGTATTCCGTCTCTCTTATGTGATTCACTATTTTTGAGCTGTTGTACCTAATACATGTCAAAACAATCATGAATGGGAGTTACGTTTTCTAAGCATCCATTATATAGAAAGTATATTGCTGCTCAGTCATTTACGATGCCAAAAACTATCTCTGTTACTCACCTGAGCATTTCTAAAAATATGTTTCTTAGTTAGAGAGCTGAACATGCCTGCTATGCAAGAATCCCTACAAACTTTACCAAAGAAACTTATCTTTATCAACCGGATAGCAACATTGCTGGCATTTAAAGAATTTATTCACGTATTGTTTTATTTAAACCTATTCAAATTTTTTTAGTAATAAATAGAGTCAAGCTTTTAAACACTTTATTGTTACATTGGAAATTGATGAAGCATACCCTCTAAAACATAAATCTCATTGCTGTTCTGTTGGGTGAGATGAACAGATAAAACTGACAGTAAAATAGGTGAAATTTAAAGAATTCATTTAAGTATGGTTCTAATTAGACCCGTCCAAATGTTTTCAGACATTAATAAGTTACAGTATGCTTTTGTATGCTTTCGCTTTTATTGATAAACTGGACTCTAACAAAAATACCTTATTGAGCTATAAAACTCAACGCTATTTCACCGGACGCAATTTTACTGTAATTTTAGACTCTAATAAAATTGTAAACTCAAAATTCCTTCAAACTAGTAGGTAGCCAGAGGATGATTTGCAGTTAGAAAAATTTTATTACACCAATTAATTTTGCAGTTTTTCAACCTGGAACTTTTTGTAAAGTATGCTGATTGACTGCAAGATATATAGCAAATGTTGTAATTAAACCACTAAACAGCAGCTGCCCAACATTGGCATAGGTTTGCTGTGATGTGGTGTACAACATTCAACCTTAAAACATTGTTGAAAGAGAAAGTCAAAAACTATATAGCAACCTCAGTAGCTTGGTTGTAATCAAAATAGTTTCACTGGTGAAGAAGGAATGGTATCACTGGCTCTAGTATCACATTTTTAGGTTAGCCTTAGCAAGAGACATTCATGGCAATGTGATAGGTGGATTTGTTGGTCAGAAGTCCATCAGCTCCAAGTGTGTAGACCTACTTTGTGATGTGATTCCGAAGTGAACACACATAGTACTAAAATTAGCCGTCATAGTTTGTATAATTATCAGCGCTGGAGAAAACACATTGCAATATAAATAACAACCACAGGTGCTAAACCAAGTATATTGGTTTTTTATGTCAGTGTTTGGTTCCTCCTACTTAAGTCTGTTTTGAGTGGCAAGAAACAGGTTCTTTAATTATTCAGTTTTGATGAAGGACTATCTATGAGCATTCAGTTACTCTATCAATAGACACGCTATCTGTTACATTACTCAATAAGCACAAGATTCAAGCTTCAATAATAGGAGGCTTTAGTGATGTCTGATCGCCATCTACCAAGACACAAACTATCATTGTGTTTATTGTTTTAGCAAAGATTCCTCTAAAACTGATTACTACTAAATTATATCAAAATACATATTAGAAAAGTCTTCATGAATGTGGAAGAAGTTGTAACAAATGAAGAATGAAGCTGAACTTATTGAACAGCTCTTCTGGTAAGCTTAGACAACTTCATAGCCTAACTATACTTTGCTGCTGATGCAAAGATACGATCACCAAAGATCTCTGATCATAGGGTCCAATAGGTTTACCCAGTATCACACAGCCTCTATTTCTGCCAAAAGTGCTTTCAAAACATGCCCAGTTTTTGCTAGTCGTAGGCTAAGAATGTTTCACACTTTTTTTCAGGGATTTTCTTGATCTCTGTCTCTCTATCCCTCTCCTTATCTTTCTCTTTAAGGTAAATGATAATAATTGTTCTACGTTCCTTCAGGACTTTTACATCTAGATAGACAAGCACCACTTAGCAGACCAACATTGAAAACCAGAAAAAGAGGTCTACTATAATAAATATAGCAGTTCCAATGATTACAACATTGCCAGCAAAATAGAGGACAAAGTTGAAAAACACACAGATAGCTTACTCAAAAAATAGATTAAAAAGTGCTGGCATATAAAGCAACTATAAATTCATTAATCATTCGAGTATCATCTTTAATAGGATCGTCGCATTAATTGTGGCTCGCTCAGATACCGACAACAATCGGTAGAAGTATGTTACAGAAAAGCGCAGTAATGAGAATGGCTAAGATATCGTTGTGAGTGCTCCAACTCCCAAGTCTGTGGTAATATATAGTGTTCAAATGCAATAATATTTGGAATTAAAAATACCTTTCTATGTACAAGTATTTCAGTTAGCAGAATTGAAGAAACAACTTGTATGACTATTCTCTAGCGCTCATCAAAAAGCAATTTCTCATTATTTTTCCAAGAACTACAGTGTTCTGGCATTTAGTAATTTGCTGAAACAACTTGTGGTAATCTGGATGGCAGCCAACAGTGGTCTAATGTTTTTGGAAAGTTTATCAGTTGGTATTGCAAATGAATATTTAATTTGATTTCTAAAAAATTGGCAACTTAGAGAAATGTCATAATCAAGTTGTTACTTGTACTGAGAAATACCATATTGTTGATCATCTAGCAGACATAAATAGCTACTTTGACTTGAAAGTTATAAATAGATGCAAAAATAATAGAACATGTAAAAATACTGGCCAAGGTATTTTTTGCTTCCCAAAAACCAGACCTCTTGCGGACAAAGACAATGAGTATGTATTTTGCAGCATATTTATAATGGTGTTTTAAATATGCAATAAACTTAAGTAACTGCACAGTGTGGGACTTCTAGAGGCTCCGCTTTTGGTCGCTGTTGCGGTATCCTATATAACCTCTGGTTTTGGCTTGGCTCTAAAACATGATTTTAGGGCTGACTCGGGTGGCAATCATCAGCCGACAGGGTGTGTCACTGGGGGGCGAGAATTCTAACAAGTCAAAGCTTGGCCTGGTGCTGAGGCCAGCCGCCTTGACACCAGTGGTCCTTTCTAGCTTGGCCCTTGTCCTGCCAATCGGATACCACAAGCAGAAAGCTTACAACCACTCATTTGCATTTTAGTACTGACATTTAAATTCTAACTTTTGCAGATTACTCTAGCATTAAGAGAGTCTTAACTCGTTCACTGCCATCTATTTACGAATTTGGCATTTGTCCTACTGCCAGCCATTAAATTAAATATTTTTGAATTTGCTGGAGGGTATTTATACACTTTTTATTTAAAACCCTATTCAGAACATTTTTTCACATATTATATGTTGCCACTATGTTCACAAAAAGAAACTGTCCAAAAATGTTCATGCATTTATATTATGAGCATTGCAAAAAATATGTGAAACTACAGCTTCTATGAAGCTATAATGATCCTGTATAATGTTTTACAAGTTTTTTTACAAAACCATTACTTTCACCACCACCAGAGTCAGAGCTGTCACTTTCTTTTTTTGAGTATTTAACTAAGTCTGGATGTGAATCAGCTTTGATTTTAACAACAAAGCTTTTTTTCTAACACAGGAGGTGCTTGTGGAAGCCATATTAAAACTAAAAAGACATTCGTTGTTCTGAAATAACTTTCACTACTTTATTACTAATTATGGATGATGATTATGCTGATACAAGTCAATAATATATAGTTATTATGCAGCCACTGTGAATTTCACAAAATGTTTCCACAGCAGTCTATTATAGATTTCGCATAAACTCATTTTTGGCAGTGAAAGGGCTGACATCTAAACTTATATGTTGTTTTTGCACAGTTTGATTGCTAGTGCAAAGTGTGTCAGCTAGTTTTATATTGGCAAGATTACCCTGCAGCCAATTGGTCAATTGCCAATTTTTAATAATGAGCCAGACGTAGAATTGTCAGAAAACAATTATTTTAGCCAGTGGCTCTCTAGCACTGGCCAACCGAACAATCTCACAAAAGGAAAAAACACGGTTACAACCTTTTTTATGTACTCAAAGATGAACTTACACATAACTTTACTGATTTTACCAAAAAGTAACAGCATTTTTTAATCATTTCCGATTGTTTTGATGTTTAAGGTCATTTGACTGCCAGAATGTTTAAATATTAAATTGGAAAAAAAACTTGAGCGCAGTTAAAGCGTTAAACTATGGCATCTACCTGTATAGTTGCAAAGAAACTGGTAGAGTTAAAAGGAACCACGCTGCCGCTTGAACGCAATAGCCAAATCAGTTACAGTATTGCAACGTTAACAACTAGTGAAGTCTTTTTTCTCAGGTTTTTGTCAATTGTAATCTTGGAACATTCTGGTAGTCGGATTAAATTACCTTATAGATCAAAAACATCTACAATTTACATCTAACTTTTAATTCTGTGTACGTTACAGATATAATGATACAATATTGAATGAAGAATTTGACTATGGCAATAGAAGCATGTTTAAACCATAACTGTCACGAACAACTTTTATCGTTGTTCCTAGGTAAATAAGACACGCTAATTCCGATTTTGTACTCAAAATAAAGATTAGTCCACTAACCTTCAAAGTCATTTAGGCTTTTTTAAAGCGTTTCAATATCAGTTTCGAAAACAACACAATCGGCATTACAAGCTCCGCCCATAAATATGTGACGAAACTTAGCTTTTTCAGGAACGGAAGTTAGGAATGTTTAGTCCGATTTAGAATAATAGAGATGGGTGTCTTAAAACCAATTATTATCTAAATCCAGCCTTTAAAATAATTTCAGATTTTTATGAAAGGTATATAAACCATTTAAAATTGCTCGTAGCTTGTTACATGGCGTTTAAATGGGCTGGACGCCGAGGAAAATGAGTTCAAAAAGCGCGGTTTTATCATAAGCTAGCGCTGTTATCGCGCTTTTTTAAATATGCAATGTTAAATAGCTTATCTACCTTTCAGAAAAGACTGATATTATTTTTAATGCTGAATTTAGATATTAATGGATTTTAAAACACCCATATCTATTATTCTAAATCGGTCTAAACATCCCTACGTAACTTCTGTTCCTAAAAAGCTAGGTTACGTCACGTATTTATGGGCGGAGCTTGTGCCGATCGTGTTGTTTTCAAGGCCGATATTAAAACGCTGTGAAAAATCCTTCATTACTCTGAAAGTTAGTGGACTAATCTTTATTTTGAGTAAAAAGTTGGAATCAGCGTGTCTGATTTACCTAGTAAATACGATAAAAGTTGTTCATGACAGTTATGGTTTAAACAGTTTCACATGATGACTCTTGCAACTCTGTGAAGAGATTCACTTTATACTGAAAGCAGTGAAGCTTTCTATTTAAAGCGAATATTTAATGAGCAACTCAAAAAAGTGCTCATGGTACGCCACACAATTATACATTGTAGTGAAATTGACTTTATAGATTTACTAGCTGCCTTACACATACGTACATCACACATACAAACATATTCACGTAAAGCAAGAGGTTTATTGAGAGTTGTCTTTCATACTGTAAAAGAACTCCAAATATGCAATCTACTGAAACTGGTGCCCTGATCAGAGCATTCATCTACATATGCAGTCATGCATGTCAATAATGTTGGGGAAAACAATGGAAATATTCATCATTGGAAAAATATTTCATTTAAAGACCTGAGAAGGCAACTCTAAACCCACAAAGTGAACTAACATCTACCTGGAGACATAAGAAACATATTTTTAAAAAATAGTGTTATACAATAGACCACATCCACCTAGCTTTCAATGCCTGAGCTTCTATTTTAGTTTACCAGCTAATGCAGAATTTCATGTATAGGCTTCGCTAAATATTCTATCGCGTGCGGGTTACGCACATTTTGTGTAATATGAAACTTTTAGTAATTTTTATGCCTAATAACATTTTGTTGAGGTTTTTATCAATTTTACATATAAATATATATAAATATATATATATATATCTCTATATATTATTTATGTATATACGTATTTATATACATGTATGTACTTGTATTGTACATGTATGGCAACTTGAATCGAGATTGAGCTGCACGACCAAGTTTCACAACTGTTACAGTATTATATGATTAGGCTAAAGCTGTTGCCATGTGTTCATTTTTATGAACATTTCCCAACAATTCATTAAAAAAAAGATTCTTTCAGTACTGCCCGGTGCATCTTTAAATATCATTCCACCGTAATCTTTGTTAAACTTTATGTTTATTGGCTTTGAAATTCATTTTTTCGAAGGGTTTAGTTTAATTATAGTAGCAGCAGAAGCTTTTTTTGCATTCAGACTATTTTTCCATGTCTTGAGTTTCAAGCTGAATTATGGTATCATGCTTATCAACAAGAAATTTCAAGGAAATTGTATAACACTCGTACTGTGCCAACTTATTATCCAATTTTCATAGTTTCTTGTTATGTGATATTCTGGTGGCTTCTTTTTTGTGGAATGCATGTACCCTCCTTAGAGTCTGCAAATAATTCTCATAAAGAACTTCAAAAAACATGGTTAGAAGTTGAAGTGGTGTGAAAGGAGAATACAATTCATTCATTTTTTAATACAGTCATCATGTGACATACCTGCTCTAAATTCTCCGAAATGTTGAAAACAAGTTTTCAAAACTGGTTGCTCTCTCTTTTTGTTGTGCATTAGCAATCTGTTATAAAACAGCTTTCCTTGTGACAATTGTACTTTGTAGGCTTGTCACAAGGAAGATTGATGTGTTTTCTGCGTAAACTTGACTAATTGTTGCCGGAACTACTTCTGATTGTATGACTCTTCTGCACCATGCTTTTTGAAGTATTCCAGGAGTAGTGCTGATGAAACCCACAATAAAGTATTTATCTTGCTGGTGGATTTTCTTCATCGATCCAAAAGTATGCTGCCATTTTTGTAGCTTGATTTTGTTTAAAGGTTACCAGTGCATTGTCTAGATCACAGACCATACTGTGTTGATTAAACAAGTGTACATGAATATGTAAACACTTCGCCACAGGTTCCTCTTTTGAAATAGAATTTTGAATGGTACCCAGCAAACCCCTGATGCTCCAATATAATGACCATTTTTATAGCAAATTACTTTATCATGATCTATAGTGTTAGGAAAATCAATAGGAGTATAATCATTTTCTCAATGCAGAGAAACAGTGGTATGGTTTGCCATTTTATAAATATATATTTATTGACATTTTAGAGATGTTACTGATGTATTCCACACGATTTTGATGTGAGCTTCACATTTTACTATAACCATGTGTTATAAAAAGAAATATGGTGGTTATCAACATGAACAATGCTCTTCCCAACTTGTATATCACTCGTGAACCTACCCTGTGCAGGCCTTTTATGGCAATAATTTGGGTAAGTGTCATTAAAACTGAAGTTTGTAAATTGTAATCTTTGGGGTAGTACTTTCTGCATATGCCATCATTCATATAATAAAAACTTTGGTTATTTTTTTACACACGCTGTTTGCCATTTGTTTTGGTAACAAATGGTAAAGGTGCATGGTGGATGACCTATCATGATTAGAAAACTTGACAAAAACAACTTCATCAATTATTTGCTAAGTTTTAAGGTGTTTTTCTCATGATAAACAAAAAATGACAATGAGGTAACATATTTTTACATTTCTATAGTTAAATATGAGTGATGAGTTTCCCAAAACCTTCAAATTTTTAATCATATAGTAGTTGCTGCTGTTTTTATTTAAAAATTCTTGCAGTAGTATTAGGCCATGCTGTGGCTGCCTGGCTATGAAAAACTTTATTTCAAACTTGTGATTTGTGTGAGTCCTGACAGGTAGTCATATGTAATAGGTATATGCGCTCTTATTCCAATTCCCAGTGAAGTGCCAGTTTGGTGTAGTCACTAGTGCGCTTGTCTGCAAACAAGATACTTGAGATCCATCATCTTGTGAGGCTAGTTGTTCTTAACGGTTTTAGCGTGACTTCAGACAGACAGACAAACAGAGGAACAAACAGACATATTATAGTAAAGATCAAAACACTAATCTACAAGAGTAGCTTAGGTGATTTTTACCGATACTAAGGCCATGTAAATTATCACAGTTGGCTTTTTTGCAATGATCGGGTTGTAATTAAAACAAAATAGTCGCTTTTTGTAAGCAATATCCTTATCGTATTTTTGAATTCAGTGCTTTCCAATATTTGGTCAAGCATAGCTTGACTATATTTCATCACTGTCAACTGTGTATTCAAATTTTCAGTTTTTAATATCATCTGTCACAAGGTCTTTGCAGAACCGGAATTAAAACATAATTTTGTATTACAAAGGTTAATTGTAAACATTTTAACAGCTAAATAATTGTTTTTAATATACCTTTATGTAAAGTTATTACAAAAGGATAACTATTTCTATTTAGGATTATATTACTGATTGAAATTTAATAAAAGGATCCGGTTTGTTTTGTATGTTTTCTGCTAATTTCATTCAAAATAGCTCGCTTTTCTTAAAACTTGACAGTTTTTGTATACGGTATCTATTTTTCTAGTATGTGAAGCACCTGCCAAAATGCTAATTAATTGTATGATGCTCCCCAAAAATGCTTGAATTTAAACATATTGTCTCGCCTTGTCTAGTTCGCTTTTCTGTAAATCTAGTTTTTAACAAGATAAGTTTTCTCTGCATGAAGCTCAAAGATTTGCTTAATCTCGAAGTTCTTAAACACATTGCAATCAGCTATCGGCTAACCAAATTTCCAAAATAATAAAAATATTTTTTCAACAGTTCATTCATTTTGAATAACATTTCAATTATTTTTAAGTTTTGTAGGTTGCAAAATTAGTTTGGACACATTAACTTTTTTAATTGTAATACAGAAAAAATAAAAAATAAAATACAGAAATTTGTTGAATATTAAACATATTGTCAAGTTTTGCTTTCTTTAAAATTTTTGTGAGACAAATCTTTGATCAAATAACCAGTAACGCAGCATAGAAAGTTACTTAGAATTTTAGCCAAAACATTCACTGAAAAGATAGAAACTTACTCGCTTATAACTTTCTGAAAATTAGGACTTCTTCAAATTGAGAGTCTTGAAACCTTTTATCTAAACTTTGACATCACTGTTCTTAACATGTGATACGTTTTTCCCAATAAAGATAGATTACCCAAAGTCTATAATCTATATATAACCTATTTCATATTTTAACACTCTTTGGTAGACAGTCTATTGGTATCTGCCAAAAGATAATTGCTTCATCCAATCACTTGGCCATTCAGCAACCTTTCTTTGCATGAAGCCATGAAGCTTTAAGCAGATTAACTGTTTCCTGCAAGCATAGACAGTGGCTGAAAATACACTTTTGTTTAATCGATGTGTTTTCTAGGTAATCCTCAGCCTGATACTGATGAAGGAATGCATGTGGGCGAGACAAGAATTATATGAGAAGCAGACATGAGTCAGAGGACCTTGTTGACAAGTTTTCGCAAGCATCTTAATGCATCTTTTTTATAACTGAGTCTAATCAAAACAATTCAATTTTGTTTTTTTCTCCGTTTTTTAATATAGCATTTTAAGCATTTTCAGTTTGTCAATCTTTAATTGCTGTTTTTTCCCTTTTTCTACAAGTATTATGGTTACCAAATTTATAACACTTTAAACTGGGTTGTTTCTGCCAACTTAGTTTCATTCTGGCTTGAATGAACCACAATAGTCTGTTGATCATTCAGTTAGCCGACTTTAACAGGGGTGTCTGTTGTACTAATGGGTATGTTTTTATTTTGATATTTTATTGCATCATTTAATTCGGTATTTCTTCCTTTATTTAGCTTTGCACAGGCCAGTGATATCTTAATGTCATTTATGTTATTATTTAACCAAATTGAATTAGGAATTTATGTAACATTAACTACGAAGTGTCTGTCCAGCGACAGTGATTAAAATCTAGAATTGAAAAATTCACTTTGTCTTGGTTTAGAACTCACGAATACTGCAACCCCAAGTTTGTAAACACAGCACCAAACCACAAGGCTAGGCCATTCTTACCATGTCATTTATTTATCCCCACATTTTCATCCGGCCCAACACTTTTATCATACATTCTGTATCTTTTTCGCAAATGCAAACACTAAATGTGCACTTTTTATTCAAAATTAATGCTATACTTTGCTTTTGTTTTTTTAGTTTTAAAAGTATCATTTTTGCTACAATTACAAGTTTTCTATTTTGTAATATTCAAGTGTGTGTGCTGTTTCAATATGTAATAGGAATAAATTTTCTTAATTAAAAATAGAAGTGTAATAATTACACTTCTACTTTTAGTTTTTTTTCTAATGTTCGATTGCTAATCGGTAAAGGCTGAATACTTTTCCTGTGGATAATTTTATTATCTCAACTAAGAATAGCCTCTAAATTATCTCTCTGTTTGGTCAGACTAGATATCAGACAGAGACAGTCTGATAACTCACTTTTACAATTGGACCAGTATCAAAAGGTACCAGTATTGTCATGTTCAAAGTTTTGGTGAATAGATTCTTCTGCAGCAGTAACCATTTTTGCATACACATCCTTACTACGCAAAATTGTGAAAAATATTATTTAATTTTCAAAGAGAGGCCTTAAACAAATGAAGGAACACTGCGCATTTTATTATAAACAACATAACAAATGTCGTATTAAATATTTTCTTGATTCAACCTTGGTGGTGGCAGTAAAAGTACACAGTTGATTCAAATGCTTCAAATATTTATTGCGCAATAAATCTTTCTCTTCCAATAGACTTACGCAAAACTTCAGCTTTTACAAGTTTTAAAGTTAATATGAAAAGCCATTTGTTAAACCTAGATTCCTAGAGAGAAGACCTGCCGTTTAAGTTTACCAATTCCTGTGGGCCCAGCACCTCGACTAGCTGCAGTGCTACTGCGCATGTGGGCCTCATCCCTCCCTAACAATATGAACTAAGCTTCATTTTTTGTTCAACCTAATTAAAAATTATAAGTATATATTTATTTAGGCCTAATGTTATATTTCTACTAACTGATGAAATAAAACACACACACAAGCACGCACCCAAACACAAACGCTAGTTGCATTTTATTAGCTGGCATGTCATTTGTTAATCACAACTTATGCTCCCAGTAAATGACTAAGTTTGTATGCATTCCTATCACTGAAACTTTAACTCGGTGTAGGGAATTTAGGCTATCAATGGTGTATTTCCTTTTAATAAAGTTTTGCTCAAATACTTTATATAACATCTTAATTTTATATATTTTAATTTAAATCAGTTTAGAAAACCAGGCCATTGTAGTGAAAATTTATGAAGGTCTGTAGGTTATTTCAATTTATCCTTAAGGAATAAATGTTTCCATAAACGGTGCCAAAATGCTTCAGTGTTAATTACTACATCTACACGTATAAGATAAGGGAGTTACACGAATAAATTGACTACACAATATTGAGCATGTTGCAGTAGTAGCAACACATTCAAATAGTTGTAATATACTGTAGTTCTTAGACTTTTCACCTAAACAGTTTTTGGTTAAATTTTCAGTTTTCAAATGCTGATAGTGTGAAAGTATCCATCAGAAGTTTTAACTGACAGAATGTTTAGGTGATAAACTGAGCGTTTTGTATTTACAAGAAAACTTTTTCGCAAACGTTTTGTTTAATAGGTTTTATTGATTACGCTCAGTTAATTGTGAGACTAAGAACTTTCATGACCAGTCGTACATTCTTTTAGCTGTTACTAAACAAGTGCAAATTTTCAACTCAAATATAATTAGAATGAAAAAAAAATGGGAAAATGCATCATAATCCTTTTCCTTGTAATGAAATTACATTTATATTTAACAACAAATATTAAGCAATGTTCAGCAATAAGTATTATAACCAGTGATTTCCTTTTGTGGTGAGCGGTTCAACAGTAAAGCAAATCTGTGGCAATATTTTTTTTGATTAGTCACTGCAGGAGTAGCTAAAAATATAACTTATGCTCCAATTAAATCAATAATTTGTATCTTATTGGGTAAACCTAAATATGACAAGGAAGAGATACTAGGAAACAGAGCTTTTAAAGTCAACTCATCAGAATCCGAAAATCTTAGCAAGTAAGTTCCTAGGCAGGTCAAAAGTTCTGACTGTCTGAAATGATGACTCATCTAAAGAGAGCCATATTCTTGATTCAGTTAAAGTTCAATAATAATCATACACATAATCAGTTTTTCTCATCAGCGTGATGGAAATGACAAAGGAAACTGCAAGTCCAGTGAGTTTTGTTACTCTCAAATTGTTGTCGAATATTTCACGTGTATTGGATGAAAGGTATAGAAATGACAATTGCACATGATTCACAAAAAAATGTTGCGCAAGTTATTCTATTTCACACATTTTTCACACGTCAGTATTTTGAAAGGTTGCTGCTATGCAACATTTTAGTGAGCGGCTACTATGTCTAGCATAGAGTTCTCTATAATTTTAGTGAGCGGCTACTACGTCTAGCATAGAGTTCTCTATAATTTTGAACCAGACACTTTTGCTAATGTGCAGCATCTGAATTTCCATTAAAACACTTATCACTTGATAATTCAATGTTTGCACAACTCCAAATCTGCATCGTCCGAAAAATGGAAACATACTGATTGTTGTTTGTACAAATGAAAGGCGGATAGCTTACCCAAAACCTAGTATTTTTATGGTAAGACACAAAAGAGTTATCTATGAAAAGCTCAGTGTTTTTAGCATAACTTATTTGTTTTTTTTTGACAGTTGTGTTCTTTATTTTCTAATGTGTGTCATTATATTATTTTTGTTGATGTTTTCAACTATTAAAGTTAGAGTTTATCCACACCAGTTTGGTTTCCGCATTTCAAACATGTGCAATACTTCCGTGATTATTGACCAACAAAACACTGAAAATGCTCATAAGTACTCAAAACCTAGAATGTTTTCAGATAGCAAGACATGTTACTATTCATAAAAACTATTCTTTCTCAAGGTTTATCATGCCTACTTTATGTAAATATGCAAAACTCATTTTAAATAGCGGTACTATTTGGTAATTAAAAAAATTATTATTTAAATTTTAGTTTAAATGTCTAGCACCTTTTAATAAATAACTGTTACTTTTAACTGTATAATTAACTTTGATTTTATGCTTGTGCCTTAATATCACTAGAGAATAGATTTAAGTCTACTTTATAATTTTTAATAGATTGTGTTTAACGACGCTGTAACAACTGTCACGGAATTACAAGTGCCTTGTCACAGGCACTGTGCATAACAAGACTATTCACAAAATCTATTTATATAAATATCATTGACTTTTCTTATTGGGGTAAATTTAGTCTCGAGAATTGACAAACAATTTCAAATGAGGTGAGAAGTTTGCTGCTTTTGGTCTTCTTTCTTATTTGACTTGCATCAGAAGTCAAAACACAGAGATCAATCTGTTGTGAACTATGGAAGAGAAGACATAACACCAGCAAAGAAAGGTAAAAGTTTGAGAAATCTGCTGAAATAGTGAGCAAATATCTAATTTCAAAACACTTTGTTACTTACCCAGTAAGTTGCAATTCAACTATTAAACAAATTTAGCAAGTCTGGACTGCTGACAAAAGATTGTTTGTTATTCATACAATTGCGATTGGTATGAATATTGTTAGCAATACGTGGTTTTTATGGTTTCGCTTAGTTCTCATTGAAATTTATCCATTAAAATTTTGCACTTACATGTATGCAGCATTCTGGCTAGAAAACAGGCAATGAATAAAAAAATCTTAAGCCTGTTTACTCAGCACGCCTCCAAACTCAAACATTCCTTTCATGAACTATATTTACTGCTAAAAAAGAGTATAATAGGCTTGAATGGGTGCTGTTGAAAAAAGACACAGAAACAAATATTCAGCTAAGACAAACAAGCTCTGAATGAGAAACTTGTGAAAAAGTTTTAATACAGAAAAACTTTTTAAACATTATAAAGATATTTTTGAGTTTAATATATTTGTCTAAGATTTTGGAGGTGAGCTTTCTTTAGTCTACAACTAGGTAACAGTCACTGTTTCTGTAAAAAAGATACTAAAGTTCAATACTATACATCAGAAGATTTATTCTAGCTCAGCAAACAACTCATACTGTCTTGATTTTTTAGATTTAATCCTGCATAATTTGCTAACAACTGCAAGTTAATATTCGCACAGTACAGCCACTTTACCAAAAAATTGTAACAGAAATGAGTTACATAGCCTATACAGTTTCTATTCGGCTAATCAGCTCCCAAACAGTTTTGTTTGTTTTGCAAAAACTTCAAGCATGTGACTGCTTCCTGTGAAGCTAGACTTCTCACATACCACTTGATTTAAAGATTCTAAAGTAGGACCAATTGTAAATATGTCCTAAGTCTGATTTGGGTTTTACTAATTGACACCTACATATCTACATTGTATGCCTGCCAATTGTTTACTTTAAAGTTACACGAAGATTCTTTTTAAACAGTTTATTGTCACAGTGAATTGATGCCCTACATACTGTATATTTCATACTTAAAATTTATGATGTTCCATGACCAAAACCTGAGAGATTCACACGACTTTATAATATCGTACCTTCATTAAGTGGCAACAGTTGCCTTAACGCTTTTGGGCAATGGAAGTTTATAGTGCCAATACATAAGCAGCAGGCTAAAAGGAATAAGCTGAAATACGCTAGTTTGAAGCATTTTTCAGTGCAAGATTGCTAGTGTGGTAAAATTCATTTTAAAATAGCTGATCACTAAACACCGTTTTTCAATGCAACCATGTCAAATCTAGCTAGTGTTGCCTAGCCCTATAGAGTTTTATTCTGATGTAATAGCTGATCACATAATACAATTTGTAACCGTTAATTCGCCCGGTAAAACTATTGTTGCTTAGTCCTATAGAGTTCTATGTAGAGTTAATTATGACAAGCATAGTTACTTCTGCTTACAATTTATTATCCAGAATTTGAACTTCCAAAGCATATAACTGAGTATTGTAACAATGCCAAATCTGATTGCATCACATCTCATTGGATTGCTCATGATTGTTCAATACTTTGCCATCGGCTGTGTGTTACTAAGTCATTGCATCAGAATTGTGAAATCATTCAAGGGTGTCAAGAATCACACAAACAACTGATATGACGCTATTTATATGTCAATATGAGAGTTACATTGCCTATTGCTGATAGGTGCAGAGTAAAATCTTATTGGCATACTAAAGCACTCTGCTTATGGTATCAAAATATAATTGGATCCTGATTTTGGTATATTAGCTGGAAAGCAAGTAAGAAGTGTTCATTTGAGGTGCAACAGTTTTACAGAAAATAGTAAGCTGTAGCAACAAAAAGAAAAACATAGTTCGCTTCAGAATATATTTTGTTTTGCAAGAGCGACGAATATGGAGAAGTTGAACGAGAGTGGCAACCCTGCTAGTTTGAAAGTTAAGAAGTCAAAAGTTTGTGAAATACCTAGTGTTTGTTGGTCAGTTTTAATGTTCTGCATTGTTCTCAGCAGCTTTATAGCCTTTGGAATATACATGCTGCAGAGTATGAAATCTACAAAACAGGAAGTGGAATCTTTACAACAAGAATTTGATAGATTTAAACTCGGATCAGACTATTTCAACCAGCAAAAGGTGAGACAAGCTTATTAGTATTTTTAATGTTGTGAAATGCATTTTTTCTAGCATGCTAATTATCGCAGAATAGAAAAGGTTCGAAATATTATATACAAGTATTTCTGAAAAAAACATTCCGTTGAAACTTTAAAGCAATCACTTCATGATGGTTCGATTATTACTTTTACTATTTTGAAAAAAAAAAGTTTTGAACTGCTCTATAATGTTCCAAAATGATAGTGCACCTAGACCACTATACACCATAGAAATATATTCAATAGAAGTATTGACCATCGTGGGATAGACTATAAAAGTACAAACCATAGATGCATACATTAGTAATTATCTTGCAGCAGGCTGTAGCAGAATCAAGAGTTAAAAGACAGTCAGGCTCAAGGTGAGTAAAAGTTGTAACAAATTAAGCTCTGATCTGCAAGTAAGTTACAACTAATTTCATCATTTATTACGTTGATACATTCAGTTACACTTTTTCTAACAATCTTGATTTTAAATATTTTTGATCTTAAGTTGCAAGCCATAAGAACGCATAGGTATACATTATTTGATGTTTGAAGGTTTCTTGCTATCTTTGATGACTTTAGTTGTGGTTTACTAAAGACTGACCACTCTATCCACTAAGAAGTACATAAACTCTTTTTTATGAGATTTAGCTTGTATAAAGCATAAAAATGATTAATTAGCATTTGTTATGTTTAAAGCTCCATCAAATAAAAATTCTGTGAACGAAAAAGTTCATTCAACTTTGCCATTTTTAGAGAAGGTGAATCCGCAAGAATGGAACTGGGAAGACAACCAGGATCCCCAGATCAACCAAGAGCACCCGAACCAACAGGCATACCAGGACGCCACCGAGGGAATTTTGTGTGTGGTCCTCCAGGACCTCGGGGACCGCCAGGACTGCCAGGGCAAGATGGCATGGACGGTACTCCAGGGCAGCCCGGACGAAATGGCATGGATGGTCGTGCAGGACCACCTGGGGAAGATGGAATGATTGGTCTACCTGGACAGCCTGGTGCTCAAGGAATGACTGGTGCTCCAGGTGAGCCTGGATTACCTGGAGCTCCTGGAGTTCCTGGGCCTGATGGTCCACCAGGGCAACCAGGGCTGCCAGGAAGATCGGGTGATTCTGGTTCTTCAAGTAAGTTATTAACCTCTCAGTCAGCTAATGAAAACCTACCTTGTAACTTTGCCTCTATCTTGTTTTACTGATTATCTTTATCGGTTCTTGCACATTTAGTGGCAAACTTTGACAAAATGATCTACAAATCAGCTCTGAACATAGGTTGCCTTAAAAAAAACCATTTCACTTGTGTTTAATGAGCAGATGCCAACAGCAAAAAGTATTAAAATAAAATATTATATACTTTAACCTGCATACGAAAGAAAGCTGGTCTTGCAGTTGACCTGATTTATTAAATCTCAATCAGGCAATGAAAATGCAAAGCAAATTTTTGTCATAAGCAAAAGCAAAAATGTCTCATGTTTTTGAAGTGCTTTTCAAAACTGACCTAAGCATTGTACATACATGTATGTGCCTTCAAACCAATTGAACTCTTTATATAGAGTAACCCTGTCACCAAACAGATTTTACCTGGTTTATGTAAGAAGCACAAGCTAATAGTACTTCATATTAGTGCTCAGATAGCTATAGCTGTTAGTTGAAATTTTAGTATTACGCTAAAGTATCTTGGAGGGTAAAAAATCTCTCAGAATTTCAAATTTTTTAAATTCAAAATTTTGATTTGAAACTAGCAAACTGTAACAAAATTTGCATAGTTTAAAATTTTGACTTAATAGTTTTGTAAGAAAATGGAAATGGCATTTGATGCAGGCTAATTGTATGTACTCAATAAAAGTACATTTTTGCAAAAAGCTTTGCGCAATTTTGGTGATTTTTAAATTAGGGCTTGAACAATCAGTGTTTTTTGTACAAGAATATATTACCTTAGAGGAATTGATAAAATTGTGAAATGTGGATCGACGGCTGTATATTTTCCATTTATACTTCTTCATTAACAAAAACAGTTTGTTGTAGGTCAGTAAAACATGCTTTTGATTTAATGAATAAAAAAACTATTTTTAGTGTTAAGTTTCATTATATCTCGGATTGAGCAGTCAGAAAAACAACCATATTAGTTTTTAAGAATTTGTTTATTGAAAACATAGTTTAAACCTAATAAAATCAGGATCTTAATAAACTGAAAAATAATTTAGGTGTTGAGCTTTATCTGTATAGTTTCTAATGAGGCTGTATGTTGCTTAATTATATCCAAATGATTATCAACATTTTTGCTAAAGTCGACACGATTTGAGAATGTTGTATGAAATTTGGCAAAAGTTGTCTCAAGTAATTATTGGTATTATATTGGATTTGCAGCAGGCAGCTCTTTCGTGCAATGGGGAAGTCATGAATGCCCACAAAATGCAGACAATCTTTATCGAGGTAAGATGCTTTACTAACCAAGATGTAGGCTTCACAGTTTTTATACCTGTATATGATAGGTGTTGAAAAAGTTTTGCAAAGAAGTGGCACAACAGAATTAAAACAAACGTAAAAAGCGTTGCAGAACGTTTTTATGTTTCAAAAATAGGTTAAGTAACATATTAATAAATAATAAGCAAATAATTACTAACTATTAAATTTATTCATAGCTTTAAATAATTAATGCTAGACGTTTCCTTGCTGTAACATTATTTCTCTGGTTGAAATACTGCTAAAAGTAAAAAAGGATTAGGTGTTTACAGGTAGGGTGCTTTTGCATCATCTATGCATTATCCATCATTAATAAGATAACTTTCTGCTGCCAAAGTAATAAGTGGGAAAACCTGTGTGAGGCCGGCGGTCATAAAATTCCATTAAGCAGTGTTAGTCATTTTCTTTTGGTATGCAATAAAATGTTTTTGATGATTCTTGATAGCAATGAAAATGTATGTATATATACATAAATACATGCCTACATACATGCACGCATACAAGCATATACGCATATTTAAATACATACATACCTAAATATATATAGTCAAACATACATATACGCATACTAGTGTACATACATGCATACTGAAATAAATACATAGAAACATGCTTAATTTCATATATACATGTACATTGGTAAATATATGTACATATATACAAACATATATACAAACATATATACAAACATATATACAAACATATATACAAACATATATACAAACATATATACAAACATATATACAAACATATATACAAACATATATACAAACATATATACAAACATATATACAAACATATATACAAACATATATACAAACATATATACAAACATATATACAAACATATATACAAACATATATACAAAGATATTTACAAACATATATACATACATACATACGTACATACGTACATACGTACATACGTACATACGTACATACGTACATACGTACATACGTACATACGTACATACGTACAAACGTACATACGTACATACGTACATACATACATACATGCATACGTACATACATACATACATGCATACATACATACATACATACATGCATACATACATACATACATGCATACATACATGCATACATACATGCATACATGCATACATACATGCATACATACATGCATACATACATACATACATACATACATACATACATACATACATACATACATGCATACATACATACATACATGCATACATACATGCATACATACATACATACATACATGCATACATACATGCATACATACATACATGCATACATACATGCATACGTACATACATACATACATACATACATACATGCATACATACATGCATACATACATACATACATACATGCATACATACATACATACATGCATACATACATGCATACATACATGCATACATACATACATGCATACATACATACATACATGCATACATACATGCATACATACATACCTACATACATACATACATACATACATACATACATACATACATACATACATACATACATACATACATACATACATACATACATACATACATACATACATACATACATACATACATACATACATACATACATACATACATGCATACATACATGCATACATACATACATACATACATGCATACATACATACATACATGCATACATACATGCATACATACATACCTACATACATACATACATACATACATACATACATACATACATACATACATACATACATACATACATACATACATGCATACGTACATACATACATACATACATACATGCATACATACATGCATACATACATACATACATACATGCATACATACATACATACATGCATACATACATGCATACATACATACATACATACATACCTACATACATACATACATACATACATACATACATACATACATACATACATACATACATACATACATACATACATACATACATACATACATTCATGCATTCATACATACATACGTATATACATACGTACATACGTACATACGTACATACATACATGCATACATACATGCATACATACATACATGCATACATACATGCATACGTACATACATACATACATACATACATGCATACATACATGCATACATACATACATACATACATGCATACATACATACATACATACATGCATACATACATGCATACATACATACATACATACATACATACCTACATACATACATACATACATACATACATACATACATACATACATACATACATACTTACATACATACATTCATGCATTCATACATACATACGTATATACATACGTATATACATGCATACATACATACATACATACATACATACATACATACATACATACATACATACATACATACATACATACATACATACATACATACATACATACATACATACATACATACATACATACATACATACATACATACATACATACATACATACATACATACATACATACATACATACATACATACATACATACATACATACATACATACATACATACATACATACATACATACATACATACATACATACATACATACATACATACATACATACATACATACATACATACATACATACATACATACATACATACATACATACATACATACATACATACATACATACATACATACATACATACATACATACATACATACATACATACATACATACATACATACATACATACATACATACATACATACATACATACATACATACATACATACATACATACATACATACATACATACATACATACATACATACATACATACATACATACATACATACATATATAGGTATGTACATACATATGTACATACATAAGTACATACACACATACATACAAACATACGTACGTATGTACATACGTATGTACATACGTAGGTATGTACATACATACATACGTACATACGTACATACGTACATACGTACATACGTACATACGTACATACGTACATATGTACATACGTACGTACATACATACATACATACATACAAACATACATACGTACATACATACATACACACATACGTACATACATACGTACATACATACATGCATACGTACATACCTACATACGTACATACGTACATGCGTACATACATACATACGTACATACATACATCCGTGCATACATACGTACAAACATATGTACATACATATGTATGTACATACACACGTACATACATACATACGTACATACATACATACATACATACATACATATATAGGTATGTACATACATATGTACATACATAAGTACATACACACATACATACAAACATACGTACGTATGTACATACGTATGTACATACGTAGGTATGTACATACATACATACGTACATACATATATAAGTACATACATATGTACATACATACGCACGTACATATATACGTGCATACATACATATGTACGTACATACATACGTATGTACATACATACGTATGTGCATACATACATATGTATGTACATACATACGTATGTACGTACATACATACATACGTATGTACATACGTACATACATACATACGTATGTACATACATACATACATATGTATGTACATATGTATGTATGTATGTACATGCATACATACGTACCTATGTATGTACATAAGTATGTACATACGTATGTACATATGTACATACATATGTATGCACATACATACATATGTATGTACATACATACGTACGTACATACGTACGTACATACGCACATACTTACATACATACATACATATGTTTGTACTTATGTACGTACATATGTATGTATGTACATACGTACATACATACGTACATACGTACATGCGTACCTACATACATACATATACACATGCATGCATATTTACATCGAACATAGTTCAAGTACTTGAAAGCTAATTTCCATACTCAGTATGTGGTTGTTACGGCCGTAAGCTGAAATGACTCATCTGAATTTTTATACATCTTCTTCATTATTCTGTTCTATAGAGGAATACCAACAAAATTAAATTAAGCTTTATGGATTGAATTAGTATATCATTTTGTATCGGCTTGCACTGTTGTGTAAAATAATTGTTGAACGCAAAATAAACAAACTAAGCAATAAATCAGCGGTGGTATTTGTGCCAGTTCATAATTTGATCAGCTGCATGGTGCAGAGTTGTTGGCTATTAGTATTAAAAAGTTGTTTTTGTGCTATGTTTCTATGTTCTTTTAGCTATTTACTCCATTTTTGTGTAGCATATTATGAATCACATGAATATAATATAATCTAATAATCTAATATACTACTTGATAAAAGGCTCATGCAAAAATAAAGAATTCTAAAGAACTATTAGTGAAATATACAAGCTTTAATTTCCTATTGGTTCTTTGACTATTGTCAGTCATGGCAGCAAAGAAGTTTTGTATTAGGCATATTGAGATGACCATAAACTTCTTTTAATAAAGGATTCACTAATTGTGACACCTTTAAAGTCTAATGAGAGGCAGTTTGTAATATATTATACAAGCTACGCCTATCATATTACTATAAACTCAAATGGTAACTCTTCAACAGGATACGCGGCTGCAGCTAATCCAGGAAGTGGGAGAGGCGGATCCACAGAGTTGGAGTGTCTCAATCTTTCTCCTGAGTGGTACGCAAGTTCAGTGTCAAACCTCAACACACAGACCAAGATTGTTGCTGCCAAGTTTGCTTTGGGTGAGTTTTTCCTTTTAGGTGCAAATTTTTTATCAGTGTTAATTATTAACAGCCGTAAAAACCACTAAACTCTTTCATGTGAAAAGTTCATTGAAACACTGTTTAGTTAGCTGGTGGATCAGAACAAAATGAAAACTGAGGTGGTCAGGCTGAATATCTTATTGACTATTGAGGCTAATAACAAGTCTATTCTTGTAGATTTCTCAAAATAACTCAATCGGTTGTTTATTTTACCAGGTGATTTTTCTGGAATCTTTGACGAAGCTGCTGACAACTCTGTCATAGCCTGTGCAGTATGCATCACTACTAGAGCTCCAGCGGTTAGTATAACGGGTTCGGATTATGTTGTAGTCAGATACCATTTTCTTCTTGAATTTTGGCAATATTTTTTACGATAAGCTAAAGAGCAATGAAGAAAAATTGTATAGTTTAATATTCATCAAAAACCGAAACGACTGGTAGTATATTAACTGATATAGTAACAGTTTTTTTCCGTTTTGTCAAAAAAGAGTTGACAAAGCACAAAGAGCTCACAATAATAATTTGCCAATTGTATTTTGTTTTACTTTAATCAGTGAAGAGAAAATACTGTTAGCTGCTCCAAAGGGTAGGGATGTATTTCTGTAAATCTGTTTGGCACCAAAACAAGATAGGAGACTAAATCTTTATTCATATCATGGTGTTGCATGATTCAATTAAAAAACTGACCTTTTGAATACATCTTAAACTTTCTGAGACCTCAATTTAAAAAGTGAGCCAACAAGATTTCCTGACCATAGTACAGTGCCAATGTTTACTGAGGTCTTTTTAGGAACTATTTAAATGTTATTACTTTAAATGCCTCATGCCCAAATGTCATTGCGGCTCACTTTGGTAAGGAGTTATAGAATGTAACGCAGTGTGTTGAAGTGTTGTGTTCTGTTGAAGCGCTGATAAAAAATGTTCAAGCGTTTTTGGAGTGTTAGTGTTATCTTTATGGCTGTGATTCAGACATAGATTCTGTAAGAAGTAATCACCCGAGATTCTAAACGCATAGTTCAATCACAGGTAGTTAATAGTTAACAGTTGCTTGACTTTTTCTAAGGACTATGAAGAAAAAGCAATAGTAGCAAAATTCTTCAAACTTCTTGAGGCACACAAATATTGAATTAATAGTAATATTAATATATTAAGAATGGGGAGAAAATGATTTTTGCCTAGATAAAATAATAACATTTTTGCTTCTAAAAAGTTATTATGAAAGGTCTTTTTACACAGTACTTTTGAAAAAACGGGTTTCATAATTTAATAGGATAAATTTTTATTTTGACAGCCAGCCTGTGTAGTGCAAACAGCTGGTGAGTTTAGTTACATCAGCAAAATAATAACAAGCGTTAGGTATAAAACCAAGCTTTAAATGAAAAAAGTAGATACTTCACAATAGTTGTATATTCATACTGGTAAAATACTGGAAATGGCAGAGTAAGTTTGAAAACTCAGTGTATTAGATTCTCTACTCAATTCTATTAGATGGTAACCATAACCACAGGATTTACAATATTAACTTTACATGTATTGTCTTTCTGCTTTTACTTCAAACAACTAATTGTTTATAAACATTTATGTAAATTGTAAAACAGCATTCAGCTGCGTAACAACATTTTTACATTAAACCTTGAAAAAGTTATTAGTGAGGTTTTCAGTAAGTGCATCAGTAAAATATCCGGTAAACATTATTATATTTTTTTCCTCAGATAATGCTGCCAGGAAGATTTAACTGCTCAAGTGGATGGATCAAAGAGTATGACGGGTACCTCATGGCATCTTCACGTAAGTCTTTAACATATAATAAATTTTTTAATAACCCTATGGAATCTTTACTTTAATAATTAGCAGGTCTATCCATTTGTCTGTCTGCCAGAAACCAAACTTAACGAGTTGATTAAAGAATGTATGATACAGCATTTGAACACAGATTTTTAGTTTGGTAGCCCAACGCACTAACCATTGCACAATATTTTTGCCATGTAATATTCTTGCCAATAATACCTTGCCATATTCTAGAATAGTTGTGCGCAAACATATAACACATGACGAGCTCTTATGGAGCATGAACCAAACAGTGCAATCGGATGGATAAAACAGTTAAGTTAATTTACATAAGCACAAAAAAGTTGTCAGAGACAGTATAAGTTATGATTGCTATATTTATCAAAATGCAGCAGCTGTATTAGTGCTCAGTTCAGCTAAAGCCCTATAATCTCAACGACAAAAAACTCTTCCATTAAAAAGATTTAGGGTAAAGTCTGAAGCAAAACTACTAAAAATAAAAATATAACTGTGAACTAAACCCTACGCCCTCAGAATGACGCTGCAAACTAACTTTATAACCGGAAGCATGTTTTATATGTTTAAGTTTTTGAAAATAATTTGTGTTCACTTTGCACTTCATCTCAGTAAAATATGCAAAGTTATTAGTCTAGTTTTTTAAGTTGCAATGATTAATTACAACTTCTGCAAGACCAACTGAAAAGATTTCCTAAACTGTTATAAGTTATTAAAAAAGCCTTTCCTTTTAAGAATTGACAACTTCATCAATTGTAAAATCAAACTTGGTTGAATAATAATATTGCGTTTATTCATCACATGAAATATATTTTATTTTTTAGTAATGACCTGGTTAAAATAAAAATTGTTAAACTTGAGGCTCTGTATTAGATGTAGCCAGCCATCTAGTTTAACAATCAGTTTTCTGTAACATCACATACGACTATGTCTACTTATTTTGAAGTAAACACATTTATAATGATTTGATAGTCGCTAGATATTGACAAACTATTGAACTGTTTACAACCAATAAGGCTTGAACCTTTACAGATGTGTGTGGTACTTTATTTTACTAGTTGATTAATACCCTGTCATCAACACTTCCGCCACCCTGCAATGTCTAAAATTACATAGCACGCTAATACAGATATTTCTAAATAATGCATTAATTTGTGTAAAACCTTTCAAAAAAAATTAATGCAAGAAAACCTGCAAACAAATGTATGTATTTAGAAACATAATAAAATGATTAAAACTATATTTAGTATATATCGTTTGCCTTCTTTACCGTTAAATTTTGACTATGAAAATGACTATCAAAACGAATTGCTCTACAAACCTACCTATAAATACACCTTCAACAGACAACAGATTGCTTGTTGTCTAACTGAATACCCAAACAAGCTGAGCACACTAAGCAGATGGTTTTCAGCAAGAAGATATTGAAAATTGTCAGCACACCAGAATGTCTTGTCCCAATGGTCAATAAAAGCTGCCCTCCGTCAACCAACCTAGTCCCAATCAAACATACACCCACGATGTGACAGCAATCGCAGAAGCAATAATCCAGGCAGGCAGCCCACAAACATCTCCGCAGCAAACAATTACATCGCTCATTACATCATCTCTTTGTTTCAAGCAAAAAACAGAACGCTGGTGCAGATGTCTGCATACCGCAAACATTTGAAACATTTTACCTCACTATTGCTAAGATCCTTGATTGAAGCATTGCGACTGATCTGTGATTATTTACAGCATTACAGGATGAAGTTTTCTTCTCTTCAAGAAACTACTGCGTAGATAAAAATCCAGATTATTTTACTGGTCACAATGATGCCAATGGAATGAAGTTGACATTTGTACAAGCCGGATCTTGCTTTGGAGGACTCGAGCCTTGTAATGTATACACCGAAAACCACTTGTTGGCGTGTGTTGTCTGCTCAAAACTCGAAGATTAAATGCCAAAAAAACGACTGTATTGCTTTAGTCATTATTTTGGATTACACTTTATATAGTTAACTTATGTTACATCTACGAAATTGAAATAAATCTATGTATAGACACTGAAAATATATTGTCTGTAAACAATATAAGCGTTGATAAGTACCCACATTATGATAAAAGTAGGTGGCTCAAAACTAGGGCAGAAGCTGCCAAACATTATTTGTTTCTATCCAAATGCTTGTCAGATAACATATAGGCCTACATTTATTTAATACATCTTATAAAACACAGAAAACAAAATATTTGCCCGCCACTGAATGCAGTCCACCACACATTTTTGCACTAAAAAATAAAGGTAGCCTTTGTAGTAGTATTCGTATATTATGTAACTGGTATCTCCATAGGTATAACAAGCAAGATTATGTACACGGTGAAATTTTAGCTTCAAAGGTGTATGTTGACTTTTCATGTGATTTACTTCTTTTTGAGCGGTTTTGCCTAATACATGTCAGATCCATCCTAAATATAATTATATTTTCTTCTCATTCTCTATGTAGAAAATATATTTGTGCTCAGTCATATTGTTTCTTGTTACTGTTACTTGTTACTTGTTACAGTCACTTGTTACTCACGTAAGGGTTGCTAAATATATATTCCTGATAAAAGAGCTGAACATGCCCACATTGCAAGAATCACTGAAAGCTTTATTATAGATTAAATCAGCAGATACTCCTGATAGTAACGTAATCGACGTTTCAACGAATTATTAAAGTATTGTTCCATTCAGACTTATTAAAATGTTTTCAGTAATAACTAGAGTGATCATTTTAAACACTTCAGTTTTTTATTAATAAACTGGACTCTGATAAAAAATGTTTGTTGAAACTTAAAAGTCAGTGCCATTTTGTCGGACGTTATTTTGGATTTAGACTTCAATAAAATTGAGTATTTAAGATACCTCCAAACAGGTAGACGACCAAACATCAGCGAAGCGATTGTTTGGGAGGTTTAGGATAAATGCAAATGTGCGCACAACTTACAAAAATTATTCATCAACACTGTCACAAACTCTTGTACCAAAATCTCATCAACAAATTTAACCATTTTTCAATAGAGTGGTTTAAGTATAATAATGATACAAAACAGGTATATTCCTGTTTAAATATGGTACGAAGTCGTTAAAATTTGTAGACAATATCCTAAACCTTACCCATCTGATCAGATAATACATAACTAGACCGATTAATTTGGCTTAAAGTTGCTATTAAAACCTGGCAAGCTGTTTTTAATCTAAATTAGGACCAGCCAACGAAACGCTGATAAAGTCGTGCGACCGAGAGTAGAACCATTAAGTCATGCGTATTTCACGAGAGAAACATGCAAATTTCACCAGTCTATGACAGTGTGCAATTGCCGAAGGTTTTTAATATCTTTCCAATTTTAATATCTTGCAAAAATATTTAATTATAAGAAAAATTATTTGATTTCATAAGATTATTATAAGATTTAATTATAAGAATAATCGTTCGAATTTATTTATCCAAAGGTTTCTGTAATAAACGTAGACCATTTGAGGCGTAGACCAATTTACAGATACGAAATTGTGGTACACAATTTACCAGCCTATGTTATTTTTTCCAATTACCAAAGGTTTCAATAAATTATTTAGAATCTTAGCCAAAATTCTTTGCATCTTATGTACAAGCTAGGTCTGAACGACATGTACAATGCCCGTCTATGACGAGAACATTTTTTTATTTTGCTTAAGTTTGCAGATAACTTCCAGACTCATGGATGCTGATGCTCGCTTTTTGTTACAGATTGCTATCAAAACCATTCTACATTCAACACAACCAACTTTCAAATTGTGTATATTACACAGCAGCTTGCCATTTTACTTCTAATACTGCATTTCAGAAATATAATAAACATATTTTATTATTACTGTAGTTAAATTTCATACAGTACAGTAGGTTAGGTCCACAGCTTTAATTGATATTTATTTTATTGTTGTAAAACATAGGTTTGAGATAGTAGTAGATTAGGTGTAATTTTTATACAACCTTTTGTTTTGCATAACTGACTTTTTGAATTTAATTTCAAAACAATTTGACAACTACTATGGACGTACAATTTGCCAGAACAACATGTCGTGGCCGTCGCCAACGCAGTGGCCGTCCACATGTCACTCAAATATTACAGCTCAGAAGGAGAATAAATAGAAGGTTCTCACAGCAACCATCAACATCAAATGCTAATGTTTAACAGCGCGCTACTCAAATTAATAACAATAACTCATCTGATTTAGAGAGTTCTTTAGTAGATGTTGTATGTGATGTAAATGATATGGAATTGGCAGCCCCTTTGTTTCCAGATGATGATCAAGACTTTATGGACATCAATGACCATGAAAATATTGCACACAAAAATATTGCTCCTCCTAATGCTGCCCCCCTTCATCACATTCCTCATTTTCAATCTTTAGTTGTCCTGATTTTCAAAAACTGCGTAATAATTTTCTAGGCAGACTTTACAACAACATATCACACCTCACATGTACTGGATGTAATGAGAAACATTTCATTACATACAATGCTCAAATACCACTATGTAATACGTGCCAACAAGTTAGATCTGACACTGTTAATAAATTAGGTGCAGCCAACAATATGGACCTAGGTCTATCTGTTGAATTGTTGTCTTATCTTACACTTATAGAACAGTTACTCATTGTTCAGGTTAATCCTACAATGTCAATATTCCATCTTCCGAGTGGTGGCCATTTAGGGTTCAGAGGCCATGGCATCAAATTCCCTCAGAATGTAAATGACATTGTTATTCCACGACCAAACGATCGGAGTGAGGTATAGGAGTTTTTATGATAAATGCATGTGGACACAACTTACGAAAATTATTCATCAACAATGAGACGAACCCTCGTCAAGAAATTTCATCAACAAATTTAAGCATCGTTTTATAAAGTCGTTAAAGTATAATAACGATACAAAACACAGTAATCCTATTTAAATATGTTACCAAGCCTTTGAAGGGTTACCACAAATTCCTAAAACTAACCCATCTGATCGGATTATACACAAATAGACAGATTAATTTGGATGAAAATTGCCACAAAACGCTTAAAAAGCTTTGCTTAATAAAAGTTAAGACCGGAAATTGAAACGCCGAGCGACAGATAATAGAACGATGAAGTCTTGCGCATTTCACGAAAGAATAACGTGCACTTTTCACCGGTCTATAGCATTGTCAAATTGCCGAAGGTTTCGGCAATTAACATAGAAGTACAAAAATCGTTTCATTTTTGCCGATTTCAATTTTTTCAGTTTCATTTGCCGACACATTTGAATACTTTCGCATTCAAACTGATGCCCAACGCGGTGTAAGTAAAGCAAATGACGATGATATTTTTTTAACGTTTCTTATGAGATTATTAGCATAATTAATTATTAGTTTGGATGACTACAAAACAATGACTACATAGTATAAATTTTCTAAAAATTTATATAAATATCACAACTTCGTGATATTGTTAGCTACGTCATTTTGAAATGTAAAAAAAATTGTGCATTGGTTTTATATTATTACTATATAAATAATATTGGTTATTCTAATAATATCAATGCATTTTACTTCTACTATTGGCCAATATTGCATTTTTCTTTTTGCAGGAGGAGAGATATAAACATAATCTTTTCCTTTCATTATTGCTATTTGTTGTATATAATAGCATCCGCAACCAGTACATTACAGCTACCATTGCAGTTATCCTACTTGATGGTTAATATTGCATTTTTTAACCATCAGTAGGCTACCCTTTCTTTTTTCCAATATAACTTTGGTCGTGGGCTGTATGACAGTGGAATTTCTAGTAAATTTACCGTGCCAACTGCAACAAATTGACATCATTGTCAGTCGTCGACGCGTTGACCAACCTGCCTTGCAGGTCAATCTCTTTACAGTTTGTTTTTAGCAGTACCCTTTCTTTTTTCTATTATCACGTTGGTCGTGGGCTGTAAGAAAGGAGAATTTCTAGTATATATATATACATATATACAAATACATACAAATATACATATACATACATTTATACATATATATATATACATGTATATATATATATATATATATATAATTGTTTCCTCACCCCGAATACACCGTATGGGTGGTAAATTCTGCTCTAACTCGGGTCTCCTACCAGATACCTCGGAGTTTGAGCACTAGCCTCAAGATCTTAGCTGTTCCCAATACCGCACTTTTCTGCAACTCACCTGAGTTGATTGCTGTTGGTATTTGGGCAAGCCACATTTTATGTGCCGATGTTACTGCGCCCAGTGCCCCAATGACTACTGGGATTACAGTTGTTCTTACATTCCAGCATTTTTCAATTTCTTCTCCAAGAGGGAGATATCTCTCTACCTTTTATTTTTCTTTGCTGGCTATATTGTAGTCATTGGGTACTGCTATATCTATTATAGAAGCCCTCGTGTTTTCCTTGTCTACCACCACTATATCTGGTTGGTTTGCTAGGACATGCTTGTCAGTTCGGATGTAGAAGTCCCAGAGGATCTTAGCGCGGTCATTTTCATTGACCTTACCAGGAGCTTCCCACCAGTGTTGGGGTTTATTAAGGCCATACTCATCACATAGACTTCTATACACAACACCTGCGACATGATTATGCCGCTCAGTGTATGCGTTTCCTGCTAGCTGCTTGCATCCACTGATGATGTGTTGGAAGGTCTCAGGTGCATCTTTGCACAGTCGGCATCTAGAATCGTCTCTAGTGTGATAGATTTTTGTTTGGAGTTGCCTTGTTGGGAGCACTTGCTCCTGGGCTGCCATGACTAGCGACTCTGTATTGGCCGTTAGGTTTCCTTTGTTCAGCCACATATATGTCTGGCGAAGATCGCCAACCTTAGATATTTGTTGGTGGTAAGCACCATGAAGAGGTTTCGTGTGCCAGTCAATTTCCTCATCATCAGGGCGTAGGTCCGTTGTATATATATATATATATATATATATATATATATATTTTATTCATGTAAAACCTTAGATAAAAAACAACTTCATTATTTGGCAGCTTTAACACACTACTTTGGAATATATATATATATATATATATATATATATATATATATATATATATATATATATATATATACTAATGCTACAGACAGTACTGTTTCGGCTATTGAAGCCTCATCAGTGCAGCTCAGAGCTTAGGCAAGGGACACAAATCCCATTACCAATGAGAGTTGACTTCCTGCCATGAAACAACTAAGTTGCCTCACAGACTTTAAGAAAGCCAGTGTGCTGACACCAGAATTCTCAAATCACAAAAGTGATGAGCTTTGCACAAAGGTTAGTTGTGCCGCACTTCTCACAGAGTGCTCAACCAAACCAAATATATATAAATTAGAAAATTAAATAGTTCACTTATCTTTTTTCAGTTACTGACAGTTTCCCGCTAGTGCATTCTTAAGGCTGTAGACTTCAACTGGGACAAGATGGCGAATTTCAAACATCCCACTCTATCCGGTGACTGGTGGATTTTGTCGCGCTCTGATTGACTTTTTACTAAAATTGGAGATAAGATAACTCTTAGAATGAGAGCAGGATGAAGCAATTTCTGTTCTTTTATTAAGTGTTGACATGTCAGGATTTTTGATAATGTAATATTTTTCAGAAATACATAAATTACACTTTTTCCTTAAGTTACTGTAGGATTTTGCGTGTTTTAGTATTCTCCAGTCAAGCTTGAAGTTAATGTCTCGGTCTTTTAGTGTCCATATGTGTTTGCTCAGTTCTGTAGCATTTCTTTTGGAGCTATTGTTTATACTGCTTTTATGATTACGGTATCTAGTTTTACAGTCGGTTTCACAAAGTTTGACATAGGTCTCAGCAGTGTTGCTGTCTAGTCTTGTCACTTGTGCTTAGTAAACTTTGCTCTTATGATGCCAGTTTTGGTTAAGGAGACAGTCTGACTTTATTCTGCAGTTGCATTTTTTTATTTCGGTAGTTGGCGGATTTACAAGTAGCTTTTTGTTATGGTATTTTCTTTTGTTTTTGATGTTAGGAATAGTTGAGTAGCTCAATTTTAGGGTATTTTTGTTAAATATTTTATGTAGAGGATTTGTCTTTCGGAAGCACTTGTTGATCAAAGTCAGGAACCTTTTTCCTATGTTAGTTTTTACACTAGCATTAAATAGAGGGTTATACCAAATTATGGTTCGTTGTCTAGTTTGTTTTTTCTTTTGTTAGTTGAGGTAGTGTTTTCAAAAGTAAGTATATGCTTGTATCCACTGTTTGTCAGAGCTGTCTGGTATGGTTGTACCGCCTTGTCAAAAATCTGTTTGCTAGAAGAAAGTCTGTTCAGTCTTTTATTAATGTTAAGTGGTAAGTTTTTAATTATGCAAAGGGGTGGTTGCTCAGTCTATGTACATACAAAATAGTGTTGCTAAGTTTGGTGTATAAGCTGTATGAGCCTTTGGTTAAGTCAAGAGTCATGTCTAAAAAGTCGACAATTTTTATGTTAGCTTCGATTGTTATTTTCAAATTGTTTGCTTTAAAGATGTTGCAAATCGTCTTTTTCACGTTTTTGACGTATTTAAGTGTGTCGTTGCATATTGCCAGTCTGTCATCACGGTAGAGTCCAACATTACTTTTTAGTTTGTCTGGTAGTAGAGATAGTATGTAAGTTCTCACAAGTTCACAAGTCTCGACCTCGTCAAAACTACCCATCGTCACGTCGAACATGTTGGCAGAGTCCTTTTTAATCCAGGTGGCATTGTTATGGCTGAGATAAAAAAAAATTGTGTGCCTTATTAAATGTCGTTCATCATTGCTGATTCTGAGGTATGTTGAGGCAAAAGTTAGTGCTTTTTGTTGTTTTTGGGTTATAGATGGGTAGAAGTCAGAAACGTCGAAAGTAATTAAGGAGTGTTTGTGTTTATTTTTAATGTCTTTAAACCAGCTGGTAACTTCTGTCATGTTTCACCATAAAGTTGGTTTTGTTTTAGATCGCACAGAATAGGTCATATTAGCTAGTTAACACCAAACCTAACAAAACTATTTTATATGTACATAGACTGAGCAACCACCTCTTGCATAATTAAAAACTTACCACTTAACATTAACAAAAGACTGAACAGACTTTCTTCTAGCAAACATATTTTTGACAAGGTGGTACAACCATACCAGACAGCTCTGACAAACAGTGGATACAACCATATATTTACTTTTGAAAACACTACCTCAACTAACAAAAAAAACTAGACAACGAATCATAACTTGGTATAACCCACCATTTAATTCAAGTGTAAAAACTAACATAGGAAATAGATTCCTGACTTTGATCAACAAGTGCTTCCAAAAGACAAACCATCTACATGTATGTATGTATATATATATATATATATATATATATATATATATATATATATATATATATATATATACATATATATAATATATATATACATATGTGTATATATACATATATGTATATATATAATATATATATTTTTTATGAGTATATATGTTTATTTAAATATTTGACCAAAAATGGGGTTTTCTCAATACAGGCAAAGCCTCGATTTTAATTTTCCTCTAAGCCATCAACTAGTTAACCAAAATGGTTGTTAATGTCTACTTGGGCTCGATGTTCTACCAGAGACGTTCAAGCTATAGTAGTCCTCTTGAAAAAAGGGTAAAGTAAATTTGATTGATCGTGCTAAGCTCATCAGGGACTTCTACATCCAAACAGACAAGCAAAGTTTGGGAAATCAATATGAAGAACGAGGAGAGAAAGGCAGCTAACATATTATATATAGCAGTACCAATGATTACAGTGTATCTAACCATATATCAAAAAAGAAAAAAATGAGTGTGTACAGCCTACTTAAAGAGAAGAATAGAAAGTACTGGCTTATAAAAAGCAACGTTAATTCCAATAGTCATTGCAGCATCTAGTGTAATAACACCCACACACTCAAATTACACTCTTTTTATTAAAACACTTTATTAAAACATTCAAATCTGATACCAAAATGCACTCTTGAGAGGTCTATGTCCTTCGGAAACAAGAAATTCAATTATACCAAACCTTGGCTGAACAATTCTTAGCTGAATAAAATTAAAAAAAAATAAAATATTTACTGCCAGTTACCTAAATCTCCTCTTAATAAAAAATTAAAGTTTAAATACAAAGAAATCAATAATCAACTGTCAACTGAATTAAAGAATGCAAATTTTTCTTATTTTAAGTACAGTTTTAACAATTGCTCCAGTTCTTCAGAAACTTGGAAAGTAATTAACACACAAGTATTGAACAAATCGACAACAAAAATTTGCAGAGCGCCAACCCAACTTGAAGCTATTTCCAACACTTCCACACTTCCAATTTAATATGTTCAGATAAAGAAAGAGCTAATGAGTTAAATACATATTTTACTAACGTTGGACCCTCACTAGCGAAAAGCTTCCAACTGAAATTTTGAGCTATATACCATCCAATCACAATCCACGCTTTGAATTACATCCAGTTACCGGCCAAGAGATTACAGACTAAATAAATTCTGTAAGCGAAAAGAAAGCTGCTGGCTTAGATGGTATTACAAGCAAAGTTATTAAACTCAATGCTACTTCTCAAAGCTGTATAATTTCCCGCATCATAAACAAAAGCATAACTACACAAAGTGTTCCAGATGGTATGAAAATTGCAAGAATTAACCCTCTGTATAAAAAAGGAAACATAAATAAATGTTAAAATTATAGGCCTATCTCAATTCTTCCGATATTTAGAAAAATCACAGAAAAACTTATAAATTTCCGAATCATGGACTCTAAATATATATATATGTATATATATATATATATATATATATATATATATATATATTTATATACATATATATATATTTATATACATATATATATTTATATACATATATATACATATTTATATATATATATATTTATATACATATATATGTACATATTTATATACATGCATGTATTAATTTTGCTAGTACGTACTAATAATACAGACACTTGCATATAATAACCATAGATATATAAACCTAGATTGGCCAATAATAGCTATTCCTATTGGTTGCCTTGTCAGACTTAAATAGCATGACGTTATCTTACCTCATTGAATTGTACCTAATGCTTGGCTGCACTGTTGTTTCAATGGAGCTAATGAGAAGAAGGTGGCAAAATCACCTTTATTTTCACATAAAAACATTCTTGGATACATAACCCATTAATCTAAAGTAATTATGTGATAATATCTGATAACCACCATAGATTAAAACTATAAAAGCTATGAATTGTTGCACACAAATAATGAGCCATCAGGGCTTGATTTGCTACCCTATCCTATCCTCCTTCTCTTTTTTCTCCTTTTCCAAGAAGAAGTGGGAAGGGAGAAGGGGGAAAGAGCAAAAGGGGAAAGGAGAGGGGGGGCAAATAACCCACCCACCCAAAGAGCCAGACCCTGGCTAGGTAAATAGACTAATATCATGCTGAACTAAACATGACTAAATATGATGAGTATGCAAGTATGTCTTAAGTCAAAAATGAGACAAAATGATTATTTTACAGCTGGCTATGTATCTCGGTCACTAAAGCTGAAGTGTAATAATTGTATCACTAGCATCGTGGATGTTACCAACTATGATATCAACCAAGCAACAAATTCCCTAATCACAGTTAAGAATCGTGGTGGCTTGACTTTGCCTGCACCTGTGGTCATTGAGATTTGCAAGCACAGTGAGAAAGCGATGAGAGTATTGCTTAGTAGTGCTGGATTGTTGAAAACTTCCCCAGGCTAGCACTAATTGCCACCATGGAAAGGTTGCTGAGATTTCACATCATGATATTGTTTAACTGTAATCATCATGCTAAAAGCCTAGCTGTGAGATATCAAAGAGATATACAGTCAAACATGGATAACTCAAACTTCACGGTACCGAGCAAAAGTGTTAGAGTTATCAGAGTGTTTAAATTATCAGAGCACTGTCACAAGTCTATGTATTTATTAGTAGATACATGTACATAGCAAACTATAATATAAGTCAAAAGCATAAATGGCTTGTTTCAAATTAAATGCTTTTAATGTAAAGCTAAAAATCTTTTATTAAAAAGTATAAAGATTTTTCTATCATTTGAGATTGGTTTGTTGTTTGAGGGGATGTGATTGCCAGGACGCTTTTTAGAATTAAAATTAGCAAAGCTTGATCACTGTTGAAATGATCAAAAAAGAAGGCATCTCTTTCTTGGCCGATCTTGGCCCTCATTGCTGACCCTGAGTCTGGTCCGACGCTGCATTCCTTTGTTTCGTTCCAGCTCTAGCTAAGAAAGCCACTGATGCCACTTCCCTGATCAGATCAAACCTTCACAGGCTCATCATATATAGTCATGTTTAGTTCAGCATGATCTTAGTATTTTACCTAGCCAGGGTCTGGCTCTTCGGATGGGTGGGCTATTTGGCCCCCCTCTCCTTTCCCCTTTTGCTCTTTCCCCCTTCTCCCTTCCCACTTCTTCTTGGAGAAGGAAAAAAAAGAGGAGGATAGGATAGGGTAGCAAATCAAGCCCTGATGGCTCATGATTTGTGTGCAACAATTCATAGCTTTTATAGTTTTAATCTATGGTGGTTATCAGATATTATCACAGAATTACTTTAGATTACTGGGTTATGTATCCAAGAATGTTTTCATGCAAAAGTAAATATGATTTTGTTACCTTCTCCTCATTTGCTCTATTGTAAACAACATTGCAGTCAAGCATTAGGTACAATTCAATGACGTAACGTCATGCTATTTAAGTCTGAGAGGCTTTTTCCTAATTGGCCAATCTAGGTTTATTTATCTATGATAATAACAAGCAATATATATCTGACATGTTATATTGGTTCTACTGTTTTCACAGTCGTGTTCTTGCAAACCCATGGCGTTGATGTGCGGTGGACTGCTGTTGCTTTTAAAAAAACTCGCGATCGGGACTGTACTAAAGCCTAACTACAACATTATGTGGGTAAACAATGATGCTACTACGCAAATGCCATATATTGTAAGACTGTGTCTTGGTCTTTTGTTTATTTTCATAGCAAAAGTGAGTTTTAATCGAAATTGCCTTTATCTCAAAGACAATGGTAAGTATTTGATCGATTGATGCAAAATAGTGTCTGAAATCATCAATATTACTGCAACACCAACTCAAAGACTTTGTTCCAAGCTATTAGTTCTGTGTTTCCGGATAGAGAACAAGCTGCATCATGCAGTGATATTTTGCTATAAATTCGCAGCCTGAATCAAGAATGAGCTGTACCACCAAGTTTCCGAACTGTTACAGTATCTCATGATGAGGCAGTAGCTATTGCCATGTGTTCATTTTTATGAACATATCACAACAATTCATTAAACAGAAGATTCTTTCAGTAATGGTCAGTGCATCATTAAATATCAAGCCACCATAATTTTTGTTTAAATTTTATGTTTATTGGCTTTGAAATTCAGTTTTGGTTAAGTGTTTAGTTTAATTATAGTAGCAGCGAAAGCTTTTTTGCAATCACACTATTTTCCATGTCTTGAGTTTTAAGCTGAATTATGGTATCATGTTTATCAACTAGAACTTTCAAGAAAATTATATAACACTGTGCCAACTTATCTAATTTTTATAGTTTTTGCTATGTGATATTCTGGTGGCGTCTTCTTTGTGCAATGCATGTACCATCCTCAAGTCTGCAAATAAATCTCATGAAGAACCTTACAAAACATGTTTAGAAGTTGAAGTGGTGTGAAACGAGAACACGATTCATTCATTATTTAATACAGTCATCATGTGACACGCCTGCTCAAATTTCTCTGAAATGTTGAAAAGAAGTTTTTTAAAACTGGTTGCTCTCTTTTTGTTGTGCAGTAGTAATCTGTGATGAAGCAGCTTTCCTTTTAACAATTGTACTTTGTGCATTTTTTATAAGAAAAATCGATCTGCATTCTGTGTACACTTGTCACAAGAAAAATTGATTTGTGTTCTGTGTACACTCGTCTATTTGTTGTCGGAACTACTTCTGCTTGTATGACTATTCTTCACCATGTTTTTCTGAAGTGTTCCAGGAGTAGTGCTGAGGAAGCCTACAATAAAGTATTTATCTTGCTGGTGGATTTTTTTCATTCATCTGAAAGTATGCTGCTAACTTCATAGCTTGATTTTATCTAAAAGCTACCAGTGCATTGTCTGGATCACAGAAGATGCTGTGTTAAATGAGCAAGTGTAAATTAAAATGTAAACATTCTGCCACAGGTTTCCTTTTTTGAATTAGAAATTTGAATGTTGATAAGCAAGTCTCTGATGCTGCAATATAGCAACAATTTTCATAGCAAACTATTTTATCACGATCCATAGAGTTAGGGAAATCAATAGGAATATAGTCATCTTCTCATTACAGAGAGACAGTTGTATGGTTAACACTTTTTTAAACATATATTTATTGATATTTTAGGGATTTTACTGATGTCTACCGCACATTTTTGATGTGATCTTTATATCTTTACTATCACCATGCATTACAAAAAGAAATATGGTGGTTATCAACATGAACAATGCGCTTTCCAACTTGTACATCAGTTGTGAACCTACCCTGTGCAGGACTTTTATGGCAATTATTTGGGTAAGCGACATTAAAACTGAAGTCTGTGATTGGTATACTTTGGGGTAGTTCTTGCTGCATTTGTCATCAATCATACATGTACATATATGGCCAACTTTGGTTATCTTTTTAGGCAGGCTGTCTGCCAGGTGTTTTGTAACAAATGGTATAGGTGCATAGTGGGTGAGCTATCAGGATTGGAAAGCTTGGCAAAAACAACTTTATCAAATCCTTGCCAAGTTTTAAGGTGTTTTTTCATGATAAACAAAAAATGAAAATAAGGTACCATTTTTTAAATTTCTATAGTTAAATATGAGAGATGAGTTTCCCAAAAACTTCAAATTTTAAATCATGTAGTAGTTGTTGCTGTTTTGATTTGAACATTCTTGCAGTCATATTAGGCCATGCTGTGGCTGCCTGGCTATGAGAAACTTGACTTCAAACTTGGGATTTGTGTGAGTCCTGCCAGGTTGTCATATGTAATAGGTATGTGGGCTCTTATTCCAATTTGTAGTGAAGTGCCAGTTTGGTGTAGTAATTAGTGCGCTTGTCTGCAAAAAAGATAATTGAGATCCATTTTCTTGTGGGGCTGTTTTTCCTAATGCTTTAAGTGTAGCTTCAGATAGAGGAACAAACAGAAATATAGTAAAAATCAAAACATAAGTCTAGAAGAGTAGCTCAAGTAATTTTTACAGATGCTTAGGACATGTAAGTTATTACAGATTGCCTTTTGCAATGGTTGGGTTGTACTTGTAACAATTCTGCTATTTTTCGTTTTTTTTGTAAGCAGTATCATTATCGTATTTTTGAATTCAGTGCTTCCCAATATCTGGTCAAGTATAGCTTGAGTATATTTTAGCACTGTCGACTGCGCATTCAAAGTTTTAGTTTTTAATATCAGCTGTCACAGTTATTTGCAGAACTGGAATTAAAACGTAATTTTATAGTACAAAGGTTAATTGTACACATTTTCAACAGCTAAATAATTGTTTTTAATACACCTTTTATGTAAAGTTATTACAAAAGGATAACTATTTTTATTTAGGATTATATTACTGATTGAAATTTGATAAAACGATTCAGTTTGTTTTGTATTTTTTATTAAATTCATTCAAACTCGCTCGCTTTTCATAAAACTCGACCATTTTTTTATATGTTATCTATTTTTCTACTACGTGAAGCAACTGCAAGAATGCTAATTAGTCGTATGATGCTACCCAAAATTGCTTGAATTTAAAATAAGTGTCTCACCTTGTCTAGTTCGCATTTCTGTATAATATACAGAAATGCGAACTAGACAAGGTGAGACACTTATGTTGAATTCTTAAAATTTTTAAAAACTAGATATTATTTAGTTTTTGTCAAGAAATATTTGTTGCGCATAAAGTTAAAAAATCTGTTTCATCTCAAAGTTCGGAAACACATCGCTGTTAAAACAGCTATCGGCTAATCAAAATTCCAAAATAATAAGAATATTTTTTGAACAGTTTAATCATTTTGAATAACATTTTAAAATTTTGTAGGTTACAAAATTAGTTTAAAAACATTAACTTTTTCATTGTAATACAAAACGATTTCGATGAATGTTACACATATGGTCAAGCTTTGCTTTCTTTAAATTCTTTGTGAGGCAAATTTTTGATCAAATAATCAGTAACACAGCATAAAAAGTTATTTAGAATTTCAGCAAAGTTATTCACTGGAAAATAGAAACTTAACTGTTTTTATATTTTTGAAAATTCAGACTTTCCAACTTCAGAGTTTTGAAACCTTTCATCCAAGCATTGACCTTACTGATCCTAACATGTGATATGATTCTTCTGATAAAAAATGATTACCCAGTCTTTAATCTATGTATAACCTATTTTATATTTTAACACTCTTCAGCAGACAGTCTATTAGTCTCTGCCAAAAAATAGTTGTTTCATCTTATCACTTAGTTATTGAACAAAGTTTCCTTATGTGAAGCCATGAAGCTCTGAGCATATTAACTGTTTCCTGCAAGCATAGGCAGTTGCGAAAAATACATTTTTGTTTAATTGATGTGTTTTCAAGGTAATATGCAGCCTGATACTAATGACGGAAAACACGTGGGCAAGACGAGAATTATATGAGAAGCAGACATGAGTCAGAGAACCTTGTTGACAAGTTTTTCTCAAGAATCTTGATGCACCTTTTTTATAACTAGTGAGTAGTATATCAAAAAAGTTTGTTTATGTTGTTTCCTCAGTTTGTTAATATAGCCTCTTAAAAAAACTTTTTAAGGTTTTGAATTTTTACAATGATTGCATGTCAAACATGAGTTGATGCTTTTTGTTTTCTTCTTTTATGAGTATTATCCTTACCAAGTTTAGGACACCTTAAAATGGGTTGTTTCTGCCAACCTAGTTTCATTCTGGCTAGAATGAACCAGACTATTCTGTTGATCATTCAGTAGACAGACTTTAACAGGGGTATCTGTTGTACTAATGGGTATTTATTTTCTTTTGATATTTTATTACATAGTTTATTTTGGTATTTTTTTTTCTTTACTTAGCTTTACACAGGTCAGTTATATATGAATGCTATTTGAGTTATTATTTAACAAAATTGAATTAGGAATCTGTATAACATAAATTATTAGGCGTCTGTCTAGCGACAGCAATTAAAATCTAGAAATGAAAAATTAATTGTGTCTTGGTTTATAACTTCCGAAGACTGCAACGGCAAGTTTGTAAACACAGGAACCTTACCACCTTACCTTAGCTTACCACATGCGTAACCACAAGGCTAGGCCATTCTTATCACGCCCATCACTTTAATCATACAATCTGTATCTTTCTCGCAATGGCACACGCTAAATGTGCACTTTTTATCACTAACTAATGTTATTTTTTGCATTGTTTTTTATTTATAAACAAAGCTATTTTTCCTTCAGTTACAAGTTTTTTTAATTTTTTTAATTTTCAAATGTGCGGCTTCAATTGCGCCGTTACACTCCTATCTTCAGTTTTCCCTAATGTTTGATTGCTTATCTGTAAAGGCTGAATACTTTTCCTGTAGACAATTTTATTATCCTGACTAAGAATAGCCTCTAAATTATCTCTCTGTTTGGTCAGACAAAATATCAGACAAAGACATTTCGACAACTCATTGTTATGTTTGTACCAGTATTACAAAGTATCAGTATTGTCGTATTCAAAGTTTTGGTGGATAGATTCTTCTGCAGCAGTAACCATTTTGCATACACATTTTTACATGCACTAAACACAATGGTGAAAAATCTTATATAATATTCAAAGTGAGGCTTTGGACAGATGGAGGGACACGGCTCTTATTATAGTAAACACCATAGCAAATGTTGTATTAAAAATTTCTTTGATTCACCCTTGATGATGGCAGTAAAGGATTACAGTCAATTCAAATGCCTCTAACATTTATTTCACAAAGGTTAGTTGCATTTTATTAGCTGGCATGTTGTTGGTTGACCACAATTTACTCTCGTAGGAAATCACTAAGTTTGCATGCATTCCTATCACTGAAACACTAACTCGGGGCGCAGCATTTAGGCTATCAATGGTGCATTTACTTTTGATACAGCTTTGTTCAACTACTTTATAACAATTTTTAATTTAAATCAGTTTAGAAAACCTCATAATTGTTGAGAAAATTTATGAAAGTCTGTTTCTTATTTCAATATTATTTTTAAGGAATAAATGTTTAAAAAAATTGTGCCAAAATGCTTCAGTGTTAATTACTATTTCTTTAAGATAAGGAAGTTACACGAACAAATTGACTACAAAATATTGAGCATGTTGCCATAGTTATACATTCAAATAGTTGTAAAATATTGTAGTTCTCAGACTTTTCACCTAAACAGTTTTTTTATTTTACAATGTTTTGAATGCTGATAATGTGGAAGTATCTGTCAGGAATTTTAACTGATAGCATATTTAGGGGATAAATTAAGCGTTTTATATTTACAAGAACTAGTCTTGGAAAAGATTTTGTTTAATAGTTTCTATAGACTCAGTTAATTGTTGGGCTAAGATTTTTTATGAGCAGACGTACATTCTTTCAGCTATTACTAAACCAGTGCAAAATTTCAATTTAAATATAATTAAAATGATAATAAAAAATGGTAAAATGTATCATAATACTTTTTCTTGTAAAGAAAATACACTTACATTTATCAACAAATGTTATGCAATATTTAACATTAAGTATTAAAACAGATGATTTTCTTTTGCGGTACAAGTTCAACAATGAAGCAAATCTGTGGCAATAGTTTATGACTAGTCACTGCAGGAGTTGCAAAAATACGTTTCAAACTTCAATAAAATTATTGAGCTTGTATCCCATTGGGTAAACTCAAATGTGACCAGGAAGAGATATGGGAAAACAGAGCTATTAAAGTCAACTGGTCAAGATTGAATTACTTGGCCATAATAAATATCTAAGTAAGTTCTTATGCAAGTCAAAAGTTTTGACTATCTGAAATGATGACTCATCTAAAGAGAACCATAATCTTAATGCAGTGAAAATTCAATAATAACCATAGACAGAATCAGTTTGCCTCAGCAGCGAGATGAAAATGACAAAGGAAACTGCAAATCCAGTAAGTTTTGTTACTCTCAAATTGTTGTCGAATGTTTCACGTGTGTTGGATGAAAGGTAGAAATGACAATTGCACATGATTCGCAAAAAACATTGTGCAAGTTATTCTATTTCCCAAATTTTTACACGTCAGTTAGTTGTGGCTCAAAAGCATGCTGCTATGCAACATTTTAGAGAGTGGCTACCACGTCTGGCGTAAAGTTCTCTATAGTTGTTAGCAAAACACTTTTGCTAATCTGCAGCATCTGAATTTCCATTAAAACACTTATTACTTGATAATTCAATGTGTGCACAACTCCAAATCTGCATCATCCACAAAATGGAAACATAGTGATTGTTGTCTGTACAAATGAGAGGCGGATAGCTTACCCAAAACCTAGTATTTTTATGGTTAGACACAAAAAAGTTATCTATGAAAAGCTTAGTGCTTTTAGCATAACTTATTTGTTGTTTTTTTTGACAGTTGTGTTCTTTATTTTCTAATACGTGTCATAATATTATTGTTTTTGATGTTTTCAACTATGAAAGTTATAGTTTATCCAAACCAGCTTGGTTTCTGCATTTCAAGCATGTGCAATACTTCCATGATTATTGACCAATAAAACACTGAAAACACTCATTAGTAGGCTACTTAATACCTAGAATGTATTCAGATAGCAAGACATGCTATTATTCATAAAAACTATTCTTTCTCAAAGTTTATCATGCCTAATTTATGTAAATATGCAGAACTTATTATAAATAATGATACTAGTTGGTAATTACAAATAATACTTATTTAAATTTTAATTGAAATGTCTAGCATCTTTTAATAAAAAAAAACAGTTTGAGTGTAACTGTAAAAGTTAAATTAACTTTGATTTTATGCTTGCTGTGCCTTAATATCACTAGAGAATTGATTTAAGTCTACTTTTTAGTTTTTTAATAGATTGTATTTAACAACGCTGTAACAACTGTCACTGAATTACAGGTGTCTTGTCACAGGCACTGAACGTAACAAAGCTACTCACAAGCATAACATTGACTTTTTTATCGCGGTGAATTTAGTCTGGCGAATTGACAAACAATTTCAAATGAGGTAAAAAGTTTGCTGCTAGAGCCATATTTCTGAATATAGCGTTTAAATTTTTATTAAAACACTTATTACACAGTAAATTCATGTGTGCACAATTCCAAATTTACACCATCAACACAATGGAACATAGTTATTATCATTTGTGCATATTAGGGGCTGACAGCTTACCAAAACTTAGTTTTGTGATGGTTTGACACAAAAAATACATTAATGATAAGCTCAGCATTTTTACCGTTAACAGATATGTTTTTGAATGGTTGTGGGTTTCAATTTCAAATACTTGTCATAATAATATTGTTGTTGATGTTTTCAACTTATGAAGGTTGGAGTTTTGACAGACTAGCTTGGTTTTAATACACTCAAGCATGTGCAATAGTTCAGTGGTTGTTGATCTTTTTTCTTTTTTGACTAGCATCAGAACTCAACCCCGAGAAATCAATCTGCTGTGAACTTTGGAAAGGAAGACATAACATCAGCAAAGAGGAGTAAAAGTTTGATCAACTCCGCTGAAATGGAGAGCAAATATCTAATTTCAAAATACTTCGTTAATTAACCAGTAAGTTGCAATTCAACTATTAAATGAACTAAGCAAATGTGGACTGTTAATTGGGACTGTTAACAAGTAATTGTTTGTTATTCATACAATAGCGATATATCTATTGTTAACATTCACACAGTTTGTATGGTTTTGCTTTGTTTTCTGTGGAGTGGTTAGATTAGATTGCTAGACTTAGTTTGCACTTACATTGTACATGTATGTAGCATTCTGACTAGAAGACAGGCAATAAATAAAAAAACATTCATCTTGTTTACTCGCTGTGCCTCTAAGATGAACCATTCCTTTTATAAAGTGTTTGTAAGTACTGTTATAAAATAGTATAAAAGCTTTGAATGAGTGCAGGTAAAACAGTAGCACCGAAACAAAGATTCAGCTAAGACGAACAAAGTCTTAATGAAAATCTTGTGAAAAGGTTTTAATACAGAAAAACTTTAAAAATATTATAAATCTCTCCGAGAGTTTAATATATTTGTCTAAAATTGTGGAAGTGAACTTTACGAGGTCTACAACTGGTTAACAGTTACCGTTTGTGTAAGAAAGATACAAAAATTTAATATACGGAATACGGTTTATGTTGTTGTTTGCTCAGCAAACAACTCATATTATTTGTGAATTGTTTAGATTTAATCCTGCATAATTTGCTAACAACTACAAATTAATATACACACAGTATGGCCACTATACCAAAAAGTTGCAACAGAAATGAGTTACATAGCCTATACAATTGCCATTTGGCTAATTTGTTCCTAAATAGTTTTGCTTGTTTTGCAACAAACTTCAAGCATGTGACTGCTTTCTGCTTGAATTCTTATATAACACTTGATTTGTAGATTCTAAGCTACATGTAGTATCAATTGTAAATATGTCATAATACTGACTTGGTTTTCGCTAATTTACACCTGCATATCTATGCCTGCCAATTGTTTGCTTTAAAGTTACACACTTTTGCTGATTGCCCTATATATATTAATGTTTGGTGTAAAACATTATTTCTAACACATCGCCTGTTCTAAAGATTATAAAATATGACCATTTGTAAATATGTTTTAATGCTGATTTGATTTTCCCTAATTTACACCTGCATATCTCTGTCTGCAAATTGTTTACTTTAAGGTTACACACGAAGATTTTTTATAAACAGTTTATGGTCACAATAAATTGATGCTCTACATACTGCATATTTTATATTTAAGATTTATGATGTTCCGTAACCCAAACCTGAGAGATTCACACGGCTTTATAATATCGTAACTCCGTTATGCGGCAACAGTTGCTTTAATGCTTTTGGGCGATGAGAGTTTATAGTTTCAATACATATGCAATAGGCTAAAAAGAATAGACTGACAAATGCTAGTTTTGAGCATTTTTCAGCGCAAGATTGTGAGTGTGGTATCATTCAATTTAAAATAGCTGATCACATAATACCATTTTTAACCGTCAACGCGCCTGGTAAAACTATTGCTGCTTAGTCTTATAGAGTTCTATGCAGAGTTAATTATGACAAGCATGGTTACTCTTCCTTACAATTTATCATCCAGAATTTTAACCCTTTGGCAGGGGAAACGACCAGAATTTCATTTACCGGTTGAGTGGGGAAACGACATTTATGTCGATTTCGGTAAACGTTTATAAAGATGTCGCCTAGTAACGTTAAACAAAGGATATGAACACTAGTAAGTTTTAAATATCATCAACAAGATATCGCTCGATGATTTACAATATGAAATGATTATCCGAGAAGCGTTGCTTTGTGCTAAAATCTAATGAATCGCGCCTCCTTGGAAAATAATAAAAGTTGGAAAAACCAGTCAACATCGGCTCGACTTTCAAAACGGTAAAATAAATAAGTATTTGATTTTGCAATCGTTAGTAATTTTTTGTCTGATCAAAATAAAAATAATTCAAATGATAGAAGTGATGTAAACGATCGTTATGGTGGCTCACACGGCTACGTTATAGCGTTTGACTCTGCCGAAAAAAAATTCTTCCAAGCATTTCGTACAGGGACACATGGTTGTATTTTTTGAGTAGTAGAGAAGTGAATGAATGTTTATGTACAAAAATTTTTGTTCATAGAAATAAATTTAAGATTTGAGCTATGCATGCTCATAAAATACCAATTTTATGAATTTTTCAAAAATAAATTACACAAGTTTCGGTTGTTTTTGGGGGCTTATACCTGGTCAAAGGGTTAACTTCCTAAGTAAATAATGGAGTATTGTAACAATCCCACATCTGGATGCATCACATCTTAGTGGATTGATCATGATTGTTCAATATTTTTCTATCAACTGTGGGTTACCAAGTCATTGCAACGGAATTCCAAAATCATCCAAGGATGTAAATAATTACACAAACAACTGATATGACACTATTCATATGTCAATATGAGAGCTACATTGCCTGTTGCTGACTAGTGCAGAATGAAAGCCTGTTGGCTTACCACAGACTTCTGCTTATGGTTCAACAATATAATTGGCTCATGATTTTAGTATATTAGCTGGAAGGCAATTCACAAGTGTTCATTTACGGTGCAACAGTTTTACAGAAAATAGTAAGCTTTAGCAACAGAAAGAAAAACATAGTTTGCTTCAGAATATATTTTGCTTTGCTAGGGCAACGAATATGGAGAAGTTGAACGAGAGTGACAATCCTGCTAGTTTGGGAGTGAGGAAGTCAAAGATTTGTGAAGTACCTAGTGTTTGTTGGTCAATGTTAGTGTTCTGCATTGCTTGCAGCAGTTTTATAGCCTTTGGAATATACATGCTGCAGAGTATGAAATCTACAAAACAGGAAGTAGAATCTTTACAACAAGAATTTGATAAATTTAAACTTGGATCAGACTACTTCAACCAGCAAAAGGTGAGACAAGCGTATTAGTATTTTAATATTATGAAATGTAATTTGCAAGCCTGCTAACCATTGCTGAATTGAAAAGCTTTCAAACGTTTAAAGCAATCACTTCACTATAGTTTGAAATTTATTTTTACTATTTTGAAAAGTTTTAGTATTGAATTGCTCTATGATGTTCAGAAATGGTAGTGCACATAGATCACTATTAATACACCATAGAAGTATATTCAATAGAAGTACTGACCATCGTGGAATGGACTATAAAAGTACAGACCATAGATGCATACATTGCTAATTACCTTGCAGCCACCTGTAGCAGAATCAAGAGTTAAAAGACAGTCAGGCTCCAGGTATGTAAAAGTTGTATCAAATAAAGTTCTGATCTGCACGCAAGCTGTAACTAGTTTTATCAACTATAACGTAAATACTTTCAGTCAAGCTTTTTCTAAAAATCTTGATTTTAAATATTTCGGATCTCAAGTTACAAGCCAAAAGAACGCATACATTTTTTATTGTGGATGGTTTCTTGCTGTCTTTGATGAGTTTAGTTGTGGTTTACTAAAGACCGACTACTCTATCCACTAAGTAGTACATAAACTTTGTTGTTGAGATTTAGCATATATAAAGCATAAAAATAATTAACTAGCATTTATTCTGTTTAAAACTCCATAAAAGCAAAATACTGTGAACGAAAACGTTCATACAACTTTGCCATTTTTAGAGAAGGCCTTTCAAGTGAATTTTCAAGAACGGTACTGGTAAGACAACCAAGGTCCCCACATCGACCAAGACAACCTGAACCAATAGGCATACCAGGATGCCAGCGGATAAAGTTTGTGTTCGGTCCTCTAAGACCTCGAGGACCGCCAGGACTGCCAGGACAAAATGGTATGGACGGTATCCCAGGGCAGCCTGGACGAGATGGCATGAATGGTCTTATCGGACAACCTGGAGAAGATGGCATGATTGGTCCACCTGGACATCCTGGTCTTATTGGACTGCCTGGTGCTAAAGGCGAGTGTGGATTTCCTGGATTGACTGGATTTTCTGATGCAGCAGGACGACCAGGTGACTCTAGTTCTTCATGTAAGTTATTAATCTTTCAGTCAGCTACTAAAAACCTACCTTGTAACTATGCCTTGATCAAGTTTCACTAATTATTTTAATCGGTTCCTGTTGTCGAACTTTTTGCCATTTTAGTGCTACATGTAGATGTTGAAAGAATGTTCTTGTATAACTTTTTTTCGTTGGTGGTTCGGTAATAAGTTATTATTGAGGATTAAACTTCTGATTAAATTGTATTCACGCAATATTCTTCCATCATTGTAAAACGGATATAGAAAAAGCAAGGAACTGTTGTAATGCAGAGCTATCGCCCTCGAATAAAAACAGTATGCAAAACTATGCTTGTTCTAGAAAAATCGGAAAAAACCGTAATAGTATTTAGTGATTGTCTTATCAATGCACAAGAGTGGAAAACTCTGAATAACATCAACATAGTCTGCTTATTACAATCACAATTTGAGTGAAGGTATAGATTTTCTGTTCAACATCTGTAACTATAGTGCCAACCTCTGACAATGTGAACTACAACTCCGCTATGAACATTGGTTTCCTTGAAAAAAACATTTCATTCGTGCTTTACAGGCAGGTGGCAACTGTGAAAAGTATTAAATTAAAATATGATATACGTTAATCTGCGTAAGAATGAAAACTGGTTTTGCAGTTGAGCTAATTCATAAAATTTCAATCGGGTAGTAAAAACGCAAAGTTGATTTTTGTCATATGCATAGCAAAAATTTTTTATGTTTTTTGAACACCTATCAAAACTGACCTAACCATCATACATTCTTACCTTCAAACCAAATGAACTATTAGTATAAAGTAACCCTGATATCCCACTAATGTTACCTGGTTTATGTAAGAAGCACAAGCTAATAGTACTTCATATTAGTGCGCAGATAGCTATAGTTGTTAAGTGAAATTTTAGTATTACGCTAAAGTACTTTAGCGGAGGAGGTTAGTAAGGAGGTTAAAAAACCCTCAGAGAATCATTTTTTTTAAATTCAAAAATTTGAATTGAAACAAGCATGCTTTAATAAAATTTGCACAGTTTACTACTTTTATATAGTTTTAGAAAAAAATTCATTTGATGCAGGTTAATTGTATGTATTCAATAAAAGTACTTTTTTTTTAAAACTATTCGCAAGTATGGTGATCATTAAATTAGGGCTTGGACAATCCATGTTTTCTGTACAATGATATATTCCTACAATCTGATGCGTTGTCAACACTTATCAGATTGAAATAATTAATTAAAATTTGAAATGTGGATTTCAGACTGTATATATTCCATTTCTATTTTTTAATTAACAAAGACAGCTTGTCGTAGGTCGTGCCAAATGCCCAAACTATTTTTATCGTAAAGTTTTATTGCATAGATTGAGCAGTCAAAAAATAATCATAGTAATTTAAAAAAAAATTTTTAATGAAAGTATATTTTAAATCTAATAAAATCAGGTTCTTAATTAACTGAAAAATATTTTTGTTGTTTAGCATAATGTGTATAGTTTTGAATGAGGCTGTACGTTGCTTAATTATAGCCAATTGATTATCAATATTTTTGCTAAAGTCGACACGATTTGATTTGTATGAAATTTGACAAAAAATGTGTCAAGTAATTATTGCAATCATATTGGATTTGCAGCAGGCAGCTCATTTGTGCAATGGGGAAGTCATGAATGCCCACAAAATGCCGACAATCTCTATCAAGGTAAGATGCTTTACTAACCAAGAAGTAGGCTTCACAGTTGTTATACCTGTATATGATAGATGTTGAAAATGTTTCGCAAAAAAGATGCACAACAGACTTGAATCAAACGTAAATCAAATCACAGAATATTTCTCTGTTATAAAGATATCTTAAGTAACACATTAATAAATGATAAACAAACAATAACTATTAAATTTGTTCAAAGCTTTAAATAATTAATGCTAGACGTTTCCTTGCTGTAACATTATTTCTCTGGTTGAAATAATGCTAAAAGTAACTGCTAGAAGTATGATAGGATTTGGTGTTTACAGAGGCTCTTGCATCATCTATGCATTATCCATAGTTAATAAAATAACTTTCTGCCGCCAAAGTAATAAGTGAGAAAACCTGTGTGAGACAGGCAGTCATAAAATTCCATTAAGCGGTGCTAGTCAACTTTTTTGGTATGCAACAAAACGAGCATATACGCATACTTAAATACATACACACCTAAATACATATAGTCAAACATACATATATGCATAAAAATGTATATACATACATGCATACTGAAATACATACAGAGAACTATGCTTAAATTTATATATACAATGGTAAATATATGTGCATATATACAAACATAGATACAAACATATATACATACATATATACATACATATACACATACATACATGCATACACACATACTTATGTACATAGATATGTACATACATATGTACATACATACGTATATACATACATACGTACATACATACGTACGTACATACATACGTACGTACGTACGTACGTACGTATGTATGTATGTACGTACATACGTACGTACATACATACATACATACGTACATACATACGTACGTACGTACATACGAACGTACATACATACATACATCAATGCATACACACATGTATACATACATAAATACATACATCAATACATACTTCAATACATACATCAATACCTACATACATACATCAATACATACATCAATACATACATACATCAAAACATAATTACAAACTTAAATACATGCTTACATACATAAATATATACTTAAATATATACCGACATACAAATATACCTACGTATGATACATATTTACCTACATACATATGTGCATATATACATACATCAATACATAGGCTTACTTTAATACATGAATATACATAATCATATACATATATAAAGATCTACATAAATGCATGAATACGTACATACATATGTACATATATACATGCATGCATATTTACATACAACATTGTTCATTTTTCTACTCAGTAAGCGGTTGTTATTCGCGTAAGCTGAATGGACTTATCTGTATTCTTATACTTTTCCTCATTATTCTGTTCTATATAGTGATTCAAACAATATAAGTATAAAGTTAAGTTTTATGAATTGAATTAGTACCTAACTTTGCATCGGCTTGCAACGTTGTGTAAAAAAGTTGTTGATCGCAAAATAAACAAACTAAGCAATAAATCGGCTGTGATATTTATACAGATTCATAATTTGATCAGCTGCATGGTGCAGAGTATTTGGCTATTAGTATTGAAAAGATATTTTCATATTAAGTTTCTATTTTCTTATAGCTATTTACTCCATTGTTATATAGCATACTATGAATTGCCTAGATATAATATAATGTAATAATCTAATAATCTACTTATTAAAAGGCTCATGCAAGAAGAGAAAATTCTAAAGAACTACTAGTGAAATATACAAGCTTTAATTTACTATTAGTTATTTGACTCTTGTCAGTCATGGCTGCAAGGAAGTTATGAATTAGGCATCTTGAGATGACCATCAACTTATTTTACTAATGTAATCACTAATTGTGACGCCATTAAAGTCTAATGAAAAACAGTTTCTAATATATTACATGTATATAAGCTTTGCATCCATGTTCGTATTACTTTAATTTCAAATGGTAAGTTTTCAACAGGATACGCGGCTTCAGCTAATCCAGGGAGTGGGAGAGGTGGATCAACACAGATGGAATGCCTCAATCTTTCTCCATCTTGGCAGGCAAATTCAGTGACAAACATCAAAACACAGACCAAGATTGTTGCGGCCAAGTTTGCTTTGGGTGATATTTTCCTTTTTGGCGCCAACATTTTTATGAGTGTTAATTATTAACAGTGGCAAGCACCACGAAACTATTTCAAGCATAAGGTTCACTGAAGCACTACTTAATTAGCTGGTGGAAACAGAACAGAATAAAAAGTGACGTAGTCAGGCTAAATAGTTTACGGATTATTGCTGCTAATAGAAAGTCTATTCTTATAGATATGTCAAAATAACTCCATTGTTTGTTTATTTTACCAGGCAATTTTTCTGGAATCTTTGACAAAGCCGCTGACAACTCCATCATAGCCTGTGCAGTATGCATCACTACTAAAGCTCCAGCGGTTAGTATAACAGGTTCGAATTATGATGTAGTCAGATACCATTTTCTTCTTGAATTTCGGCAAAGTTTTTTACAATAAGCTAAAGGGCAATGAAGAAAATTTGGTGTATTAGAAAGTTCATCAAAAACCAACACACCTGTTAGTGTATTAAGTAACATGGTAACAGTTTTTTTGCTTTTTCAAAAAGAATTCACAAAGCACACCGAGCTCGGAATAATAATTTGTCGATATTTTTTTTTACTCTGATCAGAGAAAATAATACTATTAGCCTTTATAAAAGCAAAGCCCTATTGATGTAAATCTGCTTGGTATACCAAAAAAGATAGGAGAATATAAAAGTTGATTCACATCAGATTGTTGCATAATTCAGTTAAAAACCTGACCATTTGAATTCATCTTAAATTTTCTGAGACCTCAATGTTAAAAAGTGAGCCAAAAAGATTTTCTGATCATAGTACAGTACCAATGTTTACTGAGGTTTTTTTAACAAGTTAGTTAAATTTTGTTACTCAAATCCCTTTGCACCTATCTCATTGCGGCCAACTTTGGTATGGAGTTGTAGAATGTACAGTAGTATGTGAAAGTATTGCATTCTGTTGAAACGCTGATAAAGTTGTTCAAGTGTTTTCGGCGTGTTAGTGTTTTCTTTATGGCTGTGATTCAGACGTAGATTCTAAAAGGAAATAATTAAATGAGATTCTAAACCCACAATTCAATTGCTGATAGTTAATAGTTAAGAGTTGCTTGACTCCTAAAGACGATGAAGAAAAAACATCAGGTGCAAATTTCATCAAACTTATTTAGGCACAAAAATCTTAAACTAATAGGAATAATAGTATATGAAATACGAGGAAAAAACAATTTTTGCCTAGATAAAATCACTTTTTTTCCTTTTAAAAATGGTTTGCTATTTTGTTATTATGAAATGTATATTTAGATAGTAGTTTTGAAAAAGCGAGGCTCATAACTTTCAAAGGATAAAATTTTATTTTGACAGCTAGCCTGTGTAGTGCAAACAGCTGGTGAGTTTACTTACATCAGCAAAGTAATAACAAGCGTTAGGTTTAAAACAAATCATTACATAACAAAGTATAGATACTTTGCAAAAGCTGTGTATTTATACTGGTAAATGGCTGGAATTGGTGGACAGTAAGTTTGAAAACTCATTGTATGCAAATTCTATTAGATAGTAACTATAACTATAGGATTTACAAAATTAACCTTACATATATTGTCTTTCTACTTTTACTTTCAACAATTAATTATTTATAAACATCAATTTAAATTGTAAAGCAGCATTCAGTTGTGTAGGGTACCACACTTTAAGCATTGAACCTTGAAAAAGTTACTAGTAAAGTTTTCAGTAAGTGCATCAGTATATTATTCGATAAACATAATTTTATTTTTTTCATCAGATAATGCTGCCAGGAAGATTTAACTGCTCAAGGGGATGGCACAAAGAGTATGACGGGTACCTCATGGCATCTGCACGTAAGTCTTTGTCATATAATTAATTTTTTTAATAACTACCACAGAATTTTTACTTCAATATGAAGCAGGCTCGTCAATTTATCGGTTTGTCTGAAGCCATACATAAAGAGTTAAGAAGATAATGTATCACACAACATCTAAATAAAGATCTTCAGCTTGGTAGCCCAACACGCTAACCATTGCACCACTTCACCACCTTGTCATATTTTAAACTCATACTAACAATTAGCCTGTTTTGACAAACTGTTGTTTTTGCAGAGTTGTCCCCCGTTGAATGGGGCAAGCAAAACAATAGCGTGTCACAGGATGCACTGCACCTGATGCATCAGCTGCAATAAAGAGGGTTGTTCTCTTCCGTCTATGTGACTCGGCTGCGATTTTATGTCGGTCGCTCAATTGGTAATCATAACGGATTTCGCGCAAAAAATTAGTGTAGAAAAAATTAAGACAAAAGCGTTTAGCCAGAGACTAGTCTATGCAGTAAAATTTAGTAGAACTTAACAATACAATTAATTAAAAATGAAACCAATAAAAACAAATAAAACTGACTGATACAAAAATAGAAAGAAAACTGACTCAGTGCAATCTTGAGAATAAATATCTAACAGAGAACTGAATCCTAAGCCCTTAGGATGACACTGCAAACTACCTTCATAACCGGAAGCATTATGTATATATTTAAGTTTTTGAAAATACCTCGTGTTCACTTTGCGCTTCATTTCAGAAAAATATGTAAGGTTATTAGTTTAGTTTTTTCAAGTTGCAGTGATTAGTTACACCTTTGCTTGACTAACTAAAATGATTTCATAAACTGTTACAAGTTATTGCAAAAGGCCTTTGTTTTAAGAATGGACAACATCATCGATGGTAAAATCAAACTTTGTTGTATAATAATATTGTGTCTATTCATCGCACAAAATATATCATACTTCTCTGACCTGGCACAAACAAAAGTTGTTAAATTTGAGGTTCTGTATGAGATGTAGCTAGCCATGTAGTTTAGCAATCAGTTTTCTGTATTATCACATACAACCATGTCTGCTTACTTTGAAGTAAACACATTTATAATGATTTGGTAGACGCTATATATTAACAAACTATTGAACTGTTTACAAGCAAAAAGGCTTGAACCTTCACAGATGTGTGTGTGGTACTTTACTTTAATACTTGACTAATACCATGTCATCAACACCTCCACTACACCGTGAAATCTAAAATTACCTAGGTGCTATTACAACTCTCCTTTAAATAATGCTTGAATGAGTGTAAAACTATTCATAGAAAATTAAATGCAAGAAAAAAAAACAATGTACTTTATGCATTTAAAAAACATAATAAATTTATAAAAGTCATATTCAGTATTTACCATTTGCCTTCAATACTATTAAATTTTGACTATCAAATTGGCTATCAAAATGACTTGTATTATAATCCTAAACACTGAATCAAATACACCTTTAACAGACAACGGAGTTCTTGTTGTCTAACTCCATAAACAAGCTGAGCACACTAAGCAGATGGTATTAAGCAGGAAGATATTGAAACTTGCCAGCACACCAAAATGGTGTGCTGACAAATTCTCAATAGTCAACAAAAACTGGCCCCGTCAGCCAAGCCAGTCACAATCGAACATGCTACCAAGAAGTCACAGCAATCGCAGAAGCAATAATCCAGGCAGGCAGCCCACAAAAATCTTTGCAGGAAACGGTTGCATCGCTCACTACATCATCTCTTAGTTTCAAGCAATAAACAAAACACTGGTACCGCAAATATTTGAAACAGTTCACCTCACTATTGCTGAGATCCTTGATTGAAATGTTACAATTGATCTGTGTATATTTACAGCATTACAGGATGAAGTTTTCTTCTCTTCAGAAAACTACTGCATAGATAAAAATCCAACTTATTTTATCGGTCACAATGATGCCAATGGACTGAAGTTGACATTTGTACAAGCCGGATCTTGCTATGGAAGACTCAAGCCTTGTAATGCGTACACTGAAAACTACTTGTTGGCTTGCGTTGTCTGCTCAAAACTCGAACATTGAAGGCTTAAAAACACAAAACATAAGTTTTTGCTAGACATTTCCGCAAAAACTTTGCATTTACTACAAAAATCTAAAGTTTTATTTTGATGTTTATGGAGTATCATTAATCTATTGATTTCTTTTTATGGTATTTTTCTCTGCAAAACAAACTAAATATGTTTCAGATGACTGCATTGCTTTGGTCATTATTTGAGATTACACTTTATTTAGCAAACTTGTGTTACATCTATGAAATAGAACTACATCTATGTATACACACTGTAAAAATATATTGTCTTTTAACAATATAAGCATTGATTAGTATCCACGTTATGATAAAATTAGGTGGCCTAAAATTAGGACAGAAGCTGTCAAACATTAATTGTTTCTATCCAAATGCTTGCCAGATAACATATACATGTACTTAATACATCGCATAAAACACAAAAACGACATAATATTTACCAGCCACTGAATGCAGTCCACTACACATGTCTGCGTTATTGTGGTGGATTTTACCGTGCCACTTTCATGGTTTCCCACAAGCCGAGTAATCCCAAAGACCGAATTGTTATCTGAGCATACAATGTGTTTTGAGATAATAAATCTAGTTGTATTAATATAACAACGTCATACATACATAAATATTACACAGTATAAGGATAAAGTGTCTCTCATATGCAGGGAGCTGCGCTGCTCTGCCTGTCTCTCCATCGCATCTGTTCTTTTATCTGCTTTGTTCTTGTTGGCTCCGCCCACTTGTGGTTTTGCTTCCCGCCGTATGTTTGGTGGCTACATGACTCGCGTCACTCTGTCTGCCGGCCCAGCCTCTGGGCAAGAAGGGTAGGTCTGGCCCGACCTGTCACTTGGCCGTCGCAGTAGCTCTGCTCGTGTTGCGTTTCTCTCACACTCTTCCCCTAAGACTGGCCATGGGGGCCATCCGACCAACGTCGGGAGGAGAGAACATTTGGGCTCTGTTGAGCCTCTTCTTCCCACTGGGATATTGTGCCCTTCAAGAACAGGGCATCCTTGCCTCAATGTCGGGCACCCCTAACAAGTCCTCGAGCCCAAATGGTCATCCGATGCCGATGGCGACCATCCTCTTGTAACCGGTCGCAGTGGCCCTCTCGCAGTCGCCGGAGCTCCTCCCCCAACTGCTCTCCCAACAAGTTCCAAAGTCGGTCCGCTCTGGTGGGTAAGATTGGCACTAGCAGAAAGTTCTCCTTTTTCTTATAGTGGCGAGAAAGTCATCTGTCTGCGGGTCTAACCTTATCTTCCCAAGGTTTGGGCCGCTTTCGTCCTGGCTTCTCTCGTTGTGGCTTCTCCCGAGGATGGTTGTTTTTTGCCCGAATGGTTGAGGCCCTGGTCGGCCTCTTGGGTGGGGTGAGTGTGGGCCAACACTCCCGCATGGGCAGGTTTGCTGGCCAACGGCGGAGGTGCAATAAAGACTGCCAGCATGGTCCGTCCACCAGGTAAATGGTGCTTCTGCATTCACCGCCTCCGGAGGTTCTCCTGTGTGACATCAGATGGTTGCGTGACATGTGCTGACGTAGGCAGGGGCACACAAAGACAGCGAAGTGTTGCATGACTTGCTGCTGGATTCTTCGTGTGCCTGTCTCAACCTGGCAGAGGTTACAGATCTCGGGTGCCGACATGGCAGCCCGTGTCTTCTCCCAAGGAGTCCCGTCCACGAAACGTTCGGTCCTTACGATTGGCTTACTGCTGGGCTTTGGAGATGCCAGCGACTGATTAGACTTGGTCTTTAAAAGTGAGAGACCCGAGTCGCCTCAGCCATCTCGGCAGCCTCAATCTCAGCCACCCAATCTAGTCTCTCGTGTATCTTGAGTACTTCCTTGGTAGACGCTGTCGAATCGGTCGTGGCCAAATTACCGGTGTCATCCCGGTGGTTGGAGATAGATTTGAAACCAACTATCCCCGGGGACCAAGACTGGCCGATGACTGACAGAGTGTCAACTAGGTGTGACTCAACTCAAGCAGAGCTTGAGGAGGCAGCCTGGCCAGAGCACTCCGTCTCTAGGTCACTGGCGACACCTACCGGCTTGTCAGAGGCAGTTTGGCTCGAGAGTGCAAACTCCTCCTCGTCTGGAGCCAGAAAGTCCACCAGCCTCGCTTCCTTGTTGCTTTCCATGGGTTCAGACAGGTAAGGCTTGGTAGATAGCAAACTAGCGAGCTCACCTGTTTTAGCAATGTCGATAAGAATGTTCGTAGTAGTAGCAGTGCATAGATCCTGGAGACTGTTTGTGTAGCTGCAGGGTGTAAGCGTAGGTGACCCCTGTTTTACCCTCTCCCGGCTCTTTTGCACGCCTCTTTGCTGTCTGAAGGCAGGCTCGGATTGGCTACTAATTGTTGCAGCCGCGCCCACTCGCCATACCTGTCCGGTGGCCCAGTAGCTCGTGCCGGCCGGGGGTTATGTCGTAAAGGCTACCTAGACTCCTTCCCATGGTGAGCTGGAGAAGGGCTCTCAGTCTGGACTAGGTTGGTTAGCAGATCTGCTAACTCCTCACTAATCGACTCTTTTGTGGTCGGTGTCCTTTGTTCTGAGTTACCATCAGCTATTATCCCTTGATTAGATTAGAGTAGCCGCTCCGCATGCTTCCGAGCCAACTTTGACTGGCTTTCCTTTTCACTGCATATTGTCCTTTGCTGTGCGATATCTTATGCTTGCCTTCTTGCCAGCTCTAGTTCAAGCTGGCAGTCTCTCTCCTGCTATTTAGCGCAGCCCCCTTTCATGTTTGGACTGCGTCATGGCTCTAGTTTAGCTGGTGCTTGGCCTAGTTTTTCTTAGCAGGAATAGTAAGGCTTGAGCCGGCCCTCATTATGGATAAAGGACTGGCCCTGTTTCTTGATCAACTAAGTATGGTTTGCCTAAGCCTTTATGATTTTAAAAGGGCCCACACACATGTATTTAGCCTGTAATTTGGGGTTTTCTCTCCTTCGCCGGCGCTTTTTCCGAAGCCACACCCACTCTCCTGGCGCGTATAGGGGTGGCTCTTCCTGGTCCTCATATCTCACCGCCTGTTGGGCCTCCCTCAGTATTTCGTGAGCCGCTTCTAACTTTTTCTGTGTTTCCTGCATGTACTGGTAGGAAGGCCGCTCCTCCAGTAGAGGCGGGCTGAATTCCAACAGGTCAGGTAGGCGTAACGCTCAGCCAAACATTAGCAGGTTTGCTGTTTCACCCGTAACAGAGTGTGGCGTACCCCTGCAGGCCCGCATCAGTTTGGGCAGCAGTCTGTCCCACTCCTCCTGTCCTTGTGTTAGCAGAAATGCTCGTAGCAAGTCTCCCAGTTGCCAGTTGTTTCTCTTCACAATGCAGTTAGCCTGAGGGTGGTATGGTGTGGTGCGCATTTTTTCTACTCGCCATAGCAGGCACAGTTCTTCCATCAGTTGGCTCTCAAACTGTGCCCCTTGGTCTGTATGTATTTGCTTTGGCAAGCCCATGTAGCAAAATACTTGCCCGTCTAGCAAGGGAAGGCCAGTGGATCCTGGAGAGGGCCCGAGAGAGCCAGTGCATCCTGCTACCAAGTGAAATGGTTTGTAGCACCAAGATCTACTGGTTCCCTCTCGGTGTCTCCTGCATTGGTCTATCCAGGTCCACTACCAGCTTTTGCCAGGGGCGACCTGCGTATAACCTCTGCCAGCTACCTGCTCCCTTGTTGCCACTGTGCTTAGCCGCCTGGCAGACCTCACAACACCTGACTATTCTTCTCACCATGGCCGTCATACCTGGCCAATACCAGGTCAGTCGGAGCCTGCTAACCTTTCTTCCTACCGCAGAGTGGGCCAGGGTGTGAGTCTGCAAAACGGTTGTTTCTCAGACCGGTGGGGGGCAGACCAACACCACCTTGGCGGGCCATGTAGCGCAGTACGTGCCTCCAGCACCTCGTTCTGCAGCCAAAGGAATGGGTGAGTGCAGTGTGGCTGCCGCAGCTCGAATCCGCCCAATTCCAATTGCTCAGTGGTTAATTCGTCGCCTGCTGCATAGAAAGGTACATGGAGGCCACTGGTCCACGTCCGGCAGCCTGCATGCATGCTACCTCTCCTGTGGCGGTTTCTCTGATGCTTATCCGAGCTGTCACACAGAGTCCCAGGGTGGCCTCTGTTGGCCTCGAGCTAGACCTCGATGCCTCTAGGGGCAGAGGTGCGCTCGAATGACCGGCCATCTCGCGCGCAGTTCTGGTGACTTTGGGGTCAAAACTCGGGTTCTTTCCCGGTTAGTTCTCCAGGTCCAACTCCTTGTGAGTTGGTTCTCAATCCCGTAACTCAATCAGCTCGCACTGTCGACAATCTTCGCAAGTCTGTCGGCTGAGCCTATCTGCATTGGCGTGCCGGAGGCTGGCCCTGTGTTCCAGGGTGAACTGGAATTTGGCAAGGATCTCCAACCATCTGGCCACCTGGTTGGAAGGCTCCTTGCGCTAACACAGCCATTGGAGGAATGCATGATATGTGCGGAAGAGGAACTGGCACCCATGGAGGTAAGGCCGGAAGTGCTTTATGACCCTCACCATGGCGAGCAGTTCCCTTCTAGTCACACAGTAATTTCGCTCTGCCGGATTCAGTGTCTTGCTGAAATATGCGATGATTCACTCAACTCCCCCTTGTACCTGGGACAACACTGCACCGACTCCGCACTTGCTGGCATCCGTGTACAGTATATATGGCTGCGTTGGGTCTGGGTAGCCTAGTACGGGGGCTGAGGACAGCGCCTCCTTCAGCTAGTCGAAGGCTTCTTGTTTCTTTTGGCCTCAAGACAAGGCCTCCCCTTGCTGGTGAGTTGGTTCAACAGATGGGCTGTGTCAGCGAAGTCAGGCACGTACTGCCAGTAGTACCCCACGGTGCCCAGGAAGCCTTGTAGCTCGCGGAGACCCCTAGGAATCGGCCATTGCCGGGCTGCCAGGGTTTTTCTGGGTCAGTGGCTACCCCTTCCTTGCTAACTACATGTCCCAAGTACCAAACTCGTGGCTGCAAGAGCTGGCACTTAGAAGGCTTGAGCTTTAGTCCGGCTCTCTTCAAGCGCTGCAATACCTCTTTCAGTCTTTGCAAGTGGGTATAAAAGTCCAGGGCGACGAGGATTATGTCATTCAGGTAAAGCAAGAGTGTCTTCCATTGCGGCCCACGCATGACCTGCTCCATAAACCGCTGCAACGTGGCCGGTGCCGAGGTCATACCTAATGGCAGCATCTTCCATTTCCATAGCCAAGATCGAGTTGTAAAGGAGGACTTTCCCTGTGCGTATGCGTCCAGGGGTACCTGCCAATACTCGCTCACCAGGTCGAGTGTGCTAAAATAACGACTGCCGGAAAAAGCATCGAGGCTGTCATTAATCTGGGAAGGGGGTATGCGTCCTGTGTGGTCACGGCATTAAGCCGCCGGTAGTCGACACAGAACCGCCATTTGTCGTCTTTTTTTGGACTAATACTACCTGGAAGCTCCAAACTCTCCCGGCTGGCTCAATTAACCCCCTGTCCAGCAGCTCCTGTAACTGCTGCTCAGCCTCTGCCTTTTTCCTCGCTCCAGCCAGTAGGGTGGCTGTCAGATGGGGCGAGTACCTTCCTTCAGTGGAATGGAGTGCTCCACCTTGAAGGTATGACCCACATCCTTGCCTCCCCTGCTAAAGGTGTGCTGATAACACACCAGTAGCTGCCCAAATCGTGCCAGCTGGTCTGGCCCTTGGAAGTTTTTTCCTGGCAGACACAGAGAGATCCTTCAGGTAGGCTGGAACCTTTACATCCGGCTTCGCTTCCACGCCTCCCAAGGCAAGCTCGGATCCGGGGAAAGGTGGTTCGTAATCCACCTGATGTTCCTCTACTCCCGTGTAGGTGCCAATGACTGACCCTGCCCGCAAGTGATAGGGTTGGTTCGTGAGGTTGAGACACCTAGCTGTCACACCTTCCTTTGGCCCAAGCCGGTTTAAGCTGGCGGCCAAGGGTGGTCCACCGGGGCAACTTTCTAATAATCCGAGTGGGCCGTGGTTCTCCGTGGTGACTCGGCAAAGCACTGTCATCCCCGTCCTGGCGGTTACTACAACGTCGCGCAATAATTGAACTTTACTCAAGAGTAACCGGCCTTGTCGGTCTGTGCAGATCAAGGGACAACCCTGCACAGTCACGACGGGCTGCTCAAAGTTCATTGCGCACTGGTGAGCCACCAGAAAGGGCATCCCTAAAATAGCGTTCTTGCTTATCTGAATTACCACAAAGGCCTCCTCGGTCTTTACGTCCCGGAGTTGTACTGGCAGGCGTACAACCCCGTAGAATGTCAGCCGGGTCCCATCGGTCATGAAACCATGACTGTCACTCTTTTCCAACAAGCTCCTCATGGCCGGAGAGAGCTTATCGAACCCTGTTTGCTCAGGAGGTTCGTGGTGCACCCTGTGTCAATCAGAAACTGGGCGGGCTTTCCCTCCACCTTCCCTGGAAGGAAGTAGCTAGTGGAGTGAGGCCGGCTCAGTGCTCGGGCTCTTATCAGCTCGGAGTCATTACAGATACCTGCAACAGGTCCGGATACTCCTGGGCCCGAGCCTTGAGATATCCACAAGGACGACTCCGGTGCTTTGCTGGGGTTGTGCTCTGCTGCCTTAAAGGCAGGCTTTTCACCGGTCGAAGGGAGTTCCTTCATTTGTTCCGCCCCACAGGGGCGTCCGAGGTCCTTCAGGTGGGAACTCATTTTTGTGTCTTTCCACCGGGTTGCAGGGATACTAACAGGTTCGGCTAGCTGTTTCTCCTGTCGCCCTGGGTTCCTCAGTTTTTCACCTCCTTGGTGTCTGGGGGCACCGGGGATCGTCTCTTCTTTTTTGTGGGCAAGAGTTGGGTCAAATCCTCCCAAAGACTCATAGTAGTTCCAAAGAGGGACAAATCTGGGTTGGTCTGGCAATGAGGGTGGCACAGCACAACCCTGCCTGTCCTGTCTTCGCTGTCCTAGAGTTGGTCCCTCTTCCTGTTGGCTTCTAGGGGCCAAGGCCGGACTGCAGTGGCCGGGTCTCACCCGCTGGTGTTTACCAGGGGGTTGGAGACTTTGGGGCTTTGGTGCAAGGCAGTAGTTGGCACTACTGCTGTGGCCTCTTCCCGCTTCCCAGAACAGCGGGTCTATCCCGAGGGCACCCCTTTCGGACGTGCCCTATTTTACCAAACTTCCAACACTGCAGGGGTCGCTTTATGGGAACATTTTCACAGGGTGTGTGTGAAAATGTTCACATGGCCTTGCAATGCTCTAATTTTTTCAGATATAGCATCTACATATCTCACTATAGCCCTATCAATATCTGGAGTGGTTTTCCTTACCTGCTCATAGATTTTGTTTAGCTTTGAGAGCATTTGACTTAGTTCAACATAAATCTGTCCTAGTCTATAATTTCTAGGAGGGGTAATGATATTAGTCAGCTCTGATTTGTAATGCTTGATAGAATGGCTAATAGACTCTATGTTTTCATTCAGAGCTTTAGCATTTTTTAAATTATGTATTCATTTTGAGCACCTACCTTTTATAGTCTCAAATATATCTTCTATAATTTGTTTTCACTAAAAATCTTTGACAGCCGTCAGCAATGTTCTTTGAAAGGAAATATTTTGATTGCTGTGTTAACTTCAGAAATCTGTATGTAGTCTCAGGTGATCAAGCCCCGAGTTAACCATAAGGAATACACAAACAAGTCAAATACCAGCCATCCCTCCAATTTTAGAAGTAAGCTTATGACTATTTTATAACATCAGCCCTTTGTTTTGATCAACTGAGTACGGTTGTAGTCGGTTATGGCTAAGATGTTTACATCAATTCTCTGAGATAAAATAGAAGAGGAAATAACCCATTTTATCAATCACTGATGTTAAGATATCAAAAGTCTTTGAATGTGAATGCTTGTTTAGAATTTGGAACTTTGTAGCTAGTAGCGGCGGTAGCAAGAAATATTAGCAGTTATTAGATTAATTGAATGTGTTTCAGATGTAAACGTCACTAATACCAGATTCAGTGTCAATAGTTATCACAATTAAACGCTGACAACATAGAACCTTGGAGAGTTATTTGGTCTGCGTTTCTCTTGTTGAGTAGTGGTTGTGATCTGATAGACTCATCAAAGGTAGTGTGAGGTCGAACATCTGCCAACGTATCAATCCTGTGTTGTACTAACTTTCTAGGTCAGCTGCTGCCACTGGCGCAGAGTTTACTTGCATGGAATGGTAATGGTGTATATATAGCTTGTGTGGAGTTATGTTGAATATACGGTACTTGTACGCCGTCTTCTCCAAATAAATGTCGATGGTACACTGTCTCGTCTTCTCCAAATAAGTGTCACTGTAACTATCCCTCTGATTTTTGACACTGTAGACTGATTAGATGGATGAGTAGTCTTATATAACTGTTTATTGTTCCAACCAACCGTGACCCTATAATTAAAAGCAAAATGAAATAATATGTGCACTGAGCATGAAATAGAAAGTGACATCATGCAGTGCAATAAATTCAAGCTCAAATTCAAAATAAAGCAATGGGCATTATAAAGTGGATGAATAGCACAAATCATACCTTATTGTGGTCTTCCAGAGAGTAGTTAGTGTTTCAGTTTATTCTGTAATATTTCTATATCAGTGATCTGTTGGCTATATGTATGTAGCATAATAACAAGAAATCAAAGCTACATTTTCTGATGTTGCTAGCGTAGCTGTATGCTAAGAACTGATTTACTGGGTTGCAAAACAAAAGACAAGTTGCATTTATCATAAAGTAATTAACCTATGAACATCCCTTTCATTGCTGACACAACCGCAATCAAAACAGTCACAGCAAAAAAACAGGCTGATGGGGAAGGCCACTAGGCATTGATGCTGCGCAATTCCCTACAATATGTATAAAAGTATGTTTATATATATTTATATATGTAATTAATATATTTGTTCTGGACTTATACATATAAATATATGTGTATATTCATATATATTTGTATGAATAAAAATGTATATATAAATATGTGGGACTAAAAATTGTGTTCTCTCATTACAACCAAAGCCTAAAACGACTTTCCTTCAGTCTGTCAATCAGTTAAGCAAAATGGTTGTTAATGTCTACTTAGGCTCGATGTTCTACTCGAGACATGTGTTCTAGTGTCAGAGTTGGAAACGGTGAAAGTTAGAGTCTGCTGCAAACAGCGTAACAAAAAGCTGAAATTACGCTAAGATTAGCATCGCAAGAATTGCAACGCTAAAATAAGAGCAAGAAAAATTATGAAACTGAGAATGCATCAGTGTTTGAAGCACTGACAGGTTAGCGTGAGAGTCAGCAAAAATAGGAATGCAGTTCAGAGTGAGAAACAGCAGAGGTAAGAATGCGAAGCATTAGACATGACAGTTAGGAATGCATCAGCGATCGAAGTGCTGACAGCTCAGCAGGAGAAACTATGAGTTTAGGAATGCATCAGCATTGGAGGCATTGAAGCATTGCCACGACAGCATAGTAGTAGCATTGAAGCATTGCCACCATTGCCACAAATAGCATAGTAAACGATACAATGACAAAAACATCAAGCATATGAGCCATTTAACTATTACAGCTGATGAAAGACATTTACAAGCATGGTACATAGATGTACGCCCAATTATGATTATCACCATTACACATGAAGGAGATGTTTGACCATCTACTAATCAATTATGATTGTCACCGTTACTACATTGAAAGAGAATAATACATCACAAGAATTACCAAATATTATTTTACAGAGCAAACAGCTTTGTAGGGTGACAACAAGCGCAAGCAGGAACATATATATTATATATATATATATATATATATATATATATATATATATATATATATATATATATATATATATATATATATACATATATATGTACGTATATATATACATATATATATATATATATATGTATATGTATATATATAGCTTATTACACCATTTCTCTTAGATAGTATGATTTTCTAAAACCATAGTAAAATTATGCATGAATTTAAATGTTATGAAAACAAAAAAAGATTATGTAATGACTATAGAATGCATGACATGAAATATGAATATCTCTTCTGCCTTATGTAAGATAAGTAATTAGAACTGTCTCAGGATTACGATTATAGCAAAATACACTTTGTCGGAGTCAGCTATTGATGGTTTTCAGGTTATGGCCAATGTCGTAGAAATTATCGACTTAGTATCTTAGCTTATTGACTCATTAGGTTATTGGGATTACAAGCATCGTCACGAAATCCCAAAAAAGATCACGTCAAATATCAGCTGTCAGAAAGGAATGCTGGTTGACATCCAAGATGTTAGAATAGACATTACAGGAATGTTGTAAAATACACAAGAATGAGCTCAGGCAGCCAATGGCCATTGTCAACGATCCGAGAATCAGTATATAAGGAGCTGCTGGCAGCAAGCCAAAGCAGTGAGAGGCTGGCAGCGAGTCAGGAGCAATGAGGAACTGGCAGTGAGCTAGAGAGCGCAACTGACAGCAAGCCAGAGAAAGCAGTTAGAAGCTGGCAGCGAGCCAAGCAGCGAAAGAGGTGGCATAGAGAGAGGCTAATATAAGGCATAGGAGCCTGCAGCAAACAGCCTGCAGAGAATCAACCTATTGAGGAGGAACCATAGGGCAGATACAATTTATCCGAAGAGGGCGGAAGCCAGAAAACTACGAAGCCCTGAGAGAAGAAAAATCGTTCAGCCTCCTGCCAACAAAAGGAGCCATTACTACGTGCCTAATAAACACATGTAAATATTGAACCAAAAAATGCCATAACTAATAGGGCTCACTATACAAGGGTTATGTTATTTTTGCTTTGGCTAGTGAGTATTGGCAGAATTCCTGTTATTTTTGATCTTCTAAAGAAAATTAATAGAGTTTGCAGACACTTGAAAACTAACAACTGGCACTTTCTTGTTGTTTGTAAGATAGCTGCCTACAATTAGTTATAGGTCTCGAAATCTCAATACTACTTGTTGTGAATTTTGATACTCGGGTTCATCATTGCAACGTGCGTTACTGTCAGAACAAATTGCAAGGAGAACTATAGTAGTGCCCATCTCCAATAATTGAGTAGCTGTTTCAATTTTGCTTCATAGCAACAGTCTGATTTTTTTGTGGGGCAGAAGTGCCACTCTGTCTGCGGTCAAAATTTGTCTTGAGAGAAATTGAACTCAAGGTCCAGAGGCAAAACATTCCACATAGAACCATAAAACCATTGTATCATTACACTCAGAGAAAACACACAAAAAACAATGCATTTTATATTAGCATTTAAATATCAAGTAATTAATTTCAACAAAGAGATATTCATATATCAATTAAGTATTATTACTCAAAGTTTCTCCCTTGACAATAGTAATGGCCTTGAGAAAAAGTTGAGTAAAGTAAATTTAAATGATTGTGCCAAGCTCATTAGGGATTTTTACATCCAAACAGACAAGCCCAACTTTGGGAACCAATATGAAGAACGAGGAGAGAAAGGCGGCTAATATAATAAATATAGCAGTACCAATAATTACAGCGTATCTAGTCAAATATAAAAGAGATGAGAAATGTGAGTATAGCCTACTTGAAAAGGAGATTGGAAAGTGCTTGCATATAAAAACAATTGGAACTTCAGTAGTCGTTAGAACCTCTGATGCAATAACACTGGCACATCAAATATGGCTTGCCAAAATACAGGCTATATTCAACATACAATGTAAGTCTGTTACAGAAAATTGCGATAATTGGAATGGTTAAGATCTTTACATTTACCGTTATCTTTGTCTTACTTTGGTTTAAGCGTTCCTAATCAACTCTCACGTAATGACATACATTACCCGCTTTTGCAACCCGATTTCAACTGAGCCTCATGAGCAAGTCGCTTTCTCAATGTTAAAAAAAATCCAATGATAAAATGAGCTAAGATATATAGGCAAATGATTGAACTACCAGGTCTGTAGTAGTAACCCTGAGCATTAATAGACCTTATTACATACAATCCTGTATTTTGTGTAGCAGGATTGAAGAAACAACTTTTATGACTTTTTCTTGTGCTCACCTGCAAGCAGTTACTTGTTAGTTTTCCGAAAACTACTATTTCAAGGTTTCACTTGTACTGAGAGAAACATTATTTGCTCCTCTCGCGGATGCAAACTGCTACTTTGACTTGAAAACTATAAAGATATGCAAATTAATAAAACATGTAAAAGAGCATGCTAAGCTCCTCTCCTTGCTACCAATATAGGACCATTTGAGAACAAGACAACTGAGTACACATTTGCAGCAAATATGCAATGGTACAGTAAATTATCCATTAAACATGAGCGAACACAAGTAGTATGTAGAGAGCAGATCTACACAAAAAAGTGACGGATCCAGCGGGGGGATAGAAAAAGGGGGTTGCGAATTAAATTGGCTAGGGGTGTAGATTGAATTGCGTGGAGTTGAATGAGATGTTGGGGTTTGGGGGGAAATTGTGGTGTAGAGTAGGGGGTTGAATTCGAGGGGGTATGGATCCGCTCCCGGCGTAATCGGCGGATTATCTGTGGATGAGTCATCCGATTAGTGGGGGATGAGTCATCCGATTAAACGTGGATTATCGCGGGATTAGTCGGGGGAATCGTTGCGGATTAGTCGGCCGAATCGTCGCGGATTATCGGTGGATTAGTGGGGGGTGAATATCTGGGACATCGAGGGCTGGTTGGTTTTCCGGAGTGGATCTCGCGGATTATCGAAGAGAGCGAGAGATTACCGGATGAGTGAGGAGGTTAATATCTGGGACACCGAGGGGTTGATTTTCCGGAGATTGTTATATATTTGAAACATTGAATATATATGAGAAAGTGTTTATGTACAAAGTTATTTTTTGAAGATTTGATGATTTTGTAATGTTGAAGCTCTTGAATGGTTAAGAATTTTAAGGAATTTATTTTCGGTTTTTTTGTATTTTTTTGTATGTAAGATTGAAATTTGTTGGAGAAATTAATATGTTGAATGAAAGATCAGTTTTATTACAAAATTATTCACTTTAAAAGATATATTTATATGTATTATTCATTATTTCCATCATCATTTTGTTTCAATAAAAATAAAATAGTTTATGTTTAACTTGAAATATATGAAAATGTTCAAGTAGATAGGACACAATAAAGATAATATAGTATAAATGAAACATTGAATATATATATGAGAAAATGTTCATGTACAATCTTTATAACGAAGTTTGTATCGAGTTGTTTATCATTCACTCATCGTCATCGGAAATATCTATGATAGCAGATTCCTTTTTGCATTGTGAACTCTCGTAAAAACTGCTTGCTTCTTCATATCCCATGACTACTACATCGTAGTATTCGCAAGTATTGTGAGATGTTACTAGTCCCTTGTATATAATGATACCCGGATAATTTTCTTTCAACGAAAGGGCATATCTCGAAGGCATCGTTAAAGTTCCTTGAACTTCCTCTCCATCAACTTTGGTTGAAAATGCTACAGTTGGTACCACATTCACCTTGCCTTCAGCATCTTTGTATTCACTTGTTCCAACATTGTGATAGTAGAAAATAGATGGTGCTTTGAACTCCTTGAGATGACGACTCTCGAAAAGTTGTATAAGTTTTTCAAGTCTCTTCGTTCTCAGATTGGCTAGAGTGCGTTTCATTTCCAAGGGAGTTGAGGTTCCTTCTGTTACTCGTCTTAAGTCATGGTAACTTCCCTGTCCATTACTCTTAGGTTTTAATCCAAGATATACCATAATACTTGGATAAGACAGCGATTCATCTAAAAATCGTTTTGGAGCAAATACAGCAGTAGATTTACTAATCCCATTTTCCACATAGTTGAAGTGAATGATACAGCACGCTCCATGGATCGAATGAGCTTCTTCCGTTTTTGTCACCTCCATAATCAATCCTACTGAAAGGTCTGTCATTTTCTGCAGTGATTTTGCTTCCATTAAAGTATCCTTACTTAATGTTCTTAACTTGTCTGCCATATCTTTTGCCCTTTGCTCCAAATTCGTTACGATTTGGTCGGATGTCTTCTTCTTCGTTGGAGGAGTCCTGTTAGAAAGAGTTACAGGTGAAATTTTCTTTTTCGACATCTTCACTGAACTATTCGATCCAGGTTTTATCACTCCAGATTGAGTATTATCCTCCATAGTTGTGTAGTGTGATAATTCTCTGAGATTGAATGAAGAATTGATATCGTTTTAGTAAAATTCTGCTGGTTATATACAATTCTCCTCATCAAATGATTAATGAGTTTTGATAAACTTAGCTGCATCATCCATAATATCAGAAGACTTTTCGCGAAATTGAAAAACGCGAAATTCAATTTCGCGAAAGTTGACTATATAATATATATAATGTGTAATTTCGCGAAATCCAATTTCGCGAAATTCACTTTCGCGAAATTCAATTTCGCGAAAGTTGACTATATAATGTATATGTGTAATTTCGCAAAATCCAATTTCGCGAAAGTGAATTTCGCGAAATTCACTTTCGCGAAATTCAATTTTCGCGAAAGTTGAGTGAGACAAGATGGATTAGAAGTGATTTATAGCTTTTGTCCGGGTTCCACCTCCTTGAACTTGACTAGTATAAATACAGCCAAGTTTGATGGGCTCACCATTATCGAGACTTTTTTTTTTCCTGGAGTTATTATACATGAAATTCTCAGAACTTCGAACTATTTCTATACCTAACTGGATTGTATATCTCACAAAAGTTTGGATTAATTCTACAATTTGGATATCTACGTATAATCTTCTCTCAGAACTTTGGATTATATTTCTCCGAACTAACTGGATTATATATCTCACAAAAGATTGGATTAATTCTACAATTTGGATATCTACGTACAATCTTCTCTCAGAACTTTGGATTATATTTCTCCGAATTAACTGGATTATATATCTCACAAAAGTTTGGATTAATTCTACAATTTGGATATCTACGTATAATCTTCTCTCAGAACTTTGGATTATCTCTGTTTCACTGGATTATATTTCTCCGAACTAACTGGATTATATATCTCACAAAAGTTTGGATTAATTCTACAATTTGGATATCTACGTATAACCTTCTCTCAGAACTTTGGATTATCTCTGTTTCACCGGATTATATATCTCCGAAATTTGAATACAACAAGGAAATGTATCCGACATCTTCCCATTCAGAAGGAGACTGGAGCAAATCTGATGAGGTAAGTTGATTTACAATAATTGGTGGAAAATTTTTTTTAATGAATGAATAAATGTAGAGAGAATAGTAAAATGAGATTTTTAATTCTTGGCAGCTGGAAATCTTCCTCAAAGATGTTCAAGCTTTCACGAGAGCATAATTTAATTTCATCGGAAAATTCTACTCCTTCCACTTCAATTGATAATAGAGAAAGAAGCAGAAGTAGGGAAAGAAGTGCATCATCCGTTTCAGCTAATAAATATATCTGCTTAGAATGTTCGACTTCATTTAACACCACTTCATGGAATAATTCTCAATATACTGATTACTCATGATGATCCCTCACACTACATGGAACTAGCAAGTCTACTAGTTTAATCTATTTAAAGGATCCATGGGTGCTTTACCACTTCATGGAATAATTCTCAATATACTGATTACTCATGATGATCCCTCACAGTGCATGGAACTAGCAAGTCTACTAGTTTAATCTATTTAAAGGATCCATGGGTGCTTTACCACTTCATGGAATAACTCTCAATATACTGATTACTCATGATGATCTCTCACAGTGCATGGAACTAGCAAGTCTTCTAGTTTAATCTAATTAAAGGATCTATGGGTCCTTACCACTTCATGGAATAATTCTCAATATACTGATTACTCATGATGATCTCTCACAGTGCATGGTACTAGCAAGTCTACTAGTTTAATTTAATTAAAGGATCCATGGGTGCTTTACCGCTTCATGGAATAATTCTCAATATACTGATTACTCATGATGATCTCTCACAGTGCATGGAACTAGCAAGTCTACTAGTTTAATCTAATTAAAAGATCCATGGGAGCTTTACCACTTCATGGAATAATTCTCAATATACTGATTACTCATGATGATCTCTCACAGTGCATGGAACTAGCAAGTGTACTAGTTTAATCTAATTAAAGGATCTATGGATGCTTTACCGCTTCATGGAATAATTCTCAATATACTGATTACTCATGATGATCTCTCACAGTGCATGGAACTAGCAAGTGTACTAGTTTAATCTAATTAAAGGATCTATGGGTGCTTTACCACTTCATGGAATAATTCTCAATATACTGATTACTCATGATGATCCCTCACAGTGCATGGAACTAGCAAATCTACTAGTTTAATCTAATTAAAGGATACATGGGTGCTTTACACCTTCATGGAATAATTCTCAATATACTGATTACTCATGATGATCTCTCACGGTGCATGGAACTAGCAAGTCTACTAGTTTAATCTAATTAAAGGATCCATGGGTGCTTTACCACTTCATGGAATAATTCTCAATATACTGATTACTCTTGATGATCTCTCATGGTGCATGGAACTAGCGAGTCTACTAGTTTAATCTAATTAAAGGATCCATGGGTGCTTTACCCCTTCATGGAATAATTCTCAATATACTGATTACTCATGATGATCTCTCACAGTGCATGGAACTAGCAAGTGTACTAGTTTAATCTAATTAAAGGATCTATGGGTGCTTTACCACTTCATGGAATAATTCTCAATATACTGATTACTCATGATGATCTCTCACGGTGCATGGAACTAGCAAGTCTACTAGTTTAATCTAATTAAAGGATCCATGGGTGCTTTACCACTTCATGGAATAATTCTCAATATACTGATTACTCATGATGATCTCTCATGGTGCATGGAACTAACAAGTCTACTAGTTTAATCCAATTAAAGGATCCATGGGTGCTTTACCACTTCATGGAATAATTCTCAATATACTGATTACTCATGATGATCTCTCACAGTGCATGGAACTAGCGAGTCTACTAGTTTAATCTAATTAAAAGATCCATGGGTGCTTTACCACTTCATGGAATAATGCTCAATATACTGATTACTCATGATGATCTCTCAACTTCGAAAATCAAAAAAAAAATTGTGTTGTATATAGACTTCGTAGTGAGAGTAACTGAATCTTTTGTAAATTTATTCCAATCAACATTTTAAAACATTGAGAATTGTACAATCAACCGAATCTTTCTTAGATTCATCTCATGCGAAATTGCAAAATATTGTAAGTTATACAAAACTTATATTCGGTAAATCATCCGTTAATATTAAATTCAATCCTGTACGATATAACAACATATAATCACTATAAAATTCAATCATATTAACAATTCCTTCACCAAAATTATATCACCGAACAGTTTCCTCAAGTAATCAATGTCTTGATATACAGAGATTGTAATCCTTGCTTATTTTCTCTCTAAATTCCTTCAGATTGCAGGCTCCATCAATCTTAAATAGTTTCAATTCTGAAGAAGACCTAGACTCCTTATAAATCTCATTTCGATCCAAGATCATGAGAGCTGGTACGCTCCATTGAAACGATGAGGAAATGTTATACATTTGAGGATTGATGATTGAACATGTCACACGCTCCCCCTTGCACTCGATAACGAATTGCAAAGCAATCTCATTATTGTTATTTTCGTCAGTCTTATTTGCTTGTATTACTTCTAAAGAGGCTGGAATATCCAACTCTTTTAGATCAACCCATTTCCATGGTTCTTGCACGTTCTCGGTTTTAAAAACTGTTGAAGTGGGTGACGATGTTTTCTTCACACCTTCCGTATAACTATCCTCGGTTTCAAATAACCGCTTTACTACCGAACTTTTCCTGAGTGAACTTCGTAATAACATAGGTTTATTTGATCTAGACTTGGTTGGTCTTCTACATCGTCTTTGTTTTATATTCAATTGGGATATTCTTTCAGAGATATTGTCGAATTTCATAGTACGTGAAGTTGAGTCCTCGGAAGCTCCAATAACATTCAGCACTGACTAGTAACGTATCGTGAATTTATATATTTTCTTATTAAAAAGTGGTGGATCCATAACAGTGGTGGATAATTTTCAGAAATTTATGAAATTTACAATCGAAGTGAATAATAAGAGGTTCTTACTTTAACCGAATTATCTAATCCGTCTGTAAACCCTATCGAGAATATCGAGCTCCAACCGCGAAATTCAATTTCGCGAAATTACACATTATATATATTATATAGTCAACTTTCGCGAAATTACACATTATATGTTATATAGTCAACTTTCGTGAAATTGAATTTAGCGAAATTGAATTTCGCGAAAGTGAATTTCGCATTTGAATTTTTTTGTAACATTTATAGTTTATATTTTATAATAAAAACTTATCTCTCATTCAACCAAATATATAACATTTTCCGGAAAATCAACCCCTCGGTGTCCCAGATATTAACCCCCTCACTCATCCGGTAATCTCTCGCTCTCCTCGATAATCCGCAAGATCCACTCCGGAAAACCAACCAGCCCTCGATGTCCCAGATACTCACCCCCCACTAATCCACCGATAATCCGCGACGATTCGGCCGACTAATCCGCAACGATTCCCCCGACTAATCCCGCGATAATCCATGTTTAATCGGATGACTCATCCCCCACTAATCGGATGACTCATCCACAGATAATCCGCCGATTACGCCGGGAGCGGATCCATACCCCCTCGAATTCAACCCCCTACTCTACACCACAATTTCCCCCAAACCCCAACATCTCATTCAACTCCACGCAATTCAATCTACACCCCTAGCCAATTTAATTCGCAACCCCCTTTTTCTATCCCCCCCGCTGGATCCGTCACTTTTTTGTGTAGATCTGCTCTCTACATACTACTAACACACAGTGTGAGATTTTGGGTTGCTCTTCTCTTTAGTGGAGGAGCCAAGGAATGTTTTTGCTCATTGAAGAGAACTTTATGCCCCATATCCCATTGGAAAGATGAGAGCTCACTTATCTTGAATCTGCAAGTTACTTTTCTGTACCAGTGGCGTATAAAACGCTACAAGGTTGTAAACGGGGTAAAATGGGGTTTTGTATGCTTTTTCAATGTTGCGAATACCAAAATGTTAGCATACATACTTTAATAACTGTTGATCCAAATCTTTTTTTTCACATTTTATGCTAGAAATACTATTTGCTTGCTATCCCCAAACTTTCAACTCTACATCACTGTATGATCAGGGGTTTCTCGGCAATATTTAGGGGCATGTCATATTTTTTTAACATTTTTGGGTTCGCACATCAGCCATTTACTTTCAATCATACGGGAGCTTATGAAGATAATCTATCAGAAAGATGAATGTGTTTAAGTTCAGATTGTCTAAAGCTCACATACAAACCTCTGATGTTCCAAGCTGGAACTCTGTTCTGCATGTATTTGGGAAATAGGATTACCAGGGGAATAAGAAACCACCTCTCAGCAGCTTAGTGTTCATGGCTCGGGGTGCGAAAGCACTAGAGGCAGAAGTGCCAACCTACCTAAAGGACCTGTTCTAAGCAGTGCCAAAAAAAATTCACGGAGCTGGGACAAACTGAACAGTTATCAAAACTGTTAACATGTTGTCAAGCACGATTTAGTATGGGAAAAAGAGACGTGGGCTGACCCTCTGAAGTGGAGCATTCTATACTATCAAAGAAGGAGCTCTGGCCAATATATCAACCGTTCGATTAACTCGAACCAAAGAAAGATGCTGGGGCAAAAGGCCAGGTTCAAGAAATTCTCAGCAAAAGGTCCATTTAGCCAGCTGAAGGTGGCAAGAGCTCCCCAATGGTGTTGGTCCAAAAGAAAGATGAAAGGTTTTAATTGTGTGTTTGACTACCACCAGCTGAACAGGGTCACAGAGCAAAAGGCTTACTCTCTTTTTTGGACGACTTGCATCCCAGCTAGAAGATGAAAGAGCCATCTGCATACTTGCCAAGTCTCCTGGTTTGGTCGGGACCCTCATTATTTTAAGTCAGTCTACCTTTTTCACAAAATCTCTTGTTTCCCTCCAGCTTTTTTAATAAAAGTAGAGGTTCATTTTTTATACTTGTCGTTTCCCCTTTGTTTACTAGATGTGAACTTGCATCATCATACAAAGTTAGCAACAATGAAACAGATCCTTATTAAACCGTATGTTTGCCATAAAACCTGGGCTATTTAGATTTACCAATGTTGGTGTCTAACAATTTTCTCTACAGTTTTTCATCAATAAACAAAGATTATACATGGACATATCATTGGCAAACAAACACGACCTCACATTGATAGTAGAGTACCTGAACATTGAATAAAATTGTAGAAGGGCCTCCTATATAGGTACCAAATAAGGAAAAAAAACTTCACAAAGAAATCTAGGCTGCAGACTCCACTACTACTTTTGCCGTCGATCTCCCGCTTTTTTTACTCAACTACTTGGCAAGTATGGCCATCTGGCTTTAAAGAATTTGACCATTCACCGAGTCAGCTGTCCCACAAAAGAGGCAAGCCTGCTAATGTTTACGATATAAAAGGAGCCCGTCGAGTAGAAGTCGGCAGAGAACGAGAGCCTCATTTTATGCAGTTGTCTGTTAAGCATACTTACACTGTGCCTATGTATATAAATATCAAAGTTTTTGATAGTCATTGTCTGTCTGTTCAGATATCTGTCTAATAATAGCTATTAAAATCTTGAATTGAAAAACTTGCTTTTTGCTTGATTTGAACTAACAAAAATTGCAACCACAATTTCTATACTTGCCTCTAACCACGAAGCTACATAATTCTTACAATTTTAGCCCTCTAATCATTTACCATATAGCCTTCTCTTGATTGCACTTCCTAAATAAAAAGTTAATTGATACATTGCGCCCACAGGTTACGATGCCCCTATAATTACAAGATGTTTTTTGCCCAATTCTATGAAACAGGATACCTTATCAGAATTTTTCGAATAGAGCAAATTTGTGTTCCCGAAATACGATATCAACAAAAATTTCTCTCAAAGTTAAAATTTTGCAATTTTTGTACTGGTTACAATGAAATAAAAAAATGACAGTATGCTATTCTCCAAAATACTGTATCTCCCACATTGCAGAAAAGAGATACAGATAAAACGACCGCTATTTTAAACACGGAACATAGGAATGAGATCGTTCATGACCCAGCAAATGACTACTACTGTTAATTTTATGATTATATGGATAATAGGCAGTTATTTCATTGTTAGTTCTTGTAATTTATCAATAAATTAGCTAAAATTCTATTTTACTGTACAAGTCTTATAAACTGACTTAGATGTGAATCTTGAATGCATCAGATAACACAAAAACATAGATAATACTTATTTGGGGATAACTCCGAAATAGACATAACATACAAACCGCGTCAATTTTCTTAAAAGTAAAAGGTCCAGAAAGATATAATTCAGCATTCTGATCATAAACACATTGGTCATCATTATATATAATTTTTTGAAGCTCAATTCTGATTGAAAAGAAATGGCTGATGTGCGAACCCAAAAATGTTACAAAAATATGACATGCCCCTGAATACCTTTAAAAAAAACCTGATTATACAGTGAGTTAGGGTTTAAAAATTTTGGTATCCAAAGCAAACAATATTTTTAGCATAACATGTAAAAAAGAAGAGATTTGAATCAACAGTTATTAAAGTATGTATGCTAACATTTTGATATACGCTACAACGAAAAAGCATACAAAAACCCCTTTTACCCTGTTTACGCCCCGTAGCATTTTATACGTGACTGGTAGGGAAAAGTTACTTGCAGAATAACAATCAGTGAACTCTCAGCTTTACAATGGTATATGGGGCATAAAGTTCTCTTCAATGAGCAAAAAACATATTTTGGCGCCTCCACTACTTTGTCGTTTCTGTGGGATCTTATATTGCTTTCGGCTTTGACTTGGCTCTGCCCTAAGTTTTTGGGCTAACTTGGTAGCTGACCCTCAACTGACTGCAACCAAGACCAATGGTTGTGTTTTCTAGTAAGTAGAGGCTCGGCCGGTTCTTGGCATTGGCCGTCTTCTCATCAGCTGTCCTTTTTAGCTCTGACCTGGCTCTAACAATTGACTATCACATACAGAAGGCTTATAATCACTCTTCGGTTTAGATTACTGACATATAAATCTTAACCTTTGCAGAATGCTGTACCATTAACAAGGGCCTAATATCCAAATTCATCTGATGGTCCTACACGGCTTGATTGCTACTATACAAATGTGCCTGCTAGGTTTATACTGACATTTTTAACCTGCATTTAATTTTTCATGCGCAGGTTTTTAATAAGAAACTAAATTAAGATTTAGCCTTGTCCGAAATTTAAGTATTTTAACTACTGGTCTTCAGGCACTGGCAAACTGAACAATCTCCAAAAAGAGAAAAAAATTAGGTACAGCTTTTCTATATACCTAAAGATGAACTTACACAAGTATAAGTTGACTTTAACAAAAAGTAATGACATTTTTATTTTTTTCTTTCATGTTCAAGTTGATCGACTACTTCTAAAAACTAGGAAGAAAGAATATCAATGGAAAATTTCTGCCAACTTCTTCAAACTCAAAAATGGAATTAATAGTAGTAATAATTGTATATGAAAAATTGGGAAAAAATATTTTTGGCCTAGATACCATAATTTATACTTTTTCTATTTTGAATGGTTGGCTATATGATTATTTTAAATTTTCTTTTCACATAATAATTATGAAAAAGAGCTGATTTCTTAGGTTCCAAAAGAAATAATTTTATTTTGACAGCTAGTCTGGGTATTGCCAATAGCTGGTAAGTTAACTTACAGCCTCAAAATAAAAGTAAGTGTTAGGTCTAAAACTGAACACTACCTAACAAAGTAGAAACTTCTCAATTATTGTATATTCAACCTGGTACACATTGCTAAAATTGGCAGATGGTAAGTTAGAGAGAGAACACAGCGTATGCCAAAACCAAAGTAGCTTAACTAAAATATTGCAAAAAACATATTTTATTTCTTTCTTTACTTTAAATAATTAATTCATTTATGAATTTTAATATAAAGTGAGATGCACCAATCTGATGCGAACTGCAGTTTATACGTTGAAGTTTGCAATAGCTGATTTGTGATTGTTCACTCATTGTAGCGATACCTCTATGAATAAACACAATTACACTTTTTCACTATGTTTACCAGTAATTCATTAGACATACATCATTGTATTTGTTTATCAGAAAATACTGCCAGGAACAGTTGACTGCTTAACTCGATGGCATTAAAAGTATGAAGGCTACCAGTCCTCACGGCTTCTTTACGTAAGTTATTACTAAATCATGGTCACTTTAATTAACATTTTCTAGAACATAAAATTAAAACAAAAAACCTGGTAAACAAAATTCTTTACTTAAGATGTGCACATCAGTAATGCATTTTGCACACGCTACTAATAAAACATTTTAAAAATGCTATGGAACTAGATGATGACTATCAAAATCGAAACGACTATCGGAAAGACTACTAAAATGTATTGCACTAGAAACTGAAACACTCAATCAAGGGATTTTTGTCAGTAAACCAACTCTTTGTTATAACTGACCAAAAACTAACTGAGCACACCGACCGGATGATTCGGGAAAGCAAAATCTTTAAATTTGCCGAGACACCAAAATGTCGCGTACTATTGGTCAACAAAGTTTGATCTCATCAGTTCAAGTGAATTTCATTCAAACACGCACTCACGGTATGACAGCAATCGCAAAAACAATAAGTCAAAAAGCTACTACGCAGATAAAAATTCAGACTATTTCACCGGTCGAAATGATGTCAATGGACTGCAGTTGACATTGTACAAGCCGGATCTTAGTCTGGAGGACTTCAGCCTTGTGAAGGATACACTTTAAACTACTGAATGGCTTGTGTGGTCTGCTCAAAACTTGAAGATTGAATACTTAAAAACACATAGCATAAGTTTTTGCTAAACATTTCTGCAAAAGCTTTGCATTTACCACAAAATGTAAAATATATAATGATGGTGTCACATGCTCAATTTATGGTTATTAAGTTCATGGAGTTTCAATAATGTACCAAATGGTTTTTGTGGTAACATGCATTACAGAACACCCTAAAAGTTTTGCAGATGACTACATTTTTAGTAGTCATTTAGGTATATGCTTAGTTTAGCAAACCTGTGTAAGATCATTGATATAGTAATATATCATTGGATAACAACTGCAAAATTAATTTGTTTCCTAACAGTATAAACACTGATTACTATATTCTATCAAAGCATCCATGTTATGATAAAATTAACTAGCTAAAATTTTAGGCAGAGGTAGCCAATTATTAATTGCTTCTACTCAAATGATTTTAAAATACTGTAACATATACTTAATACATGACCTAAAATAGAAAAAAGAAAAAAACATTTACCAGCCACTGAAGACAGTCCACCACACAGTTTTGTAGTATAGAACAGGGGTAGCCTTTGTGCTAGCAATTGTCTTATTATGTAATTTGTATAATTATAAGTGTAAAAGGTAGGGTTACGTATGAGGTTAACTTCTAGCTTGAAATGTGGATTCCGTCTTTGCTACCAAATTCACTTTTTGATCTGTTGTCCCTAATATGTAAGATATGACTATATCTCATAAAAGAAGAACAGTTTTTTCCCAATAATTCATCTATTGGTGCTGACTTGATTATGCCAGTCTCAGCGATTGTTGCCGCTAGGCATTTATTTGAGAACCATTATCACGCTGTAATTACATCGCTGTATCATTCCAAGAAAGTCACCCATTTACACAAGCAATGCTATGTTTATGGATTTATCTATATTGACAGTCATTGTTGACATGCATTGCTATGACCTCTGTTCAAAATGAACATTTTTTATCCTATGTCAGCCTTCCAGGTTTCTCTTCAAATAAGCTATCTTGTCTAAAAGATAAAATGTATATTTTTGGATAATGTTGTGTGTCACATATACCAAGTTGTGTTTGGCAATGTTTATGTTTTGACATCAGTCATTCCATCGAAGCTTTTATTCGAAAGAAGCACTCTTAGCTATAGGGAATCAGTTGTTTACATGTGATCGCTATGTGCACAGTGTATCCGACTCAAATACAATATCTCGCTTAACGCTTAGAGTGAACGTCTTGTTTCACGCCGAACCCATAAGTGTGAGTGCAACAAACCCTCACAATTACATGTCAGACCAATCCTGAACTACAATTATGTTTTCTAAACATTCCATATATAAAAAACATATCTTGGCTCAGTCATTTCTGATGACATAAATTATCTCTGTTACTCATCTAAATATTTATAAAAAAATATCAATAAATAAGTATGCTTCCTAATAAAACAGCTGAGCATGGCCACATTGCAAGAATCACTACAGCTTCACCATAGATGAGATAAACAGATAAAACTGCTAGTAAATGTCTGAAATTTCAACTAGTTGTTCAAGTATTGTTCTATCTAGGATTATGCAAACGTTTTTAATGAACTACAGTTATGCTTTTAAACACTTAAGCTTGTTATTGATAAACTGGTCTCTGATAAAGAATGCTTGTTTACAAATGAAGATCAATGCTATTTTGTTAAGAGTTATTTTGGATTTAAACTCCATTAAAGTTGTGAATCTGAACCGTCTTCAAACAAGTAAGTAACCAGAGGTTGATTTGCAATTAAAAAAAGTTTTATTACAAGAACCATCTTTGCTGTTTTGTGACCAGTTACTTTTTGTCACGTCACGTATGCTAATTAATTTATAGACATATGGAAAACAGTGTATTTAAACAGCTATGCAGTAGCTGTACAATATTGGCTTAGGCTTGGTTTTATGTGAGATACACTGATTAACCATTTCATATTGTTGATAGATTAGGTCATAAACCAGATAGCTATATCAACATTTTGGTTGCGGTATAAATAGTTTTACTGGTAAACGAGGAATGATAACGCTGGCTCTGGTGTTGCAAGTATGGTCTAGCCCAGGAGTGTCCAAACCTTTTGCAAAAAAGGCCAGCTTTGCTAAGATGAAAATTTGTGAGAGCCGAATAATTAGCCTGATCATTTTTGAACCATTAACATTAACTACAAATGAACTTTTTTGGACTTTTTTAATCACAAATGGCATACTTGTACTTTTGAATTTCTCCATTGAGTTTTTACTGAAACCACAAACTACAAACAATGAAAAAACCTATCAAGGATATTTAAGTTTATGTGGAACACTACATATTATTTACAATTAGATGCTCACTATAAACAAAATTCACAACAGTGATCACTGCATATTAGAACTGTAATTTTGAACATCACAAAATAGTACATTAACCGAGATCAAAGAATTTATTCAACTCAAAAGACTTGACAAATACCTTGACTTCATTAATGTAAACGGTGTTACTGGAATCTTGACTGCTGTATGTAGTTTAGGTCTGGCTCAAGTTCAGTGGTTTTAATACGTAAGACATCACAAAGGTGAAAGTCACTCAGTCTTGTTCTCATGTGATTATTGTTAATGTTCATAACAAAAAATGTCTTCTCACACATGTATGTAGAGCCAGTCAAGCTCAGAATTTTCTTAGCGAATGTCTGAATTGATGGAACCTACCTTTATCTAGCTGGCGGTAGTAATTGTCAAGAAAGCTGTTGGTGCCGGCTGCGCTGCTCAGTGTCATACTGGAGCTCAATAAGCTTTAGCTGCAAGTGCTCCGGAGCGTCATCAGGGTCCACGAAAAAAAGAGAGGAAAAAAGTGTGATTTCTTTTTCAATAGCTGCAAAATCTCGACAGGCATGAGATGTTCGTTGCATACTTTGTCATTCCCACACTAAAATTGTTCTGCAGAAAACTGGTAATGATTTCCTGCAGCGATGAGAAATGTGCAGTAGTAGGCTGCGCCTTTGGAAAAATAGCAGCCTGGTCCGAAAGGCTTTGATGTGTGAATACAGTTGGCTTACTACTGCATTTTGCCCTTGAAGGCTTGTCCAGCACTTTCAGATGTCGTGTTATATCAACTAAAATTCCCAAATCGGCCAACCAAACAGGCTCATCTAATTGTGGCATGAGTTGTCATTTTTTGTCAAGAATTGTTCAAGTTGTTACTGAGAGAGAAGAAGTGCTGCAGCGCAGATTCCTGACTGAGCCATCTTACTTCGCTGTGATACAAAACATCTCTGTATTCAGCCTGAATGTCGAAAAGAAACTTTTGATACTGACGGTGTCACAGTGCTTTGGAGCGAATATAATTTATAGCTTTCATCACAGGTTTCATAACATTATCATACTTTATATATTTGGCACAAATAACTTCATGATGAATGATACAATGGAGTTTGATAGCGCTGCCTCCTTCTTCGCTGACTTTCTTACACACAATGTTGAAAATCCATTCCGGTCGCCAGCCATGGCAGCTGTGCCGTCCGTAATGATCCCGCTGACTTTATTTTACTGTAGTTTTATGTCATCTACGACGGAACAAAGAGAAACAAATAAATCTGCTGCTCTTGTTTAGACCTTCAGGCTCTGGAGGTTCAGAAGATCTTTACTCACATTCATGTCATTGTCCACTCCTCTTAAAAAAATCAGTAATTGAGCGGTGTCGGATGCATCCGTGCTTTCATCACAGGCTAACGAAAAAAAGTCAAACTCAGTTCCTTTTGCCTCTATCTGTTTTTGAGAAAAAGCGCTGCTGTGACGTTAAAACAACTTCCAGTTGCTTCACTCTTTCAACACGTATATTCCCAGTTAGATTGTCATACATAGCATGTTTTATCTATTAGGGCTTTTTGATGTTGAATTCCTTGAAAGCTGCTACAGTATCTTGGCAAATTAGGCAGACACAATTGTTTCGTACGTCAATGAAAATATAATCCCATTTCCACCTGTCCTGAAAGTGGCGGCACTCGCAGTCAATTTTTCGTTTTTTGTTCACGGTCGACATATTAGATTTGGAAAGGCTGTTAACTATCACGTGATGCTAAGGGTCACTATACATCTAAGGGTCACTACATCTAAGGGTCACGACAGCTAGGGTTGGAGGGAAAGTAAAATAATTTTTTGTACACATGTATTTCAACTCTTTGAACCCTGGTGACTTTTCTCAATCCTGGGCAATTAGAAATCCTGGGCAATTTGGCAAACGATCTGAAGTTTTAAAACTTTATTAAATATATCAAATGTGTTCAATATACAATGATGTTTGGTAAAATACTGGTAACAAATGGGCCACCCACAGCAAATGTCATGAAACAGAAAAAAAATAGTACTTCTCCAATTTTCAGGTTAAAACTAAATCTAAACAAAAGTTGAATTTTCGGTCTAACATCTTGTGCAAAAATTAATTTGATTGGGTTAAGCTGTTACCTAGAAACAGCTTTTGTAAACAGAGCCATGTGAATGAAAAAATTTAGGCCATTAGGGTGCAAAGGGTTAATAACTTAATATTGCAGGTGGCCCAGACGTTATTAATTTTATGACAGAGGCTGCAGGCCCGGATGAATATTGACCCCAGGCCACATATGGCCCGCGGGCCAAACTTTGGACATGTCTGGGTCACTTTAGCCTGAGCAGGAGACCCTCATGATGATGCAATAGGTAGATTGCAGGTCAAAAATCTAATACCTTCAATTGTGTTAGCCTACTTCGCAGCATGGTTCTGAGATAAATGCACGTAATACTAAAATCAATAGTCTATAAGATTATCAGCGCTGAGAAAACACATTGCAACAAAACAACCACAGGCGCTAAACAAAATTGATGGGTTTTTATGTCAATGATTGGTTCCTCCCACTCAAGTCGGTTTGTGGGTTGCCAGAAACATGTCTGTCAGTAATTCAGTGCTGAATCAGTATTATGCATGAGCCTTCAGCTACACTGCCAACTATAGCCATGACGTCTGTTACATTACTTAATAAGCACATACATGTAGTTCAAGGTTCAATAATAGTTTAATTTGGGAGGCTCTTGTAAAGTCTTGTGGCCATCTACCATGACACAACCTGCTATGGAATGTCTTGTTTTAACAAAGATTTTTCCAAAATTTAGTGGTACTCGACTATTTCGGAAAATATAATGAAAGGTTGCTCGTTATGATGGAAAAAGTTATGACAAGTGAGGAATAAAGTTTACACTATCACACCACTTCAGTTGTAGGCTTCGATAACTTTATAGCTAAACTCTCCTTTATGGCTGATGCATGAATGTCATCATCTAAGTTCCTTAAAAATTGGTTTCAAACATGTTTCATCAAAATTTTTAAGCAATCATTTCTGCAAAAATGCTTTTAAAACATGCCCAGCCTCGAGGTGAAGTAAGATAAGCATACTTCATCTCTTTCTCTCTTTTTTTATTTTTTTCGTTTTCTCTTTTTTTCTCACTCTTTCATTTTTTCTTTTATTTTTCTCTGTATTTCTTTCCTTCCCTTTCTTTTTCTTTCTCTCTTTATCTTTTGCTTTTTTTTTCTCTCTTTCTCAATTTTGCTATTCTCTCTTTCTTTCACAAAAATTCAATCGAATACTATCATAAATCAGGAAAAGTAGCATGCTATGGGAGATAAGGGTGGGAATTTTTAAGGGTTGAGCTTTGTTTTTAATTTTGCTTATGTTCGATGAAGATATTTTGCCTGAGCCAGAATCAAAAGCTTACTGTAAAGCGATAAACCTGCTGGTCTTCAAAAAGTATTACACTTGCTTAAAGTAGGAAATCTTTCTATTACCCACAATTATTTGATTAGCAACAAAATACATGTTGAAAATAAAAAGTTGGTACATTAAAAAATCTTTATACATTTAGCAGAATTCAGTTTTTGAATTTATTGATTAAATCGATATTGATCTAATGTTCATAAGTCTTTGTTCATAAAGGGGCCTAACAAATTAAAGCAACTTTACTTCAAAATACTTACTTCAATTTCTTTCAATTTATGTGTTGTGTCATTCTAATAGTACTCTGAAGAAAGAAATATGGAGGCCTATTTGGTCTTTTGTAATGATTAACTTACTCAGGAGCATTACTAACTTGTTTTAGCTCAAAACAGTTATCTTTAAAGTTGCAAACACATAAACTAGCTTTCATTGTAATCAATTAATTTCACTTCAGTTCAATGAATTTTGAAAGTGTTTTTTTTCATGTCTGCGCATGATAAAGGTTTAGTTAAGTTTATGCTATGTACATACTTATAGTTGTAGCATTTTAGAGAAGTCTGGACATAGTTTTTTTTCTCTATTAGACTAGCAGTGTCAAGCACAAATAAAGATTGGCAGGTATATTACCTGTATGTATTTCTACAGTTATTTCATAGTATGTCAAGGTGGCTGCGTGATGCAGTGGTTAGCGTCGGTCTGCAAAAATGGTGGTTCTAAGTACAATTCCACTGCGAAGGGGTTTTTTATTCCTAATGCTAGCAAGTGCCAAAATGGTGCATATTTTATTGCTATAACTGAACATTTAAAGGAATGACAAGCCAACACACGCTGATGTTTATATCTATATGGAGATTTATAGATTTGATCCCTGTCTTTTTTTCTGCGAGAATTTTCTCTATAGAAACTAGCTTTTAGCAAAACAATCTGTTTTAAAACTTTCATGTTGTTTTTTGATACTTATTCGGATTCCCAAAAGCTTTTGGATTACTATCTATAGGAAATTGAAGCTGTAAAAAGACATTTGTGTAATTGAAAGTGGTACATGTTTGTAATTACAGTTTGAGTCTGGACCCCATAGCACCCAGCTTACTACAATGGCACCTCCAACAATCTGAGCTAATTAACCAACAACCAAAGCTTCAGACTAACTGTGCTAATCAGAAATAAAAATGGTGTAGTTATTTGTGTACCTTGTTTTGTTTATTTACTTGTGGTATTTATTTGAAAATTCTAGAATAAGAAAATATAAATAACAATTTCAAGCATTTTTTTACCCAGGTGATGCTGAGTATGACTGTTTGTAAGCATCTTATCATTATTTTTACAAAAATTATTTGATGTTTTTCTGTACCAGTTTAACTTTTTGACTTCTCCACAAAACTGTCATATTAGCAAAACTTTAAAAAACTCAGCGTCTAATCTTAATGTATTTTATTTCACTAGAAAGACACTAATATGATTTGTCCTACCATGAGAAGGTAAGCCTTAAACCATAACTTTTAAGGTAAGTTGAATACATGTTGCTATCTTTTACGCAAATTAACATAATAATCGGTTGAAAACTGATGTATGTAACATCTAAAACTATAGATCCATTTCATGCATTTTGTGTTCTTCATAAAACTAGTAGCTACTTTAACACCGGTGCAAAAGGCAAATGGGTTACAAGAATTTATGCATAAAATATCATATTCTATGTCACAAGTTACTTTGATTACTACAGTGGACCCTCGCACGGTTATGTCGCTGTTATAGAATTTCTTTGCTTTACATAGTAGAAAACTATGATATTTTTGTCACCATTAGAATCTTATTTCAAAATGAAATCAACAAAAAACTTTGCCAAAATTCAAATTTGGTAGTCGGTATGCTTATTACTGTACGTTGATATGACAAAGACAGGAACATGCCATTTTCCGAAACTTTCTTACAACTCCTGGAAGAAATACAATGACCGATTTATATCAGCTCAGCATTTCTTGTGTGAAAAATGGTAATGTTTTCTCTTTAAAACCAGTAGCAAAGTTGGAGTTGCGATTGCTTTGAGGTTTAGAGGGTCAAGAATCAGACAACTTCCCTTGGTCTGCTAACCAAAATTTAATTCACTGTAAGTTAAACAGAACATTTTTGAGAACAGCATCGCTTGTGTTTTTTGTCAAATTAGCTTGAAAAGGGTTTTATTGAAATTGGCTAAAATTTATAGTAAAAACCCAGCCAGTAACTGATAAGTAATAAAACCGTGGTAATGAAAAAAATCTAAATTGAGTAAAATAGTTACATATTCATACTAAAACTTAGCTTTGAGTGCATTTAGTAAGCTGAATTAATTTAAGTTATTTCCAGTGTTTATCTTATTCAACTTTCTGAAGAAAAAAGTACTACGGTTTGTACTGCACATAGTATATCATAACACTACATTTTATTGGAAATCAGAACCACTAAGTACACTAGATTTACCATAGATTTTTACTAAGAGATGTTTGTGTTATATAGTTACTGTGGTTTCTATACCTCTTCATACAACATTGTCGCTATACAATACCATACCTAGAACGGAATAAAATTGTATTTCGATGGTGTGCTGTATAATAAAAGCTGTTTTCATCCATCATCTGTCTGAAGCCATTATTAGAGGGTGGAAAAAGATTACAATATACATGTTTAATCTGGTGACTCTTGGCATGTTGGACTAGTGCCCTAAAAATTACACAACTTAATCGATAATGATGTGCATAGTTATTAAACCTGACAGTAATTCACAACTCATCAGACTTCCAGGGTACTTTTACCTAATATACACTCATTTTATGTTGTTTCATAACTAGTATTCTAGCAATCTTGCGCGCCTTGATAAATTATCATCTAAGTATATTCAGTATGCGCTCAGATATTCTGCTATGCATCAAGCTGACATGGTGATGCAGTTGGTCATGTGTCTAACTACAAAATTTAAAATCTGAGTTCAATTCTTGTATGATGTGTTAATTTTTGTTCTGTGCCCGAAGCAAGTCTTTGGACAGACAGACGAATATGGCGGTTATTATAGTAAACATTAAAGCAAAGATTACACTAAATCTTTTCTTTAAGGTCACTTGGTGTGGTTCTGAAGGTAGGCCTATACAGTCGGTTCAAATATTACATATAAGTGTCTAGGAAAAGTTAGTTGCATTTCACCAGCTGGCGTCTCATTTTTTGATAATTATTTACGTTGCTGGTAAAATAATAAGTTTGTATGTAATCATATTGCTGAAACTTATATTGGTGTAGGGCATTCAGGCTATTGAGTGTGTATCTACTTTTGATAAAGTTTTTTTTCAACTACTTTATGAAACTTTTTAACTTGAATCAGTTCAGAAAACTTGATCATAGTAGAGAAAATTCATGAAGCCACTAACTATGTTCGTTCTAAGCTTATCTTTAAAAAAACAGGTTTCTGCAAACAGCTTGGCTTCAGCATTTACAACTACCTGTATATGTTTATAATTAGGAAGTTTTACCTGATTAAATCAATAAAAAAATATTGAGCATGTTGCAAGTGTTATACCTTTAAATAATTGTAAAATATTGTAGTTCTCAGACTTTCTTTCAGAACATTTAAGTGATAAACTGAGCATTTTATATTTACAAGAATACTCATTTGGCAAAATTGAATTAAATAATTTTATAAACAGATTTCAGTGATTGTGGAAATCTGACGTCCCATGAGCAGTCGTACAATGTTTTAGCTGTTTTTAAACTACTGCAAAATTTCAACTCAAATGAAATTAAAATGAGAAGTTAAAAACTTGAGAAGTTTAATATAAATTTTTTCCTTGTAAAGAGTTTCATTTGTATTTAGCAATAAGTATTAAAACCTACAACTTCTTTTTGTGGTGGGCGGTTCAACAATGAAGCAACTCGGTGGCAAATGGTATTTTTTGGTTAGGCAATGCAGGAGTTGCAAACAGTATAACTTATGCTGCTAACTTATTAACGATTATAACTTATGCTGCGATAAAATCAATAAACACGTATCTTAATGGGAAACCCCAAATATGACAAGGAAGAGATATGTAGAAGCGAAGATATATCGATTGGTTGGAATCGAAAGACTTCTTCATAAATAGCTATATGAGTTGCGACTGTATCAAAAGTTCCTGTTTTCGCAGGTCCCACCTTTCGAATACCCGAGATGACTTTTCTGAAAAAAGCCTGTGACTTAATGCAGTTACAATTAGTAATAATCATATACTTAATCATTTCACTTTATCCACAAGATTATTACAGCAAAAAACAGCATGTCAAGTGAGTTTTTTATTACTCGCAAATTTTATCGAATGATTGATGCTTGATGGAAGTTGGAAATGACACTGGCAACTGCTGCACAAAAATGTCTTGTAAGCTAGTCCATTCTGACTCTTTTTCACTATTCAGTCATTCTTATAGCAACAGTGTGCTGTTGACCGAAATTTGAGAAATTTATTATAACATCTTTTGTAAAATCCCCTATCATGTTTACCAAACTCCGACGCTTATCTGCAACTTGCAAATGTTTATTAAAACTCTTATTACATGTTAACTTAATGTGTGCACAATTCCAAATCTGCACCGTCAACACTATGGAAACATAGTGATTGTTGTCTGTACAACTTAGAGGAAGATCGCTTATCCAAAACTCAGTATTTGTATGGCTAGACACAAAAGGACGTCTAGGATGAGTTCAGTCTTTTTAGTGTAACGGTTTTGTTGTTTCTAAAGTGGCAGGCTCTATTTTTTACTGCTTGTCATTATAGTATTGCCTTTGATGTTTTAAACCTATGAAAATTGGAATTTTAACAGACTAGTTTTGTATCGATACCCTCAAGCATCTACAATATTACAGCGATTAGTTTCCAAAAACAAATATAAGAGACGCATTCGTACTCAATACCTAGAATGCTTGCAGATAGCAAGACATGTTATTATTCAAATAAATTATTCCTGCTCAAAGTCTATCATTCCTGCTTTATATAAATACAGTTTGTATTTATACAAATTATAATATAATAATACAATACTATAATAATATAATACAATACTATAATAATATAATACAAATACTATAATAATAATATAATACCAATTGTAGTTTATTATACTTAGCTGTACTATGTGGTGTTTACATAAATATTCATTAGGAAAAACTTTAAACTTTTAGCATTAAAACACTGTTTGGCATTGCATAAAAGTTACAGCTAAGTTTGATTGAATGTTTGTTTTGCCTTAATATCACAAGATAATAACATTAAGTTTACTCACTAGTTTTAATACACCTGCAGGTCAACAGGTGCAAAATATTTTTTTATGGTTACAAAAGAGGTTTCTTTGGTCACAGTGCATCTTAGGTTAGTACAACGCGCATACAACGCATGCACAACAGACATACAAGGCGCTTGGAATGCACAAGCATTGTGGATACAACGCGCACACTATCATCACAACGCACATACAACGGTCAATAGGAAATAAATAGAATACTTTGTGTAATGTTTTAGACCTGTTTTATTACCAGACTATAAATATAAATACACTAGAACATTGAATAATATTATAATATTATTTCTACTATTATTACACATTGTTATTATCAATAACATTAATGTGTTAACAGTGTCATGTTGTAGCCCATGCATTGTTAATTACTTGTGTCGGCAATGTATCCACAATGTTAATGCGTTGCAAGTGCCTTGTGTGTACGTTGCGCATGTGTTGTATGCACATTGTTCCAACCTGACATGTACCGTCTCCGTTTATTTCAAAACAGTGTATTGTAACAGCAAATTGATTGTATATATATATATATATGTATATATATATATATATATATATATATATATACACCATCAATTTGTTGTTACAATACACTGTTTTGAAATAAGTGGTATATATATAAATGTATATATATGAATATATATATTTATATATATCTATATATATAAATATGTATATATATATAAAAAATATATATGCCTGTATATATATATTTCATATTTAAAAACTATGATGTTCACTAAACGAAACCCGAAAGATTTGTCCGTCTTCTTTAACATTGTAATATCATTTTGCCGCAACAGTTAGGCTAATCTTATATTTTTGGGCGATGAAAGTTGATAGTTTCAATAAATCTATAATAGGCCAAACGAATAAGCTGCAAGATGCTAGTTTGAAGCATTTTTCAGTGCAAGATTGCTAATGTGGTAAAATTCAATTTAAAATAGCTGATCACATAACACCGTTTTTCAATATAACCGTGTCAAATCTAGCTAGTTTTGCTTAGCCCTATAGAAATTTATTTTGATGCAACTATCACATGCATAGTTCCTTCTACTTAGAATTTACCACTTGTAACCTCAATTTCTAAAGTATATCATTGAATATTGTAACAATAATCATGAGTCAAAGTAACATTATTAAGTTAAATCCCACATCTGATCACATCACAGATCATTGGATTGTTAATGGTTTTTCAATATTTTCCTAATGTAATACTAAATTATTGTAATGAAGCACTAAAATCATTCAAGGATGTAAAGAAATACGTAAACAGAGGAAACGACACTGTTTATACATTTTAATGGAAGTTACCTTGCCTATTGCTGATTGGTGCAGAGTGAAAGCTTGTTGGCTTACCACAGCATTCTGCTTATCATAGCGCCATATAATTGTCTCTTGACTTTGGTATATTAGCTGGAAGGCAAACCAGAAGTTTCCATTGGCTGCATAACAGTCTTAGAGAAATACTTAGCTTTTGCAACAAACATAAGAACACAGTTTGTTTCAGAATATATTTTGTCTTACTGTCACGAAGAACTATGGAAAAACTTGATGAGTGTGGCAAACCTGGTAGTTTGAGAGTTAAAAATTCAAACTGTTGTAAATCATCTAATGTGTGTTGGTCGGTTCTAGTGTTCTGCATTATTTGCAGCAGTTTTATAGTTTTTGGAATATACGTTCTGCAGAGCATGCAATCTACAAAACAGGAAATGAAAACTTTACAACAAGAAGTTGATAGATTAAAATTTGGGTCAGATCTTTCCAGCAAGCAAAAGGTGAGACGCTCTTATTTGTATCTTTGATATTTTGAAATATTCTGAATTAGCCTTTTGCAAGATTGGTACTAAGCACAAAAAAGAAAACTTTTTAAAAATTATCAGCTTTTGAAAAGTATTCAATCAAAACTTAAAAGCTATCACTTCATAATTGTTTGATTAATACTGGTACTATGTAAAAGTCGTAATGATGTTTTCTAGTGTTCCGAAATGTTAGCGCACATAGACAGTAGACCATAAAAGCATATTTCATAGAGGTATAAACCGTAGAAGTATAGACTATAAAATTACAGACCATGGATGCATACATTAGTAATTGTATCTTGTAGCCGCCCGTAGCCGAATCAAGAGTTAAAAGACAGTCAGGCTCAAGGTGAGTAAAATTTTCATCGACTTGTTCTATCAATCATTGCTTTAATATATTCAATTACGAGTTTTTTACAATCTTGCTATTAAATTTTTTTTGGTGCCTACCTTGCAAGCCAAAATAATGTCTACATTTTTAGATGTAGGAAAGTTTCTTGCTACCTTTAATGGCTCTTGCAGTGGTTTACTAAAGACCAGCCAATATCTCCGATAGTAAAGCGAAAAACTTTGTGAGAGAAATTTAGAACATATAAAGCATAAAAATGATTATCTAACAATAAAACTATTTAAAAATCAATTAAAGAAAAATGTTGAGACCAAAAGCATTCATACCAACTTGCTATTTTCAGAGAAGGCCGTTCGAGGGATTCTTCGGGGACACCAGGTCGACGAGGAGAGTGCGTGCCGACCGGCGTACCAGGAGAGCGGCGAGGACGTCCTACGTGTCCTCCAGGACCTCCCGGACCACCAGGACCACCGGGAACACCAGGAACACCAGGACAAGATGGCATGGTCGGTATTCCTGGGCAGCCTGGACAAGATGGCATGGATGGCACTCAAGGACCACCTGGAGAAGATGGCCCGATTGGTCCACCTGGATCACCTGGTGCTCCTGGATCGCCTGGTACTACAGGTACGCAAGGACTAGCTGGGACTCCCGGAGCCCCTGGGCCTGTTGGTGCTCCAGGAACGCCCGGACCACCAGGTGACTCTAGTTCTTTGGGTAAGTTATTAATTTTTCAGTCAGCTACCAAAAACTTACCTTGTAACTTTGCCTTTATCACTTTTTACTGATTAATTTAATTTTTTCTTGTTTTGATCATCCCAAAGTTTGAAAAAGTGAAATGTAACTTGGTTCTGAACTAAAATTTGGTTAAAACAAGCCTTTTTGTCAGTGGTTTTGGTCAGATTTTGAGTTTAAAGAATATTACCTTAAAATTTCTTTGCTTACCCGGATGAAAATAAAAATGGTTTTTACAGCTGATCTAATTTGTAGAACTCCAATCGGACAGCGGAAGACTAAAAATAGAAATCTTTTATAAATAAGACCGGCTGTTTGCTATGTTTTTTGAGAATCTGTCAAAACTGAGTTACCCATCATACATACTTACCTTAAAACTAAACAATCTGTTTATTTAGAGTAATATGGACCTCACAGAGCTTTCACCTGGTTTATGTGAGCAGCACGAGATATTACTACTTCAAATTAGTGCTCAGATAGCTAGATGTTACCTGCAATCTTTATTTAAAAATTAAAATATAATATACATAAGAGCCCATAAGAATAAAAACTGGTTTTGCCGTTGACCTAATTCATAAAATTTTAATCAGGCAATAAAAATGCAACATAGATTTTTGTCCTATGCAAAAGCGAAAATTCTTTTAGCTTTTTCTTTAGTGCCTATCAAAACTGACATAGCCATCGTACATTCATGTATACTATCTTTGAAACCACAAATACTGTTGATGTAATACATGGATACAAAATTTTCATTTAAATTTTTATTATATCCTTCATGATCAGTCAGAAAAAGAACCATATTAATTTTTAAAAAGTCTGTTTCATTTTTCATAAAAAAGTTTTCCAACTCAATGAAATCAGTTTATCAATCAGTAGAAAAAAAATGAGGTATCGAGCATTACATGAATGGTTTCAAATGTGGCTGTACGGTGTTTAATTATACCTAAATGATTAACGTAATTTTTTCTCAGGCAACATAGTTTGGGAATGCTGTATGAAACTTCGCAAAATTTGTTTCAACATATTATTTGTGTCATATTTAATTTGCAACAGGCAGTACATTCATAAGATGGGGAAATGTTCAATGCCCACCGGAAGCATCGCCACTCTATGGAGGTAAGACATTTTACTTCGCAAAGAGTAGGCTGCACAGATGTTATAGTTGTATGTAATTGAAGTTGATCAGGCTTCACGAAAACTTGGAACAGACAAAAACAGGTTGAAGAATCTTTTTTCAAGAATTTTTTAAATTACATAGTTATAAATAAATAATAAATAATCATACAACAAGAAATATCATCAATACATCATTTTTTTTAAAAACTAATGCAGATAGAAAGGTGTGCATATATGCAAAGATATATATATATATGCATGCATACATATGTATTTGAACACATACATACATGTACCTACATACATATATACAAACATAATAGATAAGTAGTCAGGCCGACTGCTAACAGCACTCTACACTTTTGAAACTTGCAGAGTATTTTAACTAACTAGAGTGTTGGAATAAGTTAAGGTCACTTATTTGAAAATCTAGGTTGTTGTTTCTCTCTGGGGTCACTACATTTCCGTTTCTTGCTTCTGCCCTCATCAGGTGATTTGCGGGCTATAACAGAAATTTAAGGTAAGTGACCTTGGCTTACTCTAACGCTTTAGTTAGTTGTCAACACATAAATTATTCGCTAAATCAAAGTGCACATAAATACATACTTAAATAAATACTTACATACATATATAGGGGCCTATATGCATATGCACATATGTATATACATACTTACATACACACCTGCATGCATGCATACACTCATAATATTCATACATTCATAAAACACGTACATACATACATGCGTACATACGTATGTACATAAATATGTACATACATAAATATGTATGTACATACATATGTGCGTACGTACGTACATGCATATGTATGTACATACATATGTACATACATCAATACATGTGTAAATATATGCATAAATTTATACATACATAAATACATGCTTAAAAACATGCATGCCTGCTATCACATATACATACCTCATATGTATGCACATACAAAATTGCTCATAAACTAACTGAAAGCTAATTTCTTTACTCTAGCTGCAGTGGTTGTAAGTTTGTAAGTTGAAATGAATTATTTGAGTATACCTGTAGATACATCTTCCTCATTAATCTGATCTATGAAGAGAAGTTTGCAAGCTGAAATTAATCTTCATTAAATTGAATTAACCCTTAATATAGTATTGGTTTGTATCGTTTTATGAAGAAAGTTGTAGAAAACAAGCAAAATCAAGTAACTATAAACATTGAATAAAGTATCATATTTATATAAATTCATAATTTGGTAAGCTGCACAGTGCAGAATAGTTCTCTATCAGTATTAAAAAATTATTTTGCTTTTGTGAATGATATTCATTCCTATTAGCTATATATTTGATATCCACGTAACATCTGGTAAAAGGCTTAAATCTAATATACTACTTAATATAAACAACATGCAAAAACAAAGAATTATTACACAAATTTTAATTTCTTAGTATTTATTTGATTCTATTCAGTCATGGTTGTTAAGAAGTATCAAATTATACATCTCGAGATGATTTTTAATTTATTTTACTAAAATATGCAATCATTACAACACCCTTATAGCCTAATGAATGTCAGTTGTGATAGATTATATTATATAGGCCGCATACCTATGTTCGTTGTACTTTAATCTCAAGTGGTGGTTTTTCAACAGGATACGCGGCTGCAGCTAATCCAGGAAGGGGCAGAGGTGGATCCACAGAGTTGGAGTGTCTCAATACTTCTCCAACTTGGCAAACAAATTCAGTGACAAACATCAACACACTGACCAAGCTTTTTGGGGCCAAGTTTAATTTAGGTGAGTTTCTCTTTATACGTATAAGGTTTTATATGGCTGATATTTAATGACAGCCATAAAACCACTGTTATTTAGTGACAGCCATAAAACCTCTGTTATTTAGTGACAGCCATAAAACCACTTTTATTTAGTGACAGCCATGAAAACCACTGTTATTTAGTGACAGCGATAAAACCACTGTTATTTAGTGACAGCCATAAAACCCCTGTTATTTAGTGACAGCCATAAAACCACTGTTATTTAGTGACAGCCATGAAAACCACTGTTATTTAGTGACAGCGATAAAACCACTGTTATTTAGTGAAGCCATAAAACAACTGTTATTTAGTGACAGCCATAAAACCACTGTTATTTAATGACAGCCATAAAACCACTGTTATTTAGTGACAGCGATAAAACCACTATTATTTAGTGACAGCCATAAAACCACTGTTATTTAGTGACAGCCATAAAACCGCCATTATTTAGAGACAGCCATAAAACCCCTGTTATTTAGTGACAGCCATAAAACCACTGTTATTTAGTGACAGCCATGAAAACCACTGTTATTTAGTGACAGCGATAAAACCACTGTTATTTAGTGACAGCCATAAAACAACTGTTATTTAGTGACAGCCATAAAACCACTGTTGTTTAGTGACAGCCATGAAAACCACTGTTATTTAGTGACAGCGATAAAACCACTGTTATTTAGTGACAGCCATAAAACAACTGTTATTTAGTGACAGCCATAAAACCACTGTTATTTAATGACAGCCATAAAACCACTGTTATTTAGTGACAGCCATTAAACCACTATTATTTAGTGACAGCCATAAAACCACTGTTATTTAGTGACAGCGATAAAACCACTGTTATTTAGTGGCAGCCATTAAACCACTGTTATTTAGTGACAGCGGTTGTTTAGTGGTTGTTATTTACATGTAGCCACGAATGCCACTAATAGTTTACTGACGGAACGAATTGCAATGATTAAACATTTACACACATATAAATAGATTTACTCATCTGATAACATTTCTACTTATATTAGAAACCTACTACTGCCCGTAACTTTGTATCTTCGCAGTTGTTTAAAGTGTTTTGGTTGTTTCTCTAAAGGTGATTTTGCTCAGTACAGTTTCAATTTTTCAGTGTGTTCACTCATTGCATTTACTTACTAAATAATGACAAACAGGATTGAGCTTAAATAATATTGTTACAATAAAGCTAGGAAGTATTTTTATTACATAAATAAACCCACATTTGAAAAGTTCTATTATAAACCATGTTTTAGGAGCAAATATTTCGTTTTGTTAAGAGTAAAAGCCCATACATGCTGATTGTTGTGTTAAAGGCTTTACTGATCATCAGAGGGTAAATTATTTTGTAGCCAGTGACAAGAAACTAAAAAAACGATTTAATGTTGGTATGTTGGTATGATACCAACAAGTCTTGTAAATTGTTGGCTATATTTCAAGCATAGGGCTCACAGAAATACTATTTAATTAGCTGGTGGATCAGAACAGAATGAAAAGTGACGTAGTCAGGCTGAATAGTTTACTGATTATTGCAGCTAATAGAAAGTCTATTCTTAAAGATGTGTCAAAATAACACCATCAGTTTGTTTATTTCACCAGGTCCATTTTCTGGTATATTTGATGAATCCGCTGACAACTCCATCATAGCCTGCGCTGTATGCACCACTACTAAAGCTTCAACGGTCAGTATAACGAGATCTCATTCAGACGTAGTAGGATACCACTTATTGAATTCCAGTGGTATTTTTCACGCTAAACTATAGAGCAAGGAAGAAAATATGATGGGGTTTGATGTCCATCAAAAACCAACATAATTGTTAGTAGATTAATTACTTTTTATTGCACTAAAACAAAGAGGTTCACTGCTGACTGATGCACTAAATAAAATAGAGCACAAGTTTGCACGCTTTGCTAATTATCAAAGAATTGGAGCGTGTTTTATTGGTTTTATGTAAAGTTGAAGAAAATTTTTCCGGTTTAACAGCTATAGTAAGTACAATATTGACTAAAACTTCTTGGCTGTTTTTTTAAAAAAAGGTTCGAGTAGCCGCGCATTAAACAATCAAACACAGTCACTGCTAGTTTAGCTGCTCAATCATTGGCTGGTTTAGAGCTGATTCAATGCTCCGATTCTCTATGTAATAGTGGCAATTATTAAGTATTCCTACAGAATTTTAACAGCTTTGGTTTTTTTAGCGATATTAGACATTGCTTAACTAGCCAATTATCTTAACAACATGTTTAGGCTGTTTTGTCTAGTTATCGTCACTGGGAAAGAATATGGTAACTAATCGCTTTTTATTTTTCAATAGTATGTACAAAAATAATATGTGTTTAAGAAAAAAAAGTATTTTTTATATTACTAAGCTTCTGATAGTTCATTTTTGCAATCTGTATCAACATCCATTAGCTAGTTAATGGAATTCAGGTGCACTTTTGACCTGCAATCACAGCGTTAAAAGCAATTTTTATCGTGTTGTCATAACATAATTATAGTTGCATATCTAGCTTCTACAATAAGTTAAAGATTAAAAGGCTAAATTGTCAAAGAACATAATATGTTCTTCGAGAATAAATTTTTTAGGTTACATATTATGTAGCCTAAACAATTTTCCTGAGCTTTCTTTGTAAAAGCATTGCAAATGAGTTACATATACCAACTGTACAAACTTCAGTATTGAATATGAGCCATTGAATTGGCAAGCTAAACCTATTTTTTTATTTTACCATGATAATTTAGTGATTCTTTTTGTTTCACTCCAATCAAAGAAATAAATACTGTTATGACCTACATGTATAAACGGTGAATGTTGTATTGCTGTAAACCAAACGCAAAAACAAGATTGGAAAATAAATATTGAGTCATAACAGAAAGTTTTCGAATTCAGTTAAAACTGACCTCTTGAACGCATCATTAAGTTTTTCAAGGCTAAAATGTTAAACCCTGAACCATAAACAATTTAGCTGTTAAAGTATAGCGCCAATGTTTACTAAGTTCTTTTCAAACGCTACCTGAAAGTTAGAATTCCAAATGCCTCCTACACAAATTTCGTTGCGACTAACTTTACTAGGAAGTTTAAGGTGAATGTATTGTAATGTTTTTAAAGTGGTGTGTTCTGCTAAAGCGCTGATAAAAAATTTTCAGTATTGTCAGAGAACTTTTTTTATGGCTGGGATACTAAAAAGAAATAATAACTCGAGATTTTAAACCCACAATTCAATTACTAGTAATTAATAGTTAATAGTTGCTTGACTACTTCTAAGGACGATGAAGCAAAAACATCAGTTGTTGATTTCATCAAACTTCTTTGAACGCAAACATGAAGTTAATTAATAATAGCCATAACTATATACAAAATATGAAAATGAAATATTTTTTGCTTAGATAAAATAACTGATACTTATTTTTAAAACTGGTCCGCTCTGTGGTTATTCTGAAATCTCATTTCACATATTAATTATGAGAAAGAGCTGATTTCAAGGGCTTCATAAGATATAATTTTATTTTGAAAGTTATCCTGAGTAGTGCAAATAGCTGGTGAGTTTAGTTACATAAGTAAAATAAAAACAAGCGTTGAGTTTAGAATCACACATTACGTAAAATGGAAGATATTTTACAAAAGTTGTATAATCAAAATGTCACATTTTGCTAGAATAGGTTGACAATCAGTTGGAGGACTCAATGTATGCCACAACAAAAGTAGCCCTAACTATAAGATTTGCTTTAAAAATACTGTCTTTAGTTTCTGTGTTGACTTCAAATAATTAATTCTTTAAAAGTATCAGTGTAAAATGGGAAGCAGCAATCTGCTGCTTATTGCAGTTTACATGTTGAGCTTAAAATAGCTACTAGTTAATCTTTCAGTGATTGTGTCGATAATATATTGAATAAACATAATTATATTTTTTCATCAGATAATGCTGCCAGGATCAGTTAACTGCTTGAGTGGATGGCATAAGGAGTATGATGGTTACCTCATGGCTTCCTCACGTAAGTTTTTATCATATTATAAAAATTTTCTGTAACCTTTCGTGAAATCTTTACTTTGACAAGAAACATTTATCTTTGTTTGTCTGTCGAAAACCCAGCTTAGAGAGTTAGAAAAAGATGTATCACACGGGAATTGAGCTCGGACAACCATCTGGGTAGTCCATTACGCAAACCATTTCACCACTCCACAGTTTTGCAATATTTCAGAATAATTACGCACACACTTATTACACGTGATGAACTCTCAGAGAGCATGGACTACCAGCATACTAACGTTAAAGTATAACAGAAAATACATAGTAAAGATGCGAGTAATAAGCACTAACGAAACTAGGCAACCACCCGAGATAAAGGATTAAGTTAATTGACACCAGTACAGACAAGCTTTTAAAAGCAGTATCATTTTTGATCGCTACAAGTTGCAAATGCCACAACTTTATTAGTGCTAAGTTTAGGCAAAGTCCTATAATCTCAATTAAAAAAGTGTTTTAATTAAACTTAATGCAAAGTTTAAAGGAAAATTATTCTTAATAAAAACAAATAGCCACAAACTTAGTTTTACGCACACACGACGACATTGCGAACTTATTTGCAAATAACCCGTGTTTAACCTTTCCTATATTTTCAACCACTATGCATTGATATTGTTTTAGGTTTTAGTTCAAAAAACTGTTTTGGCTTACATAAAAGATTTTATAAATTGTGACCAGTTATTGTAAGAAGCATTCATTTTGAGAATTGATGACACTTTCAATAGTGAAACCAAATTGCTATTGTGTGATAATATTGAGTTAGTCCATCTTTGAAAAATATATCATAACTTTCTGTGATGAGCATACTCGAATAAAAATTTTAAAAACTTGAGACTTTGTATTAGCTGTAACTAAACATCTAGTTTAACCATTGTTTTTTTTGTAATATCGTGTATTTCGGCTTATTATGAAGTACTGTAACTAACTATTCAACAAGGAACTCCCAGACAAGAAGGCTTGGACTTTTAAGGATGTGTGTGCAATATCTTACTCTACTAATTCACTAACACCGCATCACCGAAACTACCACTACACCATGATGTCTTAAACTACATAGCATGCTATTACAAATTCGTTTAACTAATACATTGGTGCATGCAAAAAAATTTCAAATAACATTCAATACAAGAATACAAACGAGAATGTACTTTTAGAAACAATAAAAGAGTGAAGGGAATATTAAGCACTTACATGTATTTTTCGCTTTTTTTGCTATTAAAACTTGACGTTAAAAATAATTATGAAAGTGAAACGAAAGACCACAAGATTTTGAAGTGTGGCAGCACACGAGAATATCGCGTTTTGTTGGTCAACAAAAATTGGTCCAGCAGCCAAAGTCAACCCCTTTTAAACCTTCACCCAGCATGTGACGGCAATCACAGAAGCAACATACCAAGCAGGCAGCCAAAATCTCTGCAGCAAGCAATTGCTTAGCTCATTACATAATTATTTGTTGAACCAAAAACAGAATTCTAGATCAGATGTCTGTAAATGGTAAAGGTTTACAACATCTTACCTTGCTATTGCTGACATCCTTGGTTGGAGCGCTACGTTAGATATTTGATTATTTACAGCATTCCAGGAAGACGTTTTCTTCTCCTCAGACAACTACTGCGTAGATAAGAATCCAGACTATTATACTGGTCACAATGATGCCAATGGAATGGCGGTGACGTTTGTACAAGCCGGGTCTTGCTTCGGAGGACTCGCCCCTTGTAATCAATATACTGAAAACCACTTGATAGCTTGTGCTGTCTGTTCAAAACTTGAAGATTGAATGCCTAAAAACAGCCTAAGTTTTTGCTAGACATTTATGCAAAAACCTTACATTTACCACACAAGTTTGAAATATATAACTGCTGTATCCATCGACAAAGTTTTACTGTTATATACAAAAGGTATTTATAATCTATTGATTTGTTTTTGATACCATGCGCTGCAGAACTCACTAAAACTCACTAATCTTTGAGATGACTGCTTTGCTCTGTTCATTACTCAAGATAATATTTCATTTAGCAAACTTATTTCAGATTTATGAAATATAAATATATCAATGTATACAAACGGCAAAAATAATTTGTTTTCAACAATATAAACATTGGTTACTATCCACTCTATGATAAAAATAGGTGGCTTAAGGCTTAGACAGAGGTGGTCAATTATGAATTAACTACGTCAAAATGCTTTTCAGATAAAATCTACTTAGGACATCACCTAAAACACAAATTGGCTGCACATTTATCAGCCACTGAATACAGTCCACCACACGATGTTACGCTATAAAGCAGAGGCAGCCTTTGTATTGGTACTCTGCTAATTATGTACCCTAAGACACTTATATTTCACTAGTATTTAGTTTCGTGAGTAGCATACAGAGTAAAATTTTGCGGCAACTTAATTTCGCAGCTCTGATGAGTGCGAAAATATAGTGATGTAAAAATAAATGCAGTGGAACAAACATCATTAGATTCCTCAGGTCCAGTTCACTGGTACGAAATATTTTTCAATTTGGGACTACCATACTTTTCGGACTATAAAGCGCACCTCTATATAAGCTGCATCTGCTTTATTTTCCAATAAACGATAATAAAAAAATACATAAGCCGCACCTTTGTATAGGCCGCAGAACTAGGACTGTGCTTTTTAACATGGCAGCAACTTTGCCGTTTAAAACAGAACAGTGCAGAACGGCACAGTTTCGTATTATCCGACGCTTTTTAACTTAGTTCCTAACCGTGAGGCATTGTTTCGTATTTTCTTTCACCGCTAAAAGCGCACTAATTGGAGATTCCCGTTAGTGCGCCCTAGCGGTGAAAGAAAAAGCCACAGATTAGCCGCACTCTTTTATAAGCCGCGTGGCTCAAATCATCAGAAAAAAGTAGCGGCTAATAGTCCGAAAGGTACGGTAGTTTTTATTTGTGAACCGCAGGTAGAAATGTGTAGGCAAGATCAATAATGCTATTTGATCGCTTGCTGCCATTTTGTTTCCTGGACTATCAATGACGTCAAGGTCCCTGCCGCAGTGACCTATGTGGTACCAATATTAGAATTCAAGTATTTATAGCACGCGGTGGCCATGGCTCCGGTTGTTATTGCTTTTGGTTGGTAATAAAATGCATCACCACAATAATTATTATTCAATTTCATGACTTTCCCTACCAGACTGTCATCCTCATCAGTTACAAATTCAATGACTAAACTAATATCATCATCTTCCTAATTTATCTAGGCTTTACCAAAAAAATTTATTATCTTAATTTGTTTTGCCATGCTGCTCAGTCGGTGTATTAGCTATAATGAGTTTAGCAAAAATTACAATGGTGCGATAGATGGGTAAAAAAGGTCAAAGTTCGCCAGCTTAAAATGTGTAGGTCTACCTTGCAGTAGAGTCATAAAATAAGTGCATGTAATACTACAAGTAATAGCTAAAGTCAATACGATTCTCAGTGGTGGAGGAAAGAAATTGCTACATAATACGTGCATGTGGAAGACAAAATATAATATTTTTATCCCAGTGTTTTATTTTTTTGCTCCAGCCTGTTTTTGAGTTGCCAAACACAAGTACGTCAATATTTCACTGTTGAATCGAGTATGAATGTGCTTTCAATTGCACTACTGATATACCTGATATATGCTACACTACTCAATAAAAACAAGACTCAAGATTCATTAATAGCTTATTATTGCTTAATAATCTGAGAGGCTGTAGTGAAGTATGGTAGGCATCTACCATGATACGATTATCTATGGTACTTATTGTTTAGACAAATTTTCTTCAAAATTTGATTACTGCTAAAATTAAATATATAAGAAAGTATAATAGAAGGGTTCTCATCATCTTAAAAGATATTGTGACAAATGAAGAATGAATTAAAAAGTATTGCACAGCTTCAATGGTAATACTGGATAGCTTCATAAACAAATTCAACATTCCTGCTGATATAAAGTAACCATCATCAATTTTCTTTTGCTATAAGGCTAAACTATGTTTAGACAAGATCACAGAGTCATTTTTTTGCAAAAAAGTTTTTAAAAAGTGCCCAGCTTTTGCTTGCAGTATGCTAAGCATACTTCATACTTGATCTTTAAGGATCTGCCTCTCTTTCTTTCTCTCGCTTCTCTCTCGCTTCTCTCTCGCTTCTCTCTCGCTTCTCTCTCTCTCTCTCGCTTTTCTCTCTCGCTTCTCTCTCTCTTCTCTTTCTCCCTCTCTCCCACTCTCTTCTTTTTTTCTTATTTCCTACTTCTCTCCCGCTCTCTTCCCCTTTTTCTCCCTCTCTTTCTTTCTGACCCTTTTTGCCCTCTTTCTCTCTCATCTTCCCCTTCTTTCCTGTGCTTCTCTTTCCTCTCTCCTTTCTCTCTCTTTCCCTGTCTCTCTCTCTCTCTCCCTCTCTCTCCCTCTCCCTCTCCTCTCTCTCTCTCCCTCCCTCTCTCTCTCTTCCTCCCTCTCTCTCTCTCTCTCTCTCTCTCTCTCTTTCTTTCTCTATTTCTCTCTCACTTCTCTCTCTCCTTCTTTCTTTCACTCTTTCTCTCCTCTCTCTCCTTCTTTCCCTCTTCTCTTCTTACCCTTCTTTCTTTTCTGCTCACATTTTTCGTAACTCCCTATATCCTTATGCTTATATCTTTCTCATATCATTTTGTTTAATATATTCCTATACTTATATGTATACATAACTAAATATATGAGAAATATAATTATAGAAATGATAAATTAAATACAGTAAACAAAGAAAGTAATTTAAAAATATGAATATATAAATATATGAATACACAAAACAAGTCTGCTCTCCTCTGATGATAGTTTGAGTTAGATTTATACTAGCCATATAAATATAACTATATATACAAATATGTATATATATATATATATATGTATTCCTTCATGCATATATGTATTTTTTGAATACAAAGAAACATATAATTGTATATGTTATCATGTTTATATTTATAAATATATATGTATTTATGTAAACAAACATATGAACAAAAACCGTGTTTTCTCAATACCAGAAAAACCTCAGACAAGTTTTCCTTTAGGCTGTTCATTTATCTGGAAATCAAATTACATTTTCTTTCACATTACTAACTAATAAACCTTTCAAAGTGATAAGGCTATGATGTTCTGCCATTAGAATTATCACTTGCTTTTTCCAGAAAAACATGGAATGTCATAAATTTATAATTCTTGGATAGATAGCCAGTAACTGCTTGCAGGTGCGTGCTAGAAAAAGGTCGTAAATAACCATTAATCTCATCTTAGTTAACAAAATGGTTACTAATGGCTACTCAAGGTCGGTCATCTACAGGAGACTTGCGAGTTATGACTGTAGCTTCAAGAGGTTAAAGTAAATTAAAAAGATTGTGTCAAACTCCTTCAGAACTTCTACAACCCCGCAGACAAGCACATTTTGGCAAACCAAATGAAGGATGAGGAAATAAAGAGGGGTACTATAATAGATATAGCAGCTCCAATAATTACAAAATTGACAGCAAAAGAAAGGAAAAAGTTGAAAAACACACAGGTAGCTTACTCGGAGAGTAGATTAAAAAGTGCTGGCATATACAATCAACTATAAATTAAGTAGTCATTAGATTATTATGTTTAATAACACATGCGATCAAATCTTGTTTGCCCAAATACTAGCAAAGGTCATTAGAAGTCTGGTACAGAAAAGAGCAAAGATGAAAATGGCTATGAACTTGTCGCAAGAGCTCAAACTCTCAGGTCTGTTATCGTAATCCCGACCCTATAAAACTTTACTACTAACATATATTTTGGTTAGAAGAGTTGAGAAAACATGTTTCATAACCTTTCTCTAGCACCCACCTACAAAGAGCTACTGGTTATTTTTCCAAAATAATATAATTTCCTGGCACTTAGTGATATGCTACCAAAAGCAAATTGTAATTCTGGGGACATGCATTTGTAGCCTTATATCACATAGAGAGATTTATTAATTAATAATGTAATTAATAATGAACTTGAATTCCAGAAAAAAATGAAAGCCTATAGCAATAAGGTTTTGCTTGCAATAAAAATAAAACATTGTTTATGAGCATTTCGCAGACATAAATTTCTGCTTCAACTTGAAAATTACAATTAGATTCAAACTAATGGAACATATCATAATAATAGTAATAGAACCAACTAACAATAATAGAACCAAGCAAGCTCATTTGCTTGATACTCAAAAAACTAGAAAACGGTTGCACTTTCAGCAGGTTTGATGCAAACGTTCAGCATTCCTTCAGTCAGGTTTGACATAATATTTTATTATGACTCCTCATCTCTTAGCTTGGTGAATTAATATCAATTTTATAATGTGTTGTGTAACTGATAAAATCTGCAAATTTTAGCTTCGCTGACTTTAGACTCAATACCCAGGACCAACCTTTTAAACCTATCCTCTACTTTCCGTTTGTTCCAGTTTTTGCTTTGGCATGTTTTGAAAAGGTTTGATTTAAAATCAACTGAATTAATTTGTTTTTAGGCGACCACATCAAGTTTATTTTCCATGATGTGTTTAATGCTTTAAAAAAATATTTGTGATATCAAAGTTTCCACCATCTGTTACAGTAAAACCACTGATGTGGCTACAACTAATAGATACCAGTAAAAGACTTAGATTGGTAAGTTGGTAGTAAGTAAAGATGGGACAAAGAACACATTATCATAATGCTATCATCTAAATCATGGGCTGTAGAAAAAATTGCAAGAAATTAAAGCCAGTTGTTTAGAAGTCGCTATGAAACAGTATTCGTACACATTGAAACTAGACAAGTTTATTTAAATGGGCTTAGCATGTAATCTATGAAAAAATGATATCAGGTTTTTCAGCGCCCCAACATTATTCATGGATTATTAGAGTGTGAAGGTAAATGAGGGTTGCCACTTTTTACAAGTTGTTGCAAGATGTTTTAAGTTAGTTGTATATTGAGGACAATATTTAATAAATAATGGACTATGGAGAGAGGCATGCTGACACAGTTCTACATGGTGACTCGGACTACGATTGTAAAATATTTACTTCCTGTTGAAAGTAAAGAAGTTTCCTATTCAAAGCAATTCATTGACGTGCAACTCAAAAAGCGTATAGAATGTAACTAGGACACAAAGTTATAAAATGTTAGTAAAATTTAGTTAATAAACTAAGTCTTATTACCAGATTAAAGTAAGCAGAGTTAAAAATGATCCAATTATCATAGGTTTTTAATATCAAGTTGAGCTAAGGTAACTTAAACAGCAGCTTGGTGATTTCTAACTGGTATTGAGTTTAAAAGTATTGACGCAATCTTGCTGTATAAAAACTCTGTAATCAAATTAATTTGTAGTCACTGGTCACCATGTTATATTAACGGTAACTATAAAATTTGCTTTGTGCATAGGGCAATGTTGAATACTTAAATATTACTACATCAACAGTTTTATGTTGCTGTGGAGTTTTAGGACGCAGCCAGCGAGTGTATTAGAAGATTAATTTGTCATGGTAACTGACACATATGGCTATAGTTAAGGGAAGGCAACCTTTATTTGACCTGACATGTTGTAGGTGGTCTCATGATGATAACATAAGCTAATTTAATAGTCTTTCATGTCAAGGTAGCTGGGACTAAAACTGATTGATTAAAACCTCAAATTTTACTCATGATAAATAGCTACATGATGTGCATAAGTGCCAGCAGTTTTGTTTAATGCGAGTTGTTACTGCTTGATATCTCTATTGAAAGCACGCGGTAGTCATTAAGAATTTAGCAAATATCCATATTCTTTAGAACAAATTATAGAACAAATTTGTACTAAATTTAAAGGTACAGTTTTACCCGTTAGAACGTCTTCATCAAATGTTTTTGTATTCTTAATTAATTATATAAAAAGGTTTTCTATCATACTTCGCAGAGATTAGTTGTGCCTCTACCAAAGTTTCTACAGACTACTTATGAACAGTTTCTAACTAGCATTTTTGCAAACAAGCTTGTCAGATCATGTTGTGAAAACTATTTTAAATTTCCATTACAGTAAAAGCTAGGCTTCGCTTCTACTTAACTCGGAGTTTGGGCTGCTCTAAAATGAGTTGTTTGCACACTCTGTGATTTTATGGCAAATCCAATAGAAAGATAATTAATCAATTTTGAAAGCTTTAGTTGCAGTGTATAGTTTTTTATTGAACATGAATAACATTTTTTTGTGAAAAGTTAAAGTATTATTGCTAAGTAAACCTCTACCAAGAACTTGCTAAGCATTTTGTGAACAGTTAACAAACTTCCCTATCAATATCTTTTACTACAACATTTAAAAAAACGTGAGAATGGGATTAATCAATCGCTATATTTTTTATACACCGATTTTGCAACGATACCTGAGTGCAACAGTGTCTAAGGGTTACGCTTGCCGGACACACAGATCATATTTTCATAGCCTGCTATAGCAGAGTGTTTGGGGTGTACAGGTGTATATATTGCCGGGTGCTACAGTAGAGCAATGGGTGTGCGACACTTTATGTTAGTCTAGCAAGACTAACATGTCAAGACTTTCTCGTGTCAAATTCTATGTGCAATGCTGTTGTCCCTGTGGTAATTTCCCTGGCACAGAAAATGGCACATTGCAGGGATTTATCGCTTCCAAACAATGACAAAACTGAATTACAATAGAATGAGAGAAAAACGACTGTTTTCATGATGGCATTGCAGCACCACAAGGGAGTGTATCACTTTGCTACTCTTGTATGGAAACTTATGCATACTTGAAGCAATTATCACTAATTGCTTTATAATGAAAAAATAAACTTAGAATTTAGTGCTTTAATCAATAATCATAAAGAAGTTTTTTATATAAAAAAACTTTAGTATAAGTCGAAAGATAAGTGATGCTTTAAAAAAGGGCTGTGAATTTAAGTTCATTTAAAACTAATTTGCTTCTGAAAGAATCTTGATTTGAATTTTCTGTCAATATAGTCTTTTGCATTTCGTTTGCACAAAATCAATGGAAGTTCAATAAATTTGAAGTTGAAAGAATAGATTGCCAAAATACAGTTCATCGAACATTCAAAGTTTAAAATAATTGCAAAGCTAGCTAAAAGGTGGCATGCAGCATATTGCAGAACATTTTCAAGAGTGGAAGAATTATGTAACTTCTTCTATATTATTTTAAAACTAAATTAAAAAGACAAAATAAGAGTAGACATCACCTAAAGTTTGGAACCAAATATTACTTTTTAGCCAGTTATTATTTTAACATATACATAGCTACACTAAAATATATAGAACGTATGAACTACGAAGGGTGGGCATACAAATCTCTCCTTTTTGTTTGTTCGCAGGGTAAACCTACTTAAAAACCAACCTAAATATTTTCATTGAGGGTAGAAGCAGACTGAGCAATTATTTAGTTTGGTCTCCATTTCTAGTCAAGTGCATGATTTTCTGCGCATAGAACCAGCATGGGTATCTTTTGAGTAAAGCACCACTAACACTAGCCAATAATTAGAAAGCACCTGAACAGTACCTAATAATTAAAGAGCTGCATACACACTAGACAATAACTCTAGAGCTGTATGAACATTAACCAATAATTAGAGAGGTACTTGACACTAGTCAGTAATTAGAGAGGTGCTTGACACTAGCCAATAACTAAAGGGCTGTGTGAACACTAGTCACTAGTTAGAAAGTTGTATGAACTCGAACCAATTATTATAAAACTACATAAACGCTAGAAATGGTTTTACAGTTTCCTGAACAGATTTTGCTTAAGTTTTGACAAGCTAAAAATTTCAGAAAAGTTTTCTGTTGAAAATGTTCTAAAAAATAAATCAAAACAAAATATGACTTTTTCAAATCACAAAACATTATCTACCTGTCATAAACAAGCAGAGCAGATTGAGCATAATCTTCTTCATCTTGAACAAGGTAGAGTATGCAAAAAAGCAACAAAAATGATAAATATCTATCCCTGATACTGTTGCCTCTACCACTACATAATGCTGAAGTATTTTTTCAAACCTTTTACAAATTCAATTAGAAAAACACCGCAATTAAGTTGATGACAACTGTAAAGTTCTCTAAGTTATACAAATATCATCTCCGCTGTCCTAGGTTTTTGTCAAATTGGAAAATATTGTAAAGTTATCATGCAAGGAAAAAATATTATCTTGTCAAGTATCTGTATACAACAGTATAAAAAACAACTAAATGTTTTTAGATTGCTGTTGTTATAAATGTTACATATTCAATTTGAACCAATCAAACAAAAGGCTTACAAGCGAGAAACCTATTGGTTCATTTGGTATTTAAACTATTAGTGCTTTTTACTTATTCCTCTGCTGGTTTTTATTCTTGTGTATTAAATACACACAGTATATAAATAAAAGATTTCTGAAAAAATATCATAATTTTTGAAAAACCAATTTGTTCTAAATTTGCATAAAATCTATTTTAAAATTCGCTGCAATTTATAATGAAAACAAACCAGTTTCAGGACCTCTCAAATTTTCCGACAAAATTTGAAATATTGCCACCTCATTTTGCAATATGTGAAGCTTGTTATTTATTTAATGAAGTAATAAAAACCAAAGTTTGAAACTGAAGCTGAGCTATTACAACGTAAACACAAAACAGTGCTTAACTGTGAGCTGTAAAATGCAACCAGCATTTTAAAATTATAACAATTGAACAACTTTAAACATAGGAATAAATTTTAACAACACATATTTTACTGACTGTAAAATACAGGCCAAATACCTCATTACACTAAAAAATAGCTAACCAAATATATATTTGCTGAATGCTCCTAAGAAAACAATATTTTCATCAAAATAACATTAAAAGTTGTATTAAGTTAGCCTTTCTCCATGTTTTTTGCAATTTTCCCCAGCAAAGATTAAGCATATTACAACATAATTCAAAAGTGTTTAACTGCATAAATATTTTTGGAGCTCTGTGATTATAACTGTGAGTCTCTTTTTTAAACAATTTTCAAACTAAGCAAAAGTTTGGACAAAATAACTCTGTGATCTTGCTTTTAGGTAAGAAGCAGATATCACTGGTAGTAGGTTCATATAGCTTGACATAAGTGAAGCCATTTATATAGATAGACTAGGTAAATGGGCGGCGTTCTACAGGTAATAAAAAGTTTTTGAGACCAATATTGGTTTTTATTTAACATGTAAAACATTTGTCATTCTAACTTTTGTGAACTAAAGAGGCTTTAGTTCAGTAGGTTTTTTATCAAGTCGTCACTTATCAGGAGACAAAACCAACATGTTCGCACTTACTGAGCTTTAAGCTGTAAGCGAGTCACTAAAATATCTTCCTCTCACTGTCTCACTCTTTTCTTTTTGCCGCCGGTTAAGCCGGAGTTGTAGCAAGCTGATAATATCACATCTCCTTTTGTTTGATGGAAGCGGCATTCTCACAGGAGATGTTCATCTGGATTCTGGGAGATCCTGTGAGGCCTAGTCCTGTGCAGCCTGTATAGTCTGTAAGCGACTATTTGCTGATCTCTTGCACCCTTAGGTGCACATAGGAAAGCATGGGTTTTCCATAGAGTCTGACGTCTCTGTGAGTAGAACCTGGTAGTTCTACCATACGCATCTACGGCGCTCTGATACTCCGGCTATTAATGGAAATGTAAAGTTTTGTGTAGGTTGCAGTGAATCCTGGAAACTACCCTTCAAAAAGAGTTGAGAGTCTGGGGTCTCTCCCAACATTATTTTGAGGTTCAAACTGTTGTTTCACACGGATCAACTAACAAGTCCTCATCTGCAGAGTCCATGGTATTTTTTTGACAGCCCATAAACTGGGGTTTCTATGGACCATGCCGCCGGCGGAAAGACTGCTCAGCACATTCTCCCTTTAGAGTAAGGTCTCTGGCTACTTTCGTCAACTCAGCGGGGTCTCCTGTGAGCAGGTTTCCAACTGAAGTCGCCTGTTCAGCACGGTCTCCTGTTGTGAAGTCTCCCCGGCTGTCTCCCTCCAACAGAAGACGTTCACTCTCTCGGTAGTCTCTCGTCCCCGAGTCTCCACCTAATGCCTTACTGCGGTCCCTAGCGGGGGATAGCGGTGGCAAAACAGTAGCAGCAGGTTTCCTCTGAGATTTGGGGGTCTGGGAAGCCGCCCGGGAAGAGTCTTAGTTTTAGACTTTGTTCATTATTACTTAATTTAAAAAATCTCCAATTTCAAATACACCTACTCTAAAATGAATTGCCAATATCTCACAAATTGCGAGCGAGTTTGATAAATCCTAAAACCAGTTTTTTTATTATGAATTTCAACAAATCATAGAAAGAGATCTATATAAATCTAGAAAACTCTGGTTTTGCAAATATTTTTTTTTTCTGGACTTTCATATTTATAAACTGTGTGTATTTAATACACAAGAATAAAAACCAGCAGAGTAATAAGTAGAAAGCACTAATAGTTTAAATACCAAATGAACCAATAGGCTTCTCACTTATAAACCTTTTGTTTGATTGGTTAAAATTGAATATGTAACATTTATAACAACAGCAATCTAAAAACATTTATGCATTCTTCTAGGTTGGTTTAAACAAATACATTACGAAAAGGTATTTTTTCCTTGCATACTACCTTTACAATTTTTTCCAATGTGACAAAAATTTAGGTTGCTGGATCTTTCGAATTTTCCTTCTCAAATCTTACAATGCTATATTCTAGTAAACTTGCAACTATGCTTTGGGCTGTTAGACAGCGGAGGTAATATTTTTTTATAACTTAGAAAACTTTACAGTTGTCATCAACTTAATTTTGGTGCTTTTTTCATTAGATTTGTAAAAGGTTTAAAAACATACTTCAGCATTATTTAATTTCAGTGTCAACATTATCAAGGATAGATATTCATCATTCTTATTGTTTTTTTGCATACGCTACCTCATTCCGCGTTAAAAAAACTTACACTCAATCTGCTCTGTTTATTTATGACAGGTAGATATTTTTTTTATGAGTTTAACAATCATATTGTGCTTTGATCTATTTTTCAGAACATTTAAAAAAGAAATATTTCTCTGAAATTTATTGGCTTGTCAAACTAGTCAAAAGCAGGTTCACTCTGAGAACAAACAAAAAGGAGAGATCTGTATGTTGACCCATCCTAGTTCATACATTCTAAATCCTTTAGTGTAGCTATGTAGATGTTAAAGTAATACTTGGCTGAAAGATAATCTGCTGTTCCAATTTTATATGATGTCTACCTTTATTTTGTCTTTTTAATTTAGTTTTAAAATAATATAGAACATGTTACATAATTTTTCCACTCCCAAAAATGTTTTCCAATATGCTGCATGCCACCTTTTAGCTAGCTTTAAAATTATTTTAAACTTGGAAAAATTGATGAACTTTATTTTTGAAAATCTATTCTTTCAGCTTCAACTTTGCTCAACTTCCTTGGATTTTGTGCAAACGAAATGCAAAAGACTATATTGACAGAAAATTAAAATCTAGATTTTCTCAGAAGCAAATTAGTTTTAAATGAACTTGAATTGACAGCCTTTTTTTAAAGCTTTCACTTATCTTTCGACTTATACTTAAGTTTTCTTATATAAAAAAACTTCTTTATGATTATTGATGAAAACACTAAATTCTAAGTGTCTTTTATTATTATAAAGCAAATAGTTATAATTGTTGTGAGTATTTCCAAGTTGCCACACAAGAATAGCAAAATGACACACTCCCATATGGTGCTACAACATCATCATGGAAACAGCTGTTTTCCTCTCATTTTATCACAGTTCAGTGTTGTTGTTGTTTGAAAGGGATACACCTTTGCATTGCGCCATCTTTTGTCCATGTAAAATACCTTAGTGACCAATACCATTGCACATGTGTTTTGGCATAGGTCTTGCTAAACTACCATAAAATGTCGCACACCTATTGCTCTACTGTACTACCCAAAACTAGATACACCTGTACATACCAAGCATTCTGCTTTAGCAGGGTTTGGAAACATGATCTGCATGTCCAACAAGCATAGCCCTTAAACACTGTTGCACTCAGGTATCGCTGCAAAATCGGTGTATGGAAAGAAAGCAAATGATTAATCTCCTTCCTACCTTATTCAAAATGTTCTAGTAGAAGATAATGATAGAGAACTTCATGATCTGTTCACAAAATGCTTGGTAAGCTATTGGTAAATGCTTACTTAGCAAAAATATTTGAATTTTTTGTAAAAAAATGTTGCATATTCAGTAAAATAATTCTACACTAAAACTAGAGCTCTCAAAATTTGTGAATTATCTCTCTATTTGTTTTGCCATAAAATCACAGCGTGAGCAACCAACTCATTTTTGTGCACCACCAATTCCTGTTTAAGTGTAGGCAATGCCTAGATTTTAGTGTAATGGTCTTTCAAACTAGTTTTCACAAACTTTAGAACTTAAGTTAGTTAAACTTGGTTAAGTTTTAAAACAAAGGTAAAAACTATGGTTTTTGAGTAGTCTGTAAAGACTGTGATAGAGGCATAACTTATTTCTGCTGAGTATGAGAGAAAACATTTTCTTAATAACATTATTAATAAATAAAAAAACAGTTGATAAAGGTATTCTAACGGGTAAAACTGCACCTTTCAATTTAGTACAGCCAATTCATTCTAGAATTTGTTTTAAATAGTATCAAGATTTGCTAAATTGTTAATGACTTTCCCATATCTTCAACAGAGATATCTAACAGTAGCAAATTACATTACACAAAACTGCTGGCACTTATGTACTTCGTCTAGTTATTTATGAGTAAAAATGTAGGTTTTTTATCAATCAGTTTTAGTATCAGTTATCCTGATATGAAAGGGTATTATATTAGCTTATGTTATAATCATGAGACCAACTACAACGTTTCAAGTCAAACAAAGGTTGCCTTTCCTTAACTATAGTCAAATGTGTCAGTTACCATGACAACCTAATATTCTAATACACTCGCTGCGTCTGTGAAAGTAAAAAACAGCATACAACTGTTGTTCTTTAACATTCAACTGTCATCTTTAAGTATTCAACATTGCCCTATGCACAAAATAACTCTATAATTACACTAAGTATAATATAATAATCAGTGATTATAAATTAATTTGATTACAGAGTTTTACAGCTAGAATGCTTCAATACTTTTAAGCTCAATACCAGCTAGAAATCACCAAGTTGCTGGTTAAGTTAGCTCAACTTAATATAAACAGACTTATGAACATCTGATAATTTTCAACTCTGCTTACTTCAATCTGACAATAAGTTTATAAACGGAATTTCACTAACATTTTACAACTTTGACGGCTAGCCACATTTTATACGTTTTTTTGAGTTGCTCATCAATGGTTCGCTTTACATAGGAGACTTCATTGTTTTCAACAGGAAGTAAATCTTTCAAAAGAGTAGTGAGAGTCACTATGTAGAACTGTGTCGGCATGCTTCTTTCCGTAGTCAATAATTTATTAAATATTGTCCTCAATATACATGTAACTTGCAAAAACTCAGAAAAAGCTCCACTTGTAAAAAGTGGCAACCCTCACTTGCCTTCGCACTCTAATAATCCGTAAATAATGTTAGGAGCGCTGAAAAACCTGATACCATTTCTTGATAGATTAAATGATAAACCCATTTAAATTAACTTGTCATGCTTTAATGTTTACAGTTATTGCTTCAAAGCAACTTCTAAATAACTGGCTTTATTTTCTCGGAACTTATTTATCTACAACACATGCTTTGCAAAGGTATCATCTCAAAACCAAAGTGATAATGTGTTCTTTGTCACCATCTTTACTGACCACCAACTTAGCAATCTAAACGTTTTTTTAGTATCCATTAATTCTAACCACATCAGCAGTTTTACAGATGGTGGAGACCTTGATAACACTAATAATTTTTTTGAAAGCACCAAACATATGGCGCCACATAAATTTGATGTGGTCGCCTAAGAAACTAATTAATTCAATTTCTCTGAATCAAACCTTTTCAAAACGTGTGAAAGCAGAAAGTAGAACAAATGGAAAGTAGAGGATAGATTTAAAAAGTCGGTACTGGGTATTGAGTCTAAAGTGAGGGAAGCCAAAACTTGCACATTTTATCAGTTACACAACACGTTATATAATTGATGTCAAATTTGGGAAGCAAGGAGAGAAACTTGCTCGGTTTTTATATGTTTTATCATTTTGAATCTACATGTATTTGTAATATCTAACTCAAAACAGAAATTTATGTCTGCTAAATGCTCACAAACAATGTTTTTTTTTCAGTGCAAGCAACACTACAATTACAATTTTGCTATGGGCTGTCAATTTTTCTTGAACTCAAGTTGAATATTAATAGCATTACTAACTACTAAATCTCTCTAAATGATATAAGGCTACAATTTTGACTGTCTTCAGAATTACCATTTTCTTTTGGTAGCATATCATTATAAGTGCCAGAAAATTTTATTTTTTGAAAGGTACCCAGTAGTTCATTGTAGGTGTGTGCTTGAGAAAAGTTATGAAAATTGTTTTCTCAACTCTCTTAACCACAACATACGTCAGATATAAGGCATATTTAGGCTCGAGACTACTATAATAGACCTCGGAGTTTGAGCACTTGCGAAAAGTTCATAGCCTTTCATAGCCATTCTCATCCCTCCACTTTTTGTACCAGGTTTTTATTGATCGTTGCCAGTATTTGGGCAAAACACACTTGATTGCATGTGTTATTAAAATGATACTCTAATGACTACTGAATTTTTTGTTCCTTGTACATTACAGAACCTTTTAATCTCCTCTCCGAGTAAGGTATCTGTGCGTTTTTTAACTTTGTCTTTTTGTTTTGCTGTCAATGTTGTAATTATTGGAACTGATATATTCATTATAGTACACCTTTTTCTCTTGTTGTCCTTCATTTGGTTTGCCAAAATGCGCTTGTCTGTCGGGTTGTAAAAGTTTTAGAGGAGTTTGCCACAATCGTTCTAATTTACCTTAACCTCTTGAAGCTACTGTCACAACTCACAAATCTCCAGTAGATGACTGGCCTTGAGTAGGCATTAATAGGCTTTTTTTGTGAGTACTTCTAAGTTTTCATACAGCAATAGCAAAACAAAACACCCTAATATGGTGCTGCAACACCATTAGGGAAGCAGCTGTTTGTCTCTAGTTATATTGTAATTCAGTGCTTTTGTTTTCATTGTTGTTGTCTTTGTCATCGTCGACGATGTTGTTTTGTGGAAGAGATACACCTAGTGTAGCAATGTACAAGCGATGTAGCAATGCACATTTTTTGCCATAGAAACGGCATTAGTTACCAGCAGTATCTCGAGTGCATTTGGGCATTGTTCTTGCTGGTCTTTGATGTAAGGTGTCGCACCCCCTGTACTCTGCTATACCAGGTAATGGATGCATGATTTGCATATCCGATGAGCAGAGCGCTTAGACGCTGTTGCACTCACAAGTCACTGACCAATCGGTGTATGGAAACAGAGTCAAATATTAATCAAAATCTCATTTTATTTCAAATGTTGCAGTAGAAGATGTTAGCAGAGAAGTTCATAACATGTTCTCAAAATGCTTGGCAAGTGCTTGGGAAATGCTTACTTAGCAATATTAGTTAAAGTTTTAGTAAAGAATGTATAATGGATGTATCAGTTCCAAGAATTACAACATTGACAGCAAAACAAAAAGACAAAGTTAAAAAACGCACAGATACCTTACTCGGAGAGGATATTAAAAAGTTCTGGAATGTACAAGCAACTAAAAATTCAGTAGTCATTTGAGTATCATTTTAATAACACATGCAATCAAGTATGTTTTGCCCAAATACTGGCAACGATCAATAGAAACCTGGTACAAAAGAGCGGAGTGATGAGAGTGGCTATCAAAGAGTCAGCAGAAATATTTATTTAGTACAGTTTCTATTCTTATCTAAGTAAGAGCACAATGTCCAGTGTTTGGTGTAAGTACACTTCAAGATAGTGTGCGCAACAGAATCTGACAAGCTTGTTCACAAAAATGTCAGTTTTAAGTTGTTGCATTTGATTAGTTCTTAAAAGATTTAATAGAGGCCCAATCTAGCTATGCTGAGTGTGAGAGAAAAGATTTTACATCATTAATAAGAAATAAAAGAACAGTTAATAGAGACATTTCAAGGGGTGAAACTGCATTTTTCAATTTAGTAGAGAAATTTATTCTACAAAAACATCCAGGTTTGCGAAATGATTAATGAATTTCCAAGGTTTTCAACAGAGATATTCACTGATCACAGCTTACTGCAAAAATCTTGGTGCTTATGTAACTCATATAGTTATTTATGGCTTTAAATCTAGGTTGAAATCAATCAAATTTACCACCACTTAACTAGACATGAAAGAACAATTAAATAGCTTGTCCTAGAATCATGAGACATCCTACAACAAGTCAGGTCAATTAAAGGTTGCCTTTCCTTAACTAAAGTCACATGTGTCAGTTACTATGACAACTTAATTAATTAAAACATTCATGTTAATTTATTACATTTGCTGCATCTGTAAAAAATTCACAACAACATACAATTGTTGATGATGTCATCTTTAAATAGTCAATTTTGTTTATTGCACAAAGTAAACTCTATAATTACAGTAAATTTAATATGGTACCAGAGGCTACAAATTAGTTTGATTACAAAGGTATTTATATTTAGAATGCCTCAATACTTCTAGGTACTGATATTATCTGATAATTTACCCCTCTGCTTACTTTAATCTGATAATAAATTTACAATCTCAATTCTATCCGAGGTGTATAACTTTGTGCTATACCATGCACACCTAGTTACATTCACCATGATTTTTGAGTTCCTCATCAAATGATCGTCTTAAATATAAAACTTCCTTGCTTTCAGCAAAAATTAAATCTCTTGCAATAGCACTAAGAGTCACCATAAAAAACTGTGTCAGCAGGCTTCTCTCTCCATAGTCCATTATTTGGTAAATTTTGTTTAGTAGTATACGAGTAACTTACACAAACATGAAACAAAACAAATTTTTAAAAAAGTGGCAAGCCTAATAAACTATCGCATGCTAACAATTCATAAATAATGTTGGAAGCGCTGAAATAAACTTATATCATTTATTGATCACTTGAAGGCTACACTCATTTAAAATAACTTGTCTTGACACAACGTGTGCAGCTACTGTTTTATAGCGATTTCTAAAAAACTGGCCCATACTTCTTGCAAACTGTTTTCTATCACCCTCGCTTTAGCACATGTATCGCATCAAAACCAGAACCGTACACAAACATAAAAAAATATTCAACTTGTAAAAAGTGGAACCCTAGTCTCCCTTCGCATGCTAATAATCCATAAACAATTTATTCATAAAAGCCGAAATCATTTTTAATAAATTGATTTCTGAACCCATATAAAATGAATTGTCCAGATATAATTTGTACAGCTGCTTTTTTATAGAAATTTCTAAATAACTGGCCCTTATTTGTTGTAAATTGTTTTTCTAAAACTCATGCTTTAGCAAATGTATCACTTCAAAACCAGAGTGATAATGTGTTCTTTGTCACTATCTTGCTATCACCAAGTTATCAATCTAAACGTTTTGCTGGTATTCATTATTGTAACCACATCATCAGTTTTACAGATGGTGGAGACCGTGGTAACACAAATATTCTTTTAAAAATCATCAAACACCCGGTGGCACATAAATTTGACTTGGTCGTCTAAAAAAAACTAATTCATTTTCCTCAAATTAAAAATTTTGAAAACATGCCAAGCCAGAAACTAGAACAAATGAGACAAAGGGAATAGTTTTAAAAATATGGTACAGGCAAATGAGGGTCTGAAATTAGCAAAACAAAAACTTGCACCTTTAACTTTTTACACAAAATATTATATTGATGTGAGGTCGGAAGACTAGAAGATGAAGAGTCGTAATGAAATATTTGTTTTAGTCAGACTGAAGTATTGCAGAAAGCTTGCATCAAACCTGATGAAGGTGCAACGGTTTGCACAATGTTTATGTAATCTCAAGATAGGCATATATAATGGCAAAACTTTGAGTTCTTTTTTCTAATAAAAATTTAAAAGATTTCTTTCCACTTTTTATCGACCCTTTCCTTAGCAGTTGGCCACTACCATCAGAAAGCTTATAATCACTCATCGACATTGAGTCCCGACATTTCATTCCTAACGGATTTCTCCACTATTAACGAAGGCCCAATATCCAAATTCATTTGCTTTTTAACGCAGTTTGATCGCTACTTTGTGTCTGCTAGTTTTATACTGACCAGATTAACCCACAGCCAATTTTCCACTTCTGAGTTTTTAATAATGAACTAAAATTAACCCTGCCAGAAAATTAGGTATTTTTAGGCAGTGGCTCTCTACCATTGGCTAACTGAACAATCTCACAAAAGAGAACAAACTACGTACAGCTGTCTTTATATACTTTAGAGTGAACTTACACAAAATTTGAGATGATTTTATTTGAACGTAACCACATTTTTTATTATTTTATTTTGCTTTCATCGTTTGATGTGATCTTTCTGCCAGGATTTTAAGGGTTAAAATTAGAAAAACTATGGTTTACCTAGTTGCAAAGAAACTTATAGAAATGAGAGGCATCACGCTGCAACTTCAACGCAATAACCAAAATCAACTATCACAATGATGACAACTAGTGATGTCTATTTGCTCCGGCTTTTCTTTTGAACATTTCAATTGCGTCCAAGTTTTGTAAATTGTAATCTCGGAACATTCTGGCGGTCAGATCAGATCACCTCAAAAATCAAAAACATTTGCAAATGATTAATAAATAGCAATATTTTTTAATGACATTAAAAAATACTTTGAGAAAATTATTCCTCAGGTGATGAATATAGACATTATGTGTTTAAATGTTTGGTGACTCTGGTCATAAAATAATTATCCTAGTAACATCTTTGAAGTTTATGTAGGAAGGAAAAATTAAAAGTTAATGCTTGACTTAAAAGATAATGCTTGATTATCTTTAGATTACATCAACATTGCAAAATTCGTTGCATCTTCAACAGGCTTAGAGTAAACTTTCAACAATCCTTGAGCAAAGTTTAAAAATATATTTCATCATGATTCTTAATCACTTAGTCTTCAGACCTGGTATCAGTGTAATATTTTGCGTAAAAATTCAAATGCACCAGTTGAGTTTCACTGACTTCAGACTCTCATAAGCCTGTACCAATTTTTCTAAACTATTCTCTTTCTCATTTGCTCTAGCTTTTGGCTTAGCGTGTTGACCAACTTTAATCTAAAGAAATTGAATTAATTTGGTTTTTAGACGACCGCATAAAAATAAGTGCCACAATATGTTTGGTGTTTTCAAAAAGAGTAATTGCGTAACTATGGTCTCACCATCTGTAGAACTGCTGATGTGGTTACAATAATGGATACCAGCAAAATTTTTAGACTGATAAGTTGGTGATAGTACAAATAGTGACAAAGAACACATTATCACTCTGGTTTTGAAGGAATACATTTGTGACCTCTCGCGTGAAAATTGACAAAAAGTTGGCATTCATTATTGTTAGTAATGGAGCTTTGAAGTTTGCGTTAAATTTATTGAAAAGCACATGGCTACTTTGTTTATCCTTTTACCCTAGACAAATCAGAGTGTAAGGAATTCTTTTCCAAGGTCAAAATTTAATTTCACTAGCTTCTTTTGCCAAAAATTTTTGATCGAAGTTGTTGCTATGCGATCGTGGCGTCATCAAAATGGCGACTCGTGAAGATTCTAAAACTTCGAAAAACTTTTTTAATCTGGATGACTCTGAGGAACTTGGCACAATGCTCGATGAACTTGTTGCTGACTATGGAGAAACAATGTTTAGAGATCCAGATTTTCATGTTACTGATTACCTGCAAGCTTGGATGCCCAAATTTATTGACGATGAAGAAGACGATGTTGAACCTACCGAAAGATTAACTGTTAGTCACTCAAATAGTATTCTGGTTAATGACTCAGAATCCCCTGCTGCCAGCTTACCAACTCATCCTATGGTGTCTAATGAACCTATTAGCTTCAGTGGGACTGCATCAACAAGTTTGACAGAACCCTGATTTCCAGCCAGCTGACTTACAATAAAGGGGTTTCAAAGACAGAGTTAAATTTGGTTATCATGGGCTGAATTTCTACTTGTGTGGATGATGGGAACACCAAAAAACCTTTCAAACATAAGGAGAAGATTATAAAAAGGGCAAGATGCTACTTTAAATATCATGGTGAGTCTTATTGAATTTTTTTCTGATATCCTCTGTTTATTTTTTAGTAATAGTGTGGGTGTAGTAGCCTACTAGTTGCTGGCCAAGTGTATGCCTCCCTTAGACACATAAAATGACATCACACAATATATGACTCAGTCAGTGATCAGTCGTGCTCACTGGCTTGAGTTAGGTGTGTCTTCACTCATAATTGATTGCCAGTTGCCACATGACTTATTCAATATGTCAATGCTTGTGTGTTGATTTTTTGCCTGCTGACATTAACCCTGTAGCATGAACAATTATTCTCTTGGTCACACGATCACTAGGCCACTAAGACTATTACTCATAAAGGTATCTCAGAGTCAGAATCCGTGGCCAATCACCGCATTAGCTCATTCTTTAAATTTTCCCAATCGAAATACGTTCCACTCTGGTTGTTTTTTTTTCAAACACTGTTGTGTGCGGGAAATTTTTCCTCTTTTTAATTTTTAGCAAGAACAGTAGATTCAAGGCACTGAAAGCAGCCTATGAGTCGAATCCTGGACTCCCAAAGACTTATTTTACATAGGTGGGGCTCACAGGTCAATTTCACAGGAAGAATCTCAGAGGATTGTTGACTTTCTCAATAACATGAATAGCTATTATGAAACCTCAATTACTTACAAAGCTTTTTCCAGAACTTTTGATGAGGAGTGTATGTGTATCACACACCTCCCAAATATTTAATATCATGCAAGGCAGTGCTTGTAAATTAATTTATTATGTATAACTGATCGACTCATTACCTAAACTATGCTAATACTACATAGAGCCTAAGCTTTATCTTAGTTGATTAGGAATGATGAAAGCCTGAGGCCATTAAATTTAAATTTTAGACCCGCGGGTTTCTTAGCTATTTGGAGCACACCTTTAATGGGTGATATTGTTGAGATTTAAGGTGATCTCTGTTTGCTAGGTTTCCTTGTGTGTCTATGTTAAAAGATGAGGCTGTATTTGCTTGCTTAAAAATTAAACCATTCTCATTTTTTCCTGAATAGTTGATTTTCTTGGGAAAACTTAAAATTTTTTTTCTTATTTTTTGTTACACTGATTGTTTCTTGCAAACTTGTTTCATTTCCATTTTAATGAACATATGTGAAGTTAAGCACTCAAGATAAATTTACTGTGTAATAAAATATTACCAATTATACCATTGAAAAATATTTGTTCTCTTACTGAAAAGCTGTGGAAATTAGGTATAAGAAAGACTATCTTAAAAAAAAAATTGCAGGGGAGTTCCCCCACACCCCCTTTACCGAGAGGGAAGCTGGAGCGCCCACTCTCCCCGCACCGCTATGCAACTTGGGCGTGCCGCTGGCCCGAGAATCGTCTCGCCTACCTGTCATCATAGAGTACCCCCATAACAACCCTTACACTTCAAACACTGCTTACTTACTCTATAGACCAAGTTTCACCTCAGTCAGTAAAATAAAAATGGCCGTATTCAAGGAGAACCTAACGTAAACAACCTATTTCTGTGCGTCGCGTCTTTATTCGCAATTTTCTTCGTTTCAGATTTTGAGAGTTTTGGCTGACGTGCCTTCCGAAAATTCGCAACATCTCATGAACTACGTAAGCTAACTCAAAACTCAAAATGCTTTAAATTTGCTACAAAATTCTGCATATGGCTGTGTTACTAACTCAAAATCTGAAAATCCTTTTTTGGTTGATTTTCATATAAGACACATTTGCTAGGGCATGAGTTATAGAAATACAATTTACAGCAAATAAGGGCCAGTTATTTAGAAATTGCTGTAAAAAAGCAGCTGTACACATTATATCCGGACAATTCATTTTATATGAGTTTAGAAATTAATTTATCCTAAAATGATATCAGTTTTTTAATGAATAGATTGTTTATGGATTATTAGCATGTAAAGGCAGATTGGGGTTCCAATTTTTACAAGTTTAATATGTTTTCATGTTTGTGGACGCATATTGATGACAAAATTTAATAAATAAGTGACCATGGAAAAGCCTTCTGACACTGTTCTACATGATGAATTCGACTACTATTTCAAGAGACTTCCTGCTGAAAGAGAGAAAAGTTTTCCATTTAAAGGGATCAGTTGATGAGCAACTCAAAAAGTGTAGTGAATGTGATAGTGCATAGTATAGCACAGAAATTTTACACTTTTGATAAGATTGAGTTTATAAATTTATTATCAAAATAAAGTAAGCAGAGTTGGCAATAATCAAATGTTCATAAGTTTTTAATACTAAACTGAGCTAACTGAAAACAGCAACTTGGTAATTACTAGCTTGTATTGAGCTTAACAGTATTGAGGTATTTTAGCTGTAAAAAACTTTGTAATCAAATCAATTTGTAGTCATTGGTCACCATGTTGTATTTACTGCAACTATATAATTTACTTTGTGCAAAAAACAAAGTTGATTATTTAAAGATGACGGCATCAACAATCGTATGTTGCTGTGGAATTTTACAGTGGCAGCGAATGTATTAAAATCTTATGTTCTCATAGTAACTGAAACATGCGACTATATAGTTAAGGAAAGACAAATTTAAGAGGACATGACTGGTCTTAAGTTGTCTGGTGATTATAACGTGAGCTGATTTATTATTTCCTTCATGTCAGGGTGTCTGGTACTGAAGTTGATTGATTGGAACATAAATTTTAACTCACTAATAATTAGATAAGTTACATAAGCACCAACAACTTTGCTTGATGTAAGATGTGTTCTCTAAATATTTCTGTTGACAACCTGGGAAAGTCATTAAAAGTTTAGCAAATTTTAATATTCCTTTAAAACGAATTGCTATACTTAATTGAAAATAACAGTTTTACATGTTAGAGTAGCTCTATCCATTGTTTCGGTATTTTGTATTAACTATAATATAATTAATACATTATATTATAAGGACGTTTTCCTCACACTCAGCAGAGCTAAGGTTTGCTTGTAAAACTTTTTCTACAGACTACCAAAAACCGCAGTTGCTATAACTAGCATTTTTCCTAGCAAACTTTACAGATACTATTGCGCACACGATCTTGTAGGACACTTATACTAAAGAGGAAGCATTACCCTTGCTTAGATGATTAATTTGAACTGTAATAAAATGAGTTATCTGCTCACTCTGTAATGTTCTGGCAAAATAAAAAAGAAGATAAATCATACATTTTTAGAGTTACACCGTTTGTGTACAATTTTTATTGCATTTGCATGAATCTTCACCCTAAACTAAACTAATATTTTTAGGTAAAACTTGACTAAGCACTTGCTGAGTATTTTGTGAACAGTTCATGAGCTTCTCTTTGAATATCTTCTACCACAACATTCTAAATAATATAGGAATGGGATTATTCGTTTGCTAGGTTTTCATACAGAAATATTTCAGTGACATCTGACGCAACAGTGTCTAAGCGCTATGCTTGTTGGACATGCAGATCATGCTTCTTATGCTTGTATGGCACTGATTACAGACTTGATGACAGGAATACTTCAAAATGGCTAGTAAAACTTAGTATCCTCTACATATTTTAGAGAACAAAACTCATTCACTCCCAAAGCACCAACATAAGTCAGCCATTAGACAGGTTCTAACTTTGTACCCTCCCTTGAGACTGTCAACCTGTACAAACAAATAATTAAAAAGATGCATCAGAATGTTGATGATTGGTCATAAAGTTCCTTCCTTGTTTTACAATAATTATTATCATTAAAGTTACATGTATGTCATTTCATTTTATCTAAGATGATGGAGGGCTGAAGCCTATTCAACACCTTGGAAAAATCTAGGCATAGATTTTGTACATATTTTGATTTTTGATTGTCAAAAAGTTTAGTGCCACGCCGTCCATCATTAAGGCAACTTCTATGACACAAATATTGGTGCATCGCATGAGTGTTGCATTTTTTAAAACAAATTTCTTTACTAAATTAACATGTGCAGTCTTATCCATTAAGAGGTGTAAGAACTGAAGTACAAAAAATCCAATATATTTTGTATTTCTTATTATTGATATAAAACATTTTCTATCATGCTCAGCAGAGCTAAGTTGTGCCTCTACCAAAGTTTCTACAAACTAATAAAAGAACACATTTTCTAACTAGCATTTTCTCAACCGAACTCATCAGATGCTATTGCACACACTATGTTGAAGGGTACTCACACTAAACACTAAACATTGCCCTCCCTTAGATGATTAATTTGAACTGTACTAAAGTGAGTTGTCTGCTCACTCTGTGATGTTATGGCAAAATAAATAAGAAAATAATTCAGTCTCAGAAAACAAGTTGTTTATTGACTACGCTTGAATTTTTTACAAAAAGTTTAACTATTATTGCTAAGTAAACATTTTCCAAGAACTTACCAAGCATTTTGTAGAAAGTCCATAAACTTCTCTATTAATATCTTCCACTAAAATATTTGAACAAAATAAGAATAATCAGTTGCTACCTGTTCATACAGCAATAGCTCAGCAAACCCTGTGTGCCACAGTGTCTAAACGCTACACTTGTTGGACACGCAAATCATATTCTCACCTGCTATAGCAGAGTGATGAGTATGCAACACATTATGTCAAAGTAAAGCAAGACCTATGCCTGTCACTAAGGCTGCTTTAATGATGCAAAAGATGACATATCACCCTGAATGTTTTGCTTACAAACATCACGAAACTATAAAAGAATGAGAGCATAGTTTGCTGTTTCTATGATGAAACTGCAGCACCGTATGGTAGTGTGTCGCTTGTATGATTATTTGTTTTATAATGATAAAAAACACTAAAGAATTAGTGCTTTAATCAATTCTGATAATGAAGTTTTAGATATAAAAAGTTAAGATGTAAGTTGAAAGATTAGTGAAAGCTGTGAAAAAGCTTTTATGAACAATTTCATTTAAACATTGCTTGCTACTGCAAAAATCTTGAATTTAATATTATGTTAATATAGTTTTTTGCATTTTATTTGCAAAAATTCAAAGGAAGTCAACTAAATTTAAAATTAATAGAATAAGCTGTCAAAAAATATAGTTCAACAAAATTTCCAAAGTTAAAAATAAATAAAAAGTATGCAACAGGAGGCATGCAGCATCTAGCTTAAAACTTCTGAGAGTAAAAAATTTATGTGAATTTTTCTGAGTTATTAAAATTAAATTACAAATAACATTATAAAAGCAAACATCATTAAAGTTTAGTTCAGAATATTAACCGTCAGGCAATTATGATTTTATCTTTTACTTAGTTCTATTAGAAGATTTAGAATGTATGAACTGCAATGGGCCAAAATACAAATATCACCTTTTTATTAATAAGCAATATAATCCTTTTTAAAGAATCAATTTTAATTTTTTCAATGAGGGTAGTAAAATATTAAGAAATTCTTTGGCTTGGTTTAAGTAATTCTAGCCAAGCAGACAATTTTTTGGACTTAGAATCAGTATGCATGCCTCGTGAGTGAGTAAAGCGCCATAAACACTAGCCAATAGAGACCTTCATGTGCACTGACATATCATTAGAGAACTGTATAAACATTAGCCAATAATTAGAAAGTTGCATGAACATTAGTCAATAATTAGAGAGCCGCATGCACACTAACCAACATAGACAGTAGTACCGATTGAAACATTTCAGCTTGCTGTAACTATAGCCAATGGATGATTTACTGGACTTGAGATCAGTTTGCGTGTTTTGTGAGTACCATGAAATTTAGCAAATAATTAGAGAGCTGCTTGAAAACTGGCCGATAACTAGAGAGCTGCATGAACACTGGTCCATAATTAAAAAGCTACATGAACACTGGCCAATAGTTAGAGAGCTGCATGAACACTGGCCGATAGTTAGAGAGCTGCATGAACACTGGCCAATAATTAGAGAACTGCATGAACACTGGCCAATAGTTAGAGAGCTGCATGAAGACTGGTTAATAGTTAGAGAGCTGCATGAATACTGGCCATTAATTAGAGAGCTGCATTAACACTGGCCAATAAATAGAGAGCTGTGTGAACACTGGCCAATAACTAGAGAGCTGCATGAACACTGGCCGATAATTAAAGAAGTGCATGAAAAACGGCCAATAATTAAATAGCTGCATGAAAACTGGCCAATAACTAAAGAGCTGCATGAAGACGGCCCAATAATTAGAGAGCTGCATGAAAACTGGCCAACATCGACAGTAGTAGCATATTTAACATTTTTTCAGCTTGGTCCAAGTAACTCTAGCTAATGGATGTTTTAGTGGGCTCACAATCACTATGCGTGTCTTGTGAGCAACATGAACACTAGCCAATCATTCGAGTGTTGCATAGACACTAGCCAATTATTACAGCGCTGCTTAAACACTAGCCAATCATTATAGTGTTGCATGGGCACTATCCAACCATTAGAGAGCTGTATGAACCCAAAAAATAGCCATGGAGTTGCATGACTTGTTCAATTTACAAAAAAAAATTTACTCGTGGCAACTGAACAGAAATAAATTGGCGGACATTTTCTTCTTGTGCACAACACAGTAGCACGTGCTAAAAACAATAACAATGACGACTATTTTTGCCGATACTGCTGATAATTCAATTCCATGGTGCTAAAGTACTTTGTTGCAACGCCTTTTGCAGACTCAATGAGAAAAACAGCGAAACACTGGTTGATGACCACCATTAAGTTCTCCAAGTCATACAAATATCATCACTACTGTCTTCTAATCTGGCAGTTTTAGCAAAACTAACTATATACAATGCATTACCAGCAAACGTATGGTGGCATGTTTGCTAGAATAGTTATAACAAGCACTATAAGATTTCAAAAACAGAATGGTAAAGAATCTAAAACTCAAAGTTCTTTCACAACAGAAAAGCATAAAGTTATTATGGAAAGTAAAATATAATTTTGTCATGCATCTGCAGTATGAAACAATACAAAAATATGCATAATTGTTTCATATTGTTTTTTTATCTTACATATTCAATTAAACCGATCAGAAAAAATGCTTATGGGTTCATTTGAACCAATCGGCTGCCCAGTTTTTAATCATTTGAACTGGTCAATAACTGTTATGGTTGTAAAAAGGAGGAAAACCATGATGGCCTGCGGCTTTATAAGATATGGTAATTATAAAAGCAGAGAGAGAAAGAAAGAGTCAATAAATGAATTAAGGAGTGTAAAATCTAATAGGTACATATGCAGAATGGGTAATAATGAAGGTGTAATTAGTATTTTTAAAGCATTTTATTGTCGAGTAACCAATTAAACCCTCAGTACTTAGATTGGGAGTCGTCATCACACATCTACTTGCATCTATGATTTTATGAATATATCCAACACTTACTATAGCGATCTTTTCACCACTACGACACAAAATCCAAAAATGCATTTGAATAAGGTTGAAACAATATCCATCAAAATCTACATGTTGAAGTGCCATATTATCCATACCACAAGACAAACTATATCATAAGGTACAGTCTCTTTTTCATGGTCTTTTTTGTACCTAACCAATATATAAGCTGAACCAAATTGAAAACATGCATAAAAAAGATGAGCAAGGAGAAACTGTGAGCTTAGTAAATTTGATTGAATAAATATTTTACTTTTCCAACATTCCGCTCAACAATCCGTGATCCTCTTTATCAATAACCGAGTCAGACTTGCTGGCCAGTGAAAGCTCAACACTAACACCGGCATTCTCCAAAACTTTTACAATAGATGCTAGCTTTATCTTGGTTTATATAATCAAAATCAGCCTGCATATGATGGCATTACTTGCCTGTTTCTGCTTCCCAATTTACACTCAGCCTCATAAGCATTTTGCTTCACTGATACCATTTTAGTGGCTTTAATAAGTAATCAGCATTTAGCAGCATGTCTCCACTGTATGCTTAGCCATACTTTTAGACATTCAATCAGGAAATGGCAAAGAAGAGTGACCGTAGTCCACTCGCTGAAAGCGCACAACAAGTTTCAGAACTCTGACAACACACAGATCGAGCTGTATTAAATTACACACAATTAATTTTTTAGCAAATCACAAGCTTTCGAATGCGTCTTATGCCATTAAAAATATGGCAAATTTCATAAAGTACCAAAAGCAGTTTCAACAAATTCAAGAAATTTTGAATCTGTTTTCCATGTAAGTTTTAGATTTTTACATATTTTTAGTTATAAGACTTTTCTCTCATTTGTATGAACAATATAAATGTATAAATACATATTTTTTCTCATTTCTCAATTTCTCACTTACATGTAGATCTTTCAGCTTTTTTATAATTTTCACCATTCTTTTTCTCTAATCATTGCTGCAATGGCCTTTCTTGTTAAACTAGTTCCTTTTGATCAAGTAAAATTGCGCAAATTCAAATTTGCTGTCAGAAATAATTATATTATTCATGTTACCAGCCAGCAAGCTCAATGTGAATGTTGAAAAAAAGTGCATATGTGTAGAATGTAAGTCAGATTGCTGCTACAATTATTCTATCGGCATATTTATCCTGTAGCAAATTAAGCAAAAATGAAATTAAATTTTTAATTTAGCTAAAACTTAGTCACCAAAACTATCCTGCTGAATTATTTTAGGTGATCACGCTTGAAGTAGTAATCTCATTCCTTAATCGGAAATGCTTAAAATGTTTCTATCAGTGAAAGAGCCAAATATATCTGATAATTTTAATGACATAATAATAATGGATGATGTATTACTGAAGGAATAATTTTAATTTCATGACTTTAGTGGAATCTCCAAGGAAGTCTGGAATTATTGAAAAAACGAAAAAAATGGATAACAGCAATAACAATAACTTTTAAAATCTTTCCATTGCAGTTTACGCATATCTAGCAATATTGTTTCCTAAAGCCCATTTTTCTTTTTTGTAACAATTGTGCTTAATACATGCATGAGAGATCTCAAGAAATTAACATGGAGTGCTACTATAACAACATTCTACAGGCTTCCTCAATTGGTACAGAAACGTCAAATCATAAAAAGTACACTGGTAATGGTAATGAATGGTGAGTACCATTTATAGCATAAACTTAACTAAACTAAGAGTTCAGACAGACATAAACAGACACCTTCATTTAAATTAAAATGGCAAGTGTTTATTATTTTGATTAAAAATAACTTTTGGTGTAAAACCTTTTTATTATCTAACAATGCTGAGCATTTAACTAGTGGAGTTATAAACTGATAGCAAGTCTGTGGTACATTGTTAAACTTTTTTGATACTAAATACTTCAGAAACAACCGCTGAGTATGAGTTTAAAAATGATTGTTCACATGTTAGTTTAGCCGATACACTTTGCCACGCATATTTAGAAATAATGCTTTAAGTTCTCGTCTCTCAAAAAACTACCCTATAAGATTTTTTACAGCTGACCTAATTTTGTGTCAAGAGGTTTCAGTCTTATGTGAGATTTATGTTTGCATAATAGCTTAGTTGGTCAAAAAACAGGTTTCTTTCAATTTTATATCTCGCTGGTAGAGAGCTTTCATCAAGGTGGTGATCACACAAGCCCCGAGCAATATAAAACATCCAATGGTACAGCACATTTGTGTCACAAGTATTTTGAGCATTGTATATAAAAACAATTATTTCTCTAAATTTAAAAAAAGTTTTAAGATACAGTTTATTGAGTATAATATGGCAGATGTACGCCTGTAACTAGTACATATCAAAATGTGTTATAAGCACATATGATTGCATAAGTGTGGCAAATATTCTTCAACGCTTGGTACAGCATGCAGCTAATCTGAATCTTTAGAGCAAACAGTGCATGCAATTAAGTTGTTTTCTGTATATTCATGACAAGGATAAAGCCCTCTATAGCAGCCTCCAGCTTGCAAAAATGTTAGCTTCAGACCATTGGAATCGTTGTGGCCCTCGTAATAGTCTGGTTCTTTGTCCACACAGTAATTTTTTGAAGAGAAGAAAACTTCATTCTGCAATGCTGTAAAAATGGCAACTGATTATCAAAGATGGATACTAAGTACTTATGTGGAAATAGAGCAAAAAAATATATGACTCTTCTATGCCATATTTTATAAAATTAATCATCTATTTTTAACCTTGCAGATTTTGTCGATAAAAAATATGCAGGATATTTGATGTTTCACTTTATTTTACATCAATTCGCACCTATATTTTAAAATATATAACAAATTGCATTTTCATATTATTACACGAGTCAACACTATTTCACTATTACAGAACCTATTAGGATATTTCTAGCTAGATAGTTCCTGCTCTCAACCTGTTACTTCAAATTAAGAAGAAGCTAGATAAAAAAGACATTAGGTCACATGACTTGTGCTAAACCAATCAAATTTTGTGTTCTCAGAGAGTAGCCAAAATTGGATTATTTGCCTTTTGTGAACTTTGCTTATTTTAAGGCATGTTCATGTGATCAAAGCATAATTTGTGATGAAATACTCATTTGCATCACAATTTATAAGTATTATTGGAATATTTAGTTGCTGATTCAGTTGTTTATTACTCTGTGTGTTTATAACAAAGTCGGCTTGCTGTATTCTGCTATCTCATCTTGAATTCTGCTTAAAATTTTAACCTTTTTTAAAAGAGATTGTTTTTTAGTGAATTGATGTAATGAAGACTTACCTGAAGTTGCCATAAGGTAGCCATTATATTATTTGTGCCATCCACTTAAGCAGTTAACTCTTCCTGGTAAAGTTATCTAGTAAATAGATACAGAGTTTTAAAAGTTTTATACAGCAATAATACTTTTAGACTGTCGAGAGAAACTTCAGTAAATAGCACTTGAAAAATGCACATAATTGAATACAACGTACAAAAAGCATCACATAATTCATGTTGCTTTATTATTGTTACAGTTTTTATTTTATATATCACTTAGAAAACATTTGCTAAAATAGTTTCATTTTGTAAGAATATGTCTAAAAACTAATTTTACAGTTGATTGGAGTTGTTTTCTCTATTAATATTAGATTTGTAACTCCAAGTTCTACAAAAGCCTAAAGTACAATAGAATGAAACAGTTGTAACTAATTGCGGTAATTATGATTAGTATTATAGTCAATTAGAAGACTTAAACTAAGTTATTTAAAATTCGTCTTTGGGTTGCGTTCTGAATATTTATGTAGCGTTTTAAGTGTAAACAATGTGCATAATAAAACGTTTTGTTAAGTGAATATTCTGGCCAAATGGGAAACCTTCTTGCTGTCATCCCCTCCCCTTTACTGGCTCATACTCAGAGGAAGCAATCTGAAAACACCTGCTGTTAATCAGTGTTTTTTATGTCGACTAACCAAACATTAATTTAATTCAAGCATGAGAGTGTTGTTACTGATTAATGTAATAATATGCATAGCTCTAAAACGATGATGAATTTATCCAGCTATTTGGAGACGTATAAACGAATTAAATGATATTGTTTACTAAATTTAGCCTATATCTATATATGATTCAACCAACCATGATTTATCTACAAAAATACCTTGTGTTCACAGTATATGTAGAACCTTTTAGTAAAGTACAGGCACAGGCAATGATAAAGTTTAATGAATCTAGTATAAATAATTGACCCTGAATGACAAATTCAGTTCAGACATTGCTAGAATATTTTATATTTTAAAAGTCTAAAAATGCATAAAAAAGAGATATTATTGAAGGCAATAAAACCGATGTTAGTGAAGATTGTCCTATATCTATCCTGGCAATGATTTTGCTTCATTCCAATATATAACTATAAAATTTGATGTGCCTAGTCATTGCATATGCAAAGTTTAAATGGCATTAACCTATGCAGCAGCTGTCCTAAACAATTGTGCGCAATCATTGTACACATTACCAAACAATTTATCGTAACTCTAGCTTTTTTAAGTTTTGAGCAATTAAGCTTGTCCATTTCAGTCAGTTATAAGAAAGTTAATGATTCGAATGACCTAAGGATTTGAGGATTCTGCATACATGTAACAGTCCATTTAACAACATTATGTTAAGTTTTTTAGGTGGTTATGGTCAAATAAGATATTTAGTTATATGGCATATTTAGTTAAGGCATTTTAAAAGTATTTCAGCTGGCAAACAACATCATTGAAATTCATTTATCAACTCAATAGATATCTCTGTGGTTTGCAAACAGTTAATCATATTACTGGTATTTCAAGAATGTGAGAACGCATCGCAGGAAAAAATTATTCATGAAGTTATATTTCGCAAAAATTGTCTTTTCATGCATTTTCGCAGACCATTGTAGTTTCAGAGGAACTCATATGTTAAAATAATCGTATTCGACTTTAACCAGAAAGAAGTTTTCACATGCATATAGCACGTGTTTAACTTTTTATTGATTTTTTTTGTTATTTATGTAAACGCATCAGCATATAAAATCATATACAAGACCTAATTTCCAAATCAGAATCATCATTGTCGATGTCTTCAACCTAAGTATTAAAATTTGTTGGAGGTTATTTCACAGTAGAAAACTGAGAGAGCAGCTTTTGAGTTATACTGCATTCTAAAGGAATTGTGACAACCTTAAATAATTTTAGAAAGAATTGCGATGCATTGGCAATGGGTGCTACTGAAAACCCCGGCCATGGTTTCAAAAGATTTTAGAACTCAGCTTTGTTTACTGATGATGCCTGACTCATAGCACTGAATTTTAGTTAGTAGTTATTTTCCTTTTGTTAAAAAGCCAACAACTCTAATTGATGTATTTGCAGATTTTAACTATTCACAGAATTGTCTGTTCATGAATTTGCTAATGGTCAATTTCATCAAATAATATCATTTTGTAGGGTGTAGTCAGCTGTAACTTGTTAAGGTCCATATTTGCCAAGTTTCCCGGTTTGGCCGAGACCCTCCAGTCTTTCAAGTCAGTTTCCCTTTGCACAAAATCTCTTGTTTTCCACCAGTTTTTTCAATAAAAGTAGTGGTTTAATATTTTTACTTGTCGTTTTTCCTTTGTTGACTAATTGCGAGCCCTCATCACCATACAAAGTTAGCAACAATGAAACGGATGGCTATTAAACCGTATGTTTGCCATAAAACCTGGGCCATTTAGATTTAGCAATATTGATGTCTAACGATTTGCTCTACAGTTTTTCATCAATAAACAAAGATTATACATGGAGCTGTGACATATCATTGGCAAACAACCATGACCTCACATTGATAGTAGAGTACCTAAACATTGACTAAAATTGTGGAAGGGCCTCTGGTGTATGTACCAATAAAAAATAACTTCACAAATAACTCTAGGCTTCAGATTCAACTACTACATTTACCGTCAATCTCACGTTTTTTTTCTCAACTACTTGGCAAGTATATTAAGGTCTATAGTCTCTTCTATCTTGCTATAGTCTTTTTAAACTCGTTATAGTCTGTAATCTATTCAAACTTTTAATAGTCTATGGTCTATTCAAGCTTACTTTAGTCTATAGTTTGGTTTAACTGGCTATAATCTGTAGTCTCATCTAACTTGCTATAATCTATAGTCAACTCTTGCACACAAATGTATATTTCAGAAATGACTGGAAAGTATTAAAGTTTGTAGTTAAAGCGTCAATAGTTGATTAATTTAATGTGGGTTGTTAAGTTGGTTTGTAAACCACAAATGTGGGTTGTTGAGTTTATTTGTAATTCACCACGGTGGGTTGTTAAGTTGGTTTGTAAACCATAATGGTGGGTTGTTGAGTTGGTTTATAAACCACAATGGTGGGTTGTTGAGTTTGTTTGTAAACCACAATTTTGGGTTGTTGAGTTTGTTTGTAAACCACAAATGTGGGTTGTTGAGTTGGTTTGTAAACCAAAGTTGTGGGTTGTTGAGTTGGTTTGGTTTTGAACAAAGACAAAAAATGCTGTGTGATTTTTTTGTTTCACACTCTTTATATATTTTGAAAACTAAACAAATTTATCAACAAATCACCAGCCTCAAAACTTCATATATATATATACATGTATATATATATGTATCCCTTTATGTATATATGTATTTTGTGTATTCAAAAATATATACTTGTATATGTTATCATGTTTATATTTATAAATATATATGTACATATGTAAACAAACATATGACCAAAAACCGTGTTTTTTCAATACAGAAAAACCTCAGACAGGTTTTCCTTTAGGCTGTTCATTTATCTGGAAATCAAATTAAATGTTTTTCCCATTGCTAACTAATAAATGTCTCAAAATGATAAGGCTATGATTTTCTGCTATTAGAAATACCACTTGCTTTTTCTAGTAAATCATGTAATGCCATAAATTTATAGTTCTTGGATAGATAGCCAGTAACTGCTTGCAGGTGCGCGCTAGAGAAATGTCGTAAATAACCATTAATCTCATCTTCGTTAACCAAAATGGTTACTTAATGGCTACTCAAGGTCGGTCATCTACAGGAGATTTTCAAGTTATGACTGTAGCTTCAAGAGGTTAAGGTAAATTAAAAATATTATGTCAAACTCCTTTAGAACTTCTACGACTCGGCAGACAAGCACATTTTGGCAAACGAAATCAAGGACGAGGAAATAAAGAGGGGTACTATAATAAATACAGGAGCTCCAATAATTACAACATTGACAGCAAAATAAAGGACCAAGTTGAAAACACACAGATAGCCTACTCGGAAATTAGATTAAAACGTGATGGCATATACAAGCAACTATAGATTCAGTAGTCATTAGATTATCATGTTTAATAACACAGGCAATCAAATGTAGTTTGCCCAAATACTGGCAACGATCAATAGAAGTCTGGTACAGAAAAGAGCAATGATGAAAATTGCTGAGAACATGTCACAAATGCTCAAACTCCCAGGTCTGTTATAATAGTCCCGAGCCTATAAAAATTTTACTACTAACATATAATTTTGTTAGGAGAGTTGAGAAAAAAATTTTCATAACTTCTCTCTAGAACACACCTACAAGAAGTTTTCAATTCAATACAATTTTCAATACAATTTTCTGGCACATAGTGATATGCTACCAAAAGCAAATAGTAATTCTGAAGACAGACAATTGCATTCTTATATCACTTAAAGAGATTTAGTAATTAGTAATGCAATTAATATTCAACTTGAATTCCAGAAAAATGATGACTTATAGGAAATTTGTAATTAAGGTTTCACTTGTAATGAAAAAACATTGTTTGTGAGCATTTCACAGACATAAATTTCTGCATTGACTTAACAGTTACAAATAGATTCAAATCAATAGAACATATAAAAACTAATCAAGTTCCTTTGCTTGATACTAAAATCAGAAGACTGTTCACTTCCAGCAGGTTAGACACAAACTTTCAGCATTCCTTCAGTCAAGTTTGAAAAAATAACTCATTATGACTCCATATCTCCTTGCTCGCCAAATTACCATCAATTATATAAAATTTTGTGTGACTGGTAAAATGTGCAAGTTTTAGCTTCGCTGACTTTAGACTCAATAACCAAGACTGACTTTTTAAATCTATCCTCTACTTTCCATTTGTTCTACTTTCTGCTTTGGCATGTTTTAAAAAGCTTTGATTCGAAGAAACTGAATTAATTTGTTTTTTAGTTGACAACATAAAATTTATGCGCCGCCATTTGTTTGGTGCTTTTAAAAAGATTATTTGTGACATCAAGGTCTCCACCTCTGTAAAACTGCTGATGTGGTTGCAATTATTGGATACCAAAAAAATATTTAGATTGGTAATCTCTAATTATTGACTAGTATTCACACAGCTCTCTAGTTATTGGCTAGTGGTCTTACAACTCGAAAATTACTTACTACTGTTTATGCAGCTACTTAATTATTAGCTGGTTTTTGGGTGCTTTCTAATTATTAGCTAGTGCTAGTAATGCTTTGCTCACAAGACATCTGTGCTGATTCTAAGTCCAGAAAAATTATCCACTTGGCTAAATTTAAAGAACAAGCTAAAGAATTCCTTAATCTGCTTCCACCGTAAATGAAAAACATCGGGTTGATATTCAAGTAGGTTCTCGCTGCAGACAAACAGAAAGGAAAGATTTGTGTGTTGGCTCATCCTAATCTTAAAGCTGGGCGGTTTTGAGCACCAACAGTATACCGAGACCGCACCTGTTTAAACCGATATCGTACCGCATACCAACATTGAGAGAACAACTCCCAAAAACATATGGCTTGGTTTACATACCAACAAATCTCGCAAAATGAAACAAAAATCGCATGAACTTTTGGGAGTTGTTTTCCACCTACCATTGCTACGCAGCACGCGCCAGCTTAGTCAGAGGAAGGCAACTCCAGCTCCACTTTACTGGAGTACAGGGTCCCGTGTGCTAAGAAAACCCTAGTACAAGAGATGGCATTTGGATTGCACAATCCACCTGTTGGTTTATTCCACCCAATTCTATACTTCAAAGTTGGATATTGTGTATTCTTTATTTTAGACGAGCGTGTAGAAAGCGAGCATAGAATACAGAATCCCAGACACACATAAAATCATGTAGCATTTTGTTGAGAATAAACCCAGCTCTTGAGCAATGAACGACAATTTATTTTATTTATATACAGTATGTAATTACAAACACCGGATATAAAACAACATTCAACTTGACAGCATTGACTGCAATCCTACATAAATTTACAAGTAAATTGTGTGCTTATTAATAACTAAGTAAGCAGCGTGGTTTCTACATCTAATGCAGTGTATCAGAGCATTGCCAAACATCGGGTTTCGATGATGTCTGTGTTAAAACTTCCAAATCTGCATCTTCGGTAGATTTCAATGATTATGTCAGTGATTAAAAACCCCAAATTAGCAGCGTCGGTGTCTTCACCTACCAATGATGACAAAAATCAATTAGAGTAAAAACTACAAACTAACAGAAACATAAAATATAAAGTTGTTCGCGAACAGGAGGATAGTGAACAGCAAATAATAAAATTTTGCAGGCAACAATGTCTATATCAGTAATTGTCATGCTAAAAACTTTAAACAATGTCTATATCATAAAAATTTGTTCTTAAGAGCTTCAAAGAAGTAACGCACATTATTAAAATGATAGATTTTATTAAAGTTCAGGTGGTTAGTTAAAAGCAGACTGGAAACCATACTCTTAATCATAAGGAATTAATTAATACCATTAAAAAGATAATGCAATTGACAAAGCGTATGGTTTGAAATTCATTGTTGACAGTCATAACAAACATGAAAATTTTGAGTTCGAGTCTCAAATAAATAATATTCTCATTGATCTGCTGCCTAACTAGTACTTCCTCTCCATTTTGATTTATAAAAAAATAGTACGAACACTAAAGCGGCAATAACTGGCAAGTCAATGGTCAAGGCTGTCCATCCGATTAGCATCAATCTTTATTGAATAAAAAATAAAAAAAATGATGATCCGCACCCATGCAAGCCATAGATTTAGACAGAGATTAGAATACAAAATCAAATGCCTCCCAGCCATACCAACTAATGCACCGAGTCCCGACACAAACCTAAAGTGTGACCACTCATGGCCTAACATCGAGTATAGTAAGAAAGAATGAAAGCATTTACCTTCCGCAATACTCTCGCCGTCCATTCTAGCATGACGACTCTTCTTCCAGCAAAAGATGGCCCCTGCGACGAAACATCATCTCCATCCACCAATCAATCTGCTCTATTTTGGCGCTACGTTTACAATGTGACAATGGTCGCTCGGTCTATCTGGGTGCCTACCGATACCGCATGAATGTTCACATAATTGTTCGGTATCCTTGGTGCGTAAACAACCAAACCGCACTGCGCGGTTCCATTGTGACATTTTGACCGCTCGATTTTAAAAGCAAGTACCGCAAAAAAACGGTAATACTGACATACCGCCCAGCTTTACATAAATTAAACATTCTAACTCTTTCAGTGTAGCTATGTACTGTACATGCTAAAATAATAATTGGCTAAAAATTAATATGCAGTTACAAACTTTAGATAATGCCTACCTTTACTTTATCCTTTTTTTAATTTAGTTTTAAAATAATATAGAAGAAGTAACATAATTCTTTCACTCTTAAAAATGTTCTGCATTATGCTGCATGCCAACTTTTTGCTAGCTTTAGAAATAATTTAATTTTTGAAAATTTGATGAACGGTATTTTTTGACAACCTATTCTTTCAACTTCAAGTTCACTCAACTTCCTTTGCTTCTGAGCTAATGAAATGCAAAGGATTATATTGAGTGAAAATTAAAATCAAGATCTTCTCAGCAAAAATTTTGTTTTAAATGAACTCTCATTTACAGCTCTTTTTAAGTTTTCACTTACTTTTCATCAATCTAAATTTTTCATATAAACAACGGCATTAAGATTATTGATTAAAGCATTAAATTCCCAGTGTCTTTTATTATTATAAAGCAATTAGTTATAATTGTTGTGAGTATTTCCAAATTGCCATACAGGAATAGCAAAGTGACCGGCTTCCATATAGTGCTGTAACCCCATCATGGAGACAGCTATTTTGCTCTCACTTTATAAGACTTCAGTTTTGTTTGAAAGTGATGCACCCTTGCATTGCACCATTTTCTGTGTCACGGAAATTACCTTAGTGAGCAACAGCATTGCACATGTGATTTGGCACAGGTATTGCTATATTAACATAGAGCGTCGCACACCTATTGCTCTACTGTAGCCCTCAACACTACATACACCTGTGCACCAAACACTCCGCTATAGCAGGCTATGAAAACATGATCTGCGTGTCTGACAAGCGTAGCCCTTAGACACTGTTGCACTCAAGTGTCGCTGCAGTATCGGATTATAGAAAAGTAGCAAATTATTAATCCCCTTCTCATGTTAGTCAAAATGTTGTAGTGAAAGGTATTGACAGAGAAGTTCATGAACTGCTAACAAAATGCTTGGTAAGTTCTTGGTAAATGTTTACTTAGCAATAATACTTAAAACTTTTCGTAAGAAATTATGCATATTCAATAAAACGTTTTACACTAAAACTAGAGCTCTCAGAATTTATGAATTATCTATTTATTTGTTTTGCCACAACATCACAGAGTGAGCAAACAATGCATTTTGGTACAGCCCAATTCCAATTTAAGTAGAGGCAATGCCTGATGCTTTTGTACTGGTACTTCAAAATAATTTTCACAACATGATCTGACAAGCTTGTTTGCAAAAAGTGTAGCTAAAAACTGCAGCTTTTGAGTAGTCTGTAGAAATTGTAGTAGAGGCAAAGCTTATCTCTGCTGAGTATGTTGAAAAACATTTTTATATTGTTAATAAGAAATACAAAAACAGTTGCTAAATATTTTCTAACAGGTAAAACTGCATTTTTCAATTTAGTAGAGCAAATTGGCTCTGTCAATGGTTCTAAAGAATATCAAGATTTGCTAAATTGTTAATGACTTTCCCATGCTTTCAACAGAGATATCAAGCAGTACAAACTCACATTAAACGAAGCTGCTGGCACTTATGCACTTCATCTAGTTTTTTATGAGTAAAATTGTAGGTTTTAATCAATCATTTTAGTATCAGTTACCCTGACATGAAAGAATAATAAATTAACTTATGTTATAAACATGAGACCAACCACAACAATTTCTCACAACTCTTTTTTTATCTACAACCCATGCTTTAGCAAAGGTATCACCTCATAACCAAAGTGATAATGTGTTCTTTGTTACCATCTTTACAGACCACCAACGTACCAATTAAACCTTTTTCTGGCATATGTTAATGGTAACCACATCACCAGTTTTACAGATGGTAGAGACCTTGATAGCACAAATCTTCTTTTTGAAAGCAATAAACACATGGCGGCGCATAAATTTGATGCGGTCGCCTAAGAGACAAATTAATTCAACTTCTTTGAATCAAACCTTTTCAAAGCATGTGAAAGCATAAAGTAGAACAAATGGGAAGTAGAGGATAGATTTAAAAAGTTATTCTTGGGTATTGAGTCTAAAGTCAGCAAAGCTACAACTTGCAGATTTTATCAGTTACACAACACATTATATAATTGATGTCAAATTTGGAAAGCAAGGAGAGAAACTTGCTTGGTTTTTATATGTTTTATTATTTTGAATCTATTTTTAATTTCTAACTCACAACAGAAATTTATGTCTGCTAAATGCTCACAAACAATGTTTTTTTGTCATTTCAAGCAACACCTTGATTACAATTTTGCTATAGGCTGTCATTTTTTCTAGAATTTAAGTTGAATATTATTAGCATTACTAATAAATCTCTCTAAGTCATATAAGGCTACTAGTTTTTCCGTTTTCAGAATTACCATTTTATCTTGGTAGCATATCACTAAGTGCCAGAAAATTATATTTTTTGGAAAGTTAATCAGTAACCTAAAGTTAGTAACTCAGTTAACCAGTGTGCTAGAGAAAAATTATGAAAATTATTTTATCAACTTTCCTAACCACGACATACGTTAGCAATAAGGTCTATTTAGGCTTGGGACTACTATAACATACCTCGGAGTTGGAGCACTTGCGACAAGTTCATATAGCCATTCATAGCCATTCTCATCATTGTTCTTTTCTGTACCAGACTTCTATTGATCGTTGCCAGTATTTGGGCAAAACAAATTTGATTGCCTGTGTTATTAAAGATGATACTCGAATGACTACTGAATTTATAGTTGCTTGTATATGCCAGAACTAATTAATCTCTTCTCCGAGTAGGCTATCAGTGTGTTTTTCAACTTTGTCCTTTCTGTTGCTAAAACAAAAAGGACAAAGTGACTAAGACTTCTTTTCTTAGACACTGTTACACTCACAAGTCACTAAAAAATCATCGTAAGGACACAGAATAAAAGATTAACCAAAATCTCATTTTATTTCAAATGTTGCAGATATAGATGTAGAAGATATTACCAGAGAAGTTCATGACATGGTCTCAGAATTCTTTGCAAGTGCTTGGAAAATGATTACTTAGCAATATTAGTTAAAATCTAGTAAAGGATGTATGTGCATTTAATAAAAGGTTTTATATCAAAGCTAAAGCTCTCAAAATCTATGAATCATCTTCCTGTTTATTCTGTCATGACATCAAAGAGGGAGCAGAAACCTTGATTTAGCGCAGTTCCAATTCTCATCTAAGTAAGAGCAATGTCCAGTGTTTGATGTGAATACCTTTCAAGATAGTGTGCGCAACAGAATCTGACAAGCTTGTTTACAAAAATGTCAGTTTGAAGATTTGGTATTTGAGTAGTTCATAATAAAAGTAGAGGCCCAACCTAGCTATCTGCGTGTGAGAGAAAAGATTTTTACATCATTTGTAAGAAATAAAAAAACGGTTGATAGAGACATTCCAACGGGTGAAGCTGCATTTTTTAATTTAGTAGAGAAATTCATTCTAAAAAACATCTAGGTTTTCTAAATGGTTAATGAATTTCCCAGGTTTTCAACAGAGATATTCACTGATCACAGCTTACTGCAGAAATCTTGATGCTTATGTAACTCATCTAGTTATTTATGGCTTTAAATCTAGGTTGAAATTAATCAATTTTAGCATCCTTTAACTAGGCATGAAAGAACCATAAAATATTTTGTCCTCGAATCATGAGACATCCTAAAACAAGTCAAGTACATTAAAGGTTGTCTTTCCTTAACTAATACTAAAGTCACATGTGTCAGTTACTATGAGAACTTAATTCTTTAATACATTCATGGAATTTTATTACATTTGCTAAGCCTGTAAAAAGTTCACCACAACAAACAATTGTTGATGATGTCATCTTTAAATAGCCAATTTTGTTTCTTGCACAAAGTAAACTCCACAAATACAGTAAATTTAACATGGTACCAGAGACTACAAATGAAGTTGATTACAAAGTTTTTTATATCTAGAATGCCTCAATACTTCTAGGCACTGATAGCATCTGATAATTGGCAATTCACCTTGTTACATTCACCATGCTTTTTGAGTTGCTCATCAAATGATCGTCTTAAATAGAAAACTTCCTTGCTTTCAGCAGAAATAAAATCTTTTGCAATAACACTAAGAGTCACCATAACAAACCGTGTCAGCAGGCTTTTCTTTCCATAGTTCATTATTTATCAAATTTTGTTTATTAGTATACGAGTAGCTTACACAAACTTAGATGAAAACCAAATTTTAAAAAAGTGGCAACCCTAATATACCATCGTATGCTAAGAATACATGCATAATTAACTTAGCTGGTGTTATAAACATGAGGCAAACCACAACAATTTCAGGTCAAATAAAGGTTGCATTCTTTAACTACGGTCATATGGGTCAGTTACCATGACAACTTAATATTCTAATACACTAAAACTCCAAAGCCACATAAGATTGTTGATGTAGTCATCTTTAGGTAATCAAAATCGCCCAATGCGCGAAGGAATCTATAGTTACAGTAATTATAACATGATGACTAGTGATTATAAATTAATAGGATTACAGATTTTTTACAGCTAGATTGCCAGAAATCTTTTAAGCTCAATACCAGCTAGAAATCATCAAGTTGCTGGTTAATTTAACTCAAATTCATATTAAAAACTTATGAGCATCCGATGATTTTCAACTCTGCTTACTTTCATCTGATAATAAGTTTATCAATTGAATTTTACTAACATTTTATACCTTTGTGTCCTAGTTACATTCTAAATGCTTTTTGAGTTGCTCATCAGAAGATCGTTTTAAATAGGAAACTTCCTTGTTTTCGGCAGGAAGTAAATCTCTTGAAAGAGTATTGAGTGTCACCATGTAGAGCTGTGACAACATGCTTTTATCAGGAGTCAATTATTTATTAAATATTGTCCTCAATATACATGTAGCTATTACACGAATTTAAAAAAAACCTAACTTGTAAAAAGTGGTATTCACTAAATATTGTCCTCAATATACATGTAACTTGCAAAAACACGGAAAAAAGCTCAACTTGTAAAAAGTGGCAACCCTTGTCTGCCTTCACATTCTAATAATCCATGAATAATATTCGGAGCGCTGAAAAACCTGATATCATGTATTGATAGATTAAATGATAAGCTCATTTAAATTAACTTGTCAATTACTTCTTCAATGCAACTTCTAAATGACTGGCTTTATTTTCTCGGAACTTATTTATCTACAAAACATGCTTCAGCAAAAATATCACCTCATAACCAAAGTGATAATGTGTTTTTTGTCACCATCTTTATTGGCCACCAACTTACCAATGTAAACTTTTTTCTGGTACCCATTAATTGTAACCAAACCAGCAATTTCATAAATGGTAGAGACCGTGGTAACACAAATATTCTTTTTAAAATTATCAAACACCCCATGACACATAAATTTGATGTGGCCGTCTAAAAAACAAATTAATTCAGTTTCTTTGAATTAAAAATTTGGAGAACATGCCAAGCCAGAAACTGCAACAAGTGAGAGGAAAGAATACTTTTAAAAAAGTGGTGCATGCTAATGAGGGTCTGAAATTGGTAAAACAAAAACTTGCACATTTGACTTTTTGCACAAAATATTATATTGATGTGAGGTCGGAGCACTAGAAGATGAGGAATCATAATGAAATATTTGTTTCATTCAGACTGAAGTATTGCAGAAAGTTTGTATCAAACCTGCTGAAGGTGCAACAGTTTGCACAATGTTGATGTAATCTCAAGATAGGCATATATTATGGCAACACTTTGAATTATTTTTCTGATAAAAAGTTGAAAGATTCCTTTCAACTTTTTAATGGCCCTTTACTTAGAAATTGGCCGCCACCATCAGAAAGCTTATAATCACTCATCGACATTGAGTCCCGACATTTCACTCCTAACCTATGCGGATTACTCCACTATTAACGAAGGCCTAATATCCAAATTCATTTGCTGTTTTAACACAGTTTGACTGCTAGTGTAAAATGTTTCTGCTAGTTTTATACTAACCAGATTAACCTGCAGCCAATTTTTCACTTATTGGTTCATAATAATGAACTAAAATTATACCTGCCAGAAAATTAGGTATTTTTAGCGTGTGACTCTCTAGCACTGGCTAGCCGAACAATCTCATGAATAAGAACAAACTATCTACAGCTTTCTTTATATACTTAAAGATGAACTTAGACAGAATTTGAGATGATTTTATTTGAAATTACCGCATTTTTTATCATTAGTAATATTTTTTCTCGTTTGATCTGATCTGGCTACCAAGATGTAAAGGATTAAAATTAGAAAAACTATGGTGTCCATAGTTGCAAAGAAACTTATAGAATTGAGAGGCATCACGCTGCAACTTGAACTCAGTAGCCAAAATCAACTATCACAATGATAACAACAAGAGATGTTTTTCTGTCCCGGCTTTTCTTTTGAACATTTCAATTGCAACCAAGTTTTGTAAATTGTAATCTCGGAACATTCAGGCAGTCAGATCATATCACCTCAAAAGTCAAAAATATTTGGAAATGATAAATAAATAGCAATATTTTTTGATGAAATTAAAAAATACTTTGAGAAAACTAATCTTCAGGTGATAATTATAGACATTATGCGTTCAAATGTCTAGCGACTCTGGTGGTAAAACATTTATAATAGCAACATCTTTGAAGTTTATATACTGTAGGAAAGAGTAATTAACAGTTTTGCCATAATGCTTGACTATCTTTAGCTTACATCAACATTGCCAAAACCGTTGTATCTTCTGCAAGCTTGGCGCAAACTTTCAACAATCCTTGAGTAAAGTTTAAAAAAATATTTCATTATGACTCTTAATCTCTTAGTCCTCCAACCTGGTATCAGTATAATATAGTGCGTAAGATTTCCAATGCACCAATTTTAGTTTCACTGACTTCAGACTCTCATCAGCCTGTACCAATGTTTCAAAACTATTTTTTCCCTCTCATTTGCTCTAGCTTTTGGCTTAGCCTGTTAAAAACAGCTTTAATCTAAAGAAGCTGAATTGATTTGTTTTTAGACGACCACATCAAATTTCAGTGCCACAATATCTTTAGTTTTTTTCAAAAAGAATATTTGTGTTACCAAGGTCTCCTGCATCTGTAAAACTGCTGATGTGGTTACAATAATAGATACCAGCAAAATGTTTAGATTGATAAGTTGGTGATAGCAAAAATAGTGTCAAAGAACACATGATCACTTTGGTTTTGGAGTGATACATTTGCTAAAGCGCAAGTTGTAGAACAACAATTTACAACAAATAAAAGCCAGTTATTTAGAAATTGCTATAAAAAAGCAGATGTACACATTATATCTGGACAATTCATTTTATATGGGTTTAAAAATTAATTTATCAAAAAATGATATCATCTTTAGGAACATATTGTTTATGGATTATTAGCATGTGAAGGCAGATTAGGATTCCACTTTTTACAAGTTGAATATGTTTCCATGTTTGTGGGCATATATTGATGACAAAATTTAATAAATAAGTGACCATGAAGAGAGAAAAGCCTGCTGACACTGTTCTACATGGTGAATCTGACTACTATTTCAAGAGATTTACTTCCTGCTGAATGAGAGGAAAGTTTTCTATTTAAAGCTATCAGTTGGTGAACTCAGTAATTGTAGTAAATGGGATAGGGCATAGTATAGCACCAAATTTAACGCTTTTGATAAGATTGAGTTTTTCAGTTTATTATCAAGTTAAAGTAAGCAGAATTACCAATTATCAGAGGTTCATAAGTTTTTAATATTAAATTGAGCTAACTGGAAACAGCTGCTTAGTGAATACTAGCTGGTATTGAGCCTAAAAATATTGAAGCATTTTAGCTGTAAAAAACGTTGTAATCAAATCAATTTGTAGTCACTGGTCACCATGTTGTATTTACTGCAACTACATAATTTAATATGTGCAAAAATCAAAGTTGATTATTTAAAAATGACTACATCAGCCATCGTATGTTACTGTGGACTTTTACAGAGGCAGCGAATTAAAAGCGTATTAAAAGCATATGAGTGTATTTAAATCTGATGTTCTCATAGTAACTGACACATGTGACTATACTTAATGAGAGGCATCTTTAATTCGACCTGACTTGTCTTAGATCGTCTCATGATTATAACGTGAGCTGATTTATTATTTCCTTCATGTAAGGGTGTCTGGTACTGAAGTTGATTGATTGGAACATAAATTTTGACTCATAAATAAGTAGATAAATTGCATAAGCACCAACAACTTCATTTGATGTAAGCTGTGTTCTGAAAATATTTCTGTTGACAGCCTGGGAAAGTCATTAAAAATTTAGCAAATTTTAGTATTCCTTTAAAACGAACTGCTATACTTAATTAAAAATAACAGTTTTACATGTTAGAGTAGCTCTATCCATTGTTTCGGTATTTTGTATTAATTATATAATGAAGTTTTCCTCACACTCAGCAGAGCTAAGTTGTGCTTGTAAAACTGTTTCTACAGACTACCAAAAAACCGCAGTTGCTAACTAGCATTTTTCCAAGCTAGCTAATCAGATACTATTGCGCACAGCACGCGATCTTGAAGGACACTTACACTAAAGACGAGGCATTGTCCTTGCTTGGATGATTAATTTGAACTGTAAGAAAATGTGCTATCGGCTCACTCTGTAATGTTCTGGTAAAATGAAAAGAAAATAATTCATGAATTTTTAGAGTTACAGCGTTTGTGTACAATTTTTATTGCATTTGCATGAATTTTTACCATAAGCTGAACTAATGTTTTTGGGTAAACATTTACTGAGCACTTGCTGAGTATTTTGTGAACAGTTCATGAACTTTTCTTTTAATATCTTCTACTACAACATTCTAAATAAAATAGGAATGGGATTATTCTTTTGCTAGGTTTTCATACATGATTATTCCAGTGACATCTGAGGCAACAGCGTCTTAGCGCTATGCTTGTCGGACATGCAGATCATGCTTGTTATGTTTGTATGGCACTGATTACAGAATCGATGACGTCAATACCTAAAAATGGCTGGTAAAATATAGGATAGTTGAAATTGAGGGTAGTAAGAAATTAAGAATTTATGTGGCTTAGTCACAGTAATTCTAGCCAAGCAGAAGATTTTTTGGAATTAGAATCAGTATGCATGCCTCGTGAGTGAGTAAAGGGCCATAAACACTAGCCAATATAGACCTTCACTGTGCACTGGCAAATCATTAAAGAAATATATAAACATTAGCCAATAAATAGAAAGTTGCATGAACATTAGTCAATAATTAGAGAGCCGCATTGACACTAACCAACATAGACAATAGTAGCGACTGAAACATTTCTTCAGCTTGCAGTAAGTACTTTTAGCCAATGGATGATTTATTGGACTTGAGATCAGTATGCGTGTTGTGTGAGCACCATTAACTTTTTCAAATAATTAAAGAGCTGCTTGAACACTGGCCGATAACTGGAGAGCTGCACAAACACTGGTGGATAGCTAGAGAGCTGCATGAACACGGGCCGATAATTAGAGAGCTGCATGAATACTGGCTAATAAGTAAATAGCTGCAGAAACACTGGCCAATAACTAGACAGCTGTGTGAACACTGACCAATAATTACAGAGCTGCATGGGTATTAGCCAATTATTAGAGAGATGTATGAAGACTAGCCAACATCGACAGTAGTAGCATATTTAACATTTTTTCAGCTTGGTCTAAGTAAATCTAGCCAATGGATGATTTGCTAGGCTAGCGATCAGTATGCATACTGATCGTGTTCAGTATGCATGTATTGTGAGCACCAAGAACACTGGCCAATCATTAGTTTGTTGCATAGACGCTAGCCAATTATTAGAGTCATGTATGAACACGAGCCAATCATTATAGTGTTGCATGGGCATTAGCCAATCATTAGAGAGCTGTATGAACACTAGAAATAGCCATGTAGCTGCATGACTTGTTCACTTTACAAAACATTTTCTACTTGTGGCAACTAAACAGAGAAGATTGGGCGCACATATTTTTTTTGTGCAGAACACAGTAGCATGTGTTAAAAACAACAAAAACAATGACTATCCTTGCTGATACTGTTGATAATGCAACTGGGTAGTGCTAAAGCACTTTGTTGCAACACCTTTTGCAAACTCAATGAAAAAAACACCAAAATACTGGTCGCTGACCACCATGATGTTCTCCAAGTCATACAAATATAATCACTCCAGTCTTCTAATCTGACAGTTTTAGCAAAACTTACAATACAACCTACATGTATGCATTACCAGTCAAAAGCATAGTGGCAAGTTTGCTAAAATAATTATATAGCAAGCATTATAAGATTTCAAAAGCAGAATGGGAATGAATCTGCCACTCAAAGTTCTTTCACAGAGAAAAAGCATTACGTTATTATGGAAAGAAAAATATCCTTTTGTCATGTACCTGTATAAAACAATACAAAAATATGCATAACTGTTTTGGAGTGTTTTTTTGTTACATATTAAATTTGAACCAATCAAAAAAAATTCTTTTGGGTTCATTTGAACCACTAAGCTGCACAGTTTTTAATCCTTTAAAATGGTCATGCACTTTTAGGGTTGTAGGAACGGGGAAAATCATGATGGTCTGCAGCTTTTTTAGTAATAGTGATAGCGGAGGAGCAAAAGAGCAGAAGAGCGAGAGAGCAAAAGAGCGAAAGAGCGAGTGAGCGAAAAAGCGAGTGAGCGAAAGAGAGAGTGAGCGAGTGAGCGAAAAAGAGAGTGAGCGAAAGAGCGAAAGAGCGAAAGAGCAAAAGAGCGGAAAGGCGAGAGAGCGAGAAACCGAGAGCTAAAATTATGGTAACTTACATAAAGTATCAACATCGGTTTCAACAGATTTAAAAAATTTTGGTTCAGTTTCCTATGAAAGTTTTATATTTGTTACATATTTTCAGTTATAAGACTTTTTTTCTTATTCGTATGAACGGTATAAACGTCTAAATACATATTTTTTCTCATTTTCTCACTTAGATATTCCAGCTTTTTATAACTTTCACCGTTCTTTTTCTTTAATCATTACTGCAATGACCGTTTTTATTAAACTAGTTTCTTTTGATCAAGCACAATTGCGCAAATTCAAATTTTCTTTTAGCAATAATTATATTATTTGTGTTACCTGCAAGCAAGCTCAATGTGAATGTTGAAAATAATGTGCAGAGGTATAGAATGTAAGTCAGATTGCTGCTACAATTATTTTATCTGTATCTTTATCTTGTAACAAATTAAGCAAAATTGAAATTAAATTTTTACTTTTGCTAATATTTAGTCACCAGAAATATCCTGCTGTATTGTTTTAGGTGATCGTGCTTTATGTAGTAGCCTAAACTCATTCTCTAATCGGAAATGCTTAAAATATTTTTATCCGTATAAGAGCCAAATATATCTGATAGTTTTAGTGGCATGTTAATATTGGATGATGTATTACTTAATGAATAATTTTAATTTCATGACTTTAGTGCAATCTCCAAGTACGTCTGGAATTATTGAAAAAAACGAAAAAAACGGATAACAGCAATAACAATAACTTTTAAAACATTTTCATTGCAGTTTACGCATATCTAGCAATATTGTTTCCTAAAGCCCATTTTTCTTTTTTATAACAAATGTGCTTAATACATGCATGAGAGATCTCAAGAAATTAACATGGAGTACTACTATAGCAACATTCTACAGGCTTCCTCAATTGGTACAGAAACGTCAAATCATAAAAAGTACACTGGTAATAGTAATGAATGGTGAGTACCATTTATAGCATAAACTTAACTAAACTAAGAGCTCAGACAGACATAAACAGACACCTTCATTTAAATTTAAATGGCAAGTGTTTATTATTTTGATTAAAAATAACTTTTGGTGTAAAACCTTTTTATTATCTAATAATGCTGAGCATTTAACTAGTGGAGTTATAAACTGATAGCAAGTATGCTACATTGTTAAGCTTTTTTATTTCAGAAACAACCTCTGAGTATGTTTTTTTTAAATTATTTATTTACTCATTGGTTTAGCAATGCGCTTTGCCAGGCATATTTAAAAATAATGCTTCAAGCTCACGTCTCTCAAAAAAACTATCCATTAACAGACTTTACAGCTGTCACAATTTGGTGTCGAGGGGTTTTGGTTTTGGTCTTTGGTTTGGTTTTTGGCCTTTGGTTTGGCTCCTAAGGAAAAAGTTAGTTTGTGGGTTGCCGTAAACATGTCTGTCAGTAATTCAGTGTTGAATCAATATCATGTATGAGCCTTCAGCTACGCTCTAAATTATAGCCACGCCATCTTTTACATTACTTAGTAAGCACATAGTTCAAGGTTCAAGAACAGCTTAATATGGGAAGCTCTTGTAAAGTCTGGTGGCCATCTACCATGACACAACTCTGTTGTGCCATGGTAGATGCCAATCCTATTTCACCATGTGAAATCAACAAAAAAATTTGCTCAAAATTCAAAGTTGGCAGTCGGGGTGCTTATTAAATTGAAAATATGAAAATGACTATATACCGTTTGCTGAAACTTTCTCACAACACCTGAAAGAAATACAATGACCGATTTATATCAGTTCAGCATTTCCTGTGTGAAAAATGGTAATGTTTTTTCTTTAAAACCAGTAGCAAATTTGGAGTTGCGATTTCTTTGAGGTTTAGAGGGTTAGGAATCAGACAACTTTCTTTGGTCTGCTAACAAAAATTCACTTCATTATAAATTAAACAGATCATTTATGAGAACAGCATCGCTAGGGCTTCCTTGTCAAATTAGCTTGAAAAGGGTTTTCATGAAGTTGACTAAAAATTATAGTAAAACCGAAGCCAGGAACTGATGAGTGTTAAGAATTTATTAATAACAAAATTGAAGTTGAGTGAAATAGTTACAAATCTACTATATAAACGGAAATCGTGGTCTGTCTGTCTATCTGTCTGTCCGCCTTATAGAGTACCGTACTTTTTGGACTATTAACCGCTACTAGGTATCAAGGGCGCATTAACGAGAATCTCCGGTTAGTGTGCCTCTATACATAACCTATTCATCGTTTGCAGTTTTCACACAAAATTGACGTGATAATTACAACTCTATGACTTTCTTTTAGCTTCATGACACACGATGCTTTTTTGTCCTCGACGTATTAAGGCTAATTTTTTTTCGGCAAAACGATATCGACAATAGACTCTCTCGATAACAAAATTTGGCAATTAAATTTTATTAACTTTATGAAACACTTTGACGTTTTTGTGAACCTGTATTTCTGGCTTTTTTTAAGATTTAATTACTAAATAGCCGTTAAGGTCACTACTTTTCACACGAACAATTGTATTATCTTGAGTAGCAATAGCATATAGATTCTTTCACCTTCGATCAGACAAAGACACTACAATATTTTATTTTTACATAACATATTGTTGTACCAGTATAGTCGTATTCAGAGTTTTGATGGATAGCTGTTGGTGGAACAGTAACTGTTTTGTACACACACTTCTATGCAAAAATTGTTATTATTAACTCATCGTATTCACAAATTTTATTTTGTTTTCTCAGTTTGTATTAATTGTATCTTTACCGTATAATATTTTATTGTAATTGTTGCAAAATCGACTTAATTTAGCTATTAGTTGCTAATTATTTGAAATTTACATCTATATAATCCCTTTTAAAACTGTTTTTTTTAAATTTGTTTTACCAGCAAAAAGAATTGTCCTCATGATATAAAGTTTGAAAGCTACAGTTGCTTGACAAAGTTTGATAAACTTTACTGTTGTTTTTATTTTCTCTCAAACTAGTTCAACTACACAAAAAACTTTTCTCATGATGGATTACCTATCATGTTTTTTCATGTTATCTATGTAGTTTGAATGTTAGAATGGCAAATGTTGGTATATGTGTTAAATACAAATAGATTTTCTGTGCAAAGACTTTTTATTACCCGGGTACAAGTATAGCTTATGGTGTAAAATGTTGAAAAAATACTTTTCCGAAGTTGTTTTGAGGTCTTGGAGCAGATTAAAATTTAAGCCATTGATTAAGTTCATTATAAGTTTATCTTTAAATAAAACAGGTTTCTGAAAACAGCCTGGCTCCAGTATTTATAACTAAAGGTATATGTTTATGATTAGGAAGTTACATGATTAAATCAATAAAAAAATAATGAGCCTGTTGCAAGGGTTATACATTTAAATAATTGTCAAATATTGTAGTTCTCAGACTTCCTTTCAGAGCATTTATGTGATAAACTGAGCGCTTTATATTTACAAGAACACTCATTTGGCAACACTGAATTAAATAATTTTTATAAACAGCTTTCAGTATTTGCAGAAATCTGATCTTCCATGAGCAGTTGGACAATTTTTTAGCTGTTTCTAAACCACTGCACAATTTCAACTCAAATGAAATCAGAATGAGAAGTTACAAACTTGAGAAATTTGATATAAACTTTTTCCTTGTAAAGAATGTCATTTGTATTTAGCAAAAAGTATAAATCCTACAACTTCCCTTTGTGGTGAGCGGTTCATCAATGAAGCAAACCTGTTGCAAATGGTATTTTTTGGTTAGGCACTGCAGGAGTTGCAAACTATATAATTTATGCTGCAATAGAATCAATGAACTCATATCTTAATGGGAAAACCCAAATATGACAAGGAAGAGATATGTAGAAGCGGAGCTATTAAAATCAACTGGTTGGAATCGAAAGACTTCTTCATAAATAGCTATAGGAATTGTGACTGTATCAAAAGTTCCTGTTTTTGCAGGTCACAACTTAAATTTTGAATACCTGAGATGACTTTTCTGAAAAAAACTATTGCCTTAATGTAGTTACAACTTAGTAATAATTATATACTTAATCATTTTGCTTTATCCACAAGTTCATTACAGCAAAAAACAGCAAGTCAAGTGAGTTTTTCATTACTCGCAAATTTTATTGAATGATTGATGCTTGATGGAAGTAGGAAATGACACTGGCAACTGCTACACAAGAAATGTCCTGTAAGCTAGTCCATTTTGAACATTTTTCACTTTCAGTCATTCTTATAGCAAAAGTGTGCTGTGAACCAAACTTTGAGAGAGTCATTATAATATCTTTTTTTTTAAATCCTCTATCATGTTCAAACAAGCGCCGATGCTTATCTGTAACTTGCAAATGTTTATTAAAACTCTTATTACATGTTAACTTAATGTGTGCACAATTCCAAATCTGCATCGTTCACACAATGGAAACATAGTGATTGTTGTCTGTACAACTTAGAGGAAGATAGCTTATCCAAAACTCAGTATTTTTATGGCTAGACACAAAAGGACATATATGATGATTTAGTCTTTTTAGTGTAACGGCTTTGCTGTTTCTACAGCTTTGTACTTTATTTTTCAATGCTTGTCATTATAGTACTGCTTTTGGTGTTTCAAACCTATGAAAAGTGGAGTTTTAACAGATTAGTTTGGTTTTGATACACTCAAGCATTTGCATTATTACAGTGATTAGTGACCAAAAGACAAACATAAGAGAAGCATTAGTACTCAATACCTAGAATGCTTGCAGATAGCAAGACATGTTATTATTCAAATAAATTATTCCTGCTCAAAGTCTATCATTCCTGCTTTATATAAATATAAATAGTTTATTATACACCTCGGTACTATGTGGGGTTTGCATAAAAAGTGAATTAGTAAACATTTTAAAAATCTTGCATTAAAAAACTGTTTGGCATTGCATAAAAGTTACAGCTAAGTTTGATTGAATAGTAGTTTTTCCTTAATATCACAAGATAATAACATTAAGTCTACTCAGTAATTTTAATACACCTGCAGGTCAACAGGCGCAAAATGTTTTTTTTTTAGGGTTGCCAAGAGGTTTTCTTGGTAATGGTACAACACGCATACAACACATGCACAATGGACATACAAGGCACTTGCATTGCACAAACATTGTGGATACAACGCGGATAAACTACCGTCACAACGCACATACAACGATCAATAGAAAATAAATGGAATACTTTGTGGAATGTTTTAGATCTGTTTTATTAACATATTATAAATATAAACACATTGGAATATTGAATAATAAGATAATATTATTACTACTATTATTGTTATTATTACACATTATTATTAACTAGAAACTCCACTGTCATACAGCTCACGACCAAAGAAATATTGAAAAAAAGAAAGGGTACTGATGGTTGAGAAATGCAATATTAGCAGCCAAAGGCCAATGCAGTGCAATAGGATAACTGCAATGGTAGCTGTAATGTACTGGGTGTAAGTGTTACTATATACAACAAGCAGCAATAATGAAAGGAAAAGGTTATATGTTTATATCTCTCCCCCTGCAATAGGAGAAATGCAATATTGGCCAATATTAGAAGTAAAATGCACTGATATTATTAGAATAACCAATATTATTAATATAGTAATAATATAAAACCAATACACAATTTTGTTTACATTTAAAAACGTCATAGTTTTTATAATCTCATAAGTATAATCTCATAATCTTAAAATCTCATAGGAATCGTTGGAAAAAAATATCATCGTCATTTCCTTTACTTACACTGCATTGTACATCAGTTAGAATACCGAAGCATTCAAGAGTCTAAAATGTCAGTTACTTTGAAATCGGCAAAAATGAAACAAATTCATTACTCTTACCCTAACTACAGAAACCTTCGACAATGCTATAGATTGGTGAAATATGCATGGTATTTTTTCGTGAAATGTGCACAACTTTATCGTTCTATTCTCTTCTTCTGGTCTTAATTTTTATTAAACCAAGCTTTTCAAGCGTTTTGTGGCGATTTTCATCTAAATTAATCTGTCTATTAGTGTATAATCCGACCAGATTGGTTAGTTTTAGGAATTTGCGGTAACTTTCAAAGGCTTGGTAACATATTTAAATAGGTTTATATGCATTTTGTATCATTATTATACTTAAACGACTTTACTGAAAAATAGTTAAATTTGTTGATAGGATTTCATTGCAACGGTTTGGTGACGGCCGTTAACGGATAAGTTTTCGGAAGTTGTGTGCACATGTGCATTTATCATAAATCTCCCAATCAATCACTTTGCTCTTGTTAGGTCATGGGATAATATTATCGTGTTAAGAGTGTCACGTTATGGCGCATGTTAATCACTTGTGTCGGCATTGTATCCACAATGTTTATGCGGTGCAAGTGCCTTGTATATCTGTTGTGCATGTGTTGTATGCGCGTTGCACCGACCGTTACTATTTCTTTCAAAACAGTGTAATGTAACACCAAATTGATGGTCTATATATAAAATAAATATATATATACATATATTTATATATATATGTATATATACATGCATATTTCATATTTAAAAACTATGATGTTCAGTAACCAATACCCGAAAGATTCGTACGTCTTCTCTAACATCGTAATCTCATTTTGCCGCAACAGTTAGGCTACTCTTGTGTTTTTGGGCAATGAAAGTTGATAGTTTCAATAAATATTCAACCTCAAATAGCTGATCACATAATACAATTTTTAAATATAACCGTGTCAAATACAGCTATTGTTGCTTTGCATAGCCCTATAGAGTTTTATGTGGATGTAACTATCACAAGCATACTTCCTTCTACTTAGAATTTACCCCCAGTAACTTCAATTTCTAAAGTATATCATTGAATATTGTAACAATGATTATGAGCCTTAGTAACATCAATAAGTTAAATCCCACATCTGATCACATCAAAGATCATTGGATTGCTCATGATTTTTCAATATTTTCCTAATGTAATACTAAATTATTGCACTGAAGCACTGAAGTCATTCAAGGGTGTAAAGAAATACGTAAACAGAGGAAATGACAGGGTTTATATACATTAATGCGAGTTACATTGCTTATTGCTGATTGGTGCAGAGTAAAAGCTTGTTGGCTTACCACAGCATTCTGCTTATCGTATCGCAATATAATTGGCTCTTGACTTTGATATATTAGCTGGAAGGCAATCCAGAAGTTTTCATTGTCTGCACAACAGTCTTAGAAAAATACTTAGCTTAGGCTACAAACATAAGAATATAGTTTGTTTCAGAATATCTTTTGTCTTACTGTCACAAAGACTTATGGAGAAGTTTGACGAGAGTGGCAAACCTGCGACTTTGAAATATGGGAAGTCCAACATGTGTAAAGTATCTAATGCATGTTGGTCAATGTTAGTGTTCTTCATTGTTTGCAGCAGTTTTATAGTTTTTGGAATATACATTCTGCAAAGCATGCAATCTACAAAACAGGAAATGAAAACTTTACAACAAGAAGTTGATCGATTGAAACTTGGATCAGATCTTTCCAGCAAACAAAAGGTAAGACAATATTATTAGTAGTTTTAATAATTTGAAATATTCTGAATTAGCCTTTTGCAAGCCTGCTACTAAGCACAGAAAAGAATTTTATTTTTAAATTATCAACTTTTGAAAAAGCAATCCATTAAAACTTTAAAGCTCTCACTTCATGATTGTTTGATTACCACTGGTACTACTATGTAAAAGTCGTAATGATATGTTCTCTAGTGTTCCAAAATGTTAGCGCACATAGACCGTAGACCATAAAAGCATATTTCATAGAAGTTTAAATTGTAGAAGTATAGACTATAAAAGTACAGACCATGGATGCATACATTAGTAATTGTATCTTGTAGCCGCCCGTAGCCGAATCAAGAGTTAAAAGACAGTCAGGCTCAAAGTGAGTAAAATTTGTATGGACCTAAATCTGATCTGCAAGTGAGTTGCAACTGGTTTTATCAACCGTTGCTTTAATACATTCAATAAAGCGGTTTTTTAAATTCATGCTTTTAAATTTATATTTGATGCTTACCCTGCAAGCCAAAATAATGCGTACATTTTTAGATGTAGGAACTTTTCCGACTACCTTTGATGGCTTTAGTTGTGGTTTACTAAAGACCAGCCAATCTATTTGATAGCAAATCCAAAAAATATATAGTAGACTTTTAGCGCATATAAAGCATAAAAATGATTAACTAACAATAAACCTGTTTCAAAATTGATTAAAGCAGAGTATCGGGATCAAAAACATTATTAATAATGTGCTATTTTCAGTGGAGGCCGTTCGAGAGATTCTTCAGGCAGGGGTACACCAGGTGGACGAGGAGAGTGCGTACCGACCGGTCAACCAGGAGAGCAGCGAGGACGTCCTATGTGTCCTCCAGGACCTCCAGGACCTCCAGGACCACCGGGAACACCAGGAACACCAGGACAAGATGGCATGGTCGGTATCCCTGGGCAACCTGGACAAGATGGCATTGATGGTACTCCAGGACCACCTGGGGAAGATGGCCCGATTGGTCCACCTGGATCACCTGGTGCTCCTGGATCGCCTGGTTCTCCAGGTACGCAAGGACTAGCTGGGACTCCCGGAGCCCCTGGGCCTGTTGGTGCCCCAGGAACGCCAGGACCACCAGCTGACTCTAGTTCTTCGGGTAAGTTATTAATCTTTAAGTCAGCTAGTAAAAACATGCATTGTAACTATGCCTTTATTATGTTTTTACTGATTATTGTAACTTTTTCTTGTTTCTATTAACACTAAGTTTGAAAAAGTAAGCTATAACTTTGTTCTGAACCAAAATTTGGTTAAACAAACCTTATCAGTAGTTTTGGTCAGATTATAAGTGTAAAGAATATTACCTTAAAATCTCTATATGTTTGCCCGCATAAAAATGAAAATTGTTTTTGCAGCTGATATAATTTGTAGAACTTCAATCAGACACCAAGAAACTAAAGATAGAATTCTTTCATAAATAAGACCAACTGTTTGCCATGTTTTTGAGCATCTGTCAAAAGTCAGTTAACCTTCGTACATACCTTAAAACTAAATAAATTCTTTATGTAGTGTAACATAGGCCTTACAGAGCTTTCACCTGGTTTAGGTGAGCAGCAAGAAATAATACTGCTTCAAATTAGTGCTCAGATAGCTAGATGTAACTTGAAATCTTTATTTGGAAATTAAGAATTAAAATATAATATACATAAGAGCACATGAGAATGAAAACTGGTTTTGCAGTTGACCCAACTCATAAAATTTCAATTAGGCAATAAAATGCAACATAGATTTTTGTCATAAGCAAAAGCAAGAATTTGTTTTCATTAGCAACTATCAAAACTGATCTAGCCATCGTACATTCGTGTACTATCTTTAAAACCACAAATGCTGTTGATGTAATAAATTGAGAAAAAGTTTTCATTAAAAAATTTATTATATCATTTATTATCAGTCAGAAAAAGAACCGTATTCATTTTAAAAAGTCTTTGTTTCATTTTTTATAAAAAACTTTCAACTCAATGAAATCAGTTTCTCAATCAGTAGAGAAAAAAATGAGGTATCGAGCTTTACATGTATGGTTTCAAATGTGTTTAATTATACCTAAATGATTAACGTAATTTTTTCTCAAGCAACATAGTTTGAGAATGTTGCATGAAACTCGGCAAAACTTGTTTCAATATATTATTTGTGTCACATTTAATTTGCAACAGGCAGTGCATTCATAAGATGGGGAAGTGCTCAATGCCCACAAGAAGCATCGCTAATCTATGGAGGTAAGAACTTTTACTTCACAAAGAGTAGGCTGCGCAGATGTTATCCATAAAAAGTGGTAAAACACAGGTAGAACACAAGCTAAATCTACTAACTAAACATTGAACAAGGTTTCATGTTTCTAAAAATTCATAATTTGGCAAGCTGCGCTATGCAAAATAGTTGTGTATAAGAATTAAAAAAATTATTTTGTTTTTGTGATAAATATTCATTTCCTTTTAGCTACAGGTATGTACTTGATTTTTACGTAGCATCTGGTAAAACTCTTGAATTTAATATACTACTTAGTAGAAGCAATACGCAAAAATAAAGAATTATTACACAAATTTTAATTTACTAGTAGTTATTTGAATCTAGTCAGTCCTGGCTCCTAAGAATCTAAAATTAGACATATTGATATGATTATCAATTTACTTTACTAAAATATGCATTAATTGCAACACCTTTGTAGCCTAATGAATGACAGTTTTTAATACATTATATAAGCTGGACATCTATGTTTGTATTGATTTAATCTCAAGTGGTGATTTTTCAACAGGATACGCGGCTGCAGCTAATCCAGGGAGTGGGAGAGGTGGATCCACAGAGTTGGAGTGTCTCAATACTTCTCCAACTTGGCAAGCAAATTCAGTGACAAACATCAACACACAGACCAAGATTGTTGGGGCCAAGTTTAATTTGGGTGAGTTTTTCCTTATTCGTACAAGCGGTTTTATGACTGTTTTTTAGTAACAGCCATGAATACCACCCATAATTTAATAATTTACTGATGGAATAATGTGATAGTTGAATATCTAGCCTTTTATGCATAAATTTCGTCATCTGACTAAATCTTTGGCTATATTAGAAACCTACTACTGCCTGTATTTTTGTATCTTTGTGGTTGTTTAAAATGTCTTTATTTTTTCTCTAAAAGCGATTTGGCTCAGTACACTTTTAAGTTTTCAGTGTGGTCATTTGTCGCATTTACTTTCACATCTTAAATTATGACAAACAAAATCGAGCTTAAATAATACTGTTACAATAAAGCTTGGATGTATCTTTTAATACATAAGTAAACCCACGACTGGAAAGTTTCCTTATAAACCATGTTTTAGGAGCAAATACTTTGGTTTGTTAAGGGTAAAAACTCATACATACTAATTGTTGCGTTAAACGCTTTACTGTTTATCAGAGGGTAAATTATTTTGTAGCTGGTGACAGAAAACTAAAAAATGATTTCAAGTCTTGTAAAGTGTTGGCTATATTTCTAGCATAGGGCTCGCAAAAACATTATTTAATTAGCTGGTGAAAACAGAACAGAACAAAACAAAAACTGGTGAAGTCAGGCTGCTTTGCTTATTGATTTTTGCAACTAAAGGAAGCGTATTCTTATAAATGTGTTAAAAAACACCATCAGTTTTTTTATTTTACCAGGTCCTTTTTCTGGAATATTTGATGAAGCTGCCGAGAACTCCATCATAGCCTGTACAGTATGCGCTACTACTAAAGCTCCAACGGTCAGTATAACAAGTTCTTATTATGACCTAGTCAGATACCACTTACTTTTTGAATTTTTGTGATATTTGTTAAGCTAAGCGAAAAAGCAATGAAAAAAATGTTATGTAGTTTAATGTCCCTCAAAAACACACATAATTGTTAGTAGATTAATTACTTTATATTGTACCAAAACAAAGAGCTTCGCTGCTAACTGATGCACTGAATAAACTTGAACACAAGTTTCTATGTTTTACAAATTATCAAAAAGGTCAAATGTTTTAAATTGTTGTATGTCAAGTCAAAGCGATATTTTCTTGCTTAGCAATTATTTTAGCTATAATATTGAATAAAACTTCTTAGCTGTTTGGTCAAAAAAGATTTGAGTAGGCTTGGACTAAAGAATAAAACACAGTCACTGCTATTTTAACAGCTCAATCATTGGCTGGTTTAGAGTTGGTTCATCGCTTTGATTGTCTAGCTAATAGTAGCAATTATTAAGTATTCCTACAAACTTGTATAAGCGTTTGTTTTTTAGCGTTATTAGACATTGCTTAACTATCCTATTATTTTAACAACATGTTTAGGCTGTTTTGTTTAGTTAATGTTACTGGGAAATAATATGGTAACTAATAGATTTTTATTTTTTCAATAGTATGTACAAAGATAATATGTGTTTTAGAAAAGAAAATGTTTTATGTATTGCTAAGCTTCTGATAGTTTACTTTGGCAAACTTTATCAACATTCGTTGGCTAGGTAATGGAATTCAGCTGCACTTTTGACCAGTAAGCATGGCATTAAAGGCAATGTTTATCTTTTTGGCATAACATTTTTATAGCTGCATATCTAGCTTTTACAATAAGTTTAAGAGTGAAAGGCTAATTTTTGGAAGAACATATATAAACAATTACTTTGAGGTTGCTTTGTAAAATCATTATAAATGAATTACATGTGTCTACTGTAAGAACTTTAGTATCGAATGTGAGCCGTTGAAATGGCAGACTAAACCTATTTTTATGTCACATTTTTATTTTACCATGACAATTTGTTAATTATATTTTGCGTGACTCTAGTCAAAGAGAAAGATCATGTTATTATCTATATAAAGTATAATAATTATATACAAAATATGAAAAACAAGTTTTTTCTTTGTATAAAAAAATTAAAACCATATTTTTAATAATGCTCCGCTATGTGTTTATTTTCAAATATCTTTTTACATAAAAGTCGTGCAAATAATCTGACATCCAAGGTTATGTAGGATATAACTTTAATTTAACAGCTAGCCAGTGTAGTGCAAACAGCTGATGAGTTTAGTTACGTACATCAGCAAATTAATAACAAGTGTTGAGTCTACAACCAAGCATTACTTAAAATGGCAGATATTTCGCAAATGTTGTAAAATCAACACGCCACATATTTCTCGAATTGGTAGAGGGACAGTTAGAGAACTTAATATATGCCACAACAAAAGAGGCCCTAACTATAATATTTGCTTTAAAAACATTGTCTTTACTTTCTGTGCTAACTTCAAATAATTAATTCTTCATATGTAAGTATCCTGGTAAAGTGTGAAATAGCAATATGCTGCTTATTGCAGTTTACACCTTGAGGCCTAAAGTAGCTACTAGTTAATTTTTCAGTTACTGTATCCATAATTTGTTTAATAAACATATTTTTATTTTTTCATCAGATAATGCTGCCAGGATCAGTTAATTGCTTGAGTGGATGGCATAAAGAGTATGATGGGTACCTCATGGCATCTTCACGTAAGTGTTTATCATCTTGTAAAGATTTTCAGTAACATTTCGTGGAATCGGTATTACAACAAGAAACATGTCTTCTGTCTGTCTGAAGTCATGCTTAGAAAGTTAGGAAAATAGTGCATCACGCCAAAATTGAACTCAGATAATAATATTGACAGTCCAGCACACTCACCATTTCACCACTGCACCACTTCGCTATATTTCAGAATAATTATGCACACACCTATTACACATGATGAGCTCGCAGAGAATACCGACTGCCAGCATACTAACGTTAAATCATAACAAAAAATACTTTATAAATATGCAAGTAATAAGCACCAGCAAAACTAAGCAATCAGCTGACATAAAGGATTAAGTTAAATATTTGACACCATTACAGACAAGCTTTAAAAGACAGTACAATCTTTGAGCGCTATCACTTTTAATCGCCACAGCTGTATTAGTGCTCAGTTTAGACAAATACCTATAATATCAATTAAAAAATTGTTTTCATTAAACAAACATAATGCAAAGTGTAAAGCAAAATTATTCTTAGTGAAAACAAATAACCGCCAACTTAATTTTACGCCCTTACGTCAGCTGCATTGCCAACTAACTTGCAAATAACTCATTTTTACTATTTACTATATTTTTACCCAATGCGCATTGATATGGTTTTAGTTTTTTATTTTGAAAATATCTATTAAAATTTGTTTTAATTTAACTAGAAGATTTTATAAATTGTGACGAGTTAATGTAAAAGGCATTGATTTTCAGAATTGACGACACTGTCAATAGTGAAACCAAATTGCTGTTATATGATAATATTGAGTCAATCCATCTTTGAAAAATATATCATAACTTTCTGTGATGAGCAAACTCAAATAAAGATTTTAAAAACTTGAGGTTTCGTATTAGCTGTAGCCAACCATCTAGTTTAAGCATTTGTCTTCTGTAATTTTATTATTAATTTTTATTTATTTATTTTATAACTTTTTTAACAACATACAATACAAAATAATGCAAATGAGTATGTGCATTTAGAAACATAATAAAATGATGGAGAAAATATTAAGCACTTACATGTATCTTTCGCTTCTTTTGCTATTAAAACTTGATGGTAAAAATCATTATCAAAATGAAACGAAAGACCACAAGATTTTGAAATGTGTCAGCACACGATAATCTCGCATTTTATTGGTCAACATAAATTGTCCAACAGCCTAAACCAACTCCGTTCAAAACTTCACCCATAGTGTGACAGCAATCACAGAAGCAATATACCAGGCAGGCAGCCAAAATCTCTGCAGCAATCAATTGCTTGGCTCATTACATAATTAATTTGTTCAAGCAAAAACAGAACGCTAGATCAGATGTCTGCAAATTGTAAAAGTTTACAACATGTTACCTTGCTATTTCTGAGATCCTTGGATGGAGCAATATTTTAGATATTTTATTATTTACAGTATTGGGGGACGAAGTTTTCTTCTCCTCAGACAACTACTGCGTAGATAAAAATCCAGCCTATTTTACTGGTCACAATGATGCCAATGGAATGAGGTTGACGTTTGTACAAGCCGGATCATGCTTTGGAGGACTTGAGCCTTGTAATCAATACCCTGAACACCACTTGTTGGCTTGCGTTGTCTGCTCAAAACTTGCAGAGTAAATGCTTTAAAAGACAGCCTAAGTTTTTCCTAAACGTTGCTGCAAAAACTTTGCACTTACTACAAAAATTTCACGTATATGACTACTGTATCTATCATCAAAGTTTTACTGTTATTATCAAGAACTATTAATAATCTCCTGATTCGTTTTTGTGATACCATGCTCTGCAGAACTCAGCAATTTTTTTCAAAATGACTGCCTTGCTCTAATCATTACTCGAGATCATATTTTATTTAGCAAACCTATGTCAGACTTTTTAGAATCAAAATATATTGATGTATACGAACAGCAAAAATATTTTGTTTTCAAACGATACACCCATCGATTACTATCCAGGCTATGATAAACGTAAGTGACTCAAAGTTTAGACAGAGGCTGGCAATTATCAATTATATCTATACAAATGCTTGTCAGATAGAATGTGCTTATTATATCACATAAAACACAAAAAACTGTGTGTTTATCAGCCACTGAATGCAGTCCATCCCTCAATGTCGGGCTATAATAGAGCAGAGGTAGCCTTGTATTAGTACTTGTCTATCATGTAACTATTATAGTAATACATAGAATAGGGAAGATTATGTCAGAGGTGAACTTCTACCTTGAAATGCGTATTCCGCTTTTGTCTCGTGATTCGCTTCCGTTTGAGCGTATGTGTCTAACACATGTCAGACCAATTCTGAGTTATTATTATGTTTTCTCAGTGTTCCATAAACAAGAAATAGATTTTTGATGAGTCAATTATGGGGAATCAACAATGTCTGTAACTCACATAAGTAATCATGTAAAAATGGTTCCTGTTTATAGGGCTGAATATGCCAACATTATTATAATTATGAAAAGCTTTATCATAGAAAAGGTTAGCAAATGAAACTGATAGTCACATAGTTGAGATTTCAATGATGTGTGCAAGTACTGTTAGATTTAGATTTATTCAAATGTTTCCAGTAATAACTAAAGTTATGCTTTTAAACACTTTAACTTTTTTTTTAATAAACTAAGCAGTGATCGTTTACAAAACTTCTTAAGAGTTTAGGCCTAGTGCTATTTCGTTAAATGTTATTTTTGCTTTAAGCTGTGATAGAATTATAAAATTAAAATTCCTCTATGCAAATAAGTTTCTAAAAGCCAACTTCCAGTTAAAAATGCTTTAATACTCATACTAGTTTTGCTGTTTTTGTAACCTAGAAATTTTTGTCAAATATAATGATTGTTTGCTAAATATAATTATAACAAACGTTTCATTTAAACAGTCACGTGGTGGCTGTGCAAAATTGGCATTGATTTCCTCTGATGTTGAGTCCAGTATTCAACCATCATGTATTGCTGATGAATTGAGTCACAAACTAGATAGCTGTATCAGTAGCTTGGTTGTAATTAAAATAGTTTCAATGGTAAAAGATAAATAATAATGCTGATTCCAGTATTGCAAGTTCAATTTAACCTGCTCAAGAGACATTCATGATGGTGCGATAGATAGGTAGATTAAGTCAAAGTTTCCGAACTTCAAATGTGTAGGTCTACCTCGTAGCAGGGCCATAAAATAAATGCATGCAATAATACTACTACTAGCCAAAGCCAATATGATTCTCAGCGATGGGGAAAAGACATTGCAACATAACAAATGCAGGTGCAAAACAAATTATAGTATTTTTATGCCAGTGTTTTAATTTTTTGCTCCAGTCTGTTTTTGAGTGGCCGGACACAAGTTTGTCCAGATTTTCACTGTTGAATTTAGTATAAATGCGCTTTCAATTACACTAATGATATACTTGATGTATGCTACATAACTCAATAAGAACAAAATTCAATATTCAATAATAGCTTATTATTGATTAATAATCTGGGAAGCTGTAGTGAAGTATGGTAGACGTCTATCATGATACGATTAACTGGGGTACTTTTTGTTTCGACCAATTTTTATCAAAGTTTGATTACTGTTCAATTATATAAGAAAGTATATTAGAAAAGTCCTCATCATCATATAATAGATTGTAACAAATGAAAAATAAGGTTTGAACTATTGTGCAGCTTCAATGGTAAGCCTGGATAACTTCATAACTAAATTCAACTTTCCTGCTGATATAAGGTGACCATCATCAAAGTTCCTTTGCTATAAGGCTAAAATATGTTTAGACAAGATCACGAAGCCCATGTTTCTGCAAAAATGTTTTTTAAAACATGCTGAGCTTTTGCTCGCAGTAAGCTAAGCATACTTTATATTTGAGGAACTGCCTCTCTTCTCTCTCTCTCTCTCTCTCTCTCTTTCTCTCTTTCGCTTCTCCTTCTACCTCTCTCTTCCTCTTTTCTTATTTCCGATTTCTCTCCCACTCTCTTCCCCTCTTTCTCCCTCTCTTTCTCTCTGACTCTTTTTGCCCTCTTTCTCTCTAACTTTCCCGCACTCTAACTCTTCCCCCTCTTTCCCGCACTTCCCCTTCCTCTACCTGTTTCCTTTCTCCCTTTCTCTCTCCCTGTCTCTCTCTCTCTCTCTTCTTTTTCTTTCCCTCTTCTCTTTTTGCCACTCTTCTTTCTCTTCTACTCAAATTTCTCGTTAACTCCCTATATCCTTATGCTTATATCTTTCTCACATTAATTGGTTTAATATATTCTTATACTTATATGAATACAAAAATAAATATACGGAAAAGATAATTGTAAATAAAGATAAATTAAATAACGTGTACAAAAATTTAATTATAATTATGAATATATAAATATACAAAAGTCTGCTCTCTTCTGATTATAGTTTGAGTTATATTTATACTACTCATAAAAGTATAACTATATATATAATATGTATACATCATATATATAATATATATATAAATATATATATATATTTATATATATATATATAACCAAACCGAAAGTGAGGAATATAACCTACCAAACCGAAGTGAGGAAGTATATACTCATGCTACAGACAGTAACATGAAGCAACTAAGTTGCCTCACAGACTTTAAGAAAGTCAATGTATTATATATATATATATATATATATATATATATATATATATATATATATATATATATATATATATATAGAACACATTGAATTTCTTAAAGTCTGTGAGGCAACTTAGCCGCTTCATGACAGGAAGTTAACTCTCATTGGTAATGGGATTTTTGTCCCTCGCCTAAGCTCTGAGCTGCACTGATGAGGCTTGAATAGCTTGAACAGTACTGTCTGTAGCATTAGTATATACTTCCTCATTTCGGTTTGGTTGAGCACTCTGTGAGAGGTGTGGCTCTATTAGCCTTTGTGCAAAGCTCATCACTTTTGTGATTTGAGCACTCTGGTGTCAGCACATTGACTTTCTTAAAGTATGTGAGGTAACTTAGTTGTTTCATGGCAGGAAGTCAATTATCATTGGTAATGGGATTTGTGTTCCTTGCCTAAGCTCTGAGCTGCACTGATGAGGTTTCAATAGCCGAAACAGTACTGTCTGTAGCATGAGTATATGCTCCCTCACTTCGGTTTGGTTGAGCACTCCGTGAGAGGTGTGGCACCACTCCCAGCTCCGTGAGAGCTGGGAGTAGTGGTGCACTCTTGTAATCCAACTACTTGGAAGCTAGGTTTGGTGGTGTATGTGTGTATTCCTTTAGGTATATATGTATTCCTTTATGTATATATTGTAAAGGCTTGGCCCCGATAGCTGAGCCAGCCTTACTTTCCTAACAAGCCGGTGCGGCCTGAACTCTGGGCCTTCCCCTCGTCGACCTGCCTGACACACCTAGTGGTCTGATCAGGCCACGGCTGGTTGCCCCAATCTCAGGCTCACTTGGACCGCTAACACAGCCTTCTTTCTGAGACCCTATCTTGGCAAGTCTAGGTCCCGTGCTAGCTTACTGTAGGGCCTGATCTCTAATGCTATCGCATTTCTGATCAGGTCCAGTTGTAGCGTAGCCAGCCCCTAGCCTTCCTTAGGTATCTCCCAAGCAGCTCTTACTTGAAGCCATATCAGTTCTGGTAGAATGGTCCTAACCAAGCCACCCAGGCAGGCATAAACGTGATCAGTCCGCGTGAGTAAATTTAGTCTATTTATTATATATAATCAAGAATACGTGTAACACAGCGTCAAACAGCATCAAGCTCGCAATAATTATCCCAATGAGGTGGCTTGCGCCTCCTCCTTATATATGGATCTTTCTCCGCCAACTTACATAATGATTACATAACACCTAATTGTGTTGTGGCAGGCCTGTGAGGCAGGCCTAGATATTTATATAACATATAATTGTGTTGAGGCAGGCCTGTGAGGCAGGCCTAGATATTTATATAACATATAATTGTGTTGCGGCAGGCCTGTGAGGCAGGCCGAGATATGCAGTGTTACATAATAGGGTATAATAGAAAAGCACACATAAGGTTTTAATAAAGAACATTGATATCTAAGGATAAGAGCACAGTTAATACGTTTGTCCAGTCCTCCACAATATGTATTCCTTTATGTATATATGTATTCCTTTATGTATATATGCATTCCTTTATGTATATATGTATTCCTTTGTGTATATATGTATTCATTTATGTATATATGTTTTCCTTTATGTATATATGTATTCCTTTATGTATATATGTATTTTTTGTACAAATAAATACTTTTATATGTTATCATGCTTATATTTATAAATACATGTGCATATATGTAAGCAAACATATGCCCAAAAACCTCGTTTTCGCAATACCAGAAAAACCTCACACAGGTTTTCCCTGTTAATTTAATTCGGCTGTTAATTAATCTAGAAATAAAATTAAACTTTCTTTCACATTACTAACTAATAAAGTTCTCAAAGTGATAAGGCTATGATTTTCTGTCATTAGAACTGCCACTTGCTTTTTCTAGCGAATGCCATAAATTCATAGTTATTGGATAGATAGCCAGTAGTGGCTTGCAGGTGCACGCTAGAGAAAGGTCATAGATAATCATTATTTTCTCATCTTCGTTAACCAAAATGGCTACTAATGTCTACTCAAGGTCGGCCAAGGCCGGTAATCTACAGGTGACTTGCGAGTTATGACCGTCGCTTCAAGAGATTAAGGTAAATTAGAAAGACTGTGTCAAACTCCTCCAGAACTTCTACAACCCGACAGACAAGCACATTCCGTAAACCAAATGAAACCCGAGAAGGGAAGGAAGTCTACTACGAGACATTCCACTGTCACACAGCCCACGACCAAAGTGATATTGGAAAAAAGAAAGGGTATTGATGGTTGAGAAATGCAATATTAGCAGGCAAATAGGATAACTGCAATGGTAGCTGTAATGTACTGGGTGTGGGTGTTATTATATACAACAAATAGCAATAATGCAAGGAAAAGATAATATGTTTGTATCCCTTCTCCTGCAAAAAGAGAATCGCAATATTAGAAGTAAAATGCACTGATATTATTAGAATAACCAATATTATTAATATAGTAATAATATAAAACCAATGCACAATTTTGTTTACATTTCAAAACTCCATAGCTAACAATATCACTAAGTTGTGACATTTATATATATTTTTAGAAAATCTGTACTATACGTAGTCATTGTTTTAATAGCCATCCAAATTTATAATTAATTATTGTACTAATCTAATTAGAACCGTTAGAAAAAATATCATCGTCATTCCATTTACTTACACTGTGTTAGATTTTTAAAAAATCTGTACTACGTAGTCATTGTTCAGTAGTCATCCAAACTTATAATTAATTATTGTAATAATCTCATAAGATCCGTTACTTTCCATTAGTTTCCATACTACCATTTCCTTTACTTACACTGCGTTGGACATCAGTTAGAATACGAAAGTACTCAAACGTGTCGGCAAATGAAAATGAAAAAACTGAAATCGGCTAAAATGAAACGATTTCTGTACTCCTATGTTAATTGCCGAAACCTTCGGCAATTCGACAATGCTATAAACTGGTGAAAAGTGCATTTTATTTTTTCGTGAAATGTGCAAGACTTAATCGTTCTATTCTCTGTCGCTCGGCGTTTCATTTTTCGGTCCTAACTTTTATAAAAGTGAAGCTTAGCAAGTTTTAATAACGATTTTCGTTCAAATTAATCTGTCTATTTGTGTATAATCCGATCAGATGGGTAAGTTTTAAGATAATGCTGACGGTTTACAAAGACTTGGTAACATATTTAAATAGGCTTACATGTGTTTTGTATCATTATTATACTTTAGCTAATCTACAAAACGATGGTTAAATTTGTTGATAAAATTTTCAAACAAGGGTTCGTCTCATTGTTGATGAACAATTTTCGTAAATTGTGTGCACATGAATTTATCATAAAAACTCCCTAACTTTGCATCCGCTCGTTTGGTCATGGGATTATAGAGATAGCAGCACCAATGATTTCAACATTGACAGCATAAAAAGGACAAAGTTGAAAAACACACAGATAGCCTCCTTGGAGAGGAGAATTAAAAGTGTTGGCATATACAAGCAACTATAAATTCAGTAGTTATTAGATTAATATGTTTAATAACACATGCAATTAAATGCGGTTTGCCCAAATCCTCGCAACGATCAATAGAAGTCTGGTAGAGAAAAGTGGAATGATGAGAATGACTAAGATCTTGTAACAAGTGCTAAAACTTAGATGTTTGTTGTAGTAGTCCCAAGCCTAAATAGACCGTATTGCTAACGTATGTTGTGGTTACAAGAGTTGAGAAAACAATTTTCATAGCTTTTTCCCGCACACACCTAAAATGAGTTACTGGTTATTTTTCCAGAAAATATGATTTTCTGGCACTTAGTGATATGCTACCAAAAGCAAATGATAATTTTGAGGACAGACAATTGCAGCCTTATATCACTTAGAGAGATTTATTAATTAGTAATGCAATTAATATTCAACTTGAATTCCACAAAAAATGACAGCCTGTAGGAAAATTGTAATAAATGTTTCGCTTGTAATGAAAAGAAAACATTGTTTGTGAGCATTGCGCAGACATACATGTCTGCTTTGAGTTAAAAATCACCAATAGATTCAAAATGATAGAACATATAACAACCATGCAAGCTCATTTGCTTGATACTCAAAAAGCTAAAAAACTGTTGCACTTGCAGCAAGTTTGATGCAAACTTCAGCATTCCTGTAGTCAGGTTTGACAAAATATTTCAATTTGACTCCTCATCTCCTAGCCCCCAACCCGCAACCTCCCTTCCCGTCCCGCCGAATTAACATCAATTATATAACCTGTTATGTAACTGATAAAATGCGCAAGTTTTAGCTTCGCTGACTTTAGACTCAATGCCCAGTACCAACTTTTTGAACCTATCCTCTACTTTCCGTCTATTCCAGTTTCAAGAACCCAGCTATAGAACCAGCTATAGAATTTATTTTGTGTATAGGGCGATGTTGAATACTTAAAGATGACAACATCAACATTTGTATGCTGTTGTTTACTTTCACAGACGCAGCAAGTGTATTACAATATTAAGTTGTCATGGTTATTGACACATATGACTATAGTTAAGGAAAGGCAACCTTTATTTGACCTGACTTGTTGTAGGTGGTCTCATGATTATAACATAAGCGAATTTATTATTTTTTCTTGTCAGGGTAACTGGCACTAAACTGGGGTAAATTATCAGATGATATCAGTACCTAGAAGTATTGAGGCATTCTAGATATAAAACCTTTGTAATCAAACTAATTTGTAGTCTCTGGTACCATATTAAATTTACTGTAATTATAGAGTTTACTTTGTGCAAGAAACAAAATTGACTATTTAAAGATGACATCATCAACAATTGTATGTTGTTGTGAACTTTTTACAGAGGCAGCAAAAGTTATAAAATCACATGTATGTATTAAAAAATTAAGTTGTCATAGTAACTGACACATGTGACTTTAGTTAAGGAAAGACAACCTTGATTTGACCTGACTTGTTGTAGGATGTCTCATGATTCTAGGATAAGCTATTTTCTTGTTCTTTCATGTCTAGTTAAATGGTGCTAAATTTGATTGATTTCAACCTAGATTTAAAGTCATAAATAACTATATGAGTTACATAAGCACCAAGATTTTTGTGGTAAGCTGTGGTCAGTGAATATCTCTGTTGAAAACCTGGGAACTTCATTAACCATTAAGCAAACCTGGATGTTTTTTTAAAAATGACTTTCTCTACTAAATTAAAAATGCAGTTCCACCCGTTGGAATGTCTCTATCAAATGTTTTTGTACTTCTTAGTGATGATGTAAACAATTTTTCTCTCACACACAGCATAGCTAGGTTGGACCTCTACCAATTTGTTTACAAACTACTCAAATACCACAACTTCAAACTGAAATTTTTGTGAACAAGGTTTCAGATTTTGTAGTGCACACTATCTTGAAGGGTACTTACACCACACACTTGGAATATTTTTTACTTAGATAAGAATTGGAGCTGTACCGAATAAAGTTTTCTGCTCACTCTTTGATGTCATGGCAAAATAAATAGGAAAATAATTCATAGATTTCGAGAGCTCTGGTTTTGATATAAATTTTTTAATAAATACACATACATTCTTTACAAACATTTTAACTAATATTGCTAAGCAAACATTTCCCAAGCACCTGCCAAGCATTTTGAGAACATGTCATGAACTTCTCTGTTGATATCTTATACTGCAACACTTGAAATAAAATGATATTTTGATTAATCTTTAACTCTGTTTCCATACACCGATTGCTCAGTGACTTGTGAGTGCAACAGTGTCTAAGCGCTAAGCTCATCGGATATGCAAATCATACATCCATAACCTGGTATAGCAGAGTACAGGGGGTGCAACACCTTATGTCAAAGACCAGCAAGACCTATGCCCAAATGCATTTGGGACACTGCTGGTAACTAAGGCCGTTTCCATGACACAAAAATAGTGCATTGTTACATCGGGCGTATCTCTTCCACCAAACAACAACGACGACAACAATGACAACGAAAACGACAATGAAAACAAAAGCGCTGCATTAAAATATAACTAGAGACAAACAGCTGCTTCTCTAATGGTATTGCAGCACCATATGAGGCTGCCTTGCTTTGCTATTGTTGTATGAAAACTTAGAAATACTCACAACAAAAGTCTATTTATGTCTACTCATGGCCGGTCATCTACCGGAGACTTGCGAGTTGTGGCAGTAGCTTTAAGAGGTTAAGGTAAATTTAGAAAGGCTGTGTCAAACTCCTCTAGAGCCTTCACAAACCGACAGACAAGCACATTTTAACAAACCAAATGAAGGCCGAGAAGAGAAACAGGTCTACTCTAATAGATGTAGCAGTACCAATGATTTCAACATTGACAGCAAAAGAAAGTACAAAGTCACAAAACACATAGATAGCCTACTTGGAGAATAGATTCAAAAGTGCTGGCATATACAAGCAACTATAAATTCCTTAGTCATTAGAGTATCATGTTTAATAACATCTGCACATCAATTGTAGTTTGCTCAGATACAGGTAATGATCAATAGAAGTCTGGTAGAGAAAAGTGGAATGATGAGAATGACTAAGATCTTGTAGCAAGTGCTAAAACTTCGATGTTCGTTATTGTAGTCCCGAGCCTAAATAGACCTTATTGCTAACGTATGTTGTGGTTACGAGAGTTGATTAAACAATTTTTATAACATTTTTCTAGCACACATCTACAATGAGTTACTGGTTATCTTTCCAAAAAATCTAATTTCCTGGCGCTTAGAGATATGCTACCAAAAGCAAATGGTAATTCTGAGGACAGAAAAACTGTAGTCTTATATCACTTAGAGAGATTAATTATTTAGTAATGTTATTAATATTCAACTTTAATTCTAGAAAAATTGACAGCCCATAGCAAAATTGTAATTGAAGTGTTGCTTAGAATGAAAAAAAAAGAGATTGTTGGTGAGAATTTAGCAAATATAAATTTCTGCTTTGAGTTAGAAATTACAAATAGATTCAAAATAACAAAACGTATAAAAACCAAGCAAGTTTCTCTCCTTGCTACCCAAATTTGACATCAATTATATAACCTGTGTTGTAACTGGTAAAGGACGGAAGAATTAGCTTCATTGACTTTAGACTCAATACCCAGGACCGACTTTTTAAATTTATCCTCTACTTTCCATTTGATCTACTTTCTGCTTTCACATGTTTTGAAAAGGTTTGATTTGAAGAAACTGAATTAATTTGTCTCTTAGGTGACCACATGAAATTTATGTGGCGCCATATGTTTGGTGCATTCAAAAAGAATATTTTTATTATCAAGTTCTCCATCATCTGTAAAACTGCTGATGTGGTTACAATTAATAGATACAAGAAAAATGTTTAGATTCGTAAGTTGGTGGTCAGTAAAGATGATGACAAAAAACACATTATCACTTTGGTTATAATGTGATACATTTGCTAAAGCATGGGTTGTAGACAAAAGGGTTTTGAGAAATTAAAGCCAGTTATTTAGAATTTACTACGAAGCAGTAACTGTAAACATTAAAGCATGACAAGTTAATTTAAATGGGTTTATCATTTAATCTATCAATAAATGATATCAGGTTTTTCAGCGCTCCAAATATTATTCATGGATTATTAAGGTGTGACAAGGGTTGCCACTTTTTACAAGTTGAGCTTTTTTCGGTGTTTTTGCAAGTTACATATATATTGGGGACAATATTTAGTGAATAATTTACTACGGAAAGAAGCATGACTACACAGTTTTACATAGTGACTCTAACTACTCTTTTGAGGGATTTACTTTCTGCTGAAAACAAGTAAGTTTTCTATGTAAAGCGAACCTTTGATGAGCAACTCACAAAACGTATAGAATGTGACCGGGCCTCAAAGTTATAAAATGTTAGTGAAATTCAGTTTATAAACTTATTATCAGATTGAAGTAAGCAGAGTTGAAATTTATCAGATGTTCATAAGTTTTAATATTAAGTTGAGCTAACTTAACCAGCACTTTAGTGATTTCTGGCTTGTCATTGAGCTTAAAAGTATCAAAGCAATCTAGCTGTAAAAACTCTGGAACCAAATTAATTTGTAGTCACTGGTCATCATGTTATATATTTAATGTAATTATAGAATTTATTTTGTGCATAGGGCAATGTTGAATACTTAAAGATGACTACATCAACATTGGTATGCTGTTGTTTACTTTCACAGACGCAGCGAGTGCATTAAAATATTAAGTTGTCATGGTTACTGACACATATGACTATAGTTGAGGAAAGGCAACCTTTATTTGACCTGACTTGCTGTAGGTGGTCTCATGATTATAACACAAGCTGAGTTAATACCCTTTCATGTCAGGGTAGCTGGTAGTCAAACTGATTGATAAAAACCTACAATTTTACTCATAAATAACTAGACGAAGTGCATAAGTACCAGCAGTTTTGTTTAATGTGAGTTGGTGCTGCTTGATATCTTTGTTGAAGGCATGGGAAAGTCACTAACAATTTAGCAAATCTTGATATTCTTTACAACAATTTATAAAACAAATGTGCTCTACTAAATTAAAAGGTGCAGCTTTACCCATTAGAACGTCTTTATAAACTGTTTTTGTATATTTTATGAAGGATATAAATTGTTTTCCCTCACACTCAGCAGAGATAATTTGTGCCTCTACCACAGTTTCTACAGACTATTAAAAACCCACATTTTCTAACTAGCCTTTTTGCAAACAAGCTTGTCAAATCATGTTGTGAAAACTATTTTGAAGTTTACTATTATAGCAATACATGGAATAGGTAAGATTATGTAAGGGGTAAACTTCTACCTTGAAATGTGTATTCCTTGAATGAAATCTTGAAACCTCGTATTCTGTTTTTGTTATGGGATTCACATCTGTTTGAGCGGTTGTCTCTAATATATGTTAGACCAATTCTGAATTACATACAATTATGTTTAGTAATAACTAAAGTTTTAGTAATAACTAAAGGTATGCTTTTAAACACTTTGGATATTCTTAATAAACTAAACACTAATAAAGAATACTTATTGAGAGTTAAAGCCTAAAGCTATTTTTTGAATGATATTTGGGCTTTAAATTCTGATAAAATTATAAATTTAAAGTGCCTTCATGCAAATAAGTTGCTATAAGTAGACTTTTGGTTAAAAAATTTTTAATATTCACAGTGATTTTGCTGTTTTTGTAACCTGGAACTTTGTCAAATATACTGATTGTTAGCAAAATATATTGCATACGCTTCGCTTAAACAGCCATGCAGTGGCTGTGCAACATTGACATAGATTTTCTCTAATGTTGAGTTCAGCATTCAACCATCATGTATTACTGATAGACTAAGTCATAAACTAGATAGCTACATGTATATCAGTGCCTTAGTTGTAATTAAAATAGTTTCATGGTACTCATAAATAATAACGCTGTTTCTGGTATTGCAAGTTCAGTTTAACCTGCTCCGGAGACATTCACAATGGTGCGATAGATGGGTAAAAAAGGTCAAAGTTCGCCAGCTTAAAATGTGTAGGTCTACCTTGCAGTAGAGTCATAAAATAAGTGCATGTAATACTACAAGTAATAGCCAAAGTCAATACGATTCTCAGTGGTGGAGGAAAGACATTGCTACATGTACATAATACGTGCATGTGGAAGACAAAATATAATATTTTTATCCCAGTGTTTTATTTTTTTGCTCCAGCCTGTTTTTGAGTTGCCAAACACAAGTACGTCAACATTTCACTGTTGAATCGAGTATGAATGTGCTTTCAATTACACTACTGATATACCTGATATATGCTACACTACTCAATAAAAACAAGACTCAAGATTCATTAATAGCTTATTATTGCTTAATAATCTGAGAGGCTGTAGTGAAGTATGGTAGGCATCTACCATGATACGATTATCTATGGTACTTATTGTTTAGACAAATTTTCTTCAAAATTTGATTACTGCTAAAATTAAATATATAAGAAAGTATAATAGAAGGGTTCTCATCATCTTGAAAGATATTGTGACAAATGAAGAATGAATTAAAAAGTATTGCACAGCTTCAATGGTAATACTGGATAGCTTCATAAACAAATTCAACATTCCTGCTGATATAAAGTAACCATCATCAATTTTCTTTTGCTATAAGGCTAAACTATGTTTAGACAAGATCACAGAGTCATTTTTTTGCAAAAAAGTTTTTAAAAAGTGCCGAGCTTTTGCTTGCAGTATGCTAAGCATACTTCATACTTGATCTTTGAGGATCTGCCTCTCTCTCTCTCTCTCTCGCTTCTCTCTCTCTCGCTTCTCTCTCTCTCTTCTCTTTCTCCCTCTCTCCCACTTTCTTCCTTTTTTCTTATTTCCTACTTCTCTCCTGCTCTCTTCCCCTCTTTCTCCCTCTCTTTCTTTCTGACCCATTTTGCCCTCTCTCATCTTCCCCTTCTTTCCTGTGCTTTTCTTTCCTCTCTCCTTTCTCTCTCTTTCCCTGTCTCTCTCTCTCTCTCCCTATCTCTCCCTCTCCCTCTCCTCTCTCTCCCTCCCTCTCTCTCTCTCTCTCTCTTCCTCCCTCTCTCTCTCTCTTTGTTTCTCTATTTCTCTCTATCTTCTCTCTCTCTTTCTTTCTTTCTCTCTTTCTCTCCTCTCTCTCCTTCTTACCCTCTTCTCTTCTTACCCTTCTTTATTTTCTGCTCGCATTTTTCGTAACTCCCTATATCCTTATGCTTATATCTTTCTCATATCATTTTGTTTAATATATTCCTATACTTATATGTATACATAACTAAATATATGAGAAATATAATTATAGAAATATAAATTAAATACCGTAAACAAAGAAAGTAATTTAAAAATATGAATATATAAATATATGAATACACAAAACAAGTCTGCTCTCCTCTGATGATAGTTTGAGTTAGATTTATACTAGCCATATAAATATAACTATATATACAAATATGTATATATATATATGTATTTCTTCATGCATATATGTATTTTTTGAATACAAAGAAACATATAATTGTATATGTTATCATGTTTATATTTATAAATATATATGTATTTATGTAAACAAACATATGAACAAAACCGTGTTTTCTCAATACCAGAAAAACCTCAGACAAGTTTTCCTTTAGACTGTTCATTTATCTGGAAATCAAATTAAATTTTCTCTCACATTACTAACTAATAAACCTTTCAAAGTGATAAGGCTATGATGTTCTGCCATTAGAATTAACACTTGCTTTTTCCAGAAAAACATGGAATGTCATAAATTTATAATTCTTGGATAGATAGCCAGTAACTGCTTGCAGGTGCGTGCTAGAAAGAGGTCGTAAATAACCATTAATCTCATCTTAGTTAACAAAATGGTTACTAATGGCTACTCAAGGTCGGTCATCTACAGGAGACTTGCGAGTTATGACTGTAGCTTAAAGAGGTTAAAGTAAATTAAAAAGATTGTGTCAAACTCCTTCAGAACTTCTACAACCCCGCAGACAAGCACATTTTGGCAAACCAGATGAAGGATGAGGAAATAAAGAAGGGTACTATAATAGATATAGCAGCTCCAATAATTACAAAATTGACAGCAAAAGAAAGGAAAAAGTTGAAAAACACACAGGTAGCTTACTCGGAGAATAGATTAAAAAGTGCTGGCATATACAATCAACTATAAATTAAGTAGTCATTAGATTATTATGTTTAATAACACATGCGATCAAATCTTGTTTGCCCAAATACTAGCAAAGGTCATTAGAAGTCTGGTACAGAAAAGAGCAAAGATGAAAATGGCTATGAACTTGTCGCAAGAGCTCAAACTCTCAGGTCTGTTATCGTAATCCCGACCCTATAAAACTTTACTACTAACGTATATTTTGGTTAGAAGAGTTGAGAAAACATGTTTCATAACCTTTCTCTAGCACCCACCTACAAAGAGCTACTGGTTATTTTTCCAAAATAATATAATTTTCTGGCACTTAGTGATATGCTACCAAAAGCAAATTGTAATTCTGGGGACATGCATTTGTAGCCTTATATCACATAGAGAGATTTATTAATTAGTAATGTAATTAATAATGAACTTGAATTCCAGAAAAAATGAGAGCCTATAGCAATAAGGTTTTGCTTGCAATAAAAATAAAACATTGTTTATGAGCATTTCACAGACATAAATTTCTGCTTCAACTTGAAAATTACAAATAGATTCAAACTAATGGAACATATCATAATAATAGTAATAGAACCAACTAACAATAATAGAACCAAGCAAGCTCATTTGCTTGATACTCAAAAAACTAGAAAACTGTTGCACTTTCAGCAGGTTTGATGCAAACGTTCAGCATTCCTTCAGTCAGGTTTGACATAATATTTTATTATGACTCCTCATCTCTTAGCTTGCCGAATTAATATCAATTTTATAATGTGTTGTGTAACTGATAAAATCTGCAAATTTTAGCTTCGCTGACTTTAGACTCAATACCCAGGACCAACCTTTTAAACCTATCCTCTACTTTCCGTTTGTTCCAGTTTTTGCTTTGGCATGTTTTGAAAAGGTTTGATTTAAAATCAACTGAATTAATTTGTTTTTAGGCGACCACATCAAGTTTATTTTCCATGATGTGTTTAATGCTTTAAAAAAATATTTGTGATATCAAAGTTTCCACCATCTGTTACAGTAAAACCACTGATGTGGCTACAATTAATAGATACCGGTAAAAGATTTAGATTGGTAAGTTGGTAGTAAGTAAAGATGGGACAAAGAACACATTATCATAATGCTATCATCTAAATCATGGGCTGTAGAAAAAAATTGCAAGAAATTAAAGCCAGTTGTTTAGAAGTCGCTATGAAACAGTATTCGTACACATTAAAACTAGACAAGTTTATTTAAATGGGCTTAGCATGTAATCTATGAAAAAATGATATCAGGTTTTTCAGCGCCCCAACATCATTCATGGATTATTACAGTTTGAAGGTAAATGAGGGTTGCCACTTTTTACAAGTTGTTGCAAGATGTTTTAAGTTAGTTGTATATTGAGGACAATATTTAATAAATAATGGACTATGGAGAGAGGCATGCTGACACAGTTCTACATGGTGACTCGGACTACGATTGTAAAATATTTACTTCCTGTTGAAAGTAAAGAAGTTTCCTATTCAAAGCAATTCATTGACGTGCAACTCAAAAAGCGTATAGAATGTAACTAGGACACAAAGTTATAAAATATTAGTAAAATTCAGTTAATAAACTAAGTCTTATTACCAGATTAAAGTAAGCAGAGTTAAAAATTATCTGATTCTCATAGATTTTTAATATCAAGTTGAGCTAAGGTAACTTAAACAGCAGCTTGGTGATTTCTAACTGGTATTGAGTTTAAAAGTATTGAAGCAATCTTGCTGTATAAAAACTCTGTAGACAAATTAATTTGTAGTCACTGGTCACCATGTTATATTAACGGTAACTATAGAATTTGCTTTGTGCATAGGGCAATGTTGAATACTTAAATATTACTACATCAACAGTTTTATGTTGCTGTGGAGTTTTAGGACGCAGCCAGCGAGTGTATTAGAAGATTAATTTGTCATGGTAACTGTTACATATGGCTATAGTTAAGGGAAGGCAACCTTTATTTGACCTGACACGTTGTATAGGTGGTCTCACGATGATAACATAAGCTAATTTAATAGTCTTTCATGTCAAGGTAGCTGGCACTAAAACTGATTGATTAAAACCTCAAATTTTACTCAGGATAAATAGCTACATGTTGTGCATAAGGGCCAGCAGTTTTGTTTAATGCGAGTTGTTACTGCTTGATATCTCTATTGAAAGCACGCGGTAGTCATTAAGAATTTAGCAAATATCCATATTCTTTAGAACAAATTATAGAACAAATTTGTACTAAATTTAAAGGTGCAGTTTTACCCGTTAGAACGTTTTGATCAACTGTTTTTGTATTCTTTATTAATTATATAAAAAGGTTTTCTATCATACTCCACAGAGATTAGTTGTGCCTCTACCACAGTTTCTACAGACTACTTAAGAACCAGTTTCTAACTAGCATTTTTGCAAACAAGCTTGTCAGATCATGTTGGGAAAACTATTTTAATTTTCCATTACAGTAAAAGCTAGGCTTTGCTTCTACTTAACTCGAAATTGGGGCTGCTCTAAAATGAGTTGTTTGCTCACTCTGTGACTTTATGGTAAAACAAATGGAAAGATAATTAATAAATTCTGAGAGATCTAGTTGCAATGTATAGTTTTTCATTGAACATGAATAAAAAAAAATTTCTGAAAAGTTGAAGTATTATTGCTAAACATTTTTCAAGAACTTGCGAAGCATTATGTGAACAGTTCATGAACTTCCCTATCAATATCTTTTACTAAAACATTTTAAAGAACATGAGAATGGGATTAACCATTTGCTATATTTTTATACACTGATTTTGCAACGATACCTGAGTTCAACAGTGTCTAAGGACTACGCTTGTCAGACACGCAGATCATAATTCTATAGCCTGCTATAGCAGAGTGATTGGTGTGTACAAGTGCATATATTGTCAGGTGCTACAGTAGAGCAAAGGGTGTGCGACACTTTATGTTAGTTTAGCAAGACTAACATGTCAAGAATTTCTCACGTCAAATTTCATGTGCAATGCAGTTGGTCCCTATGGTAAATTCTCTGGCACAGAAAATGGCACATTGCAAGAATATATTGCTTCCAAACAACAAAAAAACTGAATTACAATAGAATGAGAGAAAAACTACTGTTTTCATGATGGCATTGCAGCCCTACAGGGGTGTGTATCACTTTGCTATTCCTGTATGGAAACTTATGAATACTTGCAGCAATTATAACTGTTTGCTTTATAATGAAAAAAGACACTTAGAATTTAGTGCTTTAATCAATAATCATAAAGAAGTTTCGTTTTATATTAAAAAAACTTAGGTATAAGTCGACAGATAAGTGAAAGCTTTAAAAAAGGGCTGTGAATTCAAGTTCATTTAAAACTAATTTGCTTCTGAGAGAATCTTGACTTTAATTTTCTGTCAATATAGTCGTTTGCATTTCTTTTGCACAAAATCAAAAGAAGTTCAATAAAATTGAAGTTGAAAGAATAGTTTGCCAAAAATACAGTTCATCAAATATTCAAAGTTTAAAATAATTTCAAAGGAAGCTAAAAGGTGGCATGCAGCATATTGGAGAACGTTTTTGAGAGTGGAAGAATTATTTAACTTGTTCTATATTATTTTAAAACTAAAGTAAAAAGATAAAATAAAGGTAGACATCATCTAAAGTTTGGAACAGCATATTACTTTTTAGCCAGTTATTATTTTAACATATACATAGCTACGCTAAAAGATTTAGAACGTATGAACTACGAAGGGTTGGCATACAAATCTCTCCTTTTTTTTTGTTCGCAGGGTAAACCTACTTAAAAATCAACCTAAATATTTGTATTGACGGTAGAAGCAGACTGAGCAATTATTTAGTTTGCTCTCTAATTCTAGTCAAGTGCATGATTTTCTGCACATAGAACCAGCATGGGTATCTTTTGAGTCAAGCACCACTAACATTAGCCAATAATTCAAAAGCACCTGAACAGTACCTAATAATTAAAGAGCTGCATACACCCTAGTCAATAATTCTAGAGCTGTATAACCATTAGCCTATAATTAGAGAGGTACTTGACACTAGCCAGTAATTAGAGAGGTGCTTGACACTAGCCAATAACTAAAGGGCTGTGTGAACACTAATCTCTAGTTAGAGAGTTGCATGAACTCTAACCAATTATTATAAAGCTATATAAACACTAGAAGTGGTTTTACAGTTTCTTGAACAGGTTTTGCTTAAGTTTTGACAGACTAAAAAATTCAGAAAGGTTTTTTGTTGAAAATGTTCTGAAAAATAAATCAAAGCAAAATATGACTTTTTCAAATCACAAAACATTATCTACCTGTCATAAACAAACAGAGCAGATTGAGCATAATTTCTTTACCTTGAACAAGGTAGAGTATGCAAAAAAGCAACAAGAATGATAAATATTTATCCCTGATACTGTTGCCTCTACAACTACATAACTACATTTCTTCAAACCTTTTACAAATTCAATTAGAAAAACACCGCAATTAAGTTGATAACAACTGTAAAGTTCTCTAAGTTATACAAATATCACCTCTCCTGTCCTAGGTTTTTGTCAAATTGGAAAAATATCGTAAATTTATTATGCAAGGAAAAAATATCATTTTGTCATGTATCTGTATAAAACAATATTAAAGAACAACTAAATGTTTTAGACTGTTTTTGTTTTAAATGTTACATATTCAATTTGAACCAATCAAACAAAAGGCTTACAAGCAAGAAACCGATTGCTTCATTTGGTATTTAAACTATTAGTGCTTTTTACTTATTCCTCTGCTGGTTTTTATTATTGTGTATTAAATACACACAGCATATAAATAAAAAATTTCTGAAAAAATATCATAATTTTTGAAAAACCAATTTGTTCTAAGTTTGCATAGATTATATTCTAAGACTTGCTGCAATTTACAATGAAAACAAACCAGTTTCAGGACCTCTCAAATTTTCCGACAAAATTTGAAATATTGTCACCTCATTTTGAAATATGTGAAGCTTGTTATTTATTTAATGAAGTAATAAAAACCAAAGTTTGAAAATGAAGCTGAGTTATTACAACGTAAACACAAAACAGTGCTTAACTGTGAGCTCTAAAATGCAAACAGCATATTAAATTTATAACAATTGAACAACCTTAAACATAGGGATAAATTTTAACAACACATACTTTACTGACTATAAAGAAACAGGCCAAATACCTCATTACGCTAAAAAATAGCTAACCAAATCTATCTTTGCTGAATGCTCATAAAAAAACAATATTTTCATCAAAATAACATTAAAATTGGTATTAAATTAGCCTTTCTCAATGTTTTTTGCAATTTCCCCCAGCAAAGATTACGCATACTACAACATAATTCAAAAGTGTTTAACTGCATAAATGTTTTTGGAGCTCTGTGATTATAACTGTGAGTTTCTTTTTTTTCAATTTTCAAACTAAGCAAAAGTTTGGACCAAATAACTCTGTGATCTTGTTTTTTAGATAAGAAGCAGATATCACTGGTAATAGGTTCATATAGCTTGACATAAATAAAACCTTCTATATAGATAGACTAGGTAAATTGGCGGCGTTCTATGGGTAATAAAAAAGTTTTTGGGACCAATATTGGTTTTTATTTAAAATGTAAAACATTTGCCATTCTAACTTTTTTGAACTAAAGAGGCTTTAGTTCAGTAGGTTCTTTATCAAGTCGTCACTTATCAGGAGACAAAACAAACACGTTCTCACTTACTGAGCTTCAAGCTGTAAGCGAGTCACTAGAAAATCTTCCTCTCACAGTCTCGCTCTTTTCTTTTTGCCGCCGGTTAAGCCGGAGTTGTAGCGAGCTGATAATATCTCATCTCCCTTTGTTTGATGGAAGCGACATTCTCACAGGAGATGTTCATCTGGATTCTGGGAGATCCTGTGAGGCCTAGTCCTCTGCAGCCTGTATAGTCTGTAAACGACTATTTGCTGATCTCTTGCACCCTTAGGTGCACATAGAAAAGCATGGGTTTCCCATAGAGTCTGATGTCTCTGTTAGTAGAACCTGGTAGTTCTACCATACACATCTACAACGCTCTGATACTCCGGGTATTAATGGAAATGCAAAGTTTTGTGTAGGTTGCAGTGAATCCTGGAAACTACCCTTCAAAAAGAGTTGAGAGTCTGGGGTCTCTCCCGACATTATTTTGAGGTTCAAACTGCAGTTTCACATGGATCAAGTAACAAGTCCTCATCTGCAGTGTCCATGATATTTTTTGGACAGCGCATGAACTGGGGTTTCTATGGATCATGCCGTCGGCAGAAAGACTGCTCAGCACATTCTCCTTCTAGAGTAAGGTCTCTGGCTACTTTCGTCAAATCAGCGGGGTCTTTCGTGAGCAGGTTTCCAACTGAAGTCGCCTGTTCAGCACAGTCTCCTATAAAAAGGTATCTGGTTACAGTCACCTGTTTAGCACGGTCTCCTGTTGTGAGGTCTCCTCGGCTGTGGCCGGTGGCGCCCCCTGTCTCTCTCCAACAGAAGACCTTCACTCTCTCGGTAGTCTCTCGTCCCCCGAGTCTCCACCTAATGCCTTACTGCGGTTCCTAGCAGGAGATGGCGGTGGAAAAACGGTAGCAGCCGGTTTCCTCTGAGATTTGGGGGTCTGGGAAGCCACCCGGGAACCCCAAGAGTCAGCTGAACCTAAAACCTCCTTGAAAGGATGAGCTCTCTCGTACTCTTGTTTCGTAGCACTGAGCTCTTTCTCTCGCCTTTGAAGCCCCTCTCGTTTAGCCTCGTACCATCTATCTAGTGCGGGACATTGTTCTCTGAGGGCACGCAACTCTCTCTCCAAATTAGTCTGCTAGTCAACTAGAGTCTCGGTTAAAACGATGTGAACATTTTTATGAATACAGCGGTCTTTCCTTGATTTAAAATGACACTCACTTTCAGTGTGATACTTGCCATCACACGTACGACGTAGGCTTGACCTGTCGCACTCACCTGCCATGTGGCTAAGTTTCTTACAATTATTGCATCTAACATGGTGGCAGGTATTCACAAAATGATCTGTTGAGCCACACTCATAGCAGCTGTAATCCCTTCTTTGCTACAGAGAGACATGACGCTTTCCCCAATGACTATTCCTGTATGCACGGTCTTTAGGCTATCTGAATCACTGCTAAGACGTGTTCCATGACTACTTTCACAGCTGTTAGAGCCATGGCTGTAGCCATTAGGATGCCCATGGCATTTTTGACTACTCTTACAACTGCTAGAACCGTGTCTGTAGTCATCATAACACCCATTGCATCATTGAGCCTTGGTGCTATCACTACTATCTCTTTTCTTTTGATGACACTCTCGGACGTCTCACCATTGTACCTCACCAACCTCCTGTTGGACACGCAACTGTCCAGTAGCTCCCATGCTTGCACCTTCTAAAGAGGTACTAGCCCCTGAGAATGGCATTGCCGCTTCCGATGTTGCACTAGGTAGAATCGCGTCTGTAGTCATCATAACACCTATTGCTTCCTCGAGCTTTGTAGCTGTCATTACTACCTATTTTCTTTCGACAACAGTCTCGGACCTCTCGCCATTGTACCTCATTAATCTCATGTTTGACACGCAGCTGTCCAGTAGCCCCCACGCTTGCACCCTCTAAAGGGGTGCTAGCCCTTGGGATTGGCATTGCCACTTCCAGTGTCGCACTAGGTTGAGCGGAAGCAGGTCAATTAAAGCTATGCTCTGCTGTTAACATACTTGAGGCCTCTTGAGCTACATTTCTGGTCCAGAGAAAGTTTTTAAACCTCTCCGAATCCAGATTATTTTGGGCCATCCTATCTCTACTCAATTTTGTGTCACGTAGTCCATTCATGGCAATGACCAGAGCAAAGCTCCTCCATGAATCAACATTCGTGTCAAAATCAAACTGCCTAATAAGCTGCTTTACTCTAAGGAGAAAATCTCTGTCGTCTTCTATCGCAAGTTGTTTCACAGAAACAAAATTTTGGGTCTTCATGTAGAAATTTTCCTATCTCTCATAATGCCCTCTCAGCAGGTCCCAAGCCTGGTTGAAAGTTGAGTCTGGGTCGTTAGACTCAAATCCCAACAATCTTATGGTTTCCCTACCCTCTTGGCCTATAGATTTTAAGAGTGCTATTAATTAAGCCCTAGGGGTGAAGTTGAGGACTATGACGGCTTCTTTCCACACTGTCTCCTCCCTCTCACCCATTTCAAAAGCTTTCATCTTTATACAGAGAGTAAACTCTTTGCTAAACCTTTTCCAACTGCAAAATACATTAGTAGCCAAAATATCTTGCACAGGGAAGCTAGCAAAAATGTTTTCATTTGCCCTTCTTCCAACCATTATTCTATAATAATTTGAAAAAATTAAATAGAATTCGCTGAACAGAAATGATAGCAGAACGATCAATCGAGATCTGTTCGTGTATCTATTGGTAGTGACTATACCTCAATACACCTTGCTGAGCGTCTACACAGTTTAAAATTGTCCAACACAATTCAATATACTTATCTCGACTTACCACTGTGTTATCGAATTAATTTATCACTACACTATCATATCAACTTATCACTACACTATGAAATTACTTCTCTCCTGAAAGTAAACCCCTGTGGCACCCTGTGAACTAAAGAGGCTTTAGTTAGGTGGGTTTTCCATCAAGTTGTTACTTATTAGGAGACCGAACAAATGCATCCTCACTTACTTAGCTTTAAGCCGTAAGCGAGTCACTAGAAGATCTTCCTCTCACGGTCTCGTGCTTTCCTCTTTACCTCCAGTCAAGCCGGAGTTGTAGCGAGCCGATAATATCACAACTTTTAAGCTTCAAGTCATGAAAAAAGGTTTTTTTAGGGAAGCTCAAATTAATTAGGAGAAAAAAATAAGCAACTGTAAAGGCGTTCAATTTTTTTTCAAGCAACATTAACTTTTAAAGTTTAAATCATGAAAGAAGGATTTTGTTGACATAAATTGGGAGGAAAAATACAGCTGTAAAGGTGTTAAAGCGTAACTTTGAAATCATCACCAATTAATGGCTAAATATAGTCTGCTTTGCTATGATTACAATAAAAAATTATTTGGTATACAATTATATCATTTTAGTTGGTTTCAGTGTTGGCATCATAAGGCAAAAATATTGCATAGACGTATAGAGTTATATAAAAACTCATAGTTGTTTTTAATGCAATTGCTGCCTAGTTAAAACCATCCAAATCATCATCATTAAAAATAGTAACAAAACAATATGTTAACTTTAGTAACTATAGTTACCTAAAGTAACTTTAGTGAATTTTTGGTTGTGATCTGTAAAAGATGTAACATTACCATGTACTACTGGCAGTATGTAGCATGCAGAGTTCTTACCTTCAAGACAGACTTGTAACATAAGCCCTGAATTTAACTTATATGAATTTAGCTTACTAAAACATTCTTAAAGAAAGGTTTAGTGTGCATTTACTAAACTTTTAACCAAAATCTTATCACTTATCTTGAAAAGCCAATTTAGGATAACGTATGACTTTGATCTGATATACACTCGCCAAATTTTAATTTCGAGAGAGACTATTGTTGATATTACAAACGTGCTTTTGGAAAAGAGGGCATTTATGAACAATCTCGTCGGCGTTGAAATATGCTGATGTTTGAACAAGCGCTTTTGAAAAAGACAGCAGTAAACCTCTGAAACAACAAGCTGCAATTAACCACTAATCGGAGAAGCCTCGACTTATGAAAACCTAATCTGACACCTAAGGGATCATTCTCATGGCTAAGAAATTATATATGCTGCAACTTCGTGAGAGCCAACACTGCGATAATCTGCAATTCCGTTATCTCATATGTGGCTACAAGACCCATTCCTCCAAACACGTGAGCTACTAGACCAAGGGTTAGGAGAGAGACCAAATCTAGTAAACAAAGGATAGCCAGCTAAATACACACCTGGGACAGTGCCCAGGGGCTACCTCCACTAAACATCCAAACCAAGACCAGATCGAATCAAGAACTTACAAGCCAGAAATGAAAATTTGATACCAGACACAGCCGCAAAACTGGCTATTTGGGCAATTTTAATATTCATAATTTTTCCGCAGTGTCTTTCACAACGCGATGTAACTTTTCGCGCGTCACAATTCTGTTAGCCGATGTTGCCCTGACATATTTTAACCTCCTATAAAAAGTAAACACATAATGGATACTGCAGAATTTTTCTAAGTTAAGCATTCAGTCACTGGATCTACACAGAGGAAGGAAAGTTGAGCTATTTTACAACATAATGTAAGAACGTTGCTGTTTCCTACAATTTGGTAGTCGTAGACTTATTTTACTTGTGTACTCAAATCTTGGATCATATTTAATCTATTAACTTTTTCTCATGTTTTACTGATTTTATTTGATTCATTTGGTTCCAACTACTGAAATAGTATCTTACACTTAATATTTTGGTAACTGGTTGTTCTTTGACAGATTCTGTCTTTATTAAAAATTGAGCATTGTGAACTTTGCTGAAACAGTTTAATTATTGAGCTGGTAGGTTACCCCACAAGTTTTGTCTTGGGGGTAATTCGCAAGGTCAATGAACTTTCATGCAACTATGTCGATGCACCCAAATCATAACTGCATGTCTTGAGTTCGGGTTGTTAGTATTTAAAATCTACACATTTCGCAACTGAACTAGTGTTTGTTTTTTAATGTTGGTGGAGTAAATGACAATCAGCCCGCACCCTCAAACAACTTCACTGATGTATCAGAGGCAAATTCTATACAATATCATTTTGCGGAAAAGCAAATTAGCTTTAGTACGGCAAGGACAAAAAGGTGTCCTGTTTCATAGGTCAATAGGGTTTATAGAGTTTCAATTAATAAGTCTTTTAACACATGCAAATGAGGAAAGGGTGTATGCATTTTATAGTAACATCTAGACCTGTAGGTTCTAAACTTGAGGTTGTAACCTTCGTGGGTTCAAATCCAACGCTTTGCAAGATTTTAATTTTAAGATTTTAATAGCTATAGCTGGACATACCAAACTACACACATACATACAGACAAACTTTAAAATTTTTGTGCATATATCTTGTTTTCTATTATTTATACAATAAAACCAATTTTAAAAGTAATGTAATTTTTTAGTAAACACGCTACAAATCTGTTTTGTGCACTTCTCAAGTGCGGTTGGACAAAAATGAATAGCTGAACCAAAATTATAGAAATGGGCTCGATTTTTTAATCATTTAATTCAGTGTTAAGTGTAACCGAGAAGATAACTCTTAGCATGTCTGCTATTAGAAGACAACTCATTCCTTTTATTCAATGCGCTCCAACGTGGTTTGCATGTATTTTTCTAGTAAACATAGTTTGCATCATAACGTTTTGTTTGTATATATGGTTATGCTTGAGCTAATATTTTCCATGTTATATTATATGCTGAGTTGCTGTCTCACAACTTGCAAATACGCTTGCTCAGTTCTGTGTGGCGCGGTTTTTATGTTTGTTAAACGAGGCTTGATGATTGTTATATATGGTTTTAAATTCTGTTGAGCAAAGTCCTATGTAGGTAGCTATGTGTTTGGTGGTTGTCTGTATGATTATTCACTGTTGCTTGCTATATTACATTCTTAGCTCGGTATTTTCCTTTTAAAGGGCAATCGTTCTTTTTTTTGCAGTTGCAACTTTTTTCGTTGTATTCTATTTGTTATGAAGTTGTTTTTTTGAGTGTTTTGTTGCTTGCATAGATTATTGCCTTTATATTTAGCATTGATGAGTAGCTTAGCTTTAAGGTTGGTCTGTTTAATGTTGTGTGGGGTGGGTGTTTTTTAGGAAGCATGTCAAACTATATACATGAATTATATATATATATATATATATATATATATATATATATATATATATAGACATATATATATATATATATATATATATATATATATATATATATATATATATATATATATATATATATATATATGTATATATATATTGGCCGATATTTGTTGCAACAATTGCGCTGATAGTTAGTTGTATCTATAAAAATATATACCATATTTACATGTATGTATGTATAATATACATATATTTGTATGTATAAACATATACATTCATATACATATGTATACAAGCTATATGAAAAGCTACCAGTAATATCTGCCTATTACTTTGAAACCGAGAAAACCAGATCGTAGCGTCGTTTTTTTCCATTTTTTTGATCAATTACAGAAATTTGAAAATAGCTTCATACAGTTCAACAATTTAATTATGTTGTAATGCGCTTACTCGCTACTGGAGAAAATTATGAAAATTTGGATAAAGACTAATTTAATACAACTTTAATGCTTCTTTATAAAAGTATTGCTTTTTGGGAGCATTTAGCAAAGGGATGTTTTATTTGCTTTTTTCTGATGAAGTATTTGACATGTTTTTTTGTCAGTAAAGCATGTGCTACAGGAAAAACTTATTCCCGTGTTTATCCGATTATTGTTCCAAACTAAATATGTTGGTTGAATGTTGCTGTTCACAGTATAGCACTGTTTGGTGTTTACATTGCAAGAGCTTAGTTTTAGACTTTGGTCATTGTTGCCTAATCTAAAAAAATATCAAATTTCAAATATACTACCCTAAAATGAGTTGCCAATATGTCACAAATTGTGAGCAAGTTTGATACATTGTAGGTCCTAAACCGGTATTTTTTCTTATGAATTTCAACAAGTCATACAAGGAAATCTATATAAATCTCGAACACTCTAGTTTTGCAAATATTACAATTTTTTTTCCAGAGTTTCAAATTTATAAACTGTGTGTATTTAATACACAAGAATAAAAACCAGCAGAGTAATAAGTAAAAAGCACTAATAGTTTAAATACCAAATGAACCAATAGGCTTCTCACTTATAAACCTTTTGTTTGATTGGTTATAATTGAATATGTAACATTTATAACAACAACAATCTAAAAACATTTATGCATTTTTTTAGGTTGGTTTAAACCAATACATCACGAAAGGATATTTTTTCCTTGCATAATACCTTTACAATTTTTCCCAATGTGACAAAAATTTAGGTTGCTGGATCTTTTGAATTTTCCTTTTCAAATCTTACAATGCTATATTCTAGTAAACTTGCAACTATGCTTTAGGCTATTAGACAGCAGAGGTAATATTTTTTATAACTTAGAAAACTTTACAGTTGTCATCAACTTAATTTTGGTGTTTTTTTCATTAGATTTGTAAAAGGTTTAAAAAATACTTCAGCATTATTTAGTATCAGTGTCAACAGTATCAAAGATAGATATTCATCATTCTTATTGCTTTTTTGCATACGCTACCTCATTCCGGGTTTAAAAAAATTACGCTCAATCTGCTCTGTTTATTTATGACAGGTAGATAATATTTTTATGATTTTAACAATCATATTTTGCTTTGATTTATTTTTCGGAACATTTAAAAAAGAAAGACCTTTCTGAAATTTATTGGCTTGTCATTACTTTAGCAAAATCTGTTCAGATAACTGCAAAACCAGTTCTAGTGTTTATGTAGCTTTCTAGTAAATGGTTTGAGTTCATGCAACTCTCTAACTATTAACTAATGTTCACTAAACCCTCTAGTGATTGGCTAGTGTAATGCACCTCTCTAATTATTGGCTAATGTTTATACAGCTCTAGACTTATTGACTAGTGTTTATGCAGCTCTTATTATTAGCTACTGTTTGGGTGCTTTCCAACTATTGGCTCGTGTTAGTGAGGTTTCTATCACAAAACATGCATGCTGATTCCAAGTCCAGAAAAATCACCCGCTTGGCTAGAATTAAAGACCAAGCTAGAGAATTGCTTAGTTTGCTTCCACCGTCAATGAAAAACTTCAGGTTGGTTTTTAAGTAGGTTCACCCTGCAAACAAACCAAAAGGAGAGATTTGTATGTTGACCCATCGTAGTTCATACATTCTAAATCTTTTAGTTTAGCTATGTAGATGTTAAAGTAATACTTGGCTGAAAGGTAATCTGCTGTTCCAAACTTTAGATGGTGTCTACTTTTGTTTTGTCTTTTTAACTTAGTTCTAAAATAATAAAGAAGAAGTTACATAATTCTTCCACTCTCAGAAATATTCTTCAATATGCTGCATGCCACTTTTTAGTTAGCTTTAGAATTATTTTAAACTTTGAAAATTTGATTAACTGTATTTTTGAAAATCAATTCTTTCAATTTCAACTTTACTCAACTTCCTTTGATTTTGTGCAAACGAAATGCAAAAGACTATATTGACAGAAAATAAAATCAAAATTTGCTTGAAGCAAATTAATTTTAAATGAAGTTGAATTCACAGCCATTTTTTAAAGCTTTCACTTATCTTTCAACTTATACCTAAGTTTTTTATAAAAAAAAAAACTTATTTATGATTATTGATTAAAGCACTAAATTCTAAGTGTCTTTTTTCATTATAAAGCAAACAGTTAAATTGCTGTGAGTATTTCCAAGTTGCCATACAGGAATAGCAAAGTGACACACTCTCATATAGTGCTGTAACATCATCATGGAAACAGCTGTTTTGCTCTCATTTTATCATAATTCAGTGTTGTTGTTGTTTAAAAGGGATACACCTTTGCATTGCGCCATATTTTGTGCCATGTAAATTACCTTAGTGACCAACACCATTGCACATGTGCTTTGGCATAGGTCTTGCTAGACTACCATAAAATGTTGCACACCTATTGCTCCACTGTAGCACCTAAAACTAGATACACCTGTACACACCAAGCACACTGCTTTAGCAGGCTTTGGAAACATGATCTGTATGTCCAACAAGCGTAGCCCTTAGACACTGTTGCACTCAGGTATCGCTGCAAAATCGATGTATGGAAATATAGCAAATGATTAATCTCATTCCCACCTTATTCAAAATAATGTAGTAGAAGATTATGATAGAGAACTTCATGATCTGTTCACAAAATGCTTGGTAAGCTCTGGGTAAATGCTTACTTAGCAAAAATATTTGAACTTTTCGTAAAAAATTTATGCATATTTAATAAAATAATTCTACACTAAAACTGGTGCTCTCAAAAATTGTGAATTATATCTCTATTTGTTTTGCCATAAAATCACAGCGTGAGCAACTAACTCATTTTTGTGCAGCACCAATCCCTGTTTAAGTGTAGGCAATGCCTAAATTTTAGTGTCATGGTCCTTCAAAATAGTTTTCACAAACTTTAAAACTTAAGTTAGTTAAACTTGGTTAAGTTTTAAAACAAAGGTAAAAACTATGGTTTTCGAGTAGTCTGTAAAAACTGTGGTAGAGGCATAACTTATTTCTGCTGAGTGTGAGAGAAAACATTTTATATCATTATTAATAAATAAAAAAACTGTTAATAAAGGTATTCTAAGGGGTAAAACTGCACCTTTCAATTTAGTACAGCCAATTCGTTCTAGAATTTGTTCTCTATAGTATCAAGATATGCTAAATTGTTAATGACTTTCCCTTTCCTTCAACCGAGATATCAAGCAGTAGCAACTTACATTAAACAAAACTATTGGCACTTATGTACTTCGTCTAGTTATTTATGAGTAAAATTGTAGGTTTTTTATCAATCAGTTTTAGTGCCAGTTACCCTGACATGAAAGGGTATTATATTAGCTTATGTTATAATCATGAGACCAACTACAACATTTCAAGTCAAACAAAGGTTGCCTTTCCTTAACTATAGTCAAATGTATCAGTTACCATGAGAACTTAATATTCTAATACACTCGCTGCAGCTGTGAAAGTAAACAACAACCTACAACTGTTGTTCTTTAACATTCAACTGTCATCTTTAAGTATTCAACATTGCCCTATGCACAAAATAACTCTATAATTACACTAAGTATAACATAATAACCAGTGACTATGAATTAATTTGATTACAGAGTTTTTACAGCTAGAATGCTTCAATACGTTTAAGCTCAATACCAGCTAGAAATCATCAAGTTGCTGGTTAAGTTAGCTCAACTTAATATAAACAGACTTATGAACATCTGATAATTTTCAACTCCGCTTCTTTCAATCTGACAATAAGTTTATAAACTGAATTTCACTAACATTTTACAACTTTGACGCCCAGCCACATTCTATACGTTTTTGGAGTTGCTCATCAAAGGTTCGATTTACATAGGAAACTTCATTGTTTTACACAAGAAGTAAATCCCTCAAAATAGTAGTGAGAGTCACTATGTAGAACTGTGTCGGCATGCTTCTTTCCGTAGTCAATAATTTATTAAATATTGTCCTCAATATTCATGTAGCTTGCAAAAACTCAGAAAAAGCTCAACTTGTAAAAAGTGGCAACCCTCACCTGCCTTCGCACTCTAATAATCCATAAATAATGTTAGGAGCGCTGAAAAACCTGGTATCATTTCTTGATAGATTAAATGATAAGCCCATTTAAATTAACTTGTCATGTTTTAATGTGTACAGTTATTGCTTCATAGCAACTTCTAAATAACTGGCTTTATTTTCTCGGAACTTATTTATCTACAGCACATGCTTTGCAAAGGTATCATCTCAAAACCAAAGTGATAATGTGTTCTTTCTCATCATCTTTACTGACCACCAACTTACCAGTCTAAACTGTTTTTTAGTATCCATTAATTCTAACCACATCAGCAGTTTTACAGATGGTGGAGACCTTGATAACACCAATATTCTTTTTGAAAGCACCAAGCATATGGCGCCGCATAAATTTGATGTGGTCGCCTAAGAAACCAATTAATTCAATTTATCTGAATCGAACCTTTTCAAAACATGTGAAAGCAGATAGTAGAACAAATGGAAAGTAGAGGATAGATTTAAAAAGTTGGTACTGGGCATTGAGTCTAAAGTCAGCGAAGCTAAAACTTGCGCATTTTATCAGTTACACAACACGTTATATACCCTAATTGATGTCTAATTTGGGAAGCTAGGATATGAGGAGTCATAATAAAATATTATGTCAAACCTGACTGAAGGAATGCTGAAAGTTTGCATCAAACCTGCTGAAAGTGCAGGTTATATAATTGATGTCAAATTTGGGAAGCAAGAAGAGAAACTTGCTTGGGTTTTATATGTTTTATTATTTTGAATCTATTTGTAATTTCTAACTCAAAGCAGAAGTGTATGTCTGCTAAACGCTCACAAACGATGTTTTTTTTATTGCAAGCAACACCACAATTACAATTTTGCTATGGACTGTCAGTTTTTCTTGAACTCAAGTTGAATATTAAAGCATTACTAACTATTAAATCTCTCTAAGTGATATAAGGCTACAATTTTGTCTGCTCACAGAAATATTAATTGCTTTTGGTAGCATATAACTAAGTGCCAGAAAATTATATTTTTTGAAAGGTACCCAGTAATTCATTGTAGGTGTGTGCTTGAGAAAAGTTATGAAAATTGTTTTCTCAACTCTCTTAACTACAACATACTTTAGCAATAAGGTCTATTTAGGCTCGGGACTACTATAACAGACCTCGGAGTTTGAGCACTTGCGACAAGTTCATAGCCTTTCATAGCCATTCTCACCACTCTGCTTTTTTGTACCAGGTTTCTATTGATCGTTGCCAGTATTTGGGCAAAACACATTTGATTGCATGTGTTATTGAAATGATACTCAAATGACTACTGAATTTTTAGTTGCTTGTACATTCCAGAACTTTTTAATCTCCTCCGTAAAGTATCTGTGCATTTTTTAACTTTGTCGTTTTTTTTGCTGTCAATGTTGTAATTATTGGAACTGATATATCCATTATAGTACACCTTTTTCTCTCATCGTCCTTCATTTGGTTTGCCGAAATGCGCTTGTCTGTCGGGTTGTAAAGGTTTTAGAGGAGTTTGACACAATCGTTCTAATTTACCTTAATCTCTTGAAGCTACTGCAACAACTCACAAATCTCCGGTAGATGACTGGCCTTGAGTAGGCATTAATAGGCTTTTTTTACGAGTACTTTTAAGTTTCCATACAGCAATAGCAAAACAAAACACCCTCATATGGTGCTGCAATACCATTAGGGAAGCAGCTGTTTGTCTCTAGTTATATTGTAATTCAGCTTTTTGTTTTCATTGCTGTTGTCTTTGTCATCATCGACGATGTTGTTTTGTGGAAGAGATACACCCAGTGTAGCAATGTACAAGCGATGTAGCAATGCACCATTTTTTGCCATAGAAATGGCCTTAGTTACCAACAGAATCCCGAGTGCATTTGGGCTTTGTTCTTGCTGCTCTTTGACGTAAGGTGTCGCACCCCCTGTACTCTGCTATGCCAGGTTATGGATGTATGATTTGCATATCCGATGAGCGTAGCGCTTAGACACTGTTGCACTCACAAGTCACTGACCAATCGGTGTATGGAAACAGAGTAAAATATTAATCAAAATTTCATTTTATTTTAAATGTTGCGGTAGAAGATATTAACAGAGAAGTTCAAAACATGTTCTCAAAATGCTTGGCAAGTGCTTGGGAAATGTTTACTTAGCAATATTAGTTAAAGTTTTAGTAAAAAATTTATAATGGATATATCAGTTCCAATAATTACAACATTGACAGCAAAACAAAAAGACAAAGTTAAAAAACGCACAGATACCTTACTCGGAGAGGATATTAAAAATTTCTGAAATGTACAAGCAACTAAAAATTCAGTAGTCATTTGAGTATCATTTTAATAACACATGCAATCAAGTGGGTTTTGCCCAAATACTGGCAACGATCAATAGAAACCTGGTACAAAAAGGCGGAGTGATGAGAATGGCTATGAAAGAGTGTGCAGAAATCTTTAATAAGTACAGTTCCTATTCTTATCTAAGTAAGAGCAATGTCCAGTGTTTGGTGTAAGTACCTTTCAAGATAGTGCGCGCAACAGAATCTGACAAGCTTGTTCACAAAAATTTCAGTTTGAAGTTGTTGTATTTGAGTAGTTCTTAAAAGATTCAGTAGAGGCCCAACCTAGCTATACTGCATGTGAGAGAAAAGATTTTGACATCATTAGTAAGTAATACAAAAACGGTTGATAGAAACATTCCAACGGGTGAAACTGCATTTTTCAATTTAGTAGAGAAATTCATTCTACAAAAACAGCCAGGTTTGCTAAATGAGTAATGAATTTCCAAGGTTTTCAACAGAGATATTCACTGATCACAGCTTACCGCAAAAATCTTGGTGCTTATGTAACTCATCTAGTTATTTATGGCTTTAAATCTAGGTTGAAATTAATCAATTTAAGCATCATTTAACTAGACATGAAAGAACAATAAAATAGCTTGTCCTAGAATCATGAGACATCCTGCAACAAGTCAGGTCAATTAATGGTTGCGTTTCCTTAACTAAAGTCACACGTGTCGGTTACTATGACAACTTAATTCCTTAATACACTCATGTGATTTTATTACATTTGCTGCGTCTGTAAAATGTTCACAACGACACACAATTATTGATGATGTCATCTTTAAATGGCCAATTTTGTTTCTTGCACAAAGTAAACTCTATAATCACAGTAAATTTAATATGGTACCAGAGACTACAAATTAGTTTGATTACAAAGATTTTTATATCTAGAATGCCTCAATACTTCTAGGTACTGATATCATCTGATAATTTACCCCTCTGCTTACTTTAATCTGATAATAAATTTACAATCTCAATTCTATCAGAGGTGTATAACTTGGTGCTATACCATGCACACCTAGTTACATTCACCATGATTTTTGAGTTGCTCATCAAATGATCGTCTTAAATAGAAAACTTCCTTGCTTTCAGCAGAAATTAAATATCTTGCAATAGCACTAAGAGTCACCATAAAAAACTGTGTCAGCAGGCTTCTCTCTCTATAGTCCATTTTTTGTTAATTTTTGTTTAGTAGTATACGAGTAACTTACACAAACATGAAAAAAAAAACAAATTTTTAAAAAAGTGGCAAGCCTAATAAACTATCGCATGCTAACAATTCATAAATAATGTTGGAAGCGCTGAAATAAACTTATATCATTTCTTGATCACTTGAAGGCTACACTCATTTAAAATAACTTGTCTTGACACAACGTGTGCAGCTACTGTTTTATAGCGATTTCTAAAAAACTGGCCCATACTTCTTGCAAACTATTTTCTATCACCCTCGCTTTAGCACATGTATCGCATCAAAACCAGAACCGTATACAAACATAAAAAAATATTCAACTTGTAAAAAGTGGAACCCTAGTCTGCCTTTGCATGCTAATAATCCATAAACAATTTATTCATAAAAGCTGATATCATTTTTTAATAAATTGATTTCTGAACCCATATAAAATGAATTGTCCAGATATAATTTGTACAGCTGCTTTTTTATAAAAATTTCTAAATAACTGGCCCTTATTTGTTGTAAATTGTTTTTCTAAAACTCGTGCTTTAGCAAATGTATCACTTCAAAACCAGAGTGATAATGTGTTCTTTGTCACTATCTTACTATCACCAAGTTATCAATCTAAACATTTCGCTGGTATCCATTATTGTAACCACATCAGCAGTTTTACAGATGGCGGAGACCGTGGTAACACAAATATTCTTTTGAAAATTATCAAACACCCGGTAGCACATAAATTTGACCTGGTCGTCTAAAAAAAATTAATTCGTTTTCCTCAAATTAAAAGTTTTGAAAATATGCCAAGCCAGAAACTAGAACAAATGAGAGGAAGGGAACCATTTTAAAAAATTTGGTACAGGCTAATGATGGTCTGAAATTAGCAAAACAAAACTTGCACATTTGACTTTTTACACAAAGTATTATACTGATGTGAGGTCAGAGGACTAGAAGACAAAGAGTCATAATGAAATATTTGTTTAAACCAGACTGAAGGATTGCAGAAAGTTTGCATCAAACCTGCTGAAGGTGCAACGGTTTGCACAATGTTGATGTAATCTCAAGATAGGCATATATTATGGCAAAACCTTGAGTTCTTTTCTCTAATAAAAATTTAAAAGATTCTTTTCAACTTTTTATTGGCCCTTTCCTTAGCAGTTGGCCACCACCATCATAAAGCTTATAATCACTCATCGACATTGAGTCCCGACATTTCATTCCTAACCTTTGTGGAATACTGCACTCTTAACGAAGGCCTAATATCTAAATTCATTTGCTGTTTTAACACAGTTTGATTGCTACTGTAAAAATGTGTCTGTTAGTTTTATACTAACCAGATTAACTTGCAGCCAATTTTTCACTTATAGGCTCTTAATAATTAACTAAAATTAGCCCTGTCAGAAAATTAGGTATTCTTAAGCAGTGGCTCTCTATCATTGGCTAACTGAACAATCTCACAAAAGAGAACAAACTATGTACATGTACGACTTTCTTTATGTACTTTAGGGTGAACTTACACAAAATTTGAGATCATTTTATTTGAAAGTAACTGCTTTTTTATTATTTTATTTTGTTTTCATCGTTTGATGTGATCTGACTGCCAGGATGTTAAGGGTTAAAATTAGAAAAACTATGGTTTACCTAGTTGCAAAGAAACTTATAGAATTGAGAGGCATCATGCTGCAACTTGAACGCAATAGCCAAAATCAACTATCACAATGATAACAACTAGAGATGTCTATCTGCTCCGGTTTTTCTTTTGAACATTTCAATTGCAAACAAGTTTTGTAAATTGGAATCTCGGAACATTCTGGCGGTCAGATCAGATCACCTCAAAAGTCAAAAACATTTGCAAATGATTAATGAATAGCAATAATTTTAAATGAAATTAAAAAATACTTTGATAAAATTATTCCTCAGGTGATGAATATAGACATTATTTGTTCAAATGTTTGGCGACTCTGGTCATAAAATAATTATCATAGCAGCATCTTTGAAGTTTATGTAGGAAAGAAGAATTAAAAGTTATTGCTTGACTTAAAAGATAATGCTTGATTATCTTTGGATTACATCAACATTGCAAAATCTGTTGCATTTTCAACAGGCTTGGAGTAGACTATCAACAATCCTTGAGCAAAGTTTAAAAAAATATTTTATTATGATTCTTAATTGCTTAGTCTTCAGACCTGGTATCAGTGTAATATTTTGCTTAAAAATTCAAAGGCACCAGTTTGAGTTTCGCTGACTTCAGACTCTTATCAGCCTGTACCAATTTTTCAAAACTATTCTCTATCTCATTTGCTATAGCTTTTGGCTTAGCGTGTTGAACAGCTTTAATCTAAAGAAATTCAATTAATTTGGTTTTTAGACAACCGTCTCAAATTTAAGTGCCACAATATGTTTGGTGTTTTCAAAAAGAATAATTGCATAACTATGGTCTCACCATCTGTAAAACTGCTGGTGTGGTTACAATAATGGATACCAGCAAAATGTTTAGACTGATAATTTGGTGATAGTAAAGATAGTGACAAATAATACATTATCACTCTGGTTTTGAAGGGATGCATTTGTGACCTCTCGCGTGAAAATCGACAAAAAGTCGGCATTCACTATTGTTAGTAATGGAGCTTCGAAGTTTGCGTTAGTTTTATTGAGAATAACATGGCTACTTGGCTTATACCTTTACCCTAGACCAATCAGAGTGTAGGGAATTCATTTTTGAAATCAAAAAGTGTTTTCACTAGCTCCTTTTGCCAAAATATTTTGATCAAAGTTGTTGCTATTCGATCATGACGTCATCAAAATGGCGACTCGTGAAGATTCTAAAACTTCGAAAAACTTTTTTAATCTGGATGAGTCTGAGGAACTTGGCACATTGCTCGATGAAATTGTTGCTGATTATGGAGAAACAATGTTTAGAGATCCAGATTTTCATGTTACCGATTACCTGCAAGCTTGGATGCCCAATTTTATTGACGATGAAGAAGACGATGTTGAACCTACCGAAGGATTAACTGTTACTCACTCAAATGGTATTCCGGTTAATGACCCAGAATCACCTGCTGCCAGCTTACCAACTCATCCTATGGTGTCTGATGAACCTATTAGCTTCAGTTGCAAGTGGGACTGCATCAAAAAGTTTGACAGAACTCTGATTTCCAGTCAGCTGACTTACAATAAAGGAATTTCAAAAACAGAGTTAGATTTGGTTATCATGGGCCGAATTTCTACTTGTGTGGAAGATGGGAACACAAAAAACCCTTTCAAGCGTAAGGAGAAGATCATAAAAAGGGCAAGATGCTACTTTAAATATCATGTGAGTCTTATGGAATTTTTCTGATCTCCTCTGTTTATTTTTTTAGTAATAGTATGGGTGTAGTAGCCTACTAGTTGCTGGCCCAGTGTATGCCTCCCTGAGCCACATAAAATTACATCCCACAATACATGACTCAGTCAGTGATCAGTCGTACTCACTGGCCTGAGTTAGGTGTGTCTTCACTCAGAATTGATTGCCAGTTGCTACATGACTTATTCAATATGTCAATGCATGTGTGTTTATTTTTTTGCCTGCTGACATTAACCCTATGGCATGAACAATTATTCCCTTGGTCACTCGATCACTAGGCCACTAATACTATTACTCATAAAGGTGTCTCAGAGTCAGAATTCGTTGCCAATCACCATATTAGCTCATTCTTTAGATTTTCCCAATCAAAATACGTTGCATTCAGGTTGTTTTTTTTCAAACACTGTTGTGTGCGGGAAAATTTTTCCTCTTTTTATTTTTATCAAGAACAGTAGATTCAAGACACTGAAAGCAGCCTATGAGTCAAATCCTGGACTCCCAAAGCCTTATTTTACATAGGTGGTGCTCACAGGTCAATTTCACAGGAAGAATCTCAGAGGATTGTTGACTTTTTCAAAAACACAGAGGAAGCTAATGCTCTGGCTCCACCAGGCGTGTTCCAGGCAGGTAACCAATCCATGTTGACTTTTCCCATCCAGTCCAAGGGCAATTTTAACTTGTCTGCATATGTTGCTGACTGTAAGAATAAATTTGATGGTAATTCTGTTTTAGGTTTCAAAAAGGAGGAAGTCAAAGTCCTGCCTAGTTGTCTTACTATAACCTTTTCGAACGATGACTATAAAAAAGCGTGTACTGAGAATTATACAGTAGCCCGTGGTATCACCACATTCCGCAAGGTGTGGTTGGAAGTTCTTCTATTTCTCTCGATTTTCAAGCCCAGTACTGTAACATATCTCTGATGGCCATGCCATTGAAATAAAACTTACATTTCTAGGTAAAGATTCCAACCTCACCTTGCCCAGTTGACACTCTAAAAATCTCAGTTCTAAATATTGAAGGAGAGAGATTGAATTCTTTGAACCAACTTGTAGATCTGTGACATACACTGATGAGGAGAAGCTAAAGTTACTGCAAGATCATTCTGACCATTTGTCCCATGCTAAAGCTGCTCAAAAATACATGAATCAGTGTTTGCGAGACCCTAAGAGTCAATTTCCTGGTAACAAAGTTTTTGGGTGCAACCAACCATTGTCTGGTCTAGCAATCGCTAAATACAGTTTTGACTGCTCACCAAGTTGGTTGTCGTTTTAAATAGTAGTCTATCCTTGATGTCAGTAATGTCACTCTTTTTGATTTCCCATAGTATATATGTGGTTCTCATACAAGTGCAATGCCTTCTCTTTCAGTCTGTTTTAAAACCCCAAGAAAGTGTGGCTTGTTTGAAGTCTGCAATGAGACGGTTCCACAACAAGTCAACTATCTAATAGACGAGGCATCACTGACCACTAAGAAAGACATATATTATTTCATACATTAATTCCTGTTATTTCATATGTTCATCACTTTTTGGAACATTATGGCCTAGGAGAGAAAAAGCTTAACCTTCATGCTGACAACTGATGGTTGGTAGAAGTGCTCTTTTTCTTTAGCTTTCGTTAAGCTTTCTAAGTTCCAGTAATGATTTTTCTCCTCTCACTCTGTGTGCCCCTGAGACCTCCCCATTGGAGGGCAATACTCTCGAGTGAGCCAAACTCCTATTACCACAGTTCCCTTTATCTTTTCAGTGGACAGAATAAAAACTGCTTTATGATGTTTTACTTGGCTTGGAGATGTCAGTAGAATCTACATGCAGAGGTGGAAATGAACTTCTTGGTTGCGGGCCACACAACTTTGGCTTGCGATGCTCTTTTTGGTGCCGTAAACAAGACCTACCGACGAACAATTGTTTCATCATCGGATGATTTGGTGCAGGTGAGTATAGTAATGGGACTGTTCTTAATTTTTGTTCACACCATATTGGGAGAAGAACTTGTAGCCTGGAGATACATGGCTGATACTTTTAGGTAGTGAAGAAGCCTGCTCAGCTTAATTTGGCGCAGCTTGTCAGCTCACAGAGTGGTGAGCAAATTGTACCTGTCTATGACTGGGCCTCATACTCCCACAGCGCTAAAAAGATTACTGGAACTAAGAGCTTTCACAAGTTTTCGTCCAGCCAAACTTACCCCAGTACGATGACATGCTATATATAGGTATACGTTATATATATATATATATATATATATATATATATATATATATATATATATATATATATATATATATATATATATATATATACTGCGATATACTTAGGATATTCTCATCTTAATCCTAATGTGTGGTTAGTGTAAAGTACGGACGCATAAAAATATCCATTTTTTTTCAATTTGAGAGCAAGGTTTACCAGTCTTTTGGTGTCCTGACCTTTAAATGGTGTACACCAGCTGTTTCAGCATGCTTACTTACAGCGTTTGAGATAGGGGGATACGCAGGGATAAAGCAAATCCCTAAGAAGAAATTATGGGTGTACTCTCTGGAAAGCGTATTCCCTAAAATTAGTTGACCATATACTATTAAAATGCAATAAAATCGCTACAAAGTCAACAAATATTCACATAAATTTTGCTCAATCTTTTAACCCGAGTGTCTCTTAAACCGAAAACAGTAAGCACTATCGGAAGGGGTGACACTACATCCCCGCTACTAATCATTGAGCAAGTTATTCGCATCAATGGATCAGCTATGCTACTTTGTGAAAAGCATGAATTCCTTCAACTTTTCTTCAAGCAACACAATCAACGGGCGTCCTTGTCACCTGTCCAAAGACATCACCAAATAGCTTCAAATTATTCCATGTGCAGGCATTTTTTGGTATTTTGCTAAATGAAGTAAACTTTCTCAGAAAACTTATCTAGTTTAAGTTCTAAAGCAAATTGACTCTTCCTTATTATTTTTATTTGATTAATAATGAAACGTCATGGACCAATTGATAGTTACTTCAAAGGTGAGTGAGAGCATGTGATGATTGATTTACCTTACCAACATTATAAATTATTGGATCATACCTTTTGCATTAGAAACTTATAAATCCCTTACCTATGACCTGAACTAGAAATAATAGCCGATCACAGCCCTGCCACTAAAAATTTTAGAGTTATAGCAAAGAAATGGTAGGATCATTTACTTTCATTATGATGCCAACCTGAATCTCTCAATCTATTTAAAGGTGCACCCCAAATAGCTTTCAAGTGGAAGGAGTAGCATTTTCACATCAGTTGCACAGGCTATTATAAAACCTCAATTAATCACAAAGCTTTTTCCAGAACTTCTGATGAGGAGTGTATGTGTATCACACAGCTCCCAAATATTTAATATCATGCAAGGCAATGCTTGTAAATTAATGTATTATGTATAGCTGATTGACTCATTACCTAAACTATGCTAATACTACATCAAGCCTAAGCTTTATCTTAGTTGATTAGGAATGATGAAGACCCGCGGGTTTATTAGCTATTTGGGGCACACCTTTAATGGGTGATATTGTTGAAATTTAAGGTGATCTCTGTTTGCTAGGTTTCCTTTTATGTCTATATTAAAATATGAGGTTGTATTTGCCTGCTTAAAAATTAAACCATTCTCATTTTTCCTGAATAGTTGATTTTCTGGAGAAAACTTGAAATTTATCTTCTTATTTTTTTGTTACACTGATTGTTTCTTCCAAATTCATTTCATTTCCATTTTAATGAATATATCTGTGAAGTTAGGCACTCAAGATGAATTTACTGTCTAATAAAATATTACCAATTATACCATTGCAAAATATTTGTTCTCTTACTGAAAAGCTGTGAAAATTAGGTATAAGAAAGACTATCTTAAAAATAAATTTTGCGGGGGAGTTCCCCCACACCCCCTTTACCGAGAGAGCGCTCCAGCTCCCCTTTCAGACTCTCCCCGGACCGCTAGGGACTCTCCTCCGAGAGTCGTCTCGCCTACCTGTCACCATAGAGTACCCCCATAACAACCCTTACACTTCAAACACTGCTTACTCACCCTATAGACCAAGTTTCACTTTAGTCAGTAAAATAAAAATGGCCGTATTCAAGGAGAACCTAACGTAAACAACCTATTTCTGTGCGTCACGTCTTTATTCGCGATTTTCTTCGTTTCAGATTTTCGCAACATCTCATGAACTACGTAAGCTAACTCAAAAACTCAAAATGCTTTAAATTTGCTACAAGATTTTGCATCTGGCTGGGTTACTAACTCAAAATCTGAAAGCACCTTTTTTGGTTGATTTTCATATAGGATACATTTGCTTGGGCACGAGTTGTAGAAATAAAATTTACAGTAAATAAGGGCCAGTTATTTAGAAATTGCTGTAAAAAAGCAGCTGTGCACATTATATCCAGACAATTCATTTTATATGGTTTAGAAAATAATTTATCATAAAATAATATAAGTTTTTTATGAATAGATTGTTTATGGATTATTAGCATGTAAAGGCAGATTAGGGTTCCAATTTTTACAAGTTGAATATGTTTTCATGTTTTTGGATGCATATTGATGACAAAATTTACAGTGACAAATGACAACAGTGACCAAGGCAAAACAATGTTTATATGCTCTTCGTAAGATTCGACATCTTTTGTCTGTTGAAGATGCTAAATTAATATATACTTCAATAATCCGAAGTCGTCTTGAATATTGTGCTACTTTGTTTATGTTTCTTGGTAAATGTCATTCAGACCAAATTGAGGCTTGCCAAAATAAAGCGGTGCGAGTAATATGCAAAGCACCTAAATCCTTCTCAGTAACTGATGGTCGTCGATTATTGGGCCTACATACTCTCGCCAGTCGGCGTTCTTTCTTTTACAGGCAGTTGATAGGCAAAGTGGAGGTAGCTACAGTGGTCAGTGCTCTATACAAATATATTCAACATGATAGTGAGAGACACCAAATAAGCCTAAGATCACAATGCTCATTAATAACACCATCTATTAATAAGAACTATGGCAGACAATCTTTTAAATATAACGCTATCAAGATTATGAAAGAAGAGGTATTAGATCCTGTGAATGAGCTGTCATTTGATATTGATTAACTGGCCATACTGTGACTACTGACCATTCTATATTTTATTTACTAACACTGGTATACTAACAACATTGAATTAAAATTATTAAAAACCATCGGTTGTCACTTTACAACCATAGCTGACATAAGAATAGTAGAGTATTGTGTCACCCACGTTAAAATTTTTAAAAAAATGACCATACTAATAATTACTAACTTGGAATCTAAATACTCAATCAACTCAGCTTGCATATATATATACACTATATATATATACTCAGCTCAATCAACGATCTTATTATCCTCTTATAGAAATCATATTATTGTAGCCACTATCAATTTTATTCTCAATTATCATATTATACCACATTATATTAGCTTTAATTTTTAATTATGAGGTCAACAGAACACTATTTTCTCATGAAAACCTCAATAAATAATATTCACAAACAAACAAACAAAATTTAATAAATAAGTGACCATAGAGAGAAAAGCCTGCTGATACTGTTCTACATGGTGAATCTGACTACTATTTCAAGAGACTTCCTGCTGAAAGAGAGGAAAGTTTTCTATTTAAAGCGATCAGTTGATGAGCAACTCAGAAAGTGTAGTGAATGTGATAGTGCATAGTATAGCACAAAATTTTACGCCTTTGATAATATTGAGTTTTTAAGTTTATTATCAAAATAAAGTAAGAAGAATTAACAATTGTCAGATGCTCATAAGTTTTTAATACTAAACTGAACTAACTGAAAACAGCAACTTGGTGATTACTAGCTTGTATTGAGCTTAACAGTATTGAGGTATTTTAGCTGTAAAAAACTTTGTAATCAAATCAATTTGTAGTCATTGGTCACCATGTTGTATTTAATGCAACTATAGAGTTTACTTTGTGCAAAAAACAAAGTTGACTATTTAAAAATGACTGCATCAACAATCGTATGTTGCTGTAGACTTTTACAGAGGCAGCGAATGTATTAAAAGCATATGAATGTGTTAAAATCTTATGTTCTCATAGTAACTGACACATGTGTCTATAGTTAAGGAAAGGCAACTTTAAGAGGACCTGACTTGTCTTAAGTTGTCTGGTGACCATAACGTGAGCTGATTTATTATTTCCTTCATGTCAGGGTGTCTGGTACTGAAGTTGATTGATTGGAACATAAATTTTGACTCATTAATAATCATATAAGTTGCATAAGCACCAACAACTTCATTTGATGTAAGCTGTGTTCTGTGAATATTTCTGTTAACAGCCTGGGAAAGTCATTAACAGTTTAGCAAATCCTAATATTCCTTTAAAACGAATTGCTATAATTAATTGAAAATTGCAGTTTTGCATGTTAGAGTAGCTCTATCCATTGTCATCAAGCTCATCAGATACTATTGTGCACGCAATCTTGTAGGACACATACACTAAAGACGAGTCATTGCCCTTGCATAGCCTTAGATGATTAATTTGAACTGTAATAAAACGAGTTATCTGCTCACTCTGTAATGTTCTGCCAAAATAAAAAAGAAGATAATTGATGAATTTTTAGAGTTATAGCTTCGGTTTACATTTTTATTGCATTTGCATGAATTTTTAACATAATCTAAACTAATATTTTTAGGTAAACATTTACTAAGCACTTGCTGAGTATTTTGTGAACAGTTCATAAACTTCTCTTTCAGTATCTTCAACCACAACATTCTAAATAATATAGGAATGGGATCGATCTTTTGCTAGGTTTTCATACAGAAATATTCCAGTGACATCTGAGGCAACAGTGTCTAAGCGCAATGCTTGTCGGACATGCAGATCTTGTTTGTTATGTTTGTATGGCACTGATTACAGAATTGAAGACAACAATACTTAAAAATGACTGGTAAAATTTAGTATCAGCCACATATTTTAGAAAACAAAACTCATTCACTTCCAAAGCACCAACATAAGTCAGTCATTAGGCAGGTTCTAACTCAGTACCCTCCCTTGAGACTGCCAAACTGTACAAACAATTAATTAAAAAAATGCATCAGAATGTTGGTTATTGGTCAGAAAGTTCCTTCCTTGTTTTACAATAATTATTCTCATTAAAGTTATGTGATTTCATTTTATCTAAAATGATGGAGGGCTGAAGCCTATCCACCACCTTGGAAAAATATGGGCATAAACGTTGTAGATATTTTGATTTTTGATTGTCAAAAAGTTAGGTGCCACGCCATCCATCACTAAAACCACTTCTATGACACAAAGATTGTTGCATCGCATGAGTGCTACGTTTTTTGGAACAAATTTCTTTACTAAGTTAACAGGTGCAGTCTTACTCATTAAGACGCGTAAGAACTGAAATACAAAAATTCCAATATTTTTTGTATTTCTTGTTATTGATATAAGACATTTTCTATCATGCTCAGCAGAGCTAAGTTGTGCCTCTACCAAAGTTTCTACAAACTTATAAAAGAACACATTTTCTAACTAGCATTTTCTCAACCGAACTCATCAGATGCTAATGCACACACTATGTTGACGGGTACTCACACTAAATACTAAACATTGCCCTTGCTTAGATGATTAATTTGAACTGTAATAAAGTGAGTTGTCTGCTCACTCTGTGATGTTATGGCAAAATAAATAAGAAAATAGTTCAGTCTCAGAGAACAAGTTGTTTATTGACTACACTTGAATCTTTTACAAAAAGTTTAACTAATATTGCTAAGTAAACATTTACCAAAAACTTACCAAGCATTTTGTAGAGAGTCCATAAACTTCTCTATCATTATCTTCCACTATAATATTTGAACAAAATAAGAATTGGAATAATCAGTTGCTACCTGTTCGTACAGCAATAGTTCAGCAAACCCTGTGGGCCACAGTGTCTAAACGCTACACTTGTTGGACACGCAGATCATATTCCCACCTGCTATAGCAGAGTGATGAGAATGCAACACATTATGTCAAAGTAATGCAAGACCTATGCCCTTCACTAAGGCTGGTTTATGACGCAAAAGATAGAGTATCACCCTGAATGTTTTGCTTACAAACATCACGAAACTACAACAGAATGAGAGCAAAATTTGCTGTTTCTATGATGAAGCTGCAGGACCATATGGTAGTGTGTCGATTTTATAATTATTTGCTTTATAATGGCAAAAAACCACTAAAGAATTAGTGCTTTAATCAATTATAATAATGAAGTTTTAGATATAAAAAGTTAAGATGTAAGTTGAAAGATGAGTGAAAGCTGCGAAAAAACCTTTATGAACAATTTCATTTAAAAATTGCTTGCTACTGCAAAAATCTTGAATTTACTATTATGCTAATATAGTTTTTTGCATTTTATTTGCAAAAATTCAAAGGAAGTCAACTAAATTTAAAATTAATAGAATAAGCTGTCAAAAATATAGTTAACAAAATTTCCAAAGTTAAAATTAATAAAAAGCTGGCAAGAGGGGGCATGCAGCATCTAGCTTAAAATTTCTGAGAGTAAAAAATTTATGTGAATTTTTCTGAGCTATTAAAACTAAATTACAAATAACATAAAAAAGCAAACATCATTAAAGTTTAGTTCAGAATATTAACCGTCAGGCAATTATTATTTTATCTTCTACTTAATTCTATTAGAAGATTTAGAATGTATGAACTGCAATGGGCCAAAATACAAATACTTCCTTTTTATTAATAAGCATTATAATCCATTTTAAAGAATTAATTTTAAGTTTTTTAATGAAGGTAGTAAGATATTAAGAATTTTTTTGGCTTGGTTTAAATAATTCTAGCCAAGCAGAAGATTTTTTGGAATTAGAATCAGTATGCATGCCTCGTGAGTGAGTAAAGCGCCATAAACACTAGCCAACAGAGGTCTTCATGTGCACTAGCAAATCATTAGAGAACTGTATGAACATTAGCCAATAATTAGAAAGTTGCATGAACATTAGTCAATAATTAGAGAGCCGCATGGACACTAGTTAACATAGACAGTAGTACCGATTGAAACATTTTGTCAGCTTGCTGTAACTTTAGCCAATGGATGATTTACTGGACTTAAGATCAGTATGCGTGTTTTGTGAGTACCATGAAATTTAGCAAATAATTAGAGAGCTGCCTGAAAACTGGCCAATAACTAGAGAGCTGCATGAACACTGGTCATTAATTAGAAAGCTACATGAACAATGGCCAATAGTTAGAGAGCTGTATGAAGACTGGCCAATAGTTAGAGAGCTGCATGAACACTGGCCAATAATTAGAGAGCTGCATGAACACTGGCCAATAATTAGAGAACTGCATGAACACTGGCCAATAGTTAGAGAGCTGTATGAAGACTGGCCAATAGTTAGAGAGCTGCATGAACACTGGCCAATAATTAGAGAGCTGCATGAACACTGGCCAATATTTAGAGAGCTGTGTGAACACTGGCCAATAACTAGAGAGCTGCATGAAAACTAGCCAACATCGACAGTAGTAGCATATTTAACATTTTTTCAGCTTGGTTCAAGTAACTCTGGCTAATGGATGTTTTACTGAGCTCACAATCACTATGCGTGTCTTGTGAGCAACATGAACACTAGCCAATCATTCAAGTGTTGCATAGACACTAGCCAATTATTACAGCGCTGCTTAAACACTAGCTAATCATTATAGTGTTGCTTGGCACTATCCAACCATTAGAGAGCTGTATGAACCCAAAAAATACCCATGGAGCTGCATGACTTGTTCAATTTACAAAACATTTTTTACTTGTGGCAACTAAACAGAAAATATTTGGTGGACATTTTTTTCTTGTGCACAGCACAGTAGCATGTGCTGAAAACAATAATAATGACGACTATTGTTGCCGATACTGTTGATAATGCCATTGCGTAGTGCTAAAGTACTTTGTTGCAACGCCTTTTGCAGACTCAATGAGAAAAACAGCGAAACACTGGTTGATGACCACCATTAAGTTCTCCAAGTCATACAAATATCATCACTACTGTCTTCTAATCTGGCAGTTTTAGCAAAACTAACTATATACCCTACATATATGCATTACCAGCAAACGTATAGTGGCATGTTTGCTAGAATAGTTATAACAAGCACTATAAGATTTCAAAATTAGAATAGGAAAGAATCTACAACTCAAAGTTCTTTCACAACAGAAAAGAATAAAGTTATTATGGAAAGTAAAATATCATTTTGTCATGCATCTGCAGTATGAAACAATACAAAAATATGCATAAGTGTTTTAGAGTGTTTTTTATGTTACATATTCAATTTAAACCGATCAGAAAAAATACTTATGGGTTCATTTGAACCAATCGGCTGCCCAGTTTTTAATCATTTGAGCCGGTCAATAACTGTTATGGTTGTAGGAAGGGGGAAAACCATGATGGCCTGCGGCTTTATAAGATATGGTAATTATAAAAGCAGAAAGAGAGAAAGAAATAGTCAATAAATGAGTTAATGAGCGTAAAATCTAATAGGTACATATGCAGAATGGGTAACACTGAAGGTGTAATTAGTATTTTTAAAACATTTTATTGTCGAGTAAGCAATTAAACCCTCATTACTTAGATTGGGAGTCGTCATCACACATCTACTTGCATCTATGATTTTATGAATATATCAAACAATTACTAGCGATCTTTACACCACTATGACACAAAATTCAAAAATGCATTTGAATAAAGTTGCAACAATATCCGTTAAAAATCTGCATGTTGAAGTGCCATATTTTTCATACCACAAGACAAACTGTATCATAAGGTACAGTCTTTTTTTCATTGTCTCTGTTGTACCTAACCAATATAATTATAAGCTGAACCATATTGAAAACATACATAAAAACATCAGCAAGGTGAAACTGTGAGCTTAGTAAATTTGATTGAATAAATATGTTACTTTTCCAACATTTCGCTCAACACTCCGTGTTCCTCTTTATCAATAACCGAGTCAGACTTGCTGGCCATTGAAAGCTCAACACTAACACCGGCATTCTCCAAAACTTTTACAATAGATGCTAGCTTTATCTTGGTTTATATAATCAAAATCAGCCTGCATATGATGGCATTACTTGTTTGTTTCTGCTTCCCAATATACACTGAGCCTCATAAACATTCTGCTTCACAGATGCCATTTTAGTGGCTTTAATAAGTAATCAGCATTTAGCAGCATGTCTCCACTGTATGCTTAGCCATACTTTTAGACATTCAATCAGGAAATGGCAAAGAAGAGTGAACGTAGTCCACTCGCGCACAACAAGTTTCAGAACTCTGTCAACACACCGATCGAGCTGTATTAAATTACACACAATTATTTTTTTAGCAAATCGCAAGCTTTCGAATGCATCTTATGCCACTAAAAATATGGCAAATTTCATAAAGTACCAACAGCAGTTTCAACAAATTCAAAAAATTTTGAATCTGTTTTCCATGTAAGTTTTAGATTTTTACATATTTTTAGTTATAAGACTTTTCTCTCATTTATATGAACAATATAAATGTATAAATACATATTTTTTCTCATTTCTCAATTTCTCACTTACATGTAGATCTTTCAGCTTTTTATAATTTTCACCATTCTTTTTATCTAATCATTGCTGCAATGGCCTTTCTTGTTAAACTAGTTCCTTTTGATCAAGTACAATTGCGCAAATTCAAATTTGCTGTCAGAAATAATTATATTATTCATGTTACCAGCCAGCAAGCTCAATGTGAATGCTGAAAAAAAGTGCATATGTGTAGAATGTAAGTCAGATTGCTGCTACAATTATTCTATCGGCATATTTATCCTGTAGCAAATTAAGCAAAAGTGAAATTAAATTTTTAATTTAGCTAATACTTAGTCACCAAAACTATCCTGCTGCATTATTTTAGGTGATCACGCTTGAAGTAGTAATCTCATTCCTTAATCGGAAATGCTTACAATGTTTCTATCAGTAAAAGAGCCAAATATATCTGATAATTTTAATGGCATAATAATAATGGATGATGTATTACTGAAGAAATAATTTTAATTTCATGACTTTAGTGGAATCTCCAAGTAAGTCTGGAATTATTGAAAAAAACGAAAAAAATGGATAACAGCAATAACAATAACTTTTAAAATCTTTTCATTGCAGTTTACGCATATCTAGCAATATTGTTTCCTAAAGCCCATTTTTCTTTTTTATAACAAATGTGCTTAATACATGCATGAGAGATCTCAAGAAATTAACATGGAGTACTACTATAGCAACATTCTACAGGCTTCCTCAATTGGTACAGAAACGTCAAATCATAAAAAGTACACTGGTAATGGTAATGGATGGTGAGTACCATTTATAGCATAAACTTAACTAAACTAAGAGCTCAGACGGATATAAACAGACACCTTCATTTAAATTAAAATGGTAAGTGTTTGTTACATTGATTGAAAATGACTTTTTGTGTAAAAACATTTTTTTTATCTGACAATGCTGAGCATTTAATTAGTGGAGTTATAAAACTGATAGCAAGTCTGTGGTACATTGTTAAACTTTTTTGATACTAAATACTTCAGAAACAACCGCTGAGTATGTTTTTTTTAATTGATTGTTCAAATATTGGTTTAGCAATGCACTTAGCCATGCATATTTAAAAATAATGCTTTAAGCTCTCGTCTCTCAAAAACTATTCAATAACATATTTTTTTACAGCTGACACAATTTGGTGTCGAGTGGTTTCTGTCTTATGTGAGATTTATGTTTGCATAATAGTTTAGTTAGTCAAAAGAACACGTTTCTTCAATTTTATACTTTGCTAGTTAAGAGAGCTTTCATCAAGGTGGTGATCACACAAGCACCGAGCAATATAAAAATCCAATGGTACAGCGCATTTGTGTCACAATTATTTTGAGCATTGTACATAAAAACAAGTAACAGTTACTAAATCTTCATTATTCCTCTAATTTTATAAAAAGTCTAAAGATACAGTTTGTCGAGTATAATATAGCAGATGTACGCCTGTAACTAGTACATATCGAAATGTGTTATAAGCACATATGATTGCATAAGTGTGGTAAATATTCTTCAATGTTTGGTACAGCATGCAGCTAATCTGAATCTTTAGAGCAAACAGTGCATGCAATTAAGTTGTTTTCTGTATATTCATGACAAGGATAAAGCCCTCTATAGCAGCCTCCAGCTTGCAAAAATGTTAGCTTCAGACCATTGGAATCGTTGTGGCCCTCGTAATAGTCTGGTTCTTTGTCTACACAGTAATTTTTTGAAGAGAAGAAAACTTCATTCTGCAATGCTGTAAAAATGGCAATTGATTATCAAAGATGGATACTAAGTACTTATGTGGAAATAGAGCAAAAAAATATATGACTCTTCTATGCCATATTTTATAAAATTAATCATCTATTTTTAACCTTGCAGATTTTGTCGATAAAAAATATGCCGGATATTTGATGTTTCACTTTATTTTACATCAATTCGCACCTATGTTTTAAAATGTAAAACAAATTGCATTTTCATATTATTACACGAGTCAACACTATTTCACTATTACAGAACCTATTAGGATATTTATAGCTAGATAGTTCCTGCTCTCAACCTGTTACTTCAAATTAAGAAGAAGCTAGATAAAAAAGACATTAGGTCACATGACTTGTGCTAAACCAATCAAATTTGTGTTCTCAGAGAGTAGCCAAAATTGGATTATTTGCCTTTTGTAAACTTTGCTTATTTTAAGGCATGTTCATGTGATCAAAGTATAATTTGTGATGAAATACTCCTTTGCATCACAATTTATAAGTATTATTGGAATATTTAGTTGCTGATTCAGTTGTTTATTACTCCGTGTGTTTATAACAAAGTTGGCTTGCTGTATTCTGCTATCTCATCTTGAATTCTGCTTAAAATTCTAGCCTTTTTAAAGAGATTGTTTTTTTAGTGAGTTGATGTAATGAAGACTTACCTGAAGTTGCCATAAGGTAGCCATTATATTCTTTGTGCCATCCACTTAAGCAGTTAACTCTTCCTGGTAAAGTTATCTAGTAAATAGATACAGAGTTTTAAAAGTTTTATACAGCAATAATACTTTTAGACTGTCGAGAGAAACTTCAGTAAATAGCACTTGTAATATGTACATCATCGAATACAGCGTACAAAAAACATCACATAATTCATGTTGCTTTATTTTTGTTACAGTTTTTATTTTATATATCACTTAGAAAACATTTGCTAAAATAGTTTCATTTTGTAAGAATATGTCTGAAAGCTAATTTTACAGTTGATTGGAGTTGTTTTCTCTATTAATATTAGATTCGCAACTCCAAGTTCTACAAAAGCCTAAAGTACAATAGAATGAAACAGTTGTAACTAATTGAGGTAATTATGATTATTATTATAGTCAATTAGAAGATTTAAACTAAGTTATTTAAAATTCGTCTTTGGGTTGCGTTCTGAATATTTATGTAGCGTTTTAAGTGTAAGCAATGTGCAGAATAAAACGTTTTGTTAAGTGAATATTCTGGCCAAACGGGAAACCTTCTTGCTTTCATCCCCTCCCCTTCACTGGCTCATACTCAGAGAAAGCAATCTGAAAACACCTGCTATTAATCAGCGTTTTTTATGTCGTCTAACCAAACATTAATTTAATTCAAGCATGAGATTGTTGTTACTCATTAATTTAATAATATGCATAGCTCTAAAACGATGATCAATTTATCCAGCTATTTGGAGATGTATAAACAAATTAAATGATATTGTTTACTAAGTTTAGCCTATATTTATATGTGATTCAACCAACCATGAGTTATCTACAAAAATACCTTGTGTTCACAGTATATGTAAAACCTTTTAGTAAAGCACGTGCACAGGCAATGATAAAGTTTAATGAATCTAGTATAAAGAATTGACCCTGAATGACAAATTCAGTTTAGACATCGCTAGAATGTTTTATATTTTAAAAGTCTAGAAATGCATAAAAGAGAGATATTATTAAAGGCAATAAAACCGATGTTAGTGAAGATTTCCCTATATCTATCCTGGCAATGATTTTGCTTCATTACAATATATTACTGGGAAATTCAATGTGCCCAGTCATCGTATATGCAAAATTTAAATGGCGTTAACCTATGCAGCAGCTGTCCTAAGCAATTGTGCGCAATCATTGTACACATTAACAAACAATTTATCGTAATTCTAGCTTTTTTAAATTGTGAGAAATTATGCGTGTCCATTTCGGTCGGTTATAAGAAAGTAAATGATTCGAATGACCTAAGGATTTGAGGATTCTGCATACATGTAACACTCCATTTAACAACATTATGTTAAGTTTTTTTACGTGGATATGGTCAAAGAAGGTATTTATTTATATGGCATATTTAGTTTAGGCATATTAAAAGCATTTCAGCTGGCAAACAACATCATTGAAATTCATTTATCAACTCAATAGATATCTGTGTGGTTTGCAAGCAGTTAATCATATTACTGGTCTTTCAAGAATGTGAGAACGCATCGCAGGAAAAAATTATTCATTAAGTTATATTTCGCAAAAGTTGTTTTTTTATGCATTTTTGTAGACTATTGTAGTTTCAGAAGAACTTATATGTTAATAAAGTAGTATTTTATTTTAACCAGTAAGAAAGTGCAAAGCCTTCACATGCATATAGCACGTGTTTAACTTTTTATTGACATTTATATTATCTATGTAAACGCATCAGCATATAAAATCATATACAAGACATAATGTCCAAGCCAGAATCATCATTTTCGATGTCTTCAACATCAGTATTAAAATTTGATGGAGGTTATTTCACAGTAGAAAACTGAAAGAACTACCTTTGAACGATACTGCATTCTAAAGGAATTGTGACAAGCTTAAATATTTTTAGAAAGAATTGCGATGCATTGGCAATGGGTGCCACTGAAAACCCCTGCAATGGTTTCTAAAGAGTTTAGAACTCAGTTATGTTTGCTGATGATGCCTGACACATAGCTTTGAATTTTAGCTAGTAGTTATTTTCCTTTTGTTAAAAAGACAACAACTCTAATTATTGGCAGATTTTAACTATTCGTAGAATTGTCTGCTCATGAATTTGCTAACGGTCAATTTCATTAAATAATATCATTTTGTAGGCTGTAGTCAGCTGTAACTTTTTAAGGTCCATACTTGCTAAGTCTCTCGGTTTGGCCAAGATCCTCCAGTATTTTAAGTCAGTTTCCCCTTTGCACAAGGTCTCCCGTTTTCTGTCAGCTTTTTCAATAAAAGTAGTGGTTTAATTTTTTTACTTGTCGTTTTCCCTTTGTTTACTAATTGTGAGCCCTCATCACCATACAAAGTTAGCAGCAATGAAACGGACCGCTATTAAACCGTATGTTTGCCATAAAACCTGGGCTATTTAGATTTAGCAACATTGGTGTCTAACGATTTGCTCTACAGTTTTTCATCAATGAACCAAGTTTATCCATAAAGCTGTGACATATCGTTGGCAAACGACCATGACCTCACATTGATAGTAGAGTACCTAAACACTGACTAAAATTGTGGAAGGGCCTCTGGTGTAGGTACCAATAAAAAATAACGTCACAAATAACTCTAGGCTTCAGATTCAACTACTACATTTACCGTCAATCTCACGTTTTTTTCTCAACTACTTGGCAAGTATATTAAGGTCTATAGTCTCTTCTATCTTGCTATAGTCTTTTTAAACTCGTTATAGTCTGTAATCTATTCAAACTTTTAATAGTCTACGGTCTATTCAAACTTACTTTAGTCTATAGTTTGGTTTAACTGGCTATAAACTGTAGTCTCCTCTAACTTGCTATAATCTATAGTCAACTCTTGCACACAAAGGTATATTTTAGAAATGACTGGAAAGTATTAAAAATTGTAGTTAAAGCGTTAATTGTTGATTAATTTTTTCATTGGTTACCTTTTCACCAGCTTCCATTTCAGCAAACAACGATTTGTATCAGTTTTATATACTTTAATGTTACTAATCCACTAATAGGATCGGTTAAGTTGGATTAAATTTCCCTAATGTTGGCTGTTGAGCTGACTTATAATCTACCAATGTGGGTTGTCAAGTCAGTTGGTACTCTACCAAATTTGTTTGTTAATTTTGTTTGTAATCCATGAGAGTGAGTTGTTAGGTTTATTTGTAATTAACCAATGAGGGTTGTTGAGTTTGGTTGTAAACCACAAATGTGGGTTGTTGAGTTGGTTTGGTTTTGAATGAAGACAAATGCTGTGTGATTTTTTTGTTTCACACTCTTTATATATTTTGAAAACTAAACAAATTTATCCACAAATCACCAGCCTCAGCTGCTTAGAGAAAAACTGTCACCCTACCAATTTTGAAATGACCATTGTTTGTAGGCTACTTACCACTGGAGCTTTGGCTGTAATACACACAGAACATGTTATGACCGAGTTGTCAGCCGAGTCAGGAAGGATTCCAGCAAAACGACCTGTCAATAGTAACATGAATTTTTTTCTGGCAGCCATATTTCGATATCAAACTGTTACTCGTTTTCCTAGAGTTTGAAATGTTTATGGTGTCTCAAAAGGTTAACAACAAAGATCATCTTGTATTTTTATGTCTTTACAATGATGTCGGTGTTTCCATTATTTAAATAATATTTTCAATAGTTTGATTCTTTGTACAGTTTCTGTTATTCAATTTGTTTATATACATACAAAAAAGTTGGACTTCATATATTATTTGTTTTTATTATCAATAAGGTCAACGACTTCACTGACTGAGTTCCGAAATATTTACATACTGAATTATTAACTTTTTACTAAGGAATTTTTTTATCATTCCCACGGAATAAATTCAGACTGAAAGACATTTGTTGTAAGAGCAAGAGTTTGTCATAAAACTGTAATTGCAAGTTTTTTGAAAATTCTTAAAATTTCAGGTAAATATGTTAATCTTTTGACCATTTGGTAATATTTTTGTAGCGGTATTAAAGTGAGTTGAAATGAGTTTTTGGTGGGATAGTCAACATATGCAAGCCGTTGTAAAGGTTTTCAGTCAGAATGAACAATATTCACCAGCTTTTATAAAGGTTTTCTTGCAAAAGTAAGGATGTACGCGAGCTGGTATAAAAGCGTGTGGGCAGAATTAATTATAATACTGGAGCCATTATGGAGGCTTTCTGCAGCAAAAGGAATTACTCATAGTTGTTGGCTTTGCGCAAAAAATATGATTGACATATTGAACTCTGACAGTGTATTATTCAGCTGTGATCATTTCCGATTCATCAAAATGCCATTTTGCCAAGTTTTCCCATACATCTGATGATTATCAGCGATGTTAATCAAAGTTGGTTAATAAAATTAAGTGGTTGGAAATGACAGGACTGACAGGGCTGAAATAAGCCTCCTAGGTTATTCAAGCAGTAACTGGGAAAGGGTTGGAGCAATAATATGATTAAGTTGCAGACAAAGACTCATAAATGTTCTACCTGCTGTGATTTGAAAATAAATACTTTTGGTGTTATGGTTTAGTGAATATACATGTACTATGACTAGCTGTGCTACTCGACGTAGCCAGGGTAATAAAAAAGCCTTTGGTCATAAATTTATTTGTATTTAACATTATAACAACATTTGCCATTCTAACTTTCAAACTATATATCTTGGGAGAAGTTTTTCGAGTAATCGAAATAAATTAAGAAAGAAAATAAAAACAATTGTAAAGGTTTTCAAACTTTGTCAAATAACCTTTAAACTCATATTTCCTCATATCAAGAGGAAAATGTTTTGTGCTGCTAAAGTAAGTTAAAAAAGATAAGACAACTATAAAAAGGTTTAGATGTAAATGTAAAATAATTAGCAAGTAATACTAAATTAGGTCGGTTTTGCTATGATTACAATAAAATATTATTCAGTAATGATACAATTAATATAAACTGGGAAAACAAAATAAAACTCTTGAATATGTAGAATTAAAATTAACAATCATTGCACAGAAGTGTGTGTATAAAAAAGGTTACTGTTCCACCAAAAGCTAGCCATCAAAAATTTGAATACGATGATACGGAGAAAATATAATGGTCTGTGGGTGAAGAATGTGATATATAAATCAAATCTTCTGAAAAAAATTTTTTAAAAGAGACATCATAACGCGTTGGCGCAATACTAAAATAATTAGTTTGCACATGAAGTACGCAGTATATAAAAACGTGTTTGATTAATATGCTCAGTGGTAGCTCAGTAGCTCAGTGGTAGAGCACTTAGATGAGACACTTGTCAATGCATTCGTTGTAAGTTCAATCTATCAGATTGCGGAATGTCAATATCAAGACTTTAATAAATATAGCCAAAATGACAGACAGCTGACATATTTTGAGAAATATATATAGTTACTCACCTAATGAAAACTTTGCTGCAAAAAGTTTTGTTGGTGTTTGAATGCTTGTAACTGAATTTGCATGCCAGGATGGTGAAGTACTGAGGCACTCTAACTCGGTGGATCCTCCTCTGCCACTCCCTGGATTAGCTGCAGCTGCATATCCTGCAAAGAAAAAAATAGGTTTTTGCGTATGACAGGGTTTAAATAAATTTATTTGAGTTGAATCTGTTTTTAAAATATTAGTTTTAATCTAAATAAGTCTTGCAACAACAATACTTTTATGTTTCGTTCTACATTTTGACTGAGTTTGGTAGATTTGTTCAGAATAGCAACCTAATAATGCAAATAAGTTTTAGACTTAGAAAAAGTCTTAGTTTAGAGTTGGACTGATTCTAGCGTTCCATTGAATAATTTTTATGCAGAAACTTTTTTATTTGGTTACCATTCAATATAGCTCAATAGGTGATGCCTTGTCAAAACTTTATTTTAATAACTTCTAATTGACTATGCCAATTAAGGTTGATTGGTAAAACATAAGGGTGCAACTGCACTATTGAAGCTTCCAGTCATTTCTTGTATGGTAATTGAATGGTAATAAATATTTCCTGTGCACTGACATTAGAAACTCAGTCATAAACTAGTATTAGGTTCAAGGTCTCCCATTGCATGCCAATGTTGGCATCACTTGAAAAGGAAATTGGACTAACACACTGGCTCAATTTGGGCTATCATACTACCAAAAGGTTAGTTGATCAGAAGTTTTTGATAAAGATATGTATTTTTTTATGCGTAAGAAAGCTTGTTAAAGTTCAACAACTTGTTACAAACTCATGCTGTTATACTTTCCAATTACTTGAATTACCGATTGATGCGAATTGGTGACAGAGAGTACAGTTTACCATTTACTCTATTGAATAAGTTAGATTTTTAGTAATGACACATTCTGTTAGCAAAGTGCCACCTGTTCATAAGTATACACAGTTTTATTGATTTTGTTCTTTTCTGTGTTAGTTTTACAATTACTAGTCATCAAGTGTTGTTAGGTTTAAGTTAAAGATACTTGTTCATGTTTGAGCATTAACTGCCAATTCACTTTGATTTATAAAACAAAGCATCAGCAGTAAAACAAGGTAGCTTAAAATCAGATAGGATGTCTGTTAAAAAAACTAGTAATTTTACCAAACTCGGATTATATTACCAACTATATTATCAATATGCGTAGCCAAAAATAAATCTTTATTTATGAAATTCAATATTACCAACTTCTGTTTAGCTATTCTGCATAAAAATGCTTTTTCGCTTTACTATTCTGTGATGTTAAAAGTTTAGTGACTCACTCTGAACCTCTAAAGACTTTTCCAAGTACTAGTCATATTAATCATATGTTGCCATGACTACGCAATGTTGACTAGTAACTATGTCTTCTGTTTATAATATGCGAGAGTCAAAGCAATGAGTTTATTTTTACCCAAGTGTAAAACTTGGAGAAAAAGGACTGCATGAAAAAGACTCAATCCTTCATGTAAAACTCATTTGTAGAGGCAATTACAAGAGCAGCATATAATTTAGGTTCAGTTCAGTTGTGTTGAAAACTCCAGGCTAGTAAGCAAAGGTTATAGATTTTGAGTCTGGCGTAAGTAAACCAAACATAGTATCCTACCTGCATAGACTAGATCGGCTACCTGAGGGCATGTCGTCCTTCCCCATCTTATGAATGTACTTCCCGAACCCGTAGCTGAATAATACAAATACTGACTTAGAATCAGAGCTTTTTATTAGCTTCAATTCAAGCAAGCTCAGAGGTTATTTGTAGCTTAGCAAGCTATATAATTTATTGAAAAGAAAATGACATTTTTTAGTAAGTTTGACTTATTGTACTATTTGTTCAATGAGATGTTAAAAAAAAAGCTATTAGCAGTTGCTTTATCTTGCATTCTACATAAAAATTGACAGGTTACATTTTCAATTGTTTAAAAGCTTTTTATACAATTTTTTTATGATTTTCACTGCATTAAACTGGTTTGATTACTTTTTAGTGTTCGATAACAAATGGCAAATTTTTCCAGATACTGCAATTAAAGCTGGTAGGATCGTATGACAAAAGAGGTTCAGAAGTTTTTAGAAACGTTCAGCTATCCCCTGTTTTTCTTCTTACTTTTTTCACATTAAAGCTTTTTATGATTAATGTCTTCTGAAATTAATTTTGATATAGCATTGCATAATAGTAGTAAGATACTTGTGAAGGAAGCTAAAACATACACGATATAGGTTTGGCATCCGATATGAGAGTATTCCAACTAATAGCCAAGAATTGCAATGTCTAATAGGTAGATCAAACGCATCATAATTTGTGATTCATTGAACTGTAAGTGACAAGCTTTCACTTATTTCTATTAGTTCACCAGTCTACATGGGAAAATAATTGTACCAAAGTGAACAAGTATGAATAGTTTCTTTATAATGTGTAGAAAACTATATACAGTAAGTTTAATGTCTGTACTACTTACTACTAAAGACTGGAAAAAATAGCTTCTACTAGAAATTTTGATTAAACCACAAAAATGCTTATACAAAACATTGCATAAAAATGGGCATATTTTTTGCAAATTATTCAAGTGCAACGTTACTGTTTTTAAAATTATTCTTAGAAAACCATGTTTTGAAAACTTGCAACAGTATCATTAAAATTTGTTTAAGCAAAAAACATCAAATTGATGATAAAAAAGGATGAATTGAAAGGTTTAGAAAATAAAGCAAATAAGAGTTCAGCACGTAATTTTGACTTTCACCTTACCAGAAATCCTGAACTATAGGTTAACAAGAAGTTTAAATGAGAGGTAGAAGCTAAGCATTGAGCAAACGGTACAAAATGGGCAGACTATTATAAAGCTGTTTGGGTTACATCCTTGAAAAGTTAGCTGCCCCAATCTATTCAATATTAATACAGAATCTGCCATGTGGTAGGAATAAAACACGCTTTGTCAAATGGTATATTGGTGAATTTTATAAAATCGTTGCTTTTTTGCTGATGATTGGTCTGACTGATCAGTAAACGAGCCTGAAAAGAAGAAAATCTGTGAGTCTAACTTCAAGAAGAAATTGAAAGGATAGCACTTTGTGTTTAAGATGGTTAAATAAAAATGATGTTACAACAGCCAATAAGGTGAAAGCATGCATAATTGAGGACAGCCTATAAACAATTAATAAAAATTATCTCCGATATTTTAAAACAAGCAGAGAAGTTATTCAGCATAAGACACCAGAGTTTTCTTGAAGTGAAACACTATTGAGCGAAAAAATGTGGTATTTGTTACTAGTAATGCAAATACTAGTAAACTACAAGATTTTTATGAAAATATTTGTTATAATAAGAGTGGTGCAGTCTATCTGTCGCCACAATCAGAGGTCACACAAAATATTGCTTTCAACAGGATTTGAGCATGCAACTTTTGACTTTTTAGACCGACACTCTACTACTTGCCTTAACCAACAACCTGCTCTGTTGCTTATGACACACGATAATCTTTCACAGCTGTCAGAGTACAGATGTGAAAGATTATCATGTCAGCTTTTATCAGATTATTATCTTACAGCTTTCAGGGTACTAATAGTACATAATATCTCGATCAATTTTGTTTTATCCCCATAGTTTTGTGAACACATTATTAGCACTCAGTGTAAAGATTGGTAAAATTATATTTGTGTTAAGAGTGTGCTCAAATTGTTATTCTCCCAGCCATTTACCTGTGCTGCTCGCACTACCTGGTCTGCCACCGACTCCTTTACTGCCCTTTGTTCCCTTTGTTCCAGTCTCTCCTTTAGGTCCCGATGGGCTAGAAGAACCGGGTCGTCCTGGAGGACCAGTTGGACTATCTCGTCCTGGCTGACCTGGTGCTCCAGTTGCTCCACGTTGTCCAGGCGCTCCAGCTTCTCCGGGTTGCCCAGGCGCTCCAGCTTCGCTACGTTGTCCAGGCGCACCAAGAGGCCTTGAAGTGCTGACTTCGCTAGATTTGACTAGGTTGGAGCTTTCATAAGCTGTGATTGGAAGCTCGCCTCTGAAAATAAACTTATTAATTTGTCAAATATTTCTTCTGCCACACAGCAACTTGTTGTGCAAGTCTCACTATATGCATACATGTACATCGACTGATCCTTTTTAGACTTCAACCTTTAATGTCTAAAAACCTTGCAATGAATCAGTTTGACACAGGTTTTGATCATTATAAATTTACAGAGGTCAGCTGCATTATTGAAATGGCAGCCAAAACATCAGTTTTGTAATTTGGCTTTCCACCCTGTAACTTAATTTATTATAGGTCAAGTGTCATTGTACATTAACAGAGCGTCTGCAGCAAAATTCTGCCAGTTTTATTACGAATAATTTTTTCAAAATGGCTGTAAAAAGTCCGACCGCCAGGTAAAATGGTCATCCAATGTGGTTCCTCAAAAATAAACTGGCATAGCTCGCAATTGGGTTATTAATAGAGCTGCTTAATGATCGCGTTAACTAAACAATTAACGCAATCTATACATATACACACGATTAACTGAGTTGAGCCAATTAATCTTCAAATAAAATTCCCCCGAGGTGGTTTATGACAAGCAGCACTTTTTACCAATTAAATACAACCACAACTAATTTGCACTCAACTATGAAAACACTAACTGAGTCACTAACGTAAAACTTGTTTATACAACAAAGAGTGCCGTATCTATCTAGTTGCAAGTGGCCATGTTGTTAGTCGTTTGAACATTTTTCTAGGTAATAGCAACAACAACGATTTCAATACTGTTTAATATCTTAGTCTATTTTTTGTTTATGTATAAAACTTTTTTAAGGTAAAATATACATGAATTTTAATTTTTCAAAAAAATCACAATCTTATGTCAGCTTTAGAATAATCGTAACATAAGATTGACATTTTATTGGGACATAAAAGCAGAAAAATGTCCTCCACCCTAGCTGACGCATTTACAGATGTTGTTGGAAGCCTAAACAAGAAAGTGAAGTGCAACGTATGCCAGAAAGAATTTGCCTACCACCACAGCACATCATCATTAAGATATCATTAAACTAATTTTCATCATACCGCTCAGAATTCATCACCAACTGTCGCAGACAATAACCACTACCACTGACTATCGCCCCTACTGTCCCTTTTGAGCGGCTATCCTTTAAAGCTGGCAATATGTATCTAAGAAGAAGGACATCTCTTCATTCGGATAATGTGAATTAGCTGTGCTGCCTCAACCTTTGGCTGACTTAATTATAGACTTTCATGGGTTATTTTCAAACTCATAATAATTAATACATTATGACTCATGTACATTGTACATAACATGTACGTACTCCTGTTAACAATAATTATCTCAGATATAATTAATTTATATTTAGCTGTATTATTTGTTTTCGAATATGCAGATTTTTGCTAGAATAATTCTAAGATTAATCGAAGATTAACTGGTTCAGATCAGTTATTAATCACGATTAATTTTTATAATAGGTGTGCAGCTCTAGTTATTACTGAAATATAGATGCAACTTCTTGGCATAACAAAGATATTTGGCAATAAAATATTTTTGGTACCGTTTATGGTACCACAATGTGTTCTCACCCTGTCCCTGTCTGCCTTTTCCTTCTTGGCTCAGCTGTTTGCACCTGCAAGGTAGAATACGAAAAAAGCCTTATAACATTTCATCAAAGCGCACCATTATAAAGATGGGCTAGTGCATACATCTTTTTATATGATGCTTTTAGATACTTTAGTGAGGACCTCTTAGTAGCAGCTGAAACTATTTGACATTAGTTGGAAGTGTAGTTATACAGTACTTACTCATTTGTTATTATATAAATATATGTAAAAAGCTTGGCTTTGACTAAACCCTTTTAAAAACAAATAGTTGCCATTCTAATAAAACAATTGTTGAAGTTTTTCCTACCTTTTTCCATTGCAGATTATCTAACTCCTCTTGTAATCTGTCAACTTTTTGTGTCAGGTAAGTGACTTCCTGTCTGGCAGACTGTATACTCTGTAGGATGTATATTCCAAAGATAATAAAACTGATGCATACAATGCAGAACATCAGAGCCAACCAGCATATGCCAGAAATCTGACAAGACTTTGGTTTTTTGTCTTTTGGATTGGTAAAGTCGTCATTTGTACTGAACTTCTCCATTGTTCTTCCAAGCCGTGTATCGATATCGGTGTGTATTCTGTGAAGAGTTCTGATGTTAATCTAATTGATAAAGTTTTGCAAACTATCTTAAACAGTTTCACTTCAAATGGAAAGCTCCTGAGCTAGCTTCTAGTTAGCAGCAAGATACTAAACTGGTCAAATGCAGATTGTTCTGGTAGATTGTTACTGGTAGATCTGACCAATAAGAGCTCTGTTCAAAAAAATTAACCAATAGGCACCGACTTTTGTGAGTCACCCTATTTCCGTTTGCTGAGTGTTTGTTTACAACCTTCTTTTTTCTGCAGTACTTCACTTCTTGCTTACATGTGGCAAAGTTGATTGACAGTATTGAAATGTTAGTGGCTTTCAGCTCTGTCTGTCTTCAATCATTTCCAATCAATGATTGTCTTTTATCCTTTAGCCCACAACGTAAAGGATGGCTTAGTTTCTCAAATTGCATGGCACTAAAGTCAAATGCTGTTAACATTAGTTATAGGTAATATTTCATATTCAACAATAAAAAAGCCTATTTACAGTGGGAGGTCTGTTGAGAGGTCATTTGGGAGGTCTGTTTACAAACAGATCGCCCAACAATCTCCAGCAGTTTATTATGAACTGTAACAGCAATTTGGTACAGCCCATCACAAATACTATCACTATAACTAATAACGATACTTTGCAGTTTTTGTGTTGCCCACTAAATTCCCTCAATTTCTCTCCCAATCCATTAGCTGAGGAAACAGTATTTGCAAAAGTTTTTTGGTTGATAGGCATAATTAAAGCCACCTACACTTGTAAACTACCTGGTACATATACAACTCTCAAAGTTTGGTGCAGCTATAATTCTGATAATATCTCTTATATCTTTATTACTAGTATATATATTTTATTACTGATATTTTCTCAATTGGTTGATTAGAATGAATTATAAGTCTTTAAAGGTGTAAACTAAATTCATTCAATTAGCAATCGGCTTTATGCAAGCTTGAAACTATGAAAGCTTATTTGGTGAAATCTTCAGCATAACTTTAGTTTGGCTACTAGCCAACAGGTAAGCTTTCCTTAAGCTTCATTATTAATAAGTGACACAAAGAATTCTGATGTAACTCAGCAAAAATACCTTCAGAATCATCAGTGTCATTTATGAATATATATGTAGTAGCAAATTGATCACACTCTTGATTGGTTGCAGGTAATTGTTTACTTCACACCCAGATTAGCTATAGATTTACCTGCACTAGACTAATGTAACTTTATGTCTTTAACTTGGAAGTTGGTTGTTGAAATAGAAGTTACTCAGGAAAAATTATTAAGAAATTTTCTTTTGATTTCTTACTGAAAACTCTTTTGAATTATGTATGTTCAAGCTTCTCATTTATAATCCGATTTGAGAGTTGAGTTTATTGTTGCTGTAAGGCGTAATCAGCTTGCATTTTGTTCAAAGACTTACTTATTGAACGGGCTATTTATAGAATTACACCATTGACTAATCTCAAATTCCAGCCAGGCTTGACTTTCTTGCTTTTGATTTGCATACTAATCAGAGTTTCAACACCAAAGCATTTGTTTTGCTTGCCAACAAAGTCTTGCATCACACTTAACTCTTTGAATAGCAACCCACACAGTAATGAGACGAAATCTTGCTGCGCCTGCCCACGGCTCACATCAATCAAGACACATGCTGTGTCGCCCAGTAATTACTTAAACATCTCACTTATGCATCTAAATATGACAGCTTTAGGATTTCTCTGTTGCAAAACAGGTCGGCGAGCAATTATGCAATTTAATGTCCGTCCTTTGATGCAAGCCTATAAACCTAGAGATTTTTAAGTTCCAACTCTTGCCGCTGAAGTTGTTAGATGAACAACATTAATCAATGACAGGAGTACATAATAAGACTCATTGAGTGATGTATGCGTCCATAAACTTGGAATCAGAATTTTAGTTTAGAGAATGGTTCACACTGTATCGCCGTATCTCGACGTTGATTTCACTATACTTCGGTGATTGTCAATAATAACGATGTACACACTATCATGAACCCATCCGCCCATGCATCAGTGATGTGGTATTCTCATTTACTTTTTAAAATTTTAGCAAAGAAACTTCTTTGTTTTTGCGTGACTGTACAAATACTAGTCCCACAACAACAGTCATAAACGGAAATAAATAAATCATGCTAGCGGCGACTGCAAATTACCTTCGCCGAAATGGGTCTAATTTAAAAGGCAGTTGTCGATGCTCGGCAAAATATCGAGAAAGTTGGACCGCTGCAAATTTCCTCGATGGGTTTGCGTTGCTTCGTTGATGCCATCGGTTTCGATTCACGTAATTGACGATGAACGACAAAAAGAAAACGCTGACATATGGCGATAAAGGGCGAATAAGCCTTAAAACATTTTAAACCATAACTGTCACGAACAACTTTTATCGTACTTACTAGGTAAATTAGACACGCTGATTCCGATTTTGTACTCAAAATGAAGATTAGTTCACTAACTGTCAGAGTAATGAAGGCTTTTTTAAAGCGTTTTAATATCGGTCTCGAAAACAACACAATCAGCATAACAAGCTCCGCCCATAAATACGTGATGTAACCTAGCTTTTTAGGAACAGAAGTTACGTAGGGATGTTTATACCGATTTAGAATAATAGAGATGGGGGTTTTAAAATCCATTAATATCTAAATTCAGCCTTAAAAATAATCTGTCTTTTCTGAAAGGTAGATAAGCTATTTAACATTGCATATTTAAAAAAGCGCGATAACAACGCTAGCTTGTGATAAAACCGCGCTTTTTGTGCTCAGTTTTTCTTGGCGTTCAGCCCATTTAAACATCATGTAACAAGCTACGAGCAATTTTAAATAGTTTATATACCTTTCATAAAAAACTGAAATTATTTTACAGGCTAGATTTAGATAATAATGGGTTTTAAGACACCTATCTCTATTATTCTAAATTGGACTAAACATTCCTAACTTTCGTTCCTGAAAAAGCTAGATTTCGTCACATATTTATAGGCGGAGCTTGTAACGCCACTTGTGTTGTTTTCGAAACGGGTATTGAAACACTTTAAAAAAGCCTAAATGACTTTGAAGGTTAGTGGACTAATCTTTATTTTGAGTACAAAATCGGAATCAGCGCGTCTGATATACCTAGTAAATACAAAAAAAGTTGTTTGTGACAGTTGTGGTTTAAGCCTCTAGAAAAAATGCCTGCAATTTTAGAAACAGCCTGTTATGGTAGCCTGCCAGCATCAGTTGTTTATAAAGGTTGTTAGCCAACTTTTTGGTAATTGTGGCAAAGGCATACACTTAAGGCTAGTACACACTATCGCTCAAATCAACGTTTAGCTGTGTGATGGACTGCAGCGATTAGCTATTTCTACGTCGTCACCAACGATAAGGGGTGGTCCTGCCACACAAAGTTGTCGTCAGAATAGTCACTTTTAAAATCACTGTCGTCACTTCTAAAATCACTGTCGTCACTTAAAATCACTGTCACCTTTTTCAAGTCGGTAACAAAAAGACCTCTTTCTTCACATTCGTTATTTTAATACAAATATCCATTCTGGTGGCACTGGGTTGCGTTAAAAACTTGAAACTTGCTCAGTTTGAACATCTGTTAACTAAAAGCATGGCTCAACCAACGACCTTCACAAACTTATTAGTAATGTTTGGTAGCATTGCTGATTACTCCGCAAAGAATGACAGCCGTCTCAGGTTATTAGGGCTACATTTCTTGTACTGAAAATAGACCAAGTTTGTCTTTAACAATCACTGTCAGTCACAGACTTGGAAACGTATTGGCTGTCAATGCCGTGCCATTTCATTGCTGATTACTTTAATTATTTGGCAGTCTCTAAATGCTGGACCAGATGCTGCAAACCAAAACTAGTGAAGTTTCGGTTGAACGTGTTGATTTATGGACAAATAATAAGTTAGTAAAGGTACGGCTACACGTAACAAATTTTTCGTTGGTTCTAACCGAAATCACAAAATGATTGAAACACACAGAATTATTCTGCGCTGCTAGAATCGTGCTAGCAAGCACGCTTGCATGATTGCACAATTGCAAAAGCTGCTGGAATCGTGCTAGCGAGCACGATTCCAGCAGCTTTTGCAATTAGTATAGTCCAAGAGACTTATAATGACACACAATAAAAGTATAAGTGCATGCAATTCAACACAGTACACACGATGTAACTGCTTAGATTGCGTTATTGTACGTATTTATTGTTTGGACGCTATAGCTACAAATTGTTTATTTTTTAATTACATTTCCTTTTTAGCAGCAAAAATTTTGAAGTAGAAAATGTTGCCATCTTTAGCGCAATCAAGTCGGTTGCATCATATTTACTATGGTGAATTTCCGTAATATTTTTCTTGCTTGTCGCATTATGTTTTCGGACTACATAAATTTTAAAATTTGCTAGAGTCGTGCTCGCTCACCAACAATAGCGCAACTTAAACAGTTACATCATGTGTTCTATGTTGAATTGCTTTTGTACTTTTATTGTGTGTCGCGATATGTCGCGATATATGTCTTGGACTATACTAATTGCTAAAGCTGCTAGAATCGTGCTCGCTAATAATTTGTTTAATCTGTTAAAAGTGCTTCGTCGACGAACTCGGTGGGCATGCACAGCTCAAATAATTCTGTGAATTTCGACCGATTAATTCTGCGTTTTTTGTGATTTCGGCCCGAACTCAGAACCAATGAAAAATTCGTTAAGTGTAGCCGTACCTTTAGTAATTCTACTTACACAATCATCGTCACCTCGTCACCTATACATTGATAAATGGTCGTCTCGTCTGTCACTTTTTAAATATCCCTGTCGTCGGGTCGTCAGAATCATCACAAAACATGAGAGGACCCCCATAAGGTGTACACACTATGAGTGATTAGCTATAGGTGATCACTAACCAGCAACCAATTAAAAGTTACGAAATTGCATTAGTGATATCACAGGTCCTTTTTTATCTTTTAATTATCTGATTATGCAATTCATCACGAGTGTAGTTCTTTGCTATGCTTGTGAATATTAATTGATGCCAATCTTCACAACTGTTGAAATTGGATTTGATAGGGCCAACAAACAGCCAATCAAGATAATAATAGTTGCGATCATTGTGTTAAAGTTCAACATGTTAAAAGTCTATAGCATCATCACTAGCAACGATTACGTTGACCGCTCATGGCAAAATGATGTCATAGCAGTCTATCGTTGCGATCAATCGCTCAGCTAATCATCGATTAGAGCGATAGTGTGTTCGGGCCTTTACCTACCTCTAAAAAAGTTTTCCCAACTTGGTTATACCATATCACTGCATACCTCAATCATCATGTAGCCTGCCTTAAATAGTTTATATATTGTTATTGTACTTTATTGACAATAATCTCATTTCAAGCCTAATTGTTTTACTAACTAAGAGGCAGATAAGAATCATGTAAAGGGCCCAGTAAATTAATCAAATCATGTAACTGGCTTTACTTAGAGTGTTTAAAATATCTAGTTTTGCTAGGAGAACGGATATTAAGAGGAAGATTGTTAAATATGCTAGCAATAATATTCTTAAAATAATTGTTGAGCGTTGTATGCGATATGTTGATATCATGTAAGCTGAAATTAATTAAAAACTGTAATTGTTAGTTACAAAATGAAGACATAAATCATGCAAGATCTTGAAATCTTTAATTGACGTACAATTAACATTTAGCATAGACAGAGAAAGAAGGGGTAAGGATTTGGAAAGATTGTTTGGAGGAATAAGATATGCTCAAACAGGATTTTCAGTTAGGGGTGCGAACTGTTGCTCACGAGGTGCAAAAATCAAACAAGAAGACAAAAAAGTGTATTTGTTAATGCAAACAAACCTGAATTTAGATTTTTTGATGACTACTCACAGCTCACAATAATAAAAAATTGGGACAATTGATATAAAATGTACTAAGTTTTACAATAACAAGTGATCAAAAATTATATACTACTAGCACCTTTTGTTCTGGTGTACCATTTGACATCTTTCATCGCTTTCCAATTTTTATTCAAATGACATTGTAATAGCGTATCGTTGGCGCATATTTCAAATATGGCTGTTTTTCATTATGTCTCGAGTCTTTTTTGAAATTTTTAACAAATGGATGCAAGATTACTGTCGTCAGTCATAATGGATTCGGTGATGAAAATGAATATTGGGAGCACTGGGCTAGAATATGGTGCGAATAGTTTTCCGGTTGGCTTCTAAACACTGTATTCGTAACCAAATATTACTCTTTTAAAAATATGATAACACCTTGAATCTGAAACAGTCAAACTGTGTACCAAATCTGCTTCATTAAAACTTTTGCCGCAGTGCATTTCGTTGTGTTCAAGTGTTAAGCCTACACAATAACTAGGACTAGAAGCTAGCATAACAAAATTAAACATGACACTGAAGATTGTTGCTATGGTTACACTAATTACTTTTTTTACAATGATGAGGATAAAAATACACTTAATCTATGTACGGACTCAGTGTAGCGATAAAAATCAGTTGTCAGAGCAAATGCGTTGAATTCTTTTAAAACTATCTAGGTTCAGCTAGTTACTGATTCTGAATCATTCACAATGAATAGATAGCATTTTAGTAAAGTTAAATATAGTTTTCTCAACTCAATGAGGTAAAAGCAAACCAGATTCCGCAAATTAATATTAAAGAGTCCGAGTAGCCAATCAAAATAGCTAGATAAGTTGTGAAGGAGAAAGATATGCTGCTAATGTAGCTACTATTACTACTAACACTCTGATGGCGTAGGAATAAACTACTGTTCATAGTGGATAAACTTAATTATATCCCAGACACATTGTATAACTATATTACTGGATTAAATTTGTTTTATGAGACAAAATGGCAGATTTCTTTTCAAACAAAGTCAATGGTGAAATGATTTATTTTGAATTGTTATGTGAATTTGCGTTTGCATTTATTCTTAACTAATTTTCACTTCCTTTTTTTGTATCTGGTGAAATCCTTGTACATTGTAGACCTTTTTGACTACTTGTCAGTTGGTTTTAAAATATACCACCATGAAAAACAATGATGAACTCAACTAATTAAGAGTTGTCTTTTCATGTTTAAGTGATGCTCAAAAAGATCACAACTTCTACATAGTTATCAAGGTAGAACTACAAAACACTAAACTAAGTACACCTAAACTTATGCTTGTAGATTTGTTGACAAACCAAAAATAGTTTTGATTGAAGCAATTTAACCAATAGGCAGTTCACCTTTGCGAGTGACCCTACCTACATTTGTTGAGTGTTGTATACACCTTTCCCATTTCAGGTGTATAACAACATTTCATGACTTGATTACACTTAAAAAAACTGGATTGACAGTATTGAAACGTTTGTGACTGGTCACTCCTATGTCTCTATTCATTTCCAATAAAAAATTACTTCTCAAACATCCAACATTCATTTCTGGTTGTCAACCAACTTTTTGAGCATTTATCCGGAAACTACTCAGATGAACTTTGCTTTGTTTCTTTTTTATTCTGCGAGCAAACTTTTTTGTGTAAGTTTATGTGAATGACTTGGGCAGTAATTACTTCCTAAAGTTACTTAAACCTAGTGTAGTTGGAGTTGCACTTCCCTCTAATCAGTCATTATCTCCTTAAAGGTTCACTTGCAACAAAATTCACCTTACAGTTATTTGGTATCAAATATTTTACCACGTTTTACTCTGCTGTGTCGTGGGCGCAAAATATTTGGAAATGTGATTAAAAGCTCTTAAAAGCTCAGAAGCAAATAGTTAATCGCAGCCATGACAAAAACGCCATAGATCATTTTGGAATTTCTTTCCAAAACGGCTCAAATGGGACAAAATTGAACACGATGGCTTCTGTTTACACTTTCATGCAACCTCATTTATCATAATAGTTTTTCAAATATACTTCACGCATTCATTAAAACCATATATATTGTCCTTATGCATCTTTTCGTCATCATTGTAATGCTGTCACTTTGAGTTCTGGTACTTCTGAGCCTACGGTTAAAATGTTTTAAATTCCTCAACCTTTGCGCAAATGAGTGCGTATCATCCTTTGATAATCAGGATGAGCCTGTTGGACACCTGTGATAGTCAAAATGCTGCAAAAATTGTTCACACTATTTGGGAGAAAGTATGGGTCTCATGATCAGATTACGGCTAGATGATTAGACCAGGCTGAAACAAAACTGTAAAGTAGCGAGCATCTATTTTTGATACGAGCTTTCCGGCAAAACCCAAAGTGTTTGCCATAAAGAAGTGCTACGAAACGTTTTATATTGAGCCTTTTGCTGACCTTTAATTCCATGTAATAACTTCCTGTGTCAAAGCAATAATCACAATTTTTGAGTACTTCATCAAAATAAAGAGATTCCCAACTACACATTTTTTGTGATGGCTGCAGTTAACTGTTCATTTTTTTAGCTTTTAAGAGCTTCAAATCACATTTCCACATATTTGGCACCTACAAAACAGCATAGTAAGACATGGTGAACTTTTTGATACCAAATAACTGTAATGTGAACTTTTTTGTTAGTCAACCTTTAAGGTAATTTTACCATAAAAAGATGTTGTGTTCTTCCTTGCAGCATCCCAAAATTCAATTGGCTAGCGGATGAAATGAAAGATTGCTTTATTGATTGAGATTCGAAATTATGACATTAGTTTAATAGACATAAGAATCAACTCGATCCACCTGCTAACCACCTTACACAATTTTAATTACATGCATGCTCATTATTTTTGCTTTATCTTTCATGGCACACGAGGCTGAAAAGGAAAGTGCTAGCGGTTTTTTAATGTTTGTTTCAGAGGATCAGCGACTGAGAGCTTTGTAAATTTACTTTTATTAAACAATAGTTATAGCTCATGGTAGTTTAAACTGTGCGCTGTCTCAGTGACAATTCTCGTTTTTACCATTGACCAGCTTTTACCTAACCCTAAGTCAGCAAAGTTTAGCTTTTGCTGACGTTACAGTTTTAACTACCTAAAAGTGTTCTTATGTGGATTCATGAGAGTTGTCCTCTCTATCTCATCAGTTTATAACTCCATTCAATATTATTTATAAAAGCTCCCACTAAAAATCAGAGACTAAGAGCTTGCAACTTCTTGCTAATTATTAAAGCGTATGATCAATGTAGCCTTCATGAACCTTTTTTTTAAAATGTTCATTTAGTTCCAGCAGTTTGAAACTTTTTATTTTAAGCAAGCATAAAAAAATGACATAAAATATTTCATGGACTTGAAGTATTTGTGTATTTTTTGATTCTGGAATGCATCTTGCTTCACGATAATAAATAAATATCCATAAGGTTGGTGTGGTGACATTGCCATTGCATGGAGAGTAAGAGTTGATACAAGCTCAGCAAAAAACTTTGGAAATGCTCTTCATTTAGTTTAATATTGTCTGTGTTTAATGACAAGGTTGTCACAATACCCAGAAGTATGCAAAAACGTTTAATAATAAAATTGAAAAAGTGAATTGGCATTCCATTTTATTAGTATAAATGGTAAAATTTATGCATGGGCTTATCCATGTGTGTCTATGAATGCTATATGTGTGTATATATATATATATGTCTATATGCTGTATGTGTGCATGCAGGGAGCCACACAAGTACTCTTGTTCTCATGCACTTATGCGAATGCACACGCGCATACATCATCAAGTATGTAGGTACATGCGGAGGCATGCAGGGTACATACAGGCATGTCTACAAGCATGTATGTATGCAAATAGGTATTTGCGTATGTATATATGTATATAAATATTATTAATTATTAATTAATTAAATTATAATTATTATTTGTATGTACTTGCATGTATATGCATATGTACATACATGCACACATACTTACATAGGTATGTATGTAGTAAACATGCAAGCATATTTTAACGTATGGCAAAAAATGAAAACAGTTATAGGGAGTTTTCAAATTGTTTAATTAATAAAAGATCTTAGTCTCTGATTCGTTTGTTGGCACTTTTATAAATAGTAGTCAATAGAGTTATTGTAAACCGAGGAGATGGAGAGGACAACTCTCATGAATCCACATAGGAACGTTTTTAGGTAGTTATAACTGTCACGTCAGTAAAATCTAAACTTTGCTGACTTGAGGGTCAGCTAAAAGCTGGTCAATGATAAAGACCAAAGTGGTCACTGAGACAGCGCGTAGGTTAACTACTATGAGATTGCATGCTGATAAAAGTTTAATCATGTTTCATCATGGTGTATCATCTTACTCATTGGTCCATTGATCTCCATAGTGACTAGTTTCATTTAGTAAACAACAGACTGAAATATTTAGGCACATTCGTTTAAATGGTTCAAATTGCAGAAAAACCTAATATATCATACATGTATATGTAATCTGATACAAACAACAAATCAGGTTTCTTAGGTAAAAACCGATACCTTGCAATTTTATGAAGTATGTTGCATTTCGATAGTTAATATACTGTCAGACTTTACCCTATGGCCTATACCCTAAATAAAACTTCCAGACAGTTTACAAGTCAATTGAATTGATTAGAAACTGTTCTGCTAAATATTATAAATTGGGCAGTCGTCATGATTGGCTGATTATTGCTTGACTTAATCTTTTGGTCTCAAATGCATGTTTTATGGATACTTTGGCACTGTTCTTTTTATTGAAGTTCATGAAGTGAATATTGTTTCGTAATCTCAAAACTTGTTGTATTGGTAATAATTACAACTATTATTTTGAGGCAAATTTTATAGCATAATTAACTAGTGCAATAATATTAAAATATTAAAGATAGCGGTAGAGTAGAAAAAGCAAGATTACTTCAGCTATATAATATACAATTTGATTGTACATTTTTTATATCTTTTCGGTTGTCCCAATTTTTCTACTACAGTAATTCTTTAAAGCATCATCATTCCATGATGACGTAGTGACAATGTTTACCTAATGATTTTTGCTGTTTATGGCTTAAAATAATCTTATTGAAAAATTGTTTTATACTCACTGTCTCGGATATTATTACTTAACTTGCAACAGTTTTTACCATTCTTCAGGCTGACTAGTTTTAAATTAGTTTTCAGTTTTTTAACCAGCAATGTTTTTAACAGTTTCTATATAAGTTTCATAACAAAATATAATACTGACAAAAAATCTAATAAAACTTAATATGGAAGCTGTTTAATGAGGATGAACAGTTAAAGTGAATTTATTTGAAATGTTTTGGTATCCACTTCAACAAAATTTTCAACTTTTTTATGCTAGCTGTATTGCTTCATGCAGTTTTTGAGTTTTACAAAAGGCGTAGCTAGCCAATGAAATGAGTGGAGTTACTCAGAATAAAACACAATCATTGATTGATCATTTACTTGTGACGCATTGCATCAGTACAGCTCAAAAAGATTGTACATGACCGTCAAAAGACTCCCTTTTAAAAAATCTCAAGTACTCGCATGAATTTATGTTCTGGAAAAGATTAAGCTGCAACATCGCTTGCCGGTTTTTTATTTCAACTATTCACTAAATATTAAGTTTAATCCCTATAATAGATTTAATTACTATGAAAAATTTAACTACTATGTCAACATTAACTTCAAGGTTAACTTTAACTACAATTTTAGCTGTAGCTGCAATGTTAACTCAAGCTATTCCGCTGCCTGCTGCCATATTGTTAAATGTATTTCCAAGTTTAATTTTACTGCAATTTTAACTGTAGCTGAAATGTTAACTTGAACTACAATGTTAACTTTAGCTATAAAGTTGATTGTAGCTTCAATGTTAACTTTACCTACAATAGTAACTTTAGTTACAATTTCAACTGTAGCTCTAACATTTACTGTAGCTATAATATTAGCTGAAGCTACAATGTTAACTCAAGCTATTATGTTTCCTGTTGTTATATTGTTAACAGTAGCTACAATTTTAATCCTGCTACAATTTTAACTGTAGCTAAAATGTTAACTTCAGTTAAAATATTAACTTTAGCTACAATGCTAATTTTATCCACAATTTTAACGTTAACTACAATATATACTTTAGCTAAAATAAACACTTTAGCTGTGATTTTAACTAAAGCTACAATGTTAACTTTAGCTACAATGTTAACTTTAGCTACAATGTTAACTTTAGCTACAATGTTAACTTTAGCTAAAATGTTAACTTTGACTACCACCTTTATTTAGGCAGCTCTTACATTATGTATGAAAACGTAAATGCCATCATAAAACAGAACAATTGCTCTTGAAGCAGCAATATCTCCCTAATACAGTGTAAGCATTTTGAAAAATCTGCTAGACAAAAAAGTGCTAAAATCTTATTTGAATTCAAGAAAATGTTTCATGTATATTCGTATTGGTACAATTAAGTACATTTATACTACTTCAAAATAGTTACCAAAAATTGTGTAGGATGATTGGTATAGTTTATTGCAACGCACCAATGAGTTTCCAGAAAGCCTTGAAGCAAGAGAAGGAAACAATTCCATTGGCTAACGATGCGATGCAATGCTAGCTGAATGCACATCAAGCTGCTTTGCTAATAAATCACACATGTCATCAATCAGCTAGTAAAATATATATGTAGATTAAATTAGCCAGCTATCGGAGGAGGATGTGATGGATTAGGCTTTTAGATTTGTGCAGAGAGAAGCTAGTCCGCAAGAAAGACATGGATTATCCTTTTACTGCGCAAAAATCCATCCAAAGGACGCCTTCAACTAAACATCCATTTTGGAAGAGCAATGGTTTTTGCTGCTTGATAGTTATACTCTTAAACATTTGTGTGCTTCTTCTCGTATGTGGACTATATGTTCTATTGTGCCTTCAAGACACACGAGCTGAGCTGTCGTCCCTTAAGCTCGAGTTTAACCTTCTTCGTGCAAAGTTTGAGAACTTACAAAGTAGAGTGGTAAGTTTGTAAACATTAATAATTATAGCCTAGTGGTTATTACCTTTGGTCTGATGAGCCAGCACAACAGGTATTTGGAAGAGGTTTCTCAAAAGCAACAGCAAAGGTCGCACAGATTTTCAAGGTCATGTCTTTGTAAAAAGATGAGCATATGTTGTGAATTCATGCAATCTGTTGATTTTATTTTTGAACTCAGTGATTCTAATGAACAGTCCGTTTTGTGCACAAGTAAAAGATATACTTGTCTTGAATGTGAAAAAATCATATATTGCTTTTCAATAAATACGGGTTCAGTAAAGTACACATACAGTGGTGATACAAATTATGGAACCGCCTCTAATTTTCGTTACATAGCAATGAATTCTGAGTTGTGTTGGTTTTTTCTACAATCAAAATTTTACATAACTATAAAAATTTATATACCATTTTAATCGTCACAATGTTGGCTTTCTGATGAACTTAAATTAAAACCACATTGTATTTTCTATAAAAATATTATTATAGCTTTACTGAAAGCTGTCAGAGAGTTACAGTTGTACAGATGTACAGTTGTAATTTCTATTAAATGGTGTCTGACCAAAAGTAATAAAATAACATATTTCTTATCTTTGAAATGGCTTTTAATGTGAATTAAATTAAAGACAAGGTACAGTAGCCTTGAAAAGAGCTGTTTTAGTCCTTAAAATGATCAATACTTGGTTGGCCAGCCTCTGTTGTCAATCACTGTTCGGCAGCGCCTGGGCATGCTATCTGTCAGCGTCTGAAGCTCTTCAGGTGTCACTATTCGATGCCAGGATAGCTCCATCAATCTTTGTTTATTAGTTGGTTTGTCTACTTATGAGGTTGCCTATTCTGTTCCACAAATTCTCAATCGGGTTAAGTTCTGGATACTGAACAGACCAAGTCAGAGTGTTAACAGTATTGTCAGCAACCCATTTCTTTACTCTTCTGGCTGTGTGGCATGGAGCATTATCTTGCTGGAACAGCCACTCTCTATCGAACAGACTTCTAGCAGATGGTATCATCACACTTTGTAGTACTCCACAATATTTTTCTGCATCCATCATACCATCAACAAAATTTAATCTACCAGGATCAGCAGCGGAGAAATAACCCACACCATTACTGAGGTGGGATGCTTCATCAGAGGTAAAATACATTCTGGTTTAAACTCCTCACCAGGTATCCTTCTTACATAATTGTTGCCAGAGTGATTTTGCACAGTAAATGTGCTTTCATCACTGAATAATACTGCTCTCCAGTCTTCTGGTGACCAATTCACAGGATATTTTGCCCATTGTAGACGAGCCTTTCTTTGCCGAGATAACAACAAAGGTTTTCTACGAGCTTTACGGCCTCGTAAGCCATTATCTCTCAATGATTTGTGAACAATTGATGGTGCTAACTCTGTACCTGTTGATTATTTCAACTCTCTGGCTAGCAGAGGACTGGTTTGGTGTCTATCAGCCAAAGAAAGTCTCATTAGGCGTCTGGTCACTCGATCTGTTTTTAACTTTTTCCTTCCCCTACCAGCCCTTTTTTCAACTTGACCAGTTTCCTTTCATCTGCAGATTGTTGTAAATACACCTTTCTTAGAGCAATCTACCTCTCTTGCAATTTCTCTCTGCGATTTCCCTTGCTGATGAAAGTGAATTATTACAGCACGCTTTTCTTTTGTGAGATGTTGAGTCATGATGATGAAGTTGTCAAAATGACTTTTACTGAGAGCAGAAGGACTTTACTGAGAGCAGAAGAACTTTTTAATACTACTTGGGTTACGTTACGTAATGCAAAACGTCTCACTCAATGCAATTGTTGTCTTAGATGATTGTTAAACTGAGCTAATCAAAGAATTTTGAAATTCTAGACATAATTCACAAGACTACTGTTTTTGAAAAAAAGTGATTAGTTATGAGACACCCTGACTAGTTGCACTTTTAACTGCACTAGTGATGGAATTATGTTTGGATGCAGAAAAAAGGTAAACAGTGCGAAAGCTGATAAAATTTCCTTTCTAATGACGTATAACCTTTCATATCTGGACTGAATACAACTAATATGAGAGCCATTATAGCGCATTACGTAGTAAAACTCAAAGGCGGTTCCATAATTTGTATCACCACTGTATATGAAACTGATAGGGTTTCATATACACTGTACATCAAACATGGTTAAGAAACACTGTACTTGTTCTAGCAGTTTTCGTTTTATTTCTCATATCACTTACACACAAATTTTATTTAAAACAATTAGAAACTTTAATGGTAAGATACAGTTTGACTTACACAAAGAATACAGCCAAAGTGTTAAGAGTAGGGTAAACAAAAAAACTTTAACAGTTTAACATTGACCTGAGCCCTAAGTGTGTAGCAATATCAGGTTCAAAAGCGGCATGGAGTAGCAAGACTTGAGAATTGGTCTAGGAATCATTTTAAGGTGTCGTCTAGTTTTTCTTGACTTGAAGCGTTACTTCACAGCTTTTGTTCATTTTATAGTTAGCTTATAAAATGCTTCTAGTAAATGTACATGGATGTATAATTTCTTATTAGCATTGGTAATCATCAACAAAATGCTTTTTGTTACATGTCAAAATAAAAATGAAAAAACAGTAATCAGGAATTATTGAGTAAGTTGAACAAAAGTGCTTTGAAAGTTGGTAATCTACTAGTACTGTAAGAGAATCGAGATAGTGAATTGTAGGTTGTAGTAACAGAAAGTTCATAAACTAAAACATATGATGGTGGATGTAGCACATTGGTGTCATGGAATAAACAACGATGCTTGCCATATGTTTGGAATCAATGATTAACTACTAGCTAGTGGTTGCTTTGTTTGCTATATAGCTTTGTATTCTTGTTTAATTCAATAAGTTATATCATTGATATTTGGCCACAGCTTTAGACGTCGTGAGCCAGTAGTGTTGGTAGTACATATTGGTATCAGGTAACACATATTTTATAGCTAGTAGACCAACGGCAAAGGAGGTCAGTACGAACATATGTTAGACAGAGAGTGGATGGGCTTGGACTCAGTGGAAATAGTACCGGACTACGTACTGGTAATTGGCAAAATCCTTGGATGGGGCCGGTGAGGGCAATTGATGCTGAGTCTTCAACCACAAGCACCATCTCATCTACTTCAGCTGTTTTTAATCCGGTTCATATAGAACTTGGTCCAAGGTACTGCACATCAGTAATGCTGATAGTGGAAATCTATCATTTGTAACTTTCAAGCTCATTATAAATTTGCAAATTTAACAAATGTTTTTATTAGCTGAATATGGCATATTTATCAGCTTGTAAAATTAAAAAAAGGGCAAATATTGTGTGTTCGCTTCAAGCTTGATGATGTTTTGTGTTAGGCATGTTGCCAAAAATATTCTAAACAACTCATTTTGTTTAAGGCTGAGGATTTTTGTTCAATTTTTCCAGTTTATAAATGTGGGAAAAGATAACAGTTTGGTTATCAGACTGGTCTACTAATGCTCACTTTTACAGAGTTGATGCTGTTGATTAATTAAAGATCTTGATGCTAAAACTAAATGCAGTTTGACTTTGGCTTTTAATAAGACTCACCGGTTCTTAACCTTGTTGGATGTACTGAACTCTACCAGTCTCATATATTTTAGCACCAACTCTTCCTTATTGAAAAATGACATACAACCTTTTTTCACGTCCTCCACCAAGCTCCTAAGACTAACTCACAAAATTTGATATTGTTTGATTAAAACCTAAAACCCAGGGTCCCATCCGACCCAGCTTACGAACTACTGACACATTAGCATAGTCTGCTATTATCTGATTAAACTTCTGATGATCTGGATATAAAACAAGCTTTATCAATTATTTTCTACTCTGTCAGTGAAATAAGCAAACTCCATTTTGGTTCGGTCATTGTTGTTAGAGATAAAGTTAGATGCAGGCACTACTGACGTCTGTTTCTAAGGTTACGATCTCTAGTGAATTAGGCAAACAGATACAGTGATGGGCACATCCTGGTAATGCCTCTCTTTAAAACCAAATAATCCTAAAGAGGCTTATGGCTAAAGATCTTTTCTATTTTTCGAGCGTTTAATTGCCTGACACTCAATTTATCACAACGTTGAGCATTTGCTGTGGAAACTCTCATGCATCACAAATAGATAGAGATTGGACAATTTAATCCGCACATGCTGTATTGATTTGAGTTTCAACTTAAAAAATCCTATTAAAACAATACAAGCCGCACGTAAGAATATAGTATGATTAACTCGAGAAGATTCCTTCTATTTTTGGTAATTAACAAAAGAGCTTTAATAGCCTGTGATATGCTTTGCCTAAGTTAACTACATCAGAAGCTATAATTAGAAGCACAAGAATGTTTGGTTGAGGTTGCGTTTGTTGAATATTTAAATGATGCACGTCTTTGTGTTAACGTTGGAATTAAAATAAAATAGTTACATACTAGCATTACCTTAACACAGCATACTAAAGGTAGTTTAAATTGGTGTTGAGCTACATATGTATGTAGGCCAGCCATTCTGGTTCTGGCACTAAACTTGAATTGTTGAAGCTTTTTGAGTCGACACCTAAAAAGGTATAGGCTAAAAATATTAATTTTGACATAAATTCTATAATCCTACATTGTTCTTTAATAAAACTAGTTACAAATGTAAAAGATTTACCCTACTTAGCATGCAGCTTTAACTGCAATGCTCCGCTTTTTCTACAATATTAACTTGAGCTACCATTTTAAATTGAACCTAAATTTAACATGAACTGCAATGTTAACTTAGAATACAATGTTAACTTTAACTAAAATGTTAACTTTATGACAATGCTAACTTCAACTACAATGTTAACTTTATGACAACGCTAACTTTAACCACAATTTTGCTCAGCTGTATAACCAGTATAAGCGTTTTCTCACTTTTTGGGTCAAACTAACATATTTCTATAGAGGCAGCGGACCCAACAATCAACATTTCGAATCTTTCATGGCAAACTTGCTGAGGCATGAGCGAATTATGTCCCGTTTATTTATGACAGACCACAAGGTTGTTTGACCTCACCTATGCATGATTGTTTAGGTAGGTTCTCAAATTTCATCAACAAAGCCGGACTCAAGTTATTCCTTGTGTATGGATGTAAGCTGTGTAAGCGGGTAGTTTTAACAAATTAGCATTCTCTCGGTTTAAGTTTAAAGCAATCAAACAACTGTTAACCATGTCTGCTAATTTGATTTTATCGACTCATTGAATAGTCAAGGTTAACCTTCACATCCTCTCAACGAAAATATTTGAAAAAAACTGCTTCTAGGTCGCAGACAAGTCACAGCAGGAACGTGTGACTCTGTTCTTGCGCTAAAAAAATGTCTTTCGTAGAAAGTTTTATCTATTTGAAGGCTTAACAATGTACAATTAGGAAAGCTTGTAAGCAGTCAAGCTTGATAAATTCTATTTGATAGCAATTTCAGAACACAAAAAGGTTCAGAAATGAACCCTTTGAACCCTGATGGCTGGTACTCCAGCATTGTGTAGCCTGTGTCAGACACCTTTACAGATGGTTTACTGGAATTCTCTTGACTCTGTTTACAGTTGCTTTTTTGTCGAATAACAACCCAATTCAATGGAATTAATTCAATTTAATTTTATTGCTACCATTTTTGATTATTTTTACTAAATACCTTTGCTATCATAACAATTTTAGTGGGATAACATGATGAAAAAGTCTTGATACAACCCTGGTGTTGGAGGCAATAGATAATAGTGATGCAGACAAAAAAATTCTGAAACAAACTGCAAAAAACTCGGCTGATGACTTTTGATTCTGAGAGTAAAGATGAACACATTCTCAATGGATTTAATTTGTTTTTTATTAGTAATATTATAAATAAAAATTTATAAGGAGTCACTTTATAATATTTGGCTATAGAGTAAATGTTACTGCAGCAAACCAACATGATTGTCGGTAGTAAAGACTGCTATATTATTTCAAATAAATCTTACGTCTTTACTCAAACATTTCCAGGAAAATAAGATGAGACTCTAAATATTAATTTTATTTAAACCATAATTTTAATGCTGTAAACACAAAACTGTTTTAATAGCTCTAGTACAATTTTTTGAGGTCATATTTGTTGTTTAATTGGCATGGTTTCAATTCTAGAGATCCCAATCGAAATTACATTGTCCTCCTAGCAATTTAACGTGTTGTGGGAGAAAATATATAATGTAGACAGTTTTGCAGCAAGAGCCTTCATCGCAAATAGTAGATTTACCCATTTTAGCAAGAGATTTTGAAGCTTTGGTTTACCCTTAATTTTGTGCAATATATTACCGAATCTATAACAGATATTAGAAAAATATTTTTGCACCATCTCAGAAAAAGTGTTAAAAAAAGAAAAGCATTTTGACACACAAAATCAAAGAAATTCAAACTTATTTTATTATTTTTATGATCAAGCTCATCTGACTAACTTCAATAAGAAGATTTTAAAACTATTGCTGCTATATACTAAAGTATCCTTTGCATAAAAATACTTATAAGGTCAAGTCTTTATGTTTTGAGTTGAATCCATGTACATAGGAGAACTAAATATGATGATCTTCAATGCAACAAAAAGCAATGACAATGTTGTAAGCAAAACTTTAGGTCTAATTGCTAGATATAGTGAGCTAAGTAAGTAATGCCTAAAATTCGGCGTATTTAGGTATGAAAATAGTCATGCATGGACAGCTTACGCTGGAGAACTTAATGCGCTGCAGCGCATTTATAGATAACTGAGTCATTTACATATACATGTATTATTTATACATAATTGCTGTTTCATAAATATAAAGCAAAATGTATTTTTGAATGCTTATTGTTTCTAATATTTCATGTCTTTACATGTTATGCCATAGCAGACAGGTGATATAAGATGACACTATTAATTTTATGAAAAACCTTTTCAAATATGCAGTCTTAAGTTATTTGAAAGTTTAAAACAATATTTCAAGTATGTTTATAGCATACTCTTTGCAATATGTTAGTAATGCTCATTGATTTTACAACCTATATAACAACCTTTATAACAACCTATATAACAACCTATATAACAACCTATATCACAACCTATATAACAACCTATATAACAACATATTTAACAACCTATATAACAACCTATATAACAACCTATATAACAACCTATATAACAACCTATATAACAACCTATATAACAACCTATATAACAACCTATATAACAACCTATATAACAACCTATATAACAACCTTTATAACAACCTATATAACAACCTATATAACAACATATATAACAACCTTTATAACAACCTATATAACAACCTATATAACAACCTTTATAACAACCTATATAACAACCTATATAACAACATATATAACAACCTTTATAACAACCTATATAACAACCTTTATAACAACCTATATAACAACCTTTATAACCTACATAAAACTGATCTATTTGCTAAATTTTCATTTCTAAACTACCGTCTGTTGCTGCTGAAGCTTTCTAATATAGTAGATCTATTGGCTATTCTGAATGCTCTATGTATAATGAATTATGCATAAATTATTGGATGACAGATCTGAAGTTTATAAGTCGAACTAACCTAGAAATATGCAAATATCACACATGTATATTAAAACATTGAACGAGTCAATACAAGTCAAAAATTGTACATCCACAGGTTGAATAGCCAGACTGAAGCCATGATAAAAATGTGCTTATAATTTATTTTATTCAGAAAAACAAAAATGTAAAAAGATAAAGCAATTTGTACAGCTCGGAAGCTCAACTTCCAATTATGTCAACACATCGCTAGCCGCCAATGAACATTTAGAGCAAGTTCGGATATTTGTGAGAAAGTCCAGCAAGTGTTTTTAGACTAGAACAAGATAAGAAAAGTACCTCGATACAAAATATATATATATACTTAGCAGCAAATACTATACTTTGTAAAATTCGTAAAAATTACAACAACAAAATTTCAGTAGCGATTTAAACTGAGTAATGCCTGCCAGGTTTGGTTGTGTTTGTGAATTATAAACTCTACTCATGGCAGTTTTTATCTAATTTAATTTGCAACAGCATGTGGAAATAATTTTTTGGTTTCAATGTTAGGAAGTCTGGGCATTTTATTGCTAAAAAACACTATTAGCATATCAACCTACGTAAAAAGAGTATTATGTATAACTAGCGGTGAGCGAGGCATGCGGTGGAATTTTTTAATTTGTAGTCATATAGTCAGTGAGCAAGTAGGCCTACTTGTGAGACTGGTTTTTGAGAACCATGCAGCTAGAGTTTTAAAATCAAAAATTCTTAGTGAACTGTCAAAAGCATCTTCACGTGAAGCTTAGACAAAAATCAGTCAAAAATGTTGAAGTTCAGTGTTTACATAGACCAACAGACAGACATACAGACAGACAGACACACACAAAGGGAAAAAGTGGTAATTAGTAATGTATATTATAATTAATATGATTGATCTAATTAGATTTTTTTTACCAAATCAGATCAATATTTTGAGATTATCATGACAGTTTAAGTTTAAGATCTCATCTACATGTTACTTTTATAGCATTATGCAAAAATTACAGCTATACACTGAACTGCAACTGTAGCAATCAAAACTATACACTCAACTGTAGCAAACACAGTTATACTGTCAACTTTAGCAATCGCAACCATATACTAAACAGTAGCAACCACTACTTCTCCACTTTCAAGGTCATCTCTTTGCAAATGTTTTACAGTGGGGAGCTTCCTGTCACAGCATACGAAAGCTCTAATCTTGTAAGAGGGCCCGAATCTCAAGAATCATTTGGGTTCAATGAGGAAGAGAATCAACCACTTGAACCGCCTCAAACAACAGTTTCTTTTGCCGCTGATCTGAAATTTGTACAAGAACCAGATTCAGCTTCCGATGTATCAAGTCGCTCTCACAGTATAATCAGCAAATCTCGCATCTCCGATAGTCGTAGTAGGTCTGGACAGACAACTTCTGGTTAGTAGTTATAGTAATTTGCATCTGATTTACCTGAAAGTTTGCCATGAATACTTTGCCCTCACTGGTTCTGAGTGGGATAGAAAGCAGATCAAGCACAATATGTTTGTGAATTCGAACTCAAGAATGATGATATCTCCTGCAAATCGAAATCTAAGCTTTAGGTGATAATTCTAACGCACCACTAACAAAATGGCCACAACCATATTTGGTAAAAAATAATCTTCTATAGTCAACTTCAACCAGTCTCAGATTTGCTAAAATTGATGTCGAAGTTGTCACAATTCAATTTGTGTAAAGTTGATTAATTTAATAAACAGAGAGAGCTCGTAAGGGAAATATATATGTCAAAAACACTCTACGCTTGCACCTTAAAAAAGTATTGCAAAGTTTGAGCTATCATGCCTTTTGGAAAAGGGAAATGGAAAAAGAACTTCCATATCAAAAAACTGTTTACTTTTTCACACCAAGCTGCTTTTATAGCATAGTAGCTGTATCACTCGTGTTCGGGAACAGATTTACGTAAAGCAATAGATTTATTGAGAGCTGTCTTTCATACTGTAAAACAACTCCAAATATACAATCTATCGAAATTTTTGTGCTGATCTGACTGCATACAATATGCAGTTGTACATGTCAATAATGTTGAAGAGACCAAGGGAAATATGCAATGTGTTTTACAGCTAGTCTGCAATGCATCAGTATCGAACCACTCAAATCGGAATTGTCCTAATTTTGTACACAGAACTGATAATTAAATTGACATTGCTAAGCAAATTGAAGTTCTTCAAACTGGCAGTATTGAAAACTTTTACATATTTTAAGGAAATCTAGAAAATATTTTGCTATTGCACTGCTTAGCTATCGCCAGCATTTATTGAATTGAGACTTCTACATGATTGAAACACTAATCATGACACACCAGTTCTTCGTCTATAGCCTGTGTTTTGACATGGTATATACAAACTGCGCAGCAGTAATGTGGTCGTGTTGATAAAATCTATTATCGATAAAATCTACTATATAAACTACATATATGGCCTCTCGCCTTTTCAACGTAAAGCATTACATCTGGAGCGTTTTTGGACATTTGTCCCATAGAAAAATTCGGCCCTATACTGTGTTGCAGGGCTGTAGTCAAGTGCAAAGTTTTCTGTCCATACACGGTGCCTGGTAGCAGCTGCTGTAGTTAGTGCATCTCGCTTTTGTCGCCGTTTTATCTGCTCTGAAAATTCAGCTCGCCAAGCAGCTGTTGTAGCTAGTGCATCATGTTCTTGCCGCCGCTGCATCTGCTCGGAGGTTTCGGCACGTCTGGCGGATGTAGCGGTTGCTTTGAGCCATTTGAGTCGCTGCTGGGTCGGTTCAGTAGTCTCTGCCCTTTTAGCGGCTGCAGCATCTATTCTGGCCTGCTCTCGATGTACCTGTGTTTGTTCAGCGGTTTCTACTCTTCTAGCCGCTGCTATTCTGTTTTTTTGTAGGCGTAGCTGTGTTTGCTCTGCCGTTTCTGCTTGTCTAGCTGCTGCTTTGCGAATTCAGTCTCTTTCTCTATGGGAATCAATCTGTTCATGCGTTTGGGCAGTAGGGTTTTTGGAAGGCTTTGTACTGCTTCAAGCATTTCTAAAATTGAATGAGATGGTGGGCTTTTTTGTAATATACACTGCTCGCTTTCTTCTCACCATCGCCTATCGCAACGCTCGGAGTGCCCATGCAAGTTCTGTAGTAGCTGTAGTTCTGTAGTACTCGTAACTGGAAAAAAAGTAAAAGTAACTCAGCTGCGGAAGAAAATGAAAATCACAAATACTATCACAAACAATGGCAAATCCAACGTTTTCAACCCTTTCACTGAAGTAGACTCATTCATGCGCTTTCTATGGTCCACCGCCGTAAACACATTTTTGCGACTTTCCCAGCAATTGCTAGCAACTGAAATTTATTATTCATTGTTAACATAACCAACGATCTTTAAGAATTTTATGGTAGTGACAGTGTTGTCCAAAGATTTCTCTATAAAATTAGCCTAAAATTTAATTTTAAATCTTCGTTTGAGAATTTCCAACTTAACCACTTTGGGTGCATGCGCCGCTATAGCGGCTTCGATTATATTCCTTTCAAGTTCATCAGCCGGTTCTTAGGTTTTGCGTAGTTGCATTACTCATCCATCTATATTTAGAGCCTGCTTACAGTTACACTATATCTACAAAACTAAGCATGACCTTCAGACATGTTCAGACTTCAGACTAAGGAATTCTAGTTGTAAACGATAAAATTAATTCTATAATTATAACCAATGCTTGAAAAAAATTATTAACATAAAATTAGTTTGACATTTAAAAAATTAGTTTGTGTTTTAAGTTAAAAATCAACCTAAATACAGCTGTTTATTTTTTTATAACGTATCACATTAGTTGAATTATGCCTTGAGGAAACCAGGTGTTGCAGGAATCGTTGTATACTATCTGAGCACAATATACATGTAGTTAGGAAAACCTATGAATGTTTTGTAGCTTTCAATTGCAATTTTTTAGAATTAGGATCCATTGTTTTTACAGCAGCTTATTGCATTTTCTGTTAAAAGTTTTGTTTCTCTGGTCAAAGAAGAACCAAAGAAAACAAAAATACATTATTGTTATTCATAAATAATTTTTGCATTATTAAAATGCAAAAGTTATTCATGATCTGGTTCAGATCATGAATAAAATTTATGATCTGAGCGAGACAAACCTGCTCAGATCATGAATGTTATTCAAATATACAGGTTGAAAACCATAAATTCTACTTTTTGGTATTTTGTTGATGAAAATTGATTTTTTATTGCTTGCATAGCATAGTCATTCACCAAAATGAAGGTTTGCCAAAATAAAACTATCGGCGAGCAATTTGGAATGATATTTATTTTGCTATATTGGAAATACAGAAATTGAATTTTTTTTAGGATTTTTATAAGTTGTCTTTTAGTTTTCCTGTTTTCTACTGATTTTGTGTCATAAAATGCTTCCGGTTTTGCTCAGTTTATCATTACCTAGTACAATGGCAATCGGTTTATCACTAACTAGTACAATGGCAATCCTTCGTTCAACAAGATATTATGATGTAGTGATCTATAGAGCTGCATTTACCGGTTTGAAGCGTCAGCATTGCAATTTTTTTCTTTAATGCTCTTAGTGTGACTTTGGACAGACTTAGTGACGGGGGGACATGACTCTTACTATAGTAAAGATTAGCCATACGCCCAGCAATTTTCCCAATCAGATAGCCCACAAGTTGGTGTTTAAGAAGCTGAATATCAGAAACTAGATAGAGTTTCAAGCTAAATATTTTTAAAGACCTGGCGCAACGCCTAAAGCATATGGGGGTGATGTTTGAATAAAATTTGACAAAAATATGGAAAATCTTAGCATTTAACCAGACTACTACAGACACACGCACATGCACCCAAGCACACATTCATGCATGTGCACACACACATGCACATGCATACACACACACACGTACATGTACACACACGAAAATGCACACGCACATGCATGCACACACATACTATACCACACAAACACCTACATGACAAATGCATACACACTCGTGCTCATACACACACTGACAATGCAGATTTGTTAGTATACAATTATTTATATAGACCTCCTCAAAAACATTACCATCTACAGAGGGGTAGCCTTAATCTTAACACATTTAGCTTGTTTTGAGCTCAGAGGGTCTTGATATAGAGGAGTTTTTTTTTACATGACTCCATCTATTGCTCTCGCATTTATTTAAATCAACGTACAGCAACTATCTAAAATTAACTTTATGACTGAACACTGTTAAATTAAAAATTTTGTTGAATATTGGGTGCTCATGATTCTAAGATCATGGAACTTAACTAAGATCTAAAAATTAATTATTAAAGCAGTATATGTGGCAGCAGGCCTAAGCATTACACCTAAATTTAACATTTAGAGTGCCTACCAGAAAATAATCAGTCAACTAGTGATCATCTACCTGAAAGTTATACTTTTTAGTGTGCGTCTCATAAAAAAGTAATAGTAGGTATAATTATGTTTTTGATGCCAAACAGTAGAAAAGTGTCAAGTTGTTTCTTTTTTTTGTTCGAGTGGCTACATTTGAGAATTTATCACTCACGGTTTTAAAGCCACCTTTTTCATGTTTGTCTTGTTATTAAATAAAAAAGAATGGGCTCGCTTGCTTGACAATGAGCATGGCCATTGCCTTACTTTCCTGTTCATTTGTATTCAAACATAAGTCTGAATACAACTAGGAAATATAATAATAATACACCTCCCTTACATAATAACTACTGTAATTTGGTATTAGCTAAATGCAATTTAAGTACATTCAGCCTATGACAGTAGCTTTCTGTACAGTCAAGGGTTGTGAGTAAAATATAACATAAATGAGTTTATCTACTTTGAACTTTTTCCTCAAACTGCAGAACAAAGTTTTAATAACAAATACTACGTTTTTGTGATTTATTTTATCTTTCTCATTCTCTTTATTTCTCTATTTCTCTCAACCTCACTCTCTTCCGCTTTCTCTCTTTTTATGTATCTCGCCGTCAGTCATTTTGCAAATGACTGACTCCTGGTTCAGGCCTTATTTGAATGACTGATGATTGTGCAAATCTGTTTTTTGCTGTCATAGTCAGTAAATTAATAGCTGGCTGGTTCATATCAGCATAATCAAGTCATTTACTAGTGTTTCTTAAGCCACTTTTAAAACAATATTTGCTAAAACAAGCATTATTGGGAGGTTATTGCTTGAGCTATAAACGTTCAGCCATGAAGTACTATAATCATATATAAATCTACTTATGCAGTTTTACTTTCCTTTCAGCTTGGATGAGTAAGAAATCTTTTGTTCTTTGCTGTTTTTGCAATGCATGTCTACGTGAGAGCAGACAATTATATTACAATATTTTATCTTTATTACAAAAACTTGTTTCTTCCATAGGCGAGAATAATAAGTGATCAGTTTAGAGAACGTAAAAGCAAAGAGTAAGTACTCAACAGACGACTTTATTTTCATAACTGTGAGAATTTTTTTAATCATGATGTATTAGTCGATAAGTACAATCACTCTTTTCATTCTTCAAAAGGTTTAGTTTTGTGAAATTAAATCGCTTGGGTCAGCTACATTCATTTACTAGCATACATAAAATTAAATGATAAACCATAGATCTACATATTATAAATACTTGCATGAGTTATATTACGGAACAGAAATCAGTAGATCATATAGGCTAGGTTATAAAGATTTTGATGCGTTTAGCTTGTTAGTAAAGGGTTTAATTGTTGAAGTGTATATTCTAGTCAGTATAAGTATTCTCAAGACCAGTTTTTAAAAATGTTCAAATATTTCAAGTTTGAAAATATATGAAGTTTGAAAATTACAGTTGATCGACAAAGTTTGAAAACCTTTACAGTTGTTTTTATTTTCTGTCTCAATATATTTAAACTACCCAAAACACTTTTCACATGATATGCAGTTTGAAAATTAGAATGGAAAATGTTCTTACACACGTATATGTTAAATACAAATTAACTTTCCATTTAAAGACTTTTTTATTAGCCGGACAACGCCAAGTAGCACATGTATATACATGTATATATATATATGTATATTTTCACATATATATGTATATACTTATGTATACATGCGTGCATGCATAAAGTTATTTTTGCAAAACAAATATAGTTTTATAAAGTATCAATTTCAGCTAATTATGATTTAACAAAGGCATTCAAAATTTCATAAAAAAGCTTTTTTGCTGTGATAATTTAAAGTAACTTTACTAATTGATAATTTTAGTTTATTGAAGAACATTTGGTTGATTTCGTCGATAGATAAGGAGAGTAATCATTTTCTTCTAAAATTAAATGCTAACTTCGTTTTTTTGAAATTTTTTGCCCATTGAACTCTTTCAATTTAATAGTTGGTGGCGGAAAATTTACTATAAAAGTACTTGATGTGGAGCAGACAACTCTCAGATGTCTGAAAGTAATTTTCTTGTTCAGCAGACTACACACCAACTGGTTTATGTTAACAGTAGCTGACACATTTTATCTAAGTCACACGTGTACTCCAATATTAGTAGCCAGTATTGTACCTAACAGCCAGAACCTACCTCTTTACAAAGTCACAGATGCAAACATTCTCAGAAGCATGTCCGCTAGCATGCTAATGCAGGCGCGTAGCTGTGTGAGAGCTTTTACAGATCCAACAATCACTATTTCATTAGCAGAGCTATTATTCAGTCTTTAGGAAACATAGAACATGCATGCGTACAAGAGAAATGAGCTACAGTATTGTCATTAATGCAGAAGGTCTAAAGCCCACAGGGTGTCAAGAACCAGTAACAATTAATTAAAGTTGTGTAACACTCTCATACCTGGTATTTAGTTTCATAGATGCCTGATTTACTTCGAATAAAACTACATGTATTTGAAGGTGAACTTGCACAAACCTTAGTTTGTTTTATTCGAAAGTGTCAATATTTTTTTTCAAAGTTTGGAATTCCTTTGATATTCGAGGTACCCTGACTGCCAAAAAAACGTTTAAAGACCGAAATCGTCCAAGCATCATCGTAATTAAATCGCTCGAAAGAAAAAAGTTTCCAAAATTATGCGATTAGACGCAATTTTTGCTATAAATAATACCAGCTATTGCGGCTAAATTCTAGCCTCTATTCTGTCAGTCTGTTTGCATTTAGGGATGTCATAATTGTACTTTTGCCTGATTTCAACATTTAAATTGTGATTAGGTTTTGTGTTTTGTGATTTATTTTTATCAACAAAATTAGTTAAACATAAGAAAAAAGCTGGAACAGTAATGAAGTCCATAATACGCAATGATGTAGCTAGTCGTGGCGTTGGGCTTGTCGTCATCGTGTTATCAACGTCAGTTTTAATGGGTAATTAGGTTTCATTCACTTGTTAAAAGACCCAACCTAAGTTCTCTCTTGAAATTGGCCACCTTCTCTATGCTTTTAATAGTCTTAGGGAGTTGGTTCCAAACATTGGCATGTTGGTAATCCACCCTGCGATGGCCTGCACAGGAAGAAAAATGTAAAGATTTAGACAGGAATTTGAGAATCGGGTTTCATATATTGTGTGAAGGATGTAATTACCATACAATTCTTGAAGGGCTAAAAGTATAATGTGGTATGAATATAGTGAACTGATAGGTAGTATGGATGATGATTTTATTGATTTTAATCTTGAAACATACTGGCAATCAGGTCACCTCAAACATGAGAAACAATAGCAAATGATAAAAAGATTATGTTACTTTCTTATAATACATACTAAATATTTAGCAAGTTGATCACTAAACCAGCCTCAGTATCTTTAGCCAGTTTGTAGTTCTACATTGAGCGGCTCAAATTGGTCAAACCCTTTATTAATGTTTGTTAAGTTGTGTTCTTTTTTATAGCATCAGATTAATTGCTTGCAAACAGACACATGTTTTGGCTTAAGAATAAAATGTTTCAGGTGGCGGTAGCAGTTCCTTTGTGAGATGGGGAAAAGTGAACTGCCCTCAAGTAGCAACACTTGCCTATGCAGGTGAGAGTTTACCCAAGTATGTCTGTTGCAAGTCAAGTAAGTATGTAAGTATCTATACCATTGCTGATATATTGTGACAAATTTTAGGCATTTTATCCCAAGAAATTTAGCTTTATTTCTTAACATGCCTACATTTCTTAATATTTTTATAAACTTTTTTAAATACATACCTGGATCTTGTTTTTTTAAAAGATTTTGCTTATAACGATTAAACATGCTTTACCTGTAGATAATTGTGTGAAATGCTATGTTCTCTATTAAAGTATTGCCCAGCTTCAATAACTAGGAATTTCAAAGTTGTCTTGTGTTCTAATTTTGCTCCAGGAAATTTGCATCATTGGTATGCAATATGTTTAACTATTAAAACTCAGCCAAAATGGTTTATCACCAAACCTGACGATTCTTGTGGGTACAAACACATCTCAATAATTGTTCAAGCATCATAAACATTTTATATGTCCTGTTGCTTTTGAATATTATATTTCAAAAATAATTTTACAGGTTCTCATTGCTAGCGAATGTTTCACAACAAATTTGTTATTACACTTTCTGTTGAATAGATTAGAAAAAATGAGTGGAAAAACTCTACCACTTGCTAACTTCAAATATTTTAAAATTTACGTGGATTTTTGCATTTGAAGAAAATCTGCTTTAAACTGCCAATCAAAATGCAAAGGTTTACCTGTCCGCTGTGTTACAGGATATGCTGCCGCAGCTAACCCTTGGTACGGAATGGGTGGATCTACAGAGTTGGAGTGTCTCAGCACTTCACCATCCTGGTATAACAACTCACCTACAGCAATTGAAACATCGTCTAAACTTTTTGCTGCTAAACTTGATTTAGGTGGGTTTCTTCTGCTTTTCAGTTCACAATTTTTGTAAGAAACCCATAAAAATTATATATTTAGATAGTCATTTTATGATAAACTAGTGTTGATCATTTGGTTAGATTATTAGTTTATACTATGAAATCCTTTATGAATAATGAATTTAGGTTGTTATTTGTATTTGTGATTGTTGCTGATTGTTTATAAATAAACTTATACTAAACTTTTGTAGATTGTATCAGAAAGTATTAGTATTTTCCTATCATTTGCACTAGTTTTTGTTTTTTTGTGGTTATTTGATTGCCAGCATTTTTCAACATCAAAATCGATGAAGCTTTATTGCAATTAAAAGGCCAAGATCAATCGGAAGTTTGACTATGATGTCTAAGATTGCAAAAAGACAGGCTAAATAGAAACGCAAAATGCTTCAACTTGAACGCAATAGACAATGACAACTATCACAACGCTATCAACTACTAACTTAATTTCGTACTTATTTTTCTTCTGACCATTTTAATTGAGATCAAATTTCATCGATTTTAGTCCAGAAACATCCTGACAATCAGACCACCCAAAACATAAAAAAATTTGCAAATGATACAAAAATACTTTCTGATATAATTCACCAGGATTTTGTGTAATGATTTTGTATCGTTTTTTTGTTTCTCTAATGATCACACTTTAGTTTTTCGAAAAAGCTTTCAGTAACATTTGTCTTTTCAAGTCCCACTTTTTATAGTCTATTTCGTGGCTTTTCTTATGCTGTATTATATTGTGCATTCAGACCCTTCACCTTGTCCTGATGCTTTGTCATGTCATGGTGAAATAACTACATTTAGCAGAATCTTGAAAAACTCTATAAATATGGTATAACCGATTCACAGTATTTTTGTTTTCAAGTTTTATTCAAGTACATGTATATTACAAAAAACTTTTTTATTTTAGCAAAAAACTCTTTTCAGATAAACTTTTGAAAAACAAACATGGATTTTTGAATAAAAGGTTTTTGATATAATTGTCCTATGATTTGTTGATAGGTCTTCACACAGAAATATTTGACTCAGCAGCTCATCAGTCCGTGTTAACATGCGCTGTCTGTGTCACCAATAAGTCTCCTGTGGTAAGTATAATATAATTCTTAAGTTTTCACCCCAAATACAAATTATGAAATAATTAGTTTGCATTTGTTTTTATTTCTGACTTGTGCCCTTTCATACAACCAACAAAAAAATGTTGCTATTAAAAGATACAGCTTCATAGCGCTTGGCATATTTTCTTTGCACAAAGTACAATTTTAGTGACAGTTAAATATATTCAACAATTTATCAGAAGGGGGCACTGCCCACTTACTATAGCGAGTTATAGTAAAAGTATATCAAAGATTTGTAAGATTCAGGTTTTTGTTCCATTTTTTAGTTTTCTTAGTTTTAAAAGTAGCAGATGGTAGCTCTATAAGCACTCAAGACTTCTTTTTTCAAATAGAAGCATGTATTGTAGCTTCAGATTAATTTTTCATCAACAAGATGAGTTCCATTTTTTCAACAGGTTAGGACTGGTTTTAGTAAGTTTTAGGTGGTTCCTAATGAATTTAGTGAAACATTCAATAAAGATCTTGTTTTCTCATTTGCTCAAATGGGCAAAAGGAGTGAAGGATTAGCAATAAGAAACACTTCCACCACTGATTATTCAAAGAAAATTTATAAGTTATCAGCTCAGCTTGAGATGAATGTTAAATTACCAAACAGTTTTTTATTTAAAGCGACCTTCATGAATACTAATTTACTGAGTTAATAAAAACTCTTAAATCAATTTTTAAATTAAAATGTTTGCCAACAGCTGGTAATGTGTCTCTATATATTAAAATTTAGGTTGAATATAATTCAAAAGGCGACCAATTTTGGTCTACAATTGGTTTTTTAAATACAATTAATAAATTGTAGTAGTATATAGCAATAGTGGTAATAATACCGGTAATTCTGCCCAAACCAACTCAAAATTCTAATCAATTTCACATAATTATAGCTTTGTTTTTTAATCCTTGATACATATTGCATGTAAAGTTTGTGTATTGGTGCTCGAGAAAGTCTAAAGCAGTAAGTTGAAAATGTTGAGCTGACTAAGCAGGACCTTCTGTTTTTTTTAGATAACAATTCCAGGAAGGGTTGACTGCTTAAGTGGCTGGCACAGGGAGTACAATGGATACATGATGACTACATCAGGTAAATGATAATGGTTTTCTGCTGCCTGATTCGCAACTGCGGGTGCGGAGCATAGGTTAGTCAAAGAAGCTAAACAGATAGATAGCTACACATATTGTTAGACCATCAATTAGGCTAATAGAGTTAACAGGCTAACAAGTTTCAATTTCGCTGAGCCAAACCAAGTGATAACAGAGACAGTTTACAAAAGACTACTAATAGTAATTTAAGTGTATAAGTTTTGTCTGTTCTGAGAATTTAAGTCAAGCCATACGCTCGGAAGAGTTTTCTGTAAGTGCAAATGTCTAGAGACCCTTGAATATGGTTTACAGAAGGAAATCAGTTGCTTCAATAGAATGTTACTAACAGTGGTTGCAAACAATCTATATGATTGAAACACTTTTATCACCTTGTAGTCTTGTTGAGCTTGTTAAATCTACTTAAAATTTTGGTGTTTTGCTATGTTGAGAACCTTATGCTTGTCTTGCAATAAACACCTGTAAATCTATTCAGAATGTTTATTTTAAATACTCTAATCCTTTTAAAATTTTATTCGATACCTTCACACTGAAAAAATGCTATAGGCGTAATAAATATTGTACATAATATAAATATATATAATGTACAAGGTTTGAACTTGGGAGATTTAGCTTGGGATACCGTCACTTATATTAACCAAATAAATTAGAGTGGTTGTCTGTGACGTTAAAAAGTTATCCCATAAGGGGAGAGTTATAAAAGCGGACCGTCAGAGCTCCACATGTTATCTAGCACTTATTTTATGTGCAAAAGCAGGCTTAATTAAAGCAATGTTTGGCTCAATTGGTAAACATAGAAACCTAGTATAATTCAGATAAATCAAGAAAAATCTATCTGATTAGGCACCCAAAAATGCACCTTTGCATGCATTAAGGAAAAGTGCTTTCGATGAACACATTCATGGACTATTGTCATAAGAGTAGCTATGGAATGCACTGCTTTCATGGAATACTGTCAGCAAAGCAGGGTAGCAATTGGCATCAGAAATTAAAGAACTCTCCAGCAGCACAAAGCTTACCGCTTGTGTTTCATAAAACCAAAATAAAAGAACCATCCATTTCTTTTAGCAATAACATATTTTATATCTACATGTAGTTATAATTTTCCAACCTTCAAAATAAGAGAAGTTGACTAAACAAAATATATATGCGGCTAATATTTTAGACTAACTGTTTTACAGATTGCATTGAAGTTTCTTATTTTCAATTTTCAATCTCATTGACTTAGGTTGGACCATTGTGTTCACGAACACACTAAGGATTCATTTTATTTATCGATGAGACTTGATGATTTTTAACTTTATTAAATTTAGTTTTTTCACCCTGCCTGTCTGTTGAAAAAACAAAACTGTACTTAAAAAAGCTCTCAGCTTCGCCAGAATATACAATTAGTTATTAAAATATGAACTTTTTGCACTGGTGTACATTTTCCACTAATATTTATTTTTAAGAATTTACAGTTATTTAGCAGATATCATTATAGCTATACTTTGCTGTTTATGGTTATTAAATTTTTTCTTGTGTTGTTAATGTTTTACTAAATAACATATTTTTTGTTTTATTATCATTTTAGTGGTTCAACAGTTTTTTACTATTGTTTTTTATTGCTGTTGCAAGATAGAGTGCTTCAATACTTGGATGAAATTACAAAATTACCTAGTTGACTGTTTACAGGAGTGCGGTATGAGATGTACTTTTCATCAAGGAACTACTGCGTAGATATGAGTCCAGACTACTACACAGGACATGAAGATAGCAATGGGCTAAAGCTAACGTTTCTCCAAGCAGGAAATTGCTACAACAATCGATCTCCTTGTCACAGCTATATAGAAAATAACTTGATGCCGTGTACCGTCTGCTCTAAATATTCTGATTGACATCTGACAGTTAGAAATGAGGGTATTCAACTTTAACAGTTGATTATCAATTCCATAAGAAATCAATTGGTGTTTCTGAGATTTCAAATATCGGGTAAGGTACCAAAAAAAAAGTTACAACACTACAATAATTTTAATAAATATATAACATAGCACGCATTCTGTATGCAAGCTCACAGTTGTGTGAGATTTTTTCTACAAGTCATCTTTTCAGAAGCAATGATTGTTGATCAGCCAGTTGTGTTAGGTAACAAATGAGAATGTGAAGCTTTTACTCACCGACATACCATATTAGGTTTTATAAATGCATCTAAGATTTGACAAAACTAGTAAAACTGTCACAGGCGGCTATAAATTTAATTAACAAACTTGAAAGTTAGAAGTGCTTTTTAAAGCTAGACAATTCCATTCATTTTGCTTGAAAGCAAAGAGTATGCAAATATAATTTATACATACATAAATTAAAGTCTCTGTTGATTACAACTTTAACACTTTTTTATTTCAGAGTCAATAGAGTTACTATTTATTGCGTGAGTTTCAAAGCTGAGTTGTATTATATAAAATTTATTACCAGTTTGAGTATTACTACTAACTAGTACCATTGCAGTCACGTGTGCCATGAAACACTTTCTGGTGTAATAATTATACATACAATTATATCACAGTTGCTTACAACCGTTGTTAGAGTGTTGGTCTATGGTTTTTGAAAGCCATGAGCTTGAATCCTATATGATGCATTCTTTTTTCCAACCTTCAACCGTGGCTTCGGACAAACGGATGGACAGACAGACGCGACTCTGTTTATTATAGCAAATATGACACTGTAAAGGTTGATATGCTATTCTTAAAAGGTTTGCTGTTAACGAATAGTTTGTGGGTTAGATAATTTTATACATGTTTTTATTTTTTCCTATTATAAATTATATTAGCTTTACTAGACATGATGATCAATTGATGCTTTGTGCCAGTTAGATTCTCAGTTATTCAATTTAATTTGTCACATAGAAATACAGGCTTATCTTTTACTCTCATTGAGCAGAGGTCAAAGTAAAATGTATTTTTTTATTTAAAATAAGTGTATATTCCATTATTTGTGCAGGAAGCTCAATTTTAGGCAAAATGTGCAAAAAATGAAGGATTCACACATTGTTGAAAAAACACTTTTTAGATTGTTCTCCAACTAATTATATTTTTTTTAGCAATTTTTTACAACGATTCAGAGCATGTCATTGTTTCATGAGCCATATTTATTGTGTTAAGCTGACAAGTTACATCTGAATCGATTTTTTTTATAAAAATTAAAGTTGATTATTTTTGGTCTACACTGTGAAATGACATCAACCAATAACAGTAATATCACTGTCATGACAGCATTAAGGTCAAAAACTATACTAACCTTTACGCATGCGGTCAGCAATAGCTTATGAAGAGTTTTTCTGTGCCTTAATAATTTTTAAAATTACTCCCTTTGAAGTTTTAATAAAATTCATAAGCTATGAAGGTGCATATTCTTGTTTTTTATTTCACCGCCTAAAATATATTAAACGTCTAATACATCCTGCTTAACCCATGGCACACCTAAGGAAAAAGGGAAAAAATGTTCCACTTTAAATATTTGCATTATCCGAGTGATGGGACCCAATCTAGAACAGACCAAGTTCTCAGATTGGAAACAATTAAAAAGAAAGTGATTTTACTCGCTTTAATATTTTGTAATTTTCAGCAAGTTAAATTTTCAACCATTGAACTATGTGTAATCTAGAAATTCTTTTATTTTGCCTTTTCAACTAGATTTTTTTTATTAAAATTTTTTAGATATTCAAATATTATACTTAGTGAATCTATTTCCAAAAAGCTTATAATCAAAAAAACTAATACTAACAAGCCATAATAAACATCACCATGTTAATAACTACCATAATATCAAATTAAAAAATTAAAGTAACATTTTATATAATGCAAACTTTTATACCATGCATTATAGAGTTAAACATGCACTTTTATTTTCAGCTATAAAACTTAAATAACTTATAATGAAAAAATCTATTGAATTTCGAATTTCTGCACAAAATTGAGTATAAATTGTGAAAAATATTAATCAGGAAATCAAATCAGTTCTAGATGCACAGTAGGAGGTATACTGTAAGTATGCTTGTGTCTTTCAAACAGATCGTGTAGCCCTTGCATGTATAGAGCATGAAGATTGTCAATATCCTCTTGGCTCGGGTTCTCTTTCTTTGTTACTGGTATTGGCACACCCACTACAGAAAATATAATTAAGCATACTTTCATTTGAATTGAAGGTTTGATTTTAACTCAATCTCAACTTTATTTCACCTGCCGAATCAAATCAAAATTGTATAGTAATGAAAGCAAACCTGCCTGTCTAAAAAATAGTAACATTAAAAATAAATAGTATTTAAAAATGAAAATTATTGTGGCATATGAATGTTTTAAATGTGAGACCGGCAAAATATTTGTCTGGTGTGCTCAATAACTTTGTTTGAGATTTTTGCGTATGATTTTAAGAGTTAGATATATGGGATAATCAGCTCCAGCTTTTTAGGCAGCATAGGTTCAGAAATACGTAAAGTTTATTCAGCTCATTCAAGAGCCTTCGATCGAAGGAGAATATGAGAGATTCCAACAAGCAACCATATTTGAAGCAGAGCTGATATATGAGCATATACTAATGGCGCATACCTTTTTGTTTTTTTCTTGTTGTTCTGACTGAATCACAAAAGTTCAAGCACAACTTTTGTAAATCTCCTTGCGCAATAAAAATGATTCATTATAAAAAATAAAAGAAGATCAGAGAAATAAACATAATTTATTGTTGTGCATCCGCAAATGGTTAATGATATTAGATAATGACAAACCAACAATAGCTTACCAAATAATCTTCACGTTCTTTTGCAAAGATAAAAAACAACAAAATATTGGTTGTGTGATGATATTCTACAGTTAGAAAACTTTTTTTTGTAGATACGACGGTGCAGGTGGCAAAGGCATGAGTAATCTCGTAACATGCTACATCAGTCGAATATTCGTTTCGCAATAGCATTTATGGCTTTTTTATTAGTTCACAGTTGCTTTTCACATACTAACTAGGATCAAGTAGCAATCCTAAATTGTCATGATTCTATTGGATAATCTTTATTAATAGTTGTAACTCAAAAAATTCCTAGAATTATTTAAATTACAATTTATATCCTGTATTAAAGTTCAGCAGATGTCCTTAAAACCTAAACTGCCTTTTACGTAAATTTTCCTTGATGTAAAGTTTTGCATCGTATTATGTATGAAATTCCACATAAAGGAAAACATTCCACATAATGCTAAACATCAAGCCAATGCGAGTTCTCAAACTCAATTGTGATAATGAAATCCAATGGCTAACTTTTAAAAAAGGTTTCTCTCGCGCTGCAATGTGAGAGAAATGATAGTGTAAGCATATCGATATTATATATCCTAGTACAATGACAGTCTCGTTCGCATGAAAGGCCAACAGGTGAACTTATAAAGTGAAGAGAAATGGCTGCCAAATTAATCAGAAATACCAAAGGTAGTTGATAAGTGCAGGTGTTAGAGTGTAGGTCTACCAATCTTAATATCATGAGTTGGAGTCTCGATGAAAGCTATATTTTATATTAATTTCGAACCCTGACACCGGACAGCCTGAAAGGTGGACGGCACTTTATCGTAGCAACTATATAATTTTCTTTTACATTATTTAAGAAATATCCAACTTTTTTCTCTATTTTCTTTTTAGCATAGACCTTTCTGTTGACACAAAAAATGAGAATGTAAAACAAAATTGACCCTGGAGGTGTATGCACTGTCAATCTGTCTATGTTAAATTAATATAAAATTATCTTAATCATGGACTTTAAGCCAATTACGAAAGCAATACGAAACAAGAGAACAGTTATCGATACAAACCAATAATACCGCAGCTACTGTGGAGTCATTAAACTAAAAAGTTAGGTATATTTTTCTTTCTTTTTTCAAAGGGCCATTGTGGTAAGTTTGGAAAGATCTAGAAATGGATTAGGCAATTTACATGTATTTTAGTGTTCGTATAATGTAAAATCCTTATAACATAGACGTTCTCAGAAAGTCTATGAATGGACGTCTCAGAACTTGTATTTATTGTTTTGTATTTAATTGCACCAAAAATTTGTTTTTCACATTCTGAACTATCCTAAAGTTAGTCAACAATTCTCAACTTACTGGCCAATTTTTAGCTTTTAACACTTCTATGACAACCGGAAATCATAAAATAGAAATATATGAAGGTTCTGCCATACCAATGCTGTCTACAGGCTTTCTTTGAGGAAGAATTCCAAAGGAGTAGTTGAAAATGCCTCTTCCATAAGCTAAAGGAACAGTGAATCCCATTTTCTTTGTCAGCCATTTTTGGAGGCGCACCATTTTATCATTGGTCACTTGAGAGTAAAGGTCATTCTCTCCAAAGCTATAGACAGGCACTAAGCTTGCCCTGAATGTTAGAGAATATTCAATCAGTGACAACCAACTATGGTGAACATGTTATTTACCCTTGGCAAGTAGGTTTAGTCTTTTCACTATTACAACTCTTTATAGATGTGAAGATACAATCTATCAAGTTTGCATTAAATTACAGTTTTATGGTATGAGCAAATTAATATTCAAAATTTTATTCCCTTATTTACTTAGCTATGATGAAGTTTCATGAACTTTTGAAAAGATTTACAAGTTTTAAAACTGCATTTAGTTCAAATTTAATGATTGTTTGCAAATTGCCATTAATGATTTATGACTGCAATGAAAGATTTATTGCAATAATAGCAGTTTCATGGTTTTAATAGTGTTTTCTCATTGTGATTTCTAAAAGCTTGTTCCTTATTGGTACCAGTGAATTTTTTATGTAATGCTTTATCTTTGTTCTTAACTGTCAGGATGAATGCAGCTAACAAAGTTTCTGTCAGCAAACTGAATATTCAAACTTTATAAACAACAAAAAATGAGTAAAAGAAAATGAGAAATAGCTTTATTTCATGCGAAGATGAAACTAAAATAAGCAATTTTACAAAATTTCATGTGTCATCTTTATATTATCTTACAATAGACTTACCCTGTTCTTAAAGCAGATTTAATGAAACCCTTTTTGTTTGCAAGAATGAGCCGAAAGTTTCCACTTTTCGCTTCGAGGGACTCGATGGCTCCACCAACCACCACGCAGGCAGCATTTCCTCCTGTCTCTTTGGTCATTAAGTATTCAAGACTTGATTTCTTGCTGCTGCAGAATCCTAAAAACATAGTTTAATTGTTTTAATCTCAAAAGAGCATGAGATGTTTCAAATGAAACCAGACTCACAGCAACCAAAGCGTTATACATTGTAAAACCAATTAAAAAGTTGACCTGAACATTTTTTATGAAGCAAGAAAACTAAAAGGCACAAAACCAGCAACATCGGAAACCGGAACACTGGAAAACTTTAAAATAAACACCATTAAACACATTCAATCTAATCAGGTGACACAGTACTTTAAATTGGAGTTATCTTATCAGGTTATTCTAGTTCCCAACGTGTACTCTAGAGTGATATTTATATGAGCATATTCACACCTTCATGAGTTTATTACAAGTAAAAACTTTTGCTAGAAAGTCATGCGGTGCCTCTATTGAAGCGGTCTACAGACTTTAGAATAAAATAGCAAAGAAGCTACTGTGATTAGATGCTCTTACTAACACAACCGATAGCTCTTGTGTGACTCAAACCACTGACCTTGTAGGGGATCATGTTGTGCACTAACCACTAAATTATGTAAACATAAAAACAATATCAAATACTAATTGGTTAAAGGATAAACCTTTTATAAATTTCACCCTGATGTAGAAAGTTAGAGTTACTCTCTACATGGGACTGATACAGTAATTACCCTATCAATGGCCTGTAAACAAATCTAATGAACTACTTTTGAGCCTGTTCCATACGCATATGTTAGAGGGAGCGTTCAGTTATCTTGTTCTACAAACATCAGAATGATTATAAAGATCTCAGGCTATGACTTTTAAGGAAGCCTTTACATGCACGACCTTATCTATCGTTACCAGATTCTACCCAACTCAGTTATCAGTTATCATCCACTCTCAGGTACCTTAGCCAAAGTAAAAACTACTGTAACTACCCAAAACTTTTGAAGGGTACACACGATTGAAATCTGAATGCTTCTCAAAGTGCTTTAATTGCAGAGACATCCGACTAGGAAATCTGAAAGTAACATGAATGCTAGTTCACGTTATATTGCCATATGTTGGAGTTGTCATCTCGGCAATTAATCATTGACTAATGTGCACTGTAAATTGAATGCATCATCAATGAAAGCAGATTCATCAAAAAATATTGCAGATGTCCAACTTTCTCGATAGTTTGCCGAGCCTCAACCGCCTGTGCAATTTGAGCCACTTTGGTGATTGTGATTGGCTGCAGCAGATTACTTAATCTACATTTTCTTTCATGACAGTTGCTGCGGGACTAGCATTTTATGAAAGCACCATGACGCAGACTATTTCCTGATGTAAATGCGGGTGGTTTGTGAAAGTGTTGACAAGGTTATCACAGACAATCACCAAAGCATTGTGTAATCAGCGCCGACATATAGAAACAGTGCAAACCAGCTTGAAGTAGAGAATGGAATTTTCACTTTACCTCTGCTCTTGTTTATTTTGTAAAATGCTCTTTTATCAAGATTTAAATCAAAGCTTATCAAAGCCCCAATTAAATTACTAACACTTCTGTTTACTCGGCTGACTTGTGTCAATCTAAAAATAGCCAACTGCCTGCCTCATATCAATCAAATTATTGTAGCAAAGTTTCGAAGCGCGAATCGATTTTTATCTTATGAACTTTGGTAGTAAACAAACTAGGGGGTCAAAAGTTTAAAATCTTTTCAGCACAGATATCCTACTTTGTTAAAACATTCTTTAGGTAGATAATAATAGTATAATGTACTTTGGCGACTTCTTATCTAATATGGTTGCCTAGCACACGTATGCACAGTAACATAGATCAAGTTAGTTGATGATTCGTATCAAGTATTTATTTTGATTTTGACGATTTGCATCGCATACGAAAATAGTACCTGGTTTTATGGATAGCATATATTTTATCTAGATAAACTTTGGCAACGATATAAGTATTGCATGTGGCATCATTATTCTATAAAAATAAACAGCATGCCAAGTCTAGATGTAAGCTTGTCTAAATCATGAATTTGAATGTGGCAACTTTGGGATAGCCAATCACAGTGAGCTCTAAAGACATTCGCTTTGAATCCTATTACTGAAACTTCAAAGCTAAGCCTGGTGTCATTGCAAATTCAAACAAGTCAAAAAATTTAACAAAAGAGTGTTTCACTCAGACAAATTTAGCAGATACCTATTAATAATAAAAACTAAGTAACAGTTGCCATCGTAAAACATTCTAAAATGTGTGGTTTACTGCCCGAGGTCGACTATAATTATTTTGCATATCTTAAATGTCGACAGTTTTGTTTTGCTTATTCGTGGTAGCTTTTGTAAAACTAAAATAAGGTTGTAGCCTTGCCAAATACACTTTATCTAAAATGGTAAACAAGAAATAGATAGCCAATGTCAAACAGAATCAACAACGATTTTAACTGCCCACTCTATAAACAGTAATTGCCTTACTTCTTATTATAAATCTCATGCTGACAAACAAATAGAACTTTGAAACATTAGTATGTAAAAGTTATTCTGAGTTTTACACCCATGTGATTCAACTTGGTGGCTCATCGTACAGATCAATAATGGCTCAACTAACTACCATAATACTATTCTAGAAATCATTTAGTTGCTTGAAATGTTTTCAAATCTGTTTGATCTGATTGTTCGTACATTAATAACTCTTAGTAGAAACCATCAGTACAGATATATATTTTTATGCCAAATAAAGCTGGCTATCATAAAAGCCTATCATATTATCTTATTTTTATAAATGACAAAGTTTTTTGACGCTATTTTATTATTATTGTCTTAGTTGTCACATATTTAAAAGAAGCAATTTAAAAAAGATTATAGCTTAAGGAAACCGTAATCTTTTATGGCCTTTATATATTAAGCATTATGTTTAAATTAGCTAAATTAATTTAAAATTAAATCAGCTATCCTGATGTTTTGTCATTTCATATGAAATAAACAACAAAAAGCTAAATAGAATGTTAAACATAATGTTTAAAGCTATAATGGTCAAACTGAATTATAATAAATATATTTGAATGTTTGCAAATATACATGTATATACAAAAAAGATAGTGATGAGAAGCATATTGTTATGTCATTACAGTTTCTCCTTTAACTGTAACAATAAAATCACAAACTTAAATTAATTAGTTTGTTTTTTATCACAGTTGATACATGAACATTGTTAAGAAAATTTCTAAAAATCTTGCACATACTTTTTAATCAGTTAAACTGGCATACCTATTTTGACTTCATTAAATTTCTAAATATTTTTAGTTGCACCAGGCAGAGACATAACCAATTGTCTGACTGAGGGATGTTGTCACCTCCACATATCTTATGTACCAGAGCAACCCGTAAGCCGGGGTCATTTAGACAGCAAGTAAGTTGAAATAAATGTTCATTCTAGCAGATCAGTCAGCCTTTTTGTTTCATAGTTCCAAAAAGCATTGATTGCTGTTGTGGCTAAAAATTCCTATTGAAACAGCCACAGTAGAATAGCGGCTACAATAGATACAGCTCTAAACAGCGAGAAAAAAAAAGCAAAGAAACAGCAATAGAATTTCTAAAATGGTTTTTCAAATCTTCATAAATATCAACATTGCAAAACAAGAGCTATATATAAAATGTTGGAGATGTATTTCTCTTGTTCTCAATTTTGTTACTGCGAGTTTTTATTGCGTAAAATGAGATGAAATTTTTTTTAGGTTGACTGCATTGATAAATCATCAAATCTGAATTTGATAGCGATGACGATTTTGGACCACCAAATTTCATCTTCGAACAAAAATGCTTGACAGCACCTAATTTGCATATAGATATATTCAGTTATGCGTGTGCATGCATCAATTATGTGTTAGTCTTTTGCTGGGCAATTTTTGGAGTCATCTTTTTGTTCACTAAAATAGACTCAAGCTCTTTGGTATGCAAACCTTTAGCCATGGGAAAGCTGACAACCACATTTTTTCGGTTTTAATATAAGTACACCGTCTTACTAAAAACACTTTTATGATGATGAAGAAAATTAAAAGCTTAGCTTTTTTTAGAGGTTTTAGAATAGATATTAGCAGTGATTACACTACTCTTTCACAAGAATACCAATGCCAGACTCACCTGCCATCATGAAGTACTCTCTAAAAAGTGGAAATCGAAACCCGCCGTCAAGCACCATTAGATGTGGTACAATGTTTGGAAAGAGTGCGCTGAAACCTGTAGCTTCCGTAGCAAAGTTTGCGAAATGGCTTGTGCTGAATATCCCATGTGGATGGCAGCCTAAAATGTAGTTCTGATTCGGATCAAGGTCAACCTCTTTTACTAGCTTTAGTGGAAAGTAGTTGGCAAAATGTTTCCATAAAGCTGAGTGGCGTACCAACTGGCTTCGTCTTCCGCCCTCACATGGTGTTCTTCGGTCGTATATATACCACGAGGTGTAGAGAATCATGGCAGGCCATAAACTACAGAAAAAATATATTAGATTACAACAAAGCATTTTTGCTAAGTTTTAGCACTTGGTACATAAATAAATCATATACATTATAAAAGACAACAGCTAAACCTGTTACAAAGTTTGCTTTATTTTACAGACCCTTTGAAAAGTCAGCAATTATAACAAAAACTATGAAGCTGTAAGCTAATAATGACTTTTAAACAGGTCAGGATGATAACATGAGCCAGTTTCTATTGCAGATTTCATAAACTACAAGTCAATATGTATTAACTTGTTTTTTTTTGTAGGGACATGGCAGCCTTTCCTTTAGTACTTTGTTAGCTTATTAAAAATCTGGTCTCCTGACACCAGTCATAAACAAAAGTTTTACTTGGTTGTAAAAACAACAACCTGTTAAGCCAACAATCTCATGAGTAGTGTAATTGTTGGGTAGTGAGCAAGATAACCAAGTCATTCCAAAGGTGTTTCAAAAGAATCTTTTCCTCACATGGTTCTGTCAGTATCAGGTAAATAATGCCACTAACTTAAAATCGGTCATACAAAAACTTTGAGTGCTAAAAAAACTAACAACAGCAATATTACACAAATGTGCATATGACGGATGCGAGCAGACAGCAGGTTTTTTTCCAAATTTTGTTAATAACTCGCTTTAATGTAAGAACGTAAATGATTTTTGTGTGAAATAGAGTACACATGCTCAAAGATTAGAAAAAATTGTAAATGAATCAGGGATTAACAAAAAATGGCAAGTACACAGATCTTGTTCTCAAATCTGGCACAAAGCTTAACATGCTTGTGTAAGACTATATCAGCAAATATAGAAGAGGATCAAATATGTGTGAGAAAACAGAGATTTTAGTATGTAGATTCAAAGAGCTTCCTGATTAAAAATTGTGCAAGAAGCTTTGCAAAAATATTTCTAAAAAAATTAATCCAGGTTTAATAACACTAGTATAACCATAAGCTGTGGATATTTAATGAGTTTTGACCGCAACTTCAGGGATCAAAACTGTTTATTAGGTAAAGCAGCTGGTACGTTGATTGTAATGTCAAACATAAGAGGAGTAACTAGTAAACAATCTTATGGATCATTTCTAGACATGTCACCCAGTACGCTGTTTGCTATTTTTTGCATTTGCAAAAACATGTTATAGTTTTTCAGTGTTGCTAGCAGGGCTCAAGGATCTCACTGTCGAATAAAGAAACTTTCTTTATATTATTGTGTACTAACAGTATTGATAAGGCAAGTAGATTGTATCACAGAAAACTTTTTACAAAAATTTTGTCAAGTTAACAAAAGAAAGATACTTATTTGAATCAAACAAGCAACAGAAAAATAACACAAAAAGAGTTTACAATAACTTGTTTTATAGTATATTTTTTTCTCAAATCGTGGACCTTTTTTAAATAGCCATTGATCAAGCCATTGATCTTTAACTTTTTAATCTCTAAGTTAATGGTTAATTGTGGTTGCGTTAGCAACTTTATGTATCCTTTAAACCCTCATGATCTCATAACCTTGGGCCCTTATACTTTTACATCGTTACACTGTTTCGTTCTTTTACTTTTCATTACCATTAGTCTGGAATGCAAAGCCTTGCAAAAACAACAGTTTGAAATTTAGTTGAAGTCTCATACAGTGTAGATAGGGGTAACATCTAATTCAGGTTTTTAAGAATACCTCTAAGAAGCATTCAAAAGCTACACCAAAAATTAAGATAATGGCTAACTTTACAAATACCTATTTGCTATGTTTTTTGCTTCTTTAAACATTAATACTATCATGAATATATTAACACTGGTTTTATCAATTGATAACTTGGCTGTAGAAGATTGATGCCTAAAATTAGATCCGAAAACTGTATGTTTAACAATAATTAAATTCTAGACTAGATTATTTAAATAGTTAAAACTTTATGTGGCGCAACAGACTAATGGCCATTACTTAGAATTAGCAATGTAATTCACATTTAAGCCATTAAAAAGTTTTTTTCGTGGAACTGAGATAAGTTTATTATTTATATAAGTTCCATAAAAAATAAATTTATTCAAAATTTCAAGATGGTTAGGTTACACGTATGATCTAGTAGTACAGTGCTAGTACCCAAGCTTAACTTTGCTCTTAGATTAAAATCAATTCAGCTAGCATTGCGTATATTACAATTATTACAATAGGTAACTCGTAATTGTCTACAAAACAACTAGACTTCTCTGTGTGTTTTTGTTGATTGGCTGCTTCCTTTTGTTGTGAACAATATGAATGCTTTCATATACTTTCAGGTGACACAATTTTTGCCCTGGATGTCCACTCAGTAAGTTGTCTGGTCACTACTACTCAGAGCTCCAATATAGAAGAATGATTGTGAGTCCACACTTGCATAAAAAAGCAATTAATAAAGATCAATGATGATCATGTGTATATAGAGAGCATTTGAGAAATGGGATTTCGAGCAGCTCATAAGACTGCATGATAAATTAGGTTTTACTGATTGATATTTTGTGCCACTTATCTACCTATCGTACTCAAGAGAAAATCATTAAAGTTGGAAAAAGTATAAAGGCTATAAAAGTGGTGAGATTTTTGAATATCAAAAAAGTTATAAAAGCTACAAAAGTGATGTTGGTTGAACGAGTTTTGAGGGCGACTAGTGTCACCGAGATCGCTGTGATTCGCCAAGGTAACCAGTGTTTCTGGGATTCACCCGGGTCGCCAGAATTGTGAGAGTCATGCCAGTTATTAGAATCAGAAGAACTGTGAAAGTTGCAAAAATGTAAGATTTGTGGGATTTGCACGGGCTGAAAGAGTTGAAAACATATTGAGGGTCGTCAGGGTCGCTAGGGTCATTGTGGTTTCCAAGGTCGTCGTCGGCGCTGCTAAGATACCAGAGTCACCAGATTTTTGAGAGTCGTGTTAGTTGATGGTGTCATAAAACTTCTGAGGTAGAAATTTACTCATAGACCTATTTGTCAACTTATCCTAATTAATTTAGTAGTCAATTAAAACTGCTTCAACAAGTTTTCCCAGTTTAATTGTTTGTCATCTGTTGTCTGATAACAACCATTTATGTTTTAAATCAGGCAACTCATTTCACACATTCAGCCACTTGAACTCTCTCTAACTTGCCCCTAATTAGTTCTGAACAATGATGGATGCAGGTGACAGTACAGCGTTATCACTCTATCAGCTAACCAGGCTAATTAAAGTCTAGGCAGAGGATAGATCAGTTTTCAGGGCATGTTTTAACGCAATAACAAGCAATAGCTACATTTAGTTTGCAGAGGTAATTTTCTACAGCATTCAAATAGAGTTGAAAACTGTTATGATGAAGGCACCAACGTTTTCACCAAAATCTTGCTTACCCACTAAAATTCTGTCTTCAAGAGAGAGACCAATTTATGCAACAAGAAAGGTTATCATTGGCAGCATTACACAGATCGCCTATTTAAAAATTCTTTTGCACTGCTTTAATAGCTTAGGCTAATGCATTTATCATCAGACACATTTTTTTATTTTCAGTGTTACAAATTCTAAGTAACTGAACGCTGCTGATATTTTTCTCATGACTAAAAAGTAAGACAAGTATAATCTAAAACATTTTAATAAAACATATCGTTAGACTATACCTTCAGCGCAAATATTACTACAAATAGTGAACACACACAGCTAGCAGATACCGTGGTGAAAAACTTTTGGCATACCCAGCCACCCTACTTACCATTAAGTATTGACATATTATCCTCAACCCATCAGCTGGAGCATAAACTGTTTACTTTTTAGCCATGATTGTTAACTAGTAGATAAAAAGATAATGTTCTCTGACTAACCTGGTAAAAAATAGCCAAATTGACAAGATGGTGCATGCTGCGCCAACAAACAGGTAGCAGATGACCCACTGAACAACAGCTAACATCTCTATCCTTCTTTTGAGAGGAACTTTCAAGGGAGCAAAGTGAATGCCAAGCATTTTGTGGCCTATCTCACTCATCCCCTGTATAAATGTGATAGCTAATCAACTTACAGGTAGCATGGCAAGCCACTGTCTAGCGATTTTTCTAATATCTATTGCACCCCCTTAACAAAGCAGGTGTAGCAGCCAGTTTGACATTTTCAAGTGAAGTTCACAGGCAAGTCTCAAAGTACAACAAGCAATATAATTGTAAAAGAGATTAGCAAAGCCCACGCAATTAGTTGGTATTTATGTTACAGCCATCTCCCAGATGCACTCAAATGTTGAAAAATCTTCAAAGAACATTTTATTGGAGCTTTTTTGTGACAGTCCTATAACTCTGTGGCGTAATTCTGTACAAATTTACAATACTAATATATTGCATGTTTGTGTTCTCAAATGTGCAAATAATGTGTGTAACCATAACTAAAGATCTCCTTCGCTGTGTGCCACAGCGAAGTACATATTATAGATCCAGTTTAAACCATAACTGCCACGAACAACTTTTATCGTATTTACTAGGTAAATCAGACATGCTGATTCCGATTTTGTAATCAAAATAAAGATTAGGCCACTAACTTTCAGAGTAATAAAGGATTTTTTATAGCGTTTTAATATCGGTCTCGAAAACAACACAATCGGCATAACAAGCTCCGCCCATAAATACTTGACGTAACCTAGCTTTTTAGGAAGAGAAGTTACGTAGAGATGTTTAGACCGATTTAGAATTATAGAGATGGCTGTTTTAAAATCTATTAATATCTAAATCCAGCTTTAAAAATAATATCAGTCTTTTCTGAAAGGTAGATAAGCTATTTAGCATTGCATATTTAAAAAGCGCGATAACAACGCTAGCTCGTGATAAAACCGCGCTTTTTGAGCTCATTTTTCTCGGCGTCCAGCCCATTTAAACGTCATGTAACAAGCTGCGAGCAATTTTAAATAGTTTATATCCCTTTCATAAAAAACTGAAATTATTTTACAGGCTGGATTTAGATAATAATGGGTTTTAAGACACCCATCTCTATTATTCTAAATCGGACCAAACTTTACTAACTTCCGTTTCTGAAAAAGCTAGGTTTCGTCACATATTTATGGGCGGAGCTTGTAATGCCGATTGTGTTGTTTTCGAAACGGATATTGAAACGCTTTAAAAAAGCTTAAATGACTTTGAAGGTTAGTGGACTAATCTTTATTTTGAGTACAAAATCGGAATCAGCGTGTCTGATTTACCTAGAAACTACAATAAAAGTTGTTCGTGACAGTTATGGTTTAAGTTTGTATACGATAAGAAAAAACTTCACATTAGAATAGCAATAGCAATAAAAAGCATCTTATAACTACTCAAATTTCAGAACTGTTGTTAGTCTAATATACTATTACATGTTTCATAGACTTGTTTCTTGATCTTAAATTATACAATATTGTCTAAAAGAGATACAAATATTGCTACTTATTTGTTTTGATTGCCTAGATAGTATTTCAAAATTGTGCACTTTATAAGGATGGTTAGATTCTTTGTAGCTCGTGTACATAAGAAGCCTATATTTCACATGAAGTCTGAAGTTAACTAGTAGTCAGTGTGGTAATAGCTCTTAACTATACTAATACTGTTAGCGCATCTTAGCTCTAGATGATTTACTGTAACTCAGTAATAAACAGTATTTTACTTCTGATCAAATCACAGTTTAGGGTCAGAGGTCAGCTATGTGCAGATGCAACCATTTGCTTTCGCATTTGCTACCGTAGTATTCATTGTTTAAAAGATCATTTAACAGTTATTCATTCTCTTCATTACAAAAACTTCTAGATCATGCAGCAGTTTTGTAATATTAGGAGAAAGCTTTTGAAGATTTATCTAAAACTAGACTAACGATATATTTTGTATTTAGTAACATTGTGTTTTAGTAGTTATAAAGGTTTATATAAATAAAGAAATGCGCGGTTGATTCTTTTGGTGAATCATTAAATTTTATAATATAGTTTAACTACAACCTCTTTCTAAAGCATGCTAAAATTTAGTATCAATTCCAATCATACTCGAAGAGGAATGCGACTCTCCACCACCACCATTTCCGAATGCATATCCAGAAATGGTACGTTATCAATGTCTCTAGACAAAGTTCGTGTAAGTCTAATCAACTGTTTATAGCATTTCCGAGTAGCTTATACATGTATGGCACTATTGCAGTGGTGTCTATGATTACATGAAACTATAAACTTTACTATAAACTTAACGTAATTATAAACTATTACTATAAACTATGGCTGAAGCTAACTAGAAAACAACAATTCTACTTACGTCTGAGGGGCTAAGCCGGCTTGACGACTGTTGAAGAAAATGATATCAGTGGCAACCGGATCAATGTTCATCCCCTATCTATTGTGGCTCTTATTTATACGGTCAAAGGGATTGACCCATAGCTTTGTTTTGTAATTTTTTCTCAAGTAGGGTGGGTGCTGATCTCCCTCATTCCAAAGAGGCATAGCAACTACTGTTGTTAGGTAAATGCTATACTGTGTTGAATATTAATGACCCCTTGTCAAGACTGAGATAAAGAATTGCTTGAATACAGACTATGAAGGAGACTAATTACTGATCACATTTCCTGTTACAGCGTGTTGAGTCATGCATAAACTCAAAAACATAACTCGCTGACAAATGCATAGCAATTCTACATGACACTCTACTTTAGATAAGGATAATTATCAAGTGAATGTAATAGAGGATGCTGCTTACAAGTACCCCTACCTACGGTAAAGAGTTTGATGAGGATTATTGCACTAGCTGGTAAGTTTTAGCTGTTAGACATAATTCCTTTTAATTATAAATTAGCTGCTTCAAATAAATAGTGTTACATATAGAGAGTGTGCTACTGAAAATCTTGGGGCTAGTGCTCAAACAACCAGGTCTCCGGGAAAAAACTTGAGCTTCAGTATTAAGTTAACCGGGATGAAGAAACAATTATATATAAACTTGTTCCTCACTCCGGTTAATCTAAGTTGCAGTTTAAATATGTTCTAGCCCTCTCTATACACCCCGCTTGTATACACAATAAATGATGTACATATTATATATATTATATTTCATATATTAAATATTATAATATGTATTATGTATATTAGATTTCAAAATATATATACATATAAATAACTACAGTGAAACATGGATAACTTGCCCTCGGATATAGCGAACACCTGGTTAACTCGAATGGATTTGCTTGGTCCGTTCCCACGCAATGATAAATGGCTTTATATAACTCGACCTCGGCACCATTAACTCGAACAGTTTTTTTCCGAACTCACAAACGGTTTCCGTTCAATTTATTTCGAAGGAGTTTCCACTAGTCGCGAAACTGAGACTACTCTGCTTTCTTAACGAAAGCGCTTTTAGTACGCGTATAGTGTAGGTATAATTTTCCCGTACCGTATAATGGAACCGAAAAACAATTCGTATAAAAATGATTAATAGGGTCGCTAAGACGTTCGCTTAGTTACGGCCAAGCTATAAACGTTGGAAAGTATTAGCGATAAAGATTTAATAAAGATAGACACAGCATGCAAAATACATATTGTAACAGTGATTATATGCGGATACATAAAGATAAAATGTCACAAATAGGCTTGTGGCTTGGCGTCCGCTACAACAGACATCCGCTTTACGATGGCATCACGCAAGCAAAGAAAGGCGTGGAAACCTTCTGACAAACTTAAAGTACTCGAGGAAATCGAAGCAGGGCAAAAGCTATCAGCATTATCAAAAAGAGAAAATCTTCCAAAAAGTACAGTGTCAACATGGAGTAAACAAAAAGAAAGCATAAGATCGTTATGTGACCAAAATTCATCAAGGCTAAGAGATCGTTCAACGCCGCACGATGATTTGGAGGGTGTATTATTGACTTGGTTTAGATAAGTGCGTAGTGAAGGCGTACCTATCGATAGGCCAATTTTGTTAGAAAAGGCTAACAAGTTTTTAAGGACTATAATAACTGTTTAAACTCTATTTCTACAATAAGTCACACTGTTGATCTTTGTCAAAAAAATACCTTGTCACAGACTACACTCGATAAGTTTTTTAAATAAAACAACTGATCAGATGTAAAACATGCTTTTTCGCATTGGTCATAAATGTTTACTTATGTCCAGTTTTAAAAATTATCAGAAAGAATAGATATTTTTCTATTGGGCTGAGATTTGTTTGCAGTTTTAGGTGATGTGACTGACAAGACGTTTTAAGATTAAAAATGGCAAAATTGATCTCGAATAAAACACTCAGAAGAAAAAATGTCTTCTGAGCGTTTTAACCGCGATTAGGTTTTGCTAATTTTAATCTGGAAAAGTTCTGGCAGTCACATCACCTAAAACAACACACAAATCTCAAATGTATAAAAATATCTATACTTTCTGATAAATACTTTAAAACTCTACATCAGATGCCCTTTAACTTACAACAAACAACCTATACTTTAGTTTTATATATACATGTAGTTTGTATTTGTATCTACTGATAAATACATTAACTTGTGACTGTGCTCTGATAACTCAAACACTTTCGCTCTGTCCCGTGAAGTTTGAGTTATCCATGTTTCACTGTATATACATGTATGCGTATATATATATATATATTTATATAGACTTATATAGATATATAAATATGATGGTATATATATATATATATATATTTATATAGACTTATATAGATATATAAATATGATGGTATATATATATATATATATATATTTATATAGACTTATATAGATATATAAATATGATGGTATATATATATATATATATATTTATATAGACTTATATAGATATATAAATATGATGGTATATATATTTATATAGACTTATATAGATATATAAATATGATGGTATATATATATATAGATATATAAATATGATGGTATATATATATATATATATTTATATATAAATATATGTATATATATATGTATATATATATCATATATATATATATATATATAAATATATATATATGTATATATTTATATAGACTTATATAGATATATAAATATGATGGTATATATATTTATATAGACTTATATAGATATATAAATATGATGGTATATATATTTATATAGACTTATATAGATATATAAATATGATGGTATATATATTTATATAGACTTATATAGATATATAAATATGATGGTATATATATTTATATAGACTTATATAGATATATCAATATGATGGTATATATATATATTTATATATAAATATATGTATATATATGTATATATATATCATATATATATATAAATATATATATACATATATTTATATATAAATATATGTATATATATGTATATATATATCATATATATATATATATAAATATATATATATATATTTATATATGTATATATATGTATATATATATATATATATCAACTGTAATCCCAGTAGTCATTGGGGCACTGGGCGCAATAACACCAGCGCATAAAATGTGGCTTGCCCTAATACCAACAGCAATCAACTCAGGTGAGTTGCAGAAAAGTTTGCTACTGGGAACAGCTAAGATCTTGATGCGAGTGCTCAAACTCCCAAGTCTCTGGTAGGAGACCCGAGTTAGAGCAGACACTACCACCCATACAGGTTAACTGGGGTGAGGAAACAATTTTATATACATGTATATATATATATCATCATCACAATATTTAAAATTCTTTGTATGAACTAATTTTCTTTCAAGTTTGAAATTTGATATTGTTGCTGAAAAAGGAGGTCAAAATTCTCATTTATGTTTATGAGTTTCTGACTTTGTTTTTCAAAAGAAAAATGAGGTCAAAAACACCCTACCTAGTTTTTCAAAAGAAGATAGGGTGTTATACACCAACTCACTCAAACATTTATTGAGTATTTCATGGACAAAGTGTTAAGTGTCAACTTTGTAAAAATACTATAGCTTGCAGCGTGCAAAAATAGAGATGCCTTGTATACTAGTGTACTCACTGATAAGACTCAGTTAAAAATAAGGTCGCAGTCACTAAGATAATCTGATGCAAAAGCGTACTTTATTGTACAAACTCGCTCTGCTCAGCTTTTGCACTTTGTTGTCTTTGATAAGCCTTCGGGTATAGTCCAACAGCTGATGTGACAGCTGACATGACACTATAGCATTTGGACTATATTAAGGCCTTTTGTATTGTGAGCAAAGAGTGAGGTGATAAATAGCATCTAGATTTTGACACCATTAATTTACCTTATCAAGCAGATTTAATAGCCTTAGCAACAAACTTTTGTTAGAGTTGAAGCTGTCAATAAAAACTGTCACAGGTCCTTAGGCTTTTTGAAAAGTGTACTTCTATAGCATAATCATTTCCTTAGCACATGCAGTTTCAGTCAGTTCAATTGGTGGGGTTAGTCCTAAAGATTTCAAAGCATTAACTGTGTGTATCGATACAACAATTAGTAGACATCAACTTAATGTTAAATGCATTAAAAACATTACTTTTTTCACTAAATTTAATTAGCATCAAAGCAAACTTGAATGTATTTGTTGAGCGATGAATATACACTTATATGCACTTTAAGCACCAAAACTAATCAAATTTTACTAATGTCAAACTTTTTTTGTTCCATAAGTAAAGGCATCTTATTTTTTCCAATACAAAAACATGCTGCCTTTGAGGCAGCTATGTAATTAAATAGCTAATTTATAATGTTAATTAAAACTTTACCCTGAAATTAGAGGCAGTTTGAATTCCGGCATGATTTTTTAGACAGATAGCTTAGTTTATTTATAGCAGAGGCAGCAAAGGTTTACCTGAACCCATGAGATGAGAGCAACTAGTAGCTATCAAAATAGCATCATTACTGTGAACACCAGTTATTGTTTACTCCTGCATAACACTCATGGCTGGTTATTATTTTTTAGAGTATTTCAAGAGAAGACAATACCTCAAGTCTGACTGTTGACCATTACTGCCTATCTCTGTATGTAAGCCAATCTTCCATATCATCTGTCTCTAGAAAACCGCCCTAAAGCGGTGAATTCATAAAACTTCGCGTAAAGTCTGACCATACAAATTGCGTTTGCCTATCACAGTAAAAGGTTGTGGAAGAGAATTAATAAAAAAGATAACTATTATATATTATTATATACTATTAAATATTATTGTTAAGTTTTATTTTTACTAACAGCGATAAACTTTTCACAATTGTACTAACAGTATTATTAATGCAAGTAAGCCGCCCGTGAAGTTGTATATGATGAGTATAGAATGGTAAGCAACCATGTCTGTGATTAAAATATCACTGACCATTGTTGCTATCATAGCATACTATTAGCAACCAAGTAATGTTTTGCATGTGGGTGTTCATGCTTTAATGAATAGAACAAAAACTTGGCAAAAAAAGCAACATGTGCCAGGTTCATTGAACATTTTTTAAGGAACTGTGACATGCGGTTTTTCCTCAAGCACGAGCTGCATAAAGCAAACTATAATTAGCGAGCTACTAGCCACATGCTTAGCATATTTCAGTTTGTAGTTGTTGGCATTAAGTTAACATAATGTCATTTGTTTGATCACGATCAGTTTTATTTGTGTGTAAATCAGCCCCTTCGTTTGGTAACTTTTTTAAAATGTTAAACTTGCCTCATATGCGAGGATGTATGGCAGCTCATTTGAAAAGCATTTTTATGCGGTGTTTCTCCCATTTTTCTAAAACAGTGATAAAAAAGCGATTATGAGACCTTTAGTTATCCCTCAATAAATAGAAGTGTATCAGAGAATCTTTGCAAAGGTTTGGTAAGTATTGAGTATGTAGGACTAGACAAATGTTTTATCTGCAGGTTGTATCAAATCAATGTGGGTTTTTCTTTTTTGCTGAACTTCAGTGCTAAATTGTTATAAAAGTCTTGAGTATTTTAGTAAGTGTAGCAACATGGTAGGGTGTATTAAATTTTGAACTACTGAATAATAAAACAGCAAGTAGAGCATAACGGCATACACAAAGTAATTATAGAATTAATGGACACGTATCTGGTTAAACCAAATTTCAATACATAGGGCAGTTATTCAATGATAATATAAAATTAGCTAATTATAATCAATACATATTTCAACAGTTTTGTGGGTAAAAAAGCTTCTGGCTGCTGAAACGGCAAGATATACTTTAATTCTTAAAACTTGCAGAGATGTAAGCGTAACTTCGGTTGCAGAAATTTGATAAGCTATTTATTATCAGAAAAGTAGCAATATAGCGCTTACTCACCAACTCTTCAAGTCCTCATCATGGTATTCTGTGCTGAAAAAAGAATAATATATTGCCTACTAAAACAGTGATTAGCAGTTTCATGTATTTTTCAAAATATAAAAGTTGCTGCTACAAGTAGAAAAATTATACCGCGTTAGATAGGGCCCTTAATCAAGTTAGATCAATTTGCTAAAAGATTCATGTCGCTAAAATGTAAGTTTGCAGTTTTTTAGTTCACATTATTTTATGTAGAGTTGGCTATTAAAAAATTGTTTTTTTTATACATCCTTTCCACTGCACGATTGGCGCGACCAACTCAAGATGATGCCATAAAACCCTAAACCATGACTTACAAGTACGTTAGATAATGTGCTGTGGGACTCCTGGATTAAAGCATGAAGTCTTCTGATCTCCTTATGACATACTTTCATACTTCTATAAGTTTCAAATAGTCTTTTAATGTCAAGGTCAAGTCAGCAAAAATGGGTACCCACTTTCACAAATCCATCAACAATACTGGATAACTGTATATCATACCACTTGTTGCTGTTGCTTACAGCTCAGTAAACGCTGGCCTTTTTCTTGCTTCAAACCTTTCAAGTTTAGCTGGAATCAACAGCCAGCATATAGCAGATAGCCATACCATCACTAGATGTTTATTTTTCTATTCCTATTACAACTGGTCTCATCATTGGTTAGGGATAAAAGAGTTGAGGCGAGGGATCAATCTTCTTTGAGTGTAGCATTTCTGAGAGTTCCTAAGAAAGCTCTGCTATCAATAATTATATTGGTCTCCCACAAACTGTAACCCGACTCTGTACAAACAATGGTCAGTATGTATTTATGGATGATTGGAAATACTAAGCACTTCAGAATCCTTTAATGCATTTGTGAAAAAAGGTCAAAGTTGACTACTAGTTAGTCTCAAGCTCACTGGATGGGCAAAGCATCCGTGTCGGTGAACGTATCTAAATACTCGTAGAGGCAATCTAAGGATTTAAATGATACTTACTGTTGATATATTCAACTTAGCTTAATTTAACGTGTTGACCACCTAAATTATGTTGTGACGATAATTGCAGTGACCCATTATGATTGCACATGGCTGTAAGTATTATCTTATATTCCTATTATTTAAAATTATCTTATAGTAATAAAAAATAAACTATTAAATACTATTTATAAGTAGATTGGTTTATTGGTCATCTATATAGCTGCACTTAACCGTTATATCAGACTCAAATCTGGTTGAGGTATTTATTGCCGCATTTACTAGCAGTATCAAATATATTAATAACTCAATAATTTAATAAAAAAGTTATTTAGTTTGGTATTTGTATTTCTGTACAATTTGTTGGAAAGCATGCATGTTTTTATAAATTATTGCATAGACTATTTTGAAGGCATTTCTTATACAATCATAGCCTTATATGCTTATATCCTTTATTGTTCATACAAGTATTTTACAAATTGTCTCCTATTAGAGAAGGCAACTCTCATTAAAAAATCACTATCTAACTTTATGTAGCCAGTTCTGAAAACAGAAAGGCATAATTACGTAATCATAGTAAATGTAGAATATTAAAAAACCACAAAAAATGGTACTGAGAGACTATTAATGTACTTTGTCATTGATTTGTTTTGGAATTTAATTTATATTAATTTCTTTGCAAAGTAAAATGACAGCAGTTCATAATATTAAAAAGTGCATGGCTTGCTTTTGAAATAACTTATTTTTCCCAGATTTCTATTTCTCCACTGGTACATACACTTACACATATGTGTTGGCTGTTTATTATTTTTACTATCAGTTCATTTTATAAATAAACAAGAGATTGCAAAACGCCAACTAGTCTTTTAAGGATTTTAAGGGTTCTTTCATATTTTATGAAGAGTACACTTTGTGTTAGAGCATGACTCTTATGCAGAGATTTTATATGAGCTGGCAAGCTAGAGTATTATAAGGCACCTATCAGCTGCTAAGAAAGCAATATTCACTAAATTCAGATGTATGGGAGAAGGCAGAGCTAGTAAAAAGATACTATTCAGGACACTCGCTCCTTTCTCAAAAAACCTAGTATCGTTTAACTTGGGAGCTGTGCTGTTATAAAAAAAATTTTGAATGAACCCTATTCACTGTTTATCTACTGTCTAAAATTTGAAGTTTTGAATAGTCCTTTCAAAACATGGCTTTTTGTAACTACAATGATGATGAGAATTTAATAATCATGGTTATCAAATTTTTAAATATATTTATTTATATAAATTTTAAATGTTGGTTTGCAGGAATTCCATATTTTCTTTTGTGTTTTTCAAAAAGATGGCATAAAGCAGCCACGTATTTTGAATGCAGCTCTTTTATTTCCTCATTGGTTGGTTCCTTTGTTTGCTTCACTTCTATTGGTGCTCCAACTGCAAATAAGAAAAATAGGTTGCCATAAGAAACATAATTTTGAAATAATCTTGTACATGTATATTGCAAAGAAACCAATTGGAAAAGTTATACTTACAAAACATTTTTCTGCAATGGTGCATCCTAGGTCGGTACAACGCGCATACAACGCATGCGCAATGCACATACAAGGCACTTGCAACGCACAAACATTGTGGATAAAACGCACATACACTATCATCACAACGCACATACAACGGTCAATAGAAAATAAATATAATACTTTGTGTAATGTTTTAGACCTGTTTTATTAACAGACTACAAATATGAATAAAATATTGAATAATAATATTATATTATTTCTACGGTTATTATTACACATTTATATTACTAATAACATTAATGTGTTAACAGTGTCATGTTGTGGCGCATGTGTTGTTAATTACTTGTGTCGGCATTGTATCCTAAATGTATGCGCGTCGCACATTTTTTACTTGTGTTGCCTTCTTGACCAATGAGTACAAAAGCAGACCGAAAAGCAAAAATCAAGGTTTGTCATCCTATTAGCTAAAAACAAGGGTTGAAAACTTGCTGTAAGAAACTTGAAAACAAATGCTAGAAGTCATCTTTTCCCATAATGACGCTAATGGATCATAGTATAATGTCCGGCAGTTCAATTCAATCTGCAATACTACTATATATATACATATATATATATATGTATATATATATATATAGTAGTATTGCAGATTGAATTGATCTGCCGGACATTATACTATGATCCATTAGCGTCATTATGGGAAAAGATGACTTCTAGCATATATATATATATATATATATATATATCCATAATTAACAAATTACCATATATATATTATATCCATAGTTATCCAATATCACGCGATTAATGAAATAATGAAAGTGACTTTGAATAAACAAAAAATGGTAAAGATATAGCTGATGCCATGAGAAATGAACATTGTGTATATCTTCATTAATGTGTAACATCAGACAAGTAAGTGACATTGTTTAACCCTAAACTCTGAAAGGCATTTTTAATCTCCATCACATGGTGATGTCAGACAGAATAATTGCCCAGGTGATACCCAGTGTAGAATTATTCTAATAACCCATAGGTATATGTCTGTCTCAAACTTTTACCAAAGAGTGGTAATTTATTCTAATAATTATGCTTAAATACTTATGTAGCTCGCCAAACTTAGCCAGTCAAGTCAATCAGTTTAGCCAAAATTTTATAGTTTGTAGTCATCCAAAATTGGTGCAAAAAGTAAACATGACCAGCTTTTTTGAAAAGAAGTATATAGTATGTTTCATAGTTTTTCCAACTTGGTTAAACGTTTAAACGACGCTTCAGTTTCTAACAGCATGTCCCTCAAAGTTTCACCTTGTAAAATGTCTTAATTTTGGTCATGTCTCAGCATCTAGTTTTGCCCTGTAACGGAGTGCATCCGGACTTACCAACTGTAGTGACGGGTTTCCTATGTGGTATGAACCCAAAGCTGTACTGGATTATTCCTCTGCCATGAAAGAAAGGTGGTGGAGTTCCGAGATATTTTGTTACCCAGTGTTGGAAGTTCCTAAGTTTGGAGCCAATAGGGTTGCTAAGCTGGTCGTACAGTTCATTTTCTCCAAAACTAAACACTGGCACTAAGGAAGCACTACAAAATGAAAAGTCATGTTTATTTTAAACCTCAATTTCAGATATATGTATGTTGCAACAAAAAATAAATTATTTTTGAGATTTTGCTATTTATGCATGCATACATGAAGAACTTCATATCTATACATATAATATGTGGTTGTCAGCATCTCAATACGACATCATAGTTAGGGCAGTGCAAGGGAAACAACCTTATAATTTCCATACACATAGAAGATTCAAACACAATACAGCAATAGGTATTACTAAGCTTTAGAACTTTCATGTCATGCCTTTGTCAAGAAAGCGATAAGGCTAAGACAAAGGAGTCTTTAATCAATTTTTTTCCTTTCGGCTGACATGAATATCGTTTGCTTCTCTCTTAGCACCTATCTCGTGTTTCTCATACAAAACACAAGTTATATTATGAGCTAAAGTAACTGTTGAACCATACCCAGATATTTTCATATCTTAAAATAACTACTAAACAAATAAATACTTGGGTTTTCTGTTATCAAATCAGTTGTCTCTGGAGAGTGCAATAAACCACATTTCTCTAATTTAATACTCTATTTGATTGCTTCTGTGCAGAAACATAACAGAAGCTAATTGGCGACAAGGATTTCTCTTTGGAACAGTTACAAAGAGTTTTGTTCAGATTTTATCATTGATAAAATCGATACAAAGAGTTCTAGTTTATTACAAGAGTAACTGTTCAAAATTGCACCACTACAATGGCAGAAGTAGCAGACCTGATCAAGCTAATGCAGAAGCAGCAGGAGGACCAGAGACAGCAGCAAGAGGAATACAGACGTCAGCAAGAAGAGCATAGACAACAGCTAGATGAAAGAATGGAGGAGAATAAGAAACTGATGGAGCTACTACTACAAAACCTACAACGGAAACAAGAAACAGCTGCAACCGCTGTTCCAGCCTTCCCAGGTTTTGACCCAACAGCAGAGCTACTAACAGATTACATAGACAGATTCAACACCTTCATTGCAGCAAATTCTATTCATCAAGACAAGATTGCTGGCACTTTTCTCACCAACCAACAGCCTACACTCTACAAGCAGCTTAGTAATATGGCAGCTCAGCTTTCAACACCCAAGCAGATCAACGACCTCAACATGGATGAAATACTGGAATTTCTCAAAGACCAGTATGACCCTAAGCGCTTCATTGTTAGAGAGCGTTACAAGTATTGGAGTGACATGCAGAGGAAACCTGGAGAAACTATTCAAGAGTTAGCTGCCAGAATTCGTCAAGATGCAACTACATGTGCCTTCATAGACATTACAGATCCATTAGATGAGACTCTCAGAACAAGATTTATCTGCTCTGTAAACAATGAAGCAGTTCTCAAATCTCTCTTCAAGGTCAAGGACAATGAACTCAACTTCAACAAAGCTATACAGGTAGCACAGGAAACAGAAGAAGCAGCTAAAGTTGCCAAAGAGACAGTTTATGGAAACTCGTCTAAAGTCAACAAGGTTGCTCAACAGAAATCAAGATACAAACCACTCCAGAAAAACAACTCTATACCTGACAAGCAGAAGGAAGGAAAGCTATGCTACAGATGTGACCGAACTAACCATACAGCGGATGACTGCAGATTCAAAGCAGCCACCTGCAACTTTTGTTCTAAACAAGGTCACATAGAAAGAGCATGCAAGAAAAAGAAATCATCTGCAGCAGGAAAACCAGTAAAGATGATAGAATGCACATCAACCAAGATGGTGAAACTTGCTGAAAACATCAAACTGGAGGGAGACAACTTCACACTTGAACTGGACACTGGAGCTTGTGACAACTTCATCTGTAAATCAATATGGGAGAAGCTAGGAAAGCCAAACCTAAAACCTACTACAGTTAACTACAAATCAGCCTCAGGACATCTCATAGAGACGCTTGGCAGATGTGAGCTAACTGCCCAATTGGATGCACAGAAAGAAGTCAGACTACCATTTGTGATTAGTGCTGTACAAGATCTCAACCTACTAGGAAGAACTGCTATACAGCAACTAGGCATCTCTATTGATGACAAGCTACAACAGAACCTTGTATCAACAATCACAGAGAACCAGCCAGATGGGAGGTTACAAATCAAGTGTAAGGAGATGTGCAAAGAATTTCCAGAAATATTCAAAGACGAGCTAGGATGTCTCAAGAACTTTGAACTAGAGATAAACTTCAAGCCTTCAACAAAGCCAGTCTTCTGCCGACCCAGACCAGTTCCTATTGCCTTGACAGAAGAGCTCAACCAAGCATACGAAGCAGGTGTAGCTAAAGGCATATGGGAACCAACTCAATTCAACCAGTGTGGAACACCAGTTGTACCTGTACGCAAATCTACAACAGGTCAAGCTGCAGGGAAGATCAGAGTATGTGGAGACTACTCCAAGACTATCAATAATCAGCTAGAAACACATAGGAAGCCTATCCCACTACCAGAAGATCTAATCAGAAAACTAGGTGGAGGCTATTGCTACACAAAGATTGATTTAGCAGATGCCTACAATCAAATATTGTTGGCACCAGAAAGTCAACGACGACTAGCACTATCAACACACCGAGGAGTACTACTACAGAAGAGGTTGCCCTTTGGCATAAGCTCAGCACCAGGATATTTTCAAGAAATCATGGAGCAACTGACACAAGACCTCCCAGGAGTAGCAGTATACCTAGATGATATACTAGTGAGTGGAGCCAATGCAGAGAGCCATCTACAAAACTTACGTCGACTTCTTCAAAGATTAGAAGAAAGAGGGCTCAGATGTAGAAAAGACAAGTGCTGTTTTGCTCAACCGACAGTAGAGTATCTGGGACACAAACTCACTTCAAAGGGAATCACTAAAGGAAAGAAGGCAGATGCAGTACAACAGATGCCAGTCCCAACAGTGTCAATCTTGCATCATAAGAGATGCAAGATTGACACCCTATTGCCATCACCTGCACACATAGCACAGTTTCATCAATCCAGAGAAGTCAGCCGATCTACAGAAAAGACAGTTAGCAAGATACACAGCTACAATCTTGGAGCACCATGCTATGCCTTGTATCATGGACCTAGACGCGACAGACAACCTAGATGGGTTCCAGCCATTGTTACTAAGAGATATGGAACTCGTAGTCTCAATGTCAAAGTGGTACCAAAGGGACCTACTTGGAGAAGACATGTTGAACAACTCAGACCAAGATACTCAACAGAAGAAGATCAAGACCCCGAGATAAACCTGATATAACAGAGGAGACAAAACTGCAACTACCAGCCCCTACAACTGTAACAGAGCAACCTCCGTCTAGAAGAAGACCACGCAACCCTCGTCTACCTGATGGAGATGAGTATAGCAGAGACAAACCCCGAAGGTCTAAGAGAACCAGAAAGAACCTTTAGCTTAGTGAGGAGGTGTCATGCAAGTGCCAAGTATTATTGGTACTTTGCCAACAAACATTATGCTTATTAGCTAAAGCTTTATACAAGCTAATATATTATATAGTACTGTCTCATTATAGCTATTAATAATGCTTGTAGCTTTTTACAAAGCTTTTTTATGACCAAACATAAATACTTGGGTTTTCTGTTATCAAATCAGTTGTCTCTGGAGAGTGCAATAAACCACATTTCTCTAATTTAATACTCTATTTGATTGCTTCTGTGCAGAAACATAACAATTATTATATACACGTTTATCTTTGCTCACAGCCAAAGACTTTTACTGTTTCATAGCCAAATATACCAAATATTTGACCAACTCAGTTATCTCTATTTGCATTTCTTTTTGTTGAAAACTCTAACCGAGCAAATACGGTAAAATAAACCATTTTTTGTTAGTCCGATCAAGAGCTAAACAGCTGTATGTAAAACCACTACAATTTATAACAAGTTTCTATTGATAGCTAGTGAGAGCTTACCCTGTACGTAGAGCGCTCTTAATAAATCCTTTCCTATTCTGAAGTACAAGTGTGAGGCGCTGAGGGTGGGCCTCAAATGTCTCCAGAGCACCGCCAACCGCCAGACAAGCGACATTTCCTTTTTTTGAAGAGCTCAGAATATGTTCTAAGCTCTGCTTATTACATCTACACATGCCTGCATAACATATGCATGTTTATCTAGATGAACTATACATATTAAAAGATTTTTGATTTTCTAAAATCTATACACAATAAATGTTTGCTAAGATATTTGTGTACCATTTTCAAAATGTCAGAAAGTTTGTAAATCTCAAAATATAGAATGTTAATTTTTTTCATAAAAATGATAAAACTGACTATAATAACAAAAATAACAGAAAATTAACAATTATCTAGTCAATAAATTATACAAATGAAATAAAATTTCACTCAGATTTTAGCATTTTAAACAAATAAATGTGTGATTCCAATTTATCACTAAACGAGTTGATGTCACTTCAAGACGATGGTTAAAAATACCTTTTCTTTTGATGCTAAATGATTATATGGAATCAGTGGTGACCAGTTTTTTGGATTTTTCTTTTGAAACTTAAACTTTATAGTATCATAATAAAAAACCTCGTAATAAAGCAAGGTATAATAACAAATATCTGGTATAATAACAAATATCTTTATAAAAACATTCTGTTTTCAAAACCTTCATTGATAAGTCAATAGTCCACAAATTTTTGAACAATTTCATGAAGATGTTAAAAAGTCTATAAAGCACAAATATAGCAAAGACATATTTATACTAATCAAAAATGCACAATAAGCTACACTTCATGCACACCTACACACTCTTAGCTATTTACTCTCACTCCCATGCTTGCTCACATGCACATATGAATGCCCATACACAAGCACTAAATGCCTAATGGTCAAGAGCTCCTAACCTGCAATCAACAGGTTGGGTTGAAACCCCAACAAAGGAGATGGTGTTGACAGGAATTACATTCAACCTTAAATTGCTCTCTGCAACTGAGAATGTTTCTAGTTGTTGAGGTTCCCTTGCTACTGGACTCAGATATGTTCAGTCAAGATCCTAAAGACATTGTTGGCTGAACAATCCTTTTAAAAACACAAACAGCCTCTGCTTGAAGTGAGCTAAGTATAAATTCTACTGAACCTTCAATAGATCGTGTGCATACATGCATGCATACATGCATACATACACACACACATACATGCACACATACACACACGCATACACGCACACATGCACACACGCACACACGCACACACGCACGCACGCACACACACACACATGCTGTGCACGGGCATGCTCAACCCCACACCCATGTGTACACACCTGTCAGCTACTGCTACCTTCTCAAGCACCTGTCAGCTACTGCTGCCTTCTCAAGCACCTGTCAGCTATTGCTACCTTCTCAAGCACCTGTCAGCTACTGCTACCTTCTCAAGGCAATTAGAGAAAAGTGACCACCTGTTAAACTTGTTTGTTTGGAGGAATTATTAGGTCATCAAGGCCCTCAATGATTTGAGGTAATTTTTCACATTCACCACAATAAATGCAACTATTTCAGCTGATATTATAACTGACTTCACCAGCTCACCTGTTGTCATAACATAATCTCTATAAACGGGAAACAAGAAGTGTCCATCCAATACAAGCAGATGTGGAGTTAGGCCAGGAAATAGCTTACTAAATCCAGTTCCTTCTGTAGCAAAACTGCAAAATTGACTTACGCATAAAACTCCATGCGGGTGCAACGCGAAGATATAGTTTTTTTTGGTGTCAAAGTCACACGATTTGACTAGTGTTAATGGAAAGTAGTCTCTGAAACACTTCCATAATGACGAATTGCGAACAGCCTGCATTCGTCGTCCACCAGATGATGGAGTGTTTCTGTCATACACAAACCAGACTAAGTATACTGCTACCAGTGGCCACCACCTGCAAAATAATTTTATAAGATAAAATTACAGTTTAACATTCAGAGGTTCTAATTAAACTATTACTTTTAGCACAAGGAAAATATTGAACCTGTCAGCTCATGTCATCTAATTGCTTTCAAAGTACCAAACTGGTAGCAAGGCTTGGGTAAAAAAACACTTTTGTCAAGTAATGTGGTAATGAACTATTTTTGGTGGCTTTGGTTAACACAATTGGAATGATTGAATAGCAGCTCTCACGGACAAGTATGTAGGCCTATGTTAATAAATTCTGAAAGCCTATGACTATGCTTAGTAAATATACAATGTAGCTTATTTGGAGCTAACCGCATGTTCACTGCAGTGTCTCTGTTTTGTATAATGGTCATACACTAACAGTAAAATCGTTAGTATATCCTTTATTTGGATTTCAGGTTTTTTCATATAATCTTAATAAACAAATACCTGTTGAATAATTCATGTTTCTATCTTGCAGTTAAAACAAGTCTAACACCTCATTTTGAATTACTTTTTAAGTAATGAAGCATCTACCTGGAAGTGCTAAAGGCTTATTTCAGTGTTAAGTGTTAGCCTTAAGTTAAGTGTTAGCCTTATAGCTGCCAAGCAAAATTTTTTTGAAGGCGAATATTTACGCCAAAAGAGGAAAAGGTTTTCAAGGAGTGACCCCGTTGGTCAGAATTATACAAAACAATTATTTAATTCTAGTTCTTATTTGTCTTATGCTAAAGTTACCTTTTTTTGCAACTATAGGTTCAACAACTGCTTGTGACAAAAACAAAGAAGATATATTTATACAAAAACATTTTACTGACAGTTTTGTTGGAGCGTTTTAAAATAAACATAACTGTAGCCATTCAGCTGCAATATTGTTTGTTTCACTTAGTTTGAACTTTTCTCCTAATCAAAACTTTTATCATCAAACGGCCTGATTGGCTGTCATAGGACTGCTTACTGTGCTTTCTTGCTTCAAATATTTTTGAAATTGCTTCCTCTCTGGATCATGGAAACGGTAAAACCCAAACAAATTTGACGCCATTGCACTTCGCCACCTTTACGTGATGGTATTTTCTGTGAGAGCACTATTTGGCATTATAGAAACACTCACTGCTGATGAATCCAAATTGATAATACTTGACTAAGTTCTCCACAGTAAAGGTAAAAAAAATTTCAGCGCACTTCAAAAATAACAATCACACATCCTGTCTTAGTTTAACTAGTTGACTACGCATGAATTAAAAACTGGCTACGATCCGCAAGCGAGTCCATTTTAACAAGATTGGTTTTAAGTAGATTGCAAATAGATAGATTGTAGATAGGTTAAATATCTTTAAAAAGTTATTGTACAACTACACCAATCGTTAGCACGGTAGGACACAATTTTTTTAGCAACTCCAACCCATTCAGAGCATAAAAACACAGTAATCAATAACTGTGTTTAATAATAATATTAAATACTAGTCTTACAGCAAATGCCTTCACAAAAATTTCGCGAAGTACATTGGTGTCGAATGTGTTTGAGTTTTACCGTTTCTGCGCATTTAAGCATCTAAAGCATAGAAACTCAGTGAATAATAACTGCTCAAATAAAGGATACCCGGGACAAACAGCATTAAGTGTGTAGCTGGAACTTACAATGTTGAACTGTGGTAAGAACTTACCTCGTAAAAGCAAGGTAGCTGACTGTAAATAGGGAAAAGAATCCTAGGAACATGAAAGAAGAAACCCATTGCGCAACAGCAAACACTTGGAGTCGTCTTTTTAATGGTACAATAAGGGGAGCAAATTCTATTCCCATAATTTTAGCCATTGCCGAGCTGCCTGCAACAAATACTGATATGGTGGCAGCCGGCTAAACTAGTGTTCTAAAATATTTAAATAACAAAAATTTTGTATATGCTAGAATTTTCTATAAAGTTTTGAATACACCACCGGTTGGGGTTTGATGCTGGTACAGGTTTTGACATAGCCATGCTTTCAGCAGTATAAAGTATGGCATGTTTGAGTTTGTCTGTGCCATTTTGCTGTAATTTTTTAGCCATTCTCAATTTGGTTCAGAAAGGCACAGCTCAAGCTCAGGTTTGATATGCTACATTAGCAGACCATCGGGCATAGTGAAAATTGAATTTGTTCATGACAACTTAAGTCAAACAATATTGAACATGTGAGTAATGACATAACGAGACAATGAAACAAAAAATGCTAACAGTTGATTTAGTTCACATGCTAATCGCAACTTTTAGCATACAAATAGTATGATGGTATTACAAGATACAATAATTTTTGCCTGTTTAATCACAAAACTAGTTAGACATTTTTCTTTTTCAAGTTTGTAGAGGAATGAAATTATGAATTCTAATAAAAACAGGCTGAGTTTGTAAAACTGTAGTTTTGTTTTTAAAGGATCTCATCTTGATTTTGAAGCAAAAAAGCTGCTTTTTGACCATAATATAAAATATTTTGCAGTTGAATACTTTATTCGGTTGAATTTGCTTTATATTTTATTTTTACTAATACTTATTATGCATCAGATATAAATCTATAAGATATTAAAATATTAACTAATAGCATAAACGTTTTCTAGTCACTTCAAATAAGTTATCTTAAAAATACTAAATATTTCACATCATCTTTTTAGAAACCTGACCAGTGAAACAAGCCAAAATTTGGCAAAAAAGTGACCTCTATAATTTAAATTTGTGAGAGGGTAGTCTAAAGTTATACTACTATGGAACTCTGTTTAAAAGCTCGGTTTGATCATCAGTAATGTAATGAAACATTCTACTCACCAGAAAGCTGTGCCTGTCAGATTCACAAAAATGTTCAGCTATCCAATGACGAGCGCCAGCTAAAAGCTGAGCAAAATTTTTTAGTACTAGACTGTCTCATGAGCCCTCATTTGTAGATACTTTCAGAAAAGCTACACATGTGTAGGAGCTGCTTCTATAAGTCAAACAAACATGCGATGTCACTTCTCTTATCAAGAAAGGCTGATAAGTAACTTTTAGCTATGTGATCAGTGATAAGAAAATAGATAACCAATATGGCTCTTTGGCTTTTAAACATGGTTGGAGGTGAAGAGTTCAGCAGTCAAAGTAGACGTAGAGCAAATCTTTAGAATGTGGGATTTGCTTAAAGAAAGCATCAAAATCTCATTTGGTTTGCTTTACTTGCAAATAAATGACATTTAAAAACCGAGTTAGCAACTGCTTTTCAATGGCTGTCAAGGTGGTAGCAGTTTGGTTTGCTATCCAACAATATTCTTGCAAAAAACCATTCAACTTGTCATCCCGTTATCCAAATCGTGAAGATAAAGCTTAGTTTGCAGCTTTTTATAAATACATTGTACAATATTGCAAACATAAAAGGTTTCAGTCGCACAAGCAACAATGCTTATACAGAATTCGATCATTACAATATAACAAAGACTTTTGAAGCTTATTTTGCCTTAGTTTTTTTACCTTAAACTAGTTTATCATGCTACTAGCCGTGAATATTGCACCATAAAATTCACACATCAATTTTTGTATTAAAATTTGTGCGACTGCTCAGAACACTTTTGTTTGAGATCTTAGACGACAGAGCAACCGCCAAGAACTTGCGGGTCAAGCTCTCTTTGCAAAGTTTGATCTACTTTCTTGAGTTTCATTAGACTGTGTTCCAAAAATTTGTTTTATCTATCTGCTTCTCTAAGTAAACTTTCTATTTTATTAGCTGGAATAATTTATGTATGTTATCGTTCTGTCTTAACTGAGCCGAGACCAATACTTTTGCTACCAAAAAATGACTTTCAAATTGTTGGTCAGAGTCAATTCTTGAAAATAAAGTACTCAATACTAATGGTTGTGGGCTCATTATTGGCTAATTATACCAAATTAAAATAATTGAGTTTCTTAAGTCATTCGATATATATTTAGTAACTATTCCATTCACTAGTCACAAAAAGTAAGTGTCAGCACTCCAGTTACCGTAAAACCTTCATTTGTCAACCCTTCCTCTAAAGTGGCGATCAATTGGAGGTGGCGTTCAAATAGAGGGTGACACTTTATTTTTTAACCCTTCCCTCATAGTTGCAGTCAAATAGAGGTGGCAATCAATTAAAGGTTTTGCGGTATGTGGCTACTATTGACAGTAAGTGGAAGGTTTAAATTGAACTCTCAATCAACACGATGTGGAGTTTTCCTCACTCCTATGAAAAGCTTCTACTTAAAATGTTGTATAAGAGCCTTTACATGAAGCTTCACTTATGGAGTTACCAGAAGTGTTAGTTAATATATAAAGTTCTAGTCTCCACTCACAATGCAAAACTGCTAGGCTGATGGTGATGTCCCAGATGAGGGGCAGTCGACCTGACTCGATTGGAGACTGAAGGCTGCTGATGCCCTCCAAGCGTAACTGCCATTTCCCTTTGAAATGTTTCTTTGTATTTTTTTAGTTTTCAACACTTCCTATGACTACAACTACCAGCTAAAGCATCTCTCAGCAATTTTTTAATTAATATTGAGCTTTGTATAATCTCGACAAAACAAATAGTATCTTTTTATTTTCGACGTTGTGATATGAGCGCAGTTTGTTTCTACAGGCCTTTTAATAGCCCTTCTAATCTGCTGTTCATTGTTTTCCGCATTCTGTTTTTTTCTGGAAGCTGCATATTTTATCTTTCATCAAGCAGGTTTTGCATGCCGCTATGTGTAATAAGTTTTATGGCTATTAAATGTAAAGCCAAAGATTTGAGATAGCAGTGACAATCTTAAAAAAAGGCAAAACTGTCAGCGATTCTTTAAGGCTAGTTCACACTACACTGCTATATGTTGAGGTTGTCCTCTCGGCAATTATTCATCGACTATGCGCCCTGTAAACTGAAGGCACCGTTGAGGCAACAAGGATACTTTGGGCAAGTTTGCAGCTGTCAAACCTGTTCGATAGTTTGCTGGGCATCCACAGCATTCTGTGAAATGTGCACCACTTCGGTGATGGTAATTCGCTGTTACAAAATTATCGGTTCATATTTTTATGAAAGTTTCTGGGAGGCTAGTATTTCATCACTTTCCCAAACACATTTTTATAATTACTATGTTTCCATGGTGCGCAGTAGTGCGAAGCAGCCCCTTCCGAAGTTGAGGGGATTGTACGTTTCCATGCTGCGCAGTGGTTTTCAGCAAATTAGCCAGAGAAGAGAAATTGTATAAATCGAATCGCCTGATAGAGAAATAGAATCGATCACAGATACCGAACGCCATAAGCGGTCTTTTTATGATTCTGTCGTCATTATACTTTTATTTACAATACACATTCACAAGGTTTTACAAACCTTAACACACTTTTTACAAAGTAATATATTTTTAATAAGTATTTTCAAGTAATATATTATTTAAACGTTAATTTAGGACTTGCCAGCTATTTTTCGAAAAGTGTTGGCATCGATAAAAAAAGTCCAGGAAAGTAATCACCTCATCATCCTCGTGAATGCAGACCATAATTAAATTTAGCTGAAAGAAGATCAGAAGAATAGAAAAAAACAAGATTAGCAGGTCAACCTTTGTACTAGTTTATGGCCCTCGAAGAATCCGTCTCCACGGCATGAGAGCTATGCGCAGCCACTGCTCAGTCGCTGTTTCCTTGCTGCGAATTTGCACTGGCTTCGCACTGATCAGTGCGCAGTGATTTCAGTGCGAAGACGCCGTTTCCATGATTCAGAGATAGCCCAACTCCGAAGCACTGCGCATCATGGAAACATAGTGAATAAGAACACTTGCCTGTGGAAATTTTGCTGATGTAAGCGTGGATAGATTTTGTAATAGTGTGACCATTGTTATTACAGACGGTCAGCAAAGTATTGTATAATTCATACCGACATTCGACAATATAGCGTGAACCAATTCTTAAACCATAACTGCCACGAACAACTTTTATCGTATTTACTAGGTAAATCAGACATGCTGATTCCGATTTTGTAATCAAAATAAAGATTAGGCCACTAACTTTCAGAGTAATAAAGGATTTTTTGTAGCGTTTTAATATCGGTCTCAAAAACAACACGATCGGCATAACAAGCTCCGCCCATAAATACTTGACGTAACCTAGCTTTTTAGGAACAGAAGTTACGTAGAGATGTTTAGACCGATTTAGAATAATAGAAATGGGTGTTTTAAAATATATTAATATCTAAATCCAGCTTTAAAAATAATATCAGTCTTTTCTGAAAGGTAGATAAGCTATTTAGCATTGCATATTTAAAAAGCGCAATAACAACGCTAGCTCGTGATAAAACCGCGCTTTTTGAGCTCATTTTTCTCGGCGTCCAGCCCATTTAAACGTCATGTAACAAGCTGCGAGCAATTTTAAATAGTTTATATCCTTTTCATAAAAAACTGAAATTATTTTACAGGCTGGATTTAGATAATAATGGGTTTTAAGACACCCATCTCTATTATTCTAAATCGGACTAAACTTTCCTAACTTCCGTTTCTGAAAAAGCTAGGTTTCGTCACATATTTATGGGCGGAGCTTGTAATGCCGATTGTGTTGTTTTCGAAACGGATATTGAAACGCTTTAAAAAAGCTTAAATGACTTTGAAGGTTAGTGGACTAATCTTTATTTTGAGTACAAAATCGGAATCAGCGTGTCTGATTTACCTAGAAACTACAATAAAAGTTGTTCGTGACAGTTATGGTTTAAGTTTGTATACGATAAGAAAAAACTTCACATTAGAATAGCAATAGCAATAAAAAGCATCTTATAACTACTCAAATTTCAGAACTGTTGTTAGTCTAATATACTATTACATGTTTCATAGACTTGTTTCTTGATCTTAAATTATACAATATTGTCTAAAAGAGATACAAATATTGCTACTTATTTGTTTTGATTGCCTAGATAGTATTTCAAAATTGTGCACTTTATAAGGATGGTTAGATTCTTTGTAGCTCGTGTACATAAGAAGCCTATATTTCACATGAAGTCTGAAGTTAACTAGTAGTCAGTGTGGTAATAGCTCTTAACTATACTAATACTGTTAGCGCATCTTAGCTCTAGATGATTTACTGTAACTCAGTAATAAACAGTATTTTACTTCTGATCAAATCACAGTTTAGGGTCAGAGGTCAGCTATGTGCAGATGCAACCATTTGCTTTCGCATTTGCTACCGTAGTATTCATTGTTTAAAAGATCATTTAACAGTTATTCATTCTCTTCATTACAAAAACTTCTAGATCATGCAGCAGTTTTGTAATATTAGGAGAAAGCTTTTGAAGATTTATCTAAAACTAGACTAACGATATATTTTGTATTTAGTAACATTGTGTTTTAGTAGTTATAAAGGTTTATATAAATAAAGAAATGCGCGGTTGATTCTTTTGGTGAATCATTAAATTTTATAATATAGTTTAACTACAACCTCTTTCTAAAGCATGCTAAAATTTAGTATCAATTCCAATCATACTCGAAGAGGAATGCGACTCTCCACCACCACCATTTCCGAATGCATATCCAGAAATGGTACGTTATCAATGTCTCTAGACAAAGTTCGTGTAAGTCTAATCAACTGTTTATAGCATTTCCGAGTAGCTTATACATGTATGGCACTATTGCAGTGGTGTCTATGATTACATGAAACTATAAACTTTACTATAAACTTAACGTAATTATAAACTATTACTATAAACTATGGCTGAAGCTAACTAGAAAACAACAATTCTACTTACGTCTGAGGGGCTAAGCCGGCTTGACGACTGTTGAAGAAAATGATATCAGTGGCAACCGGATCAATGTTCATCCCCTATCTATTGTGGCTCTTATTTATACGGTCAAAGGGATTGACCCATAGCTTTGTTTTGTAATTTTTTCTCAAGTAGGGTGGGTGCTGATCTCCCTCATTCCAAAGAGGCATAGCAACTACTGTTGTTAGGTAAATGCTATACTGTGTTGAATATTAATGACCCCTTGTCAAGACTGAGATAAAGAATTGCTTGAATACAGACTATGAAGGAGACTAATTACTGATCACATTTCCTGTTACAGCGTGTTGAGTCATGCATAAACTCAAAAACATAACTCGCTGACAAATGCATAGCAATTCTACATGACACTCTACTTTAGATAAGGATAATTATCAAGTGAATGTAATAGAGGATGCTGCTTACAAGTACCCCTACCTACGGTAAAGAGTTTGATGAGGATTATTGCACTAGCTGGTAAGTTTTAGCTGTTAGACATAATTCCTTTTAATTATAAATTAGCTGCTTCAAATAAATAGTGTTACATATAGAGAGTGTGCTACTGAAAATCTTGGGGCTAGTGCTCAAACAACCAGGTCTCCGGGAAAAAACTTGAGCTTCAGTATTAAGTTAACCGGGATGAAGAAACAATTATATATAAACTTGTTCCTCACTCCGGTTAATCTAAGTTGCAGTTTAAATATGTTCTAGCCCTCTCTATACACCCCGCTTGTATACACAATAAATGATGTACATATTATATATATTATATTTCATATATTAAATATTATAATATGTATTATGTATATTAGATTTCAAAATATATATACATATAAATAACTACAGTGAAACATGGATAACTTGCCCTCGGATATAGCGAACACCTGGTTAACTCGAATGGATTTGCTTGGTCCGTTCCCACGCAATGATAAATGGCTTTATATAACTCGACCTCGGCACCATTAACTCGAACAGTTTTTTTCCGAACTCACAAACGGTTTCCGTTCAATTTATTTCGAAGGAGTTTCCACTAGTCGCGAAACTGAGACTACTCTGCTTTCTTAACGAAAGCGCTTTTAGTACGCGTATAGTGTAGGTATAATTTTCCCGTACCGTATAATGGAACCGAAAAACAATTCGTATAAAAATGATTAATAGGGTCGCTAAGACGTTCGCTTAGTTACGGCCAAGCTATAAACGTTGGAAAGTATTAGCGATAAAGATTTAATAAAGATAGACACAGCATGCAAAATACATATTGTAACAGTGATTATATGCGGATACATAAAGATAAAATGTCACAAATAGGCTTGTGGCTTGGCGTCCGCTACAACAGACATCCGCTTTACGATGGCATCACGCAAGCAAAGAAAGGCGTGGAAACCTTCTGACAAACTTAAAGTACTCGAGGAAATCGAAGCAGGGCAAAAGCTATCAGCATTATCAAAAAGAGAAAATCTTCCAAAAAGTACAGTGTCAACATGGAGTAAACAAAAAGAAAGCATAAGATCGTTATGTGACCAAAATTCATCAAGGCTAAGAGATCGTTCAACGCCGCACGATGATTTGGAGGGTGTATTATTGACTTGGTTTAGATAAGTGCGTAGTGAAGGCGTACCTATCGATAGGCCAATTTTGTTAGAAAAGGCTAACAAGTTTTTAAGGACTATAATAACTGTTTAAACTCTATTTCTACAATAAGTCACACTGTTGATCTTTGTCAAAAAAATACCTTGTCACAGACTACACTCGATAAGTTTTTTAAATAAAACAACTGATCAGATGTAAAACATGCTTTTTCGCATTGGTCATAAATGTTTACTTATGTCCAGTTTTAAAAATTATCAGAAAGAATAGATATTTTTCTATTGGGCTGAGATTTGTTTGCAGTTTTAGGTGATGTGACTGACAAGACGTTTTAAGATTAAAAATGGCAAAATTGATCTCGAATAAAACACTCAGAAGAAAAAATGTCTTCTGAGCGTTTTAACCGCGATTAGGTTTTGCTAATTTTAATCTGGAAAAGTTCTGGCAGTCACATCACCTAAAACAACACACAAATCTCAAATGTATAAAAATATCTATACTTTCTGATAAATACTTTAAAACTCTACATCAGATGCCCTTTAACTTACAACAAACAACCTATACTTTAGTTTTATATATACATGTAGTTTGTATTTGTATCTACTGATAAATACATTAACTTGTGACTGTGCTCTGATAACTCAAACACTTTCGCTCTGTCCCGTGAAGTTTGAGTTATCCATGTTTCACTGTATATACATGTATGCGTATATATATATATATATTTATATAGACTTATATAGATATATAAATATGATGGTATATATATATATATATATATTTATATAGACTTATATAGATATATAAATATGATGGTATATATATATATATATATATATTTATATAGACTTATATAGATATATAAATATGATGGTATATATATATATATATATATTTATATAGACTTATATAGATATATAAATATGATGGTATATATATTTATATAGACTTATATAGATATATAAATATGATGGTATATATATATATAGATATATAAATATGATGGTATATATATATATATATATTTATATATAAATATATGTATATATATATGTATATATATATCATATATATATATATATATATAAATATATATATATGTATATATTTATATAGACTTATATAGATATATAAATATGATGGTATATATATTTATATAGACTTATATAGATATATAAATATGATGGTATATATATTTATATAGACTTATATAGATATATAAATATGATGGTATATATATTTATATAGACTTATATAGATATATAAATATGATGGTATATATATTTATATAGACTTATATAGATATATCAATATGATGGTATATATATATATTTATATATAAATATATGTATATATATGTATATATATATCATATATATATATAAATATATATATACATATATTTATATATAAATATATGTATATATATGTATATATATATCATATATATATATATATAAATATATATATATATATTTATATATGTATATATATGTATATATATATATATATATCAACTGTAATCCCAGTAGTCATTGGGGCACTGGGCGCAATAACACCAGCGCATAAAATGTGGCTTGCCCTAATACCAACAGCAATCAACTCAGGTGAGTTGCAGAAAAGTTTGCTACTGGGAACAGCTAAGATCTTGATGCGAGTGCTCAAACTCCCAAGTCTCTGGTAGGAGACCCGAGTTAGAGCAGACACTACCACCCATACAGGTTAACTGGGGTGAGGAAACAATTTTATATACATGTATATATATATATCATCATCACAATATTTAAAATTCTTTGTATGAACTAATTTTCTTTCAAGTTTGAAATTTGATATTGTTGCTGAAAAAGGAGGTCAAAATTCTCATTTATGTTTATGAGTTTCTGACTTTGTTTTTCAAAAGAAAAATGAGGTCAAAAACACCCTACCTAGTTTTTCAAAAGAAGATAGGGTGTTATACACCAACTCACTCAAACATTTATTGAGTATTTCATGGACAAAGTGTTAAGTGTCAACTTTGTAAAAATACTATAGCTTGCAGCGTGCAAAAATAGAGATGCCTTGTATACTAGTGTACTCACTGATAAGACTCAGTTAAAAATAAGGTCGCAGTCACTAAGATAATCTGATGCAAAAGCGTACTTTATTGTACAAACTCGCTCTGCTCAGCTTTTGCACTTTGTTGTCTTTGATAAGCCTTCGGGTATAGTCCAACAGCTGATGTGACAGCTGACATGACACTATAGCATTTGGACTATATTAAGGCCTTTTGTATTGTGAGCAAAGAGTGAGGTGATAAATAGCATCTAGATTTTGACACCATTAATTTACCTTATCAAGCAGATTTAATAGCCTTAGCAACAAACTTTTGTTAGAGTTGAAGCTGTCAATAAAAACTGTCACAGGTCCTTAGGCTTTTTGAAAAGTGTACTTCTATAGCATAATCATTTCCTTAGCACATGCAGTTTCAGTCAGTTCAATTGGTGGGGTTAGTCCTAAAGATTTCAAAGCATTAACTGTGTGTATCGATACAACAATTAGTAGACATCAACTTAATGTTAAATGCATTAAAAACATTACTTTTTTCACTAAATTTAATTAGCATCAAAGCAAACTTGAATGTATTTGTTGAGCGATGAATATACACTTATATGCACTTTAAGCACCAAAACTAATCAAATTTTACTAATGTCAAACTTTTTTTGTTCCATAAGTAAAGGCATCTTATTTTTTCCAATACAAAAACATGCTGCCTTTGAGGCAGCTATGTAATTAAATAGCTAATTTATAATGTTAATTAAAACTTTACCCTGAAATTAGAGGCAGTTTGAATTCCGGCATGATTTTTTAGACAGATAGCTTAGTTTATTTATAGCAGAGGCAGCAAAGGTTTACCTGAACCCATGAGATGAGAGCAACTAGTAGCTATCAAAATAGCATCATTACTGTGAACACCAGTTATTGTTTACTCCTGCATAACACTCATGGCTGGTTATTATTTTTTAGAGTATTTCAAGAGAAGACAATACCTCAAGTCTGACTGTTGACCATTACTGCCTATCTCTGTATGTAAGCCAATCTTCCATATCATCTGTCTCTAGAAAACCGCCCTAAAGCGGTGAATTCATAAAACTTCGCGTAAAGTCTGACCATACAAATTGCGTTTGCCTATCACAGTAAAAGGTTGTGGAAGAGAATTAATAAAAAAGATAACTATTATATATTATTATATACTATTAAATATTATTGTTAAGTTTTATTTTTACTAACAGCGATAAACTTTTCACAATTGTACTAACAGTATTATTAATGCAAGTAAGCCGCCCGTGAAGTTGTATATGATGAGTATAGAATGGTAAGCAACCATGTCTGTGATTAAAATATCACTGACCATTGTTGCTATCATAGCATACTATTAGCAACCAAGTAATGTTTTGCATGTGGGTGTTCATGCTTTAATGAATAGAACAAAAACTTGGCAAAAAAAGCAACATGTGCCAGGTTCATTGAACATTTTTTAAGGAACTGTGACATGCGGTTTTTCCTCAAGCACGAGCTGCATAAAGCAAACTATAATTAGCGAGCTACTAGCCACATGCTTAGCATATTTCAGTTTGTAGTTGTTGGCATTAAGTTAACATAATGTCATTTGTTTGATCACGATCAGTTTTATTTGTGTGTAAATCAGCCCCTTCGTTTGGTAACTTTTTTAAAATGTTAAACTTGCCTCATATGCGAGGATGTATGGCAGCTCATTTGAAAAGCATTTTTATGCGGTGTTTCTCCCATTTTTCTAAAACAGTGATAAAAAAGCGATTATGAGACCTTTAGTTATCCCTCAATAAATAGAAGTGTATCAGAGAATCTTTGCAAAGGTTTGGTAAGTATTGAGTATGTAGGACTAGACAAATGTTTTATCTGCAGGTTGTATCAAATCAATGTGGGTTTTTCTTTTTTGCTGAACTTCAGTGCTAAATTGTTATAAAAGTCTTGAGTATTTTAGTAAGTGTAGCAACATGGTAGGGTGTATTAAATTTTGAACTACTGAATAATAAAACAGCAAGTAGAGCATAACGGCATACACAAAGTAATTATAGAATTAATGGACACGTATCTGGTTAAACCAAATTTCAATACATAGGGCAGTTATTCAATGATAATATAAAATTAGCTAATTATAATCAATACATATTTCAACAGTTTTGTGGGTAAAAAAGCTTCTGGCTGCTGAAACGGCAAGATATACTTTAATTCTTAAAACTTGCAGAGATGTAAGCGTAACTTCGGTTGCAGAAATTTGATAAGCTATTTATTATCAGAAAAGTAGCAATATAGCGCTTACTCACCAACTCTTCAAGTCCTCATCATGGTATTCTGTGCTGAAAAAAGAATAATATATTGCCTACTAAAACAGTGATTAGCAGTTTCATGTATTTTTCAAAATATAAAAGTTGCTGCTACAAGTAGAAAAATTATACCGCGTTAGATAGGGCCCTTAATCAAGTTAGATCAATTTGCTAAAAGATTCATGTCGCTAAAATGTAAGTTTGCAGTTTTTTAGTTCACATTATTTTATGTAGAGTTGGCTATTAAAAAATTGTTTTTTTTATACATCCTTTCCACTGCACGATTGGCGCGACCAACTCAAGATGATGCCATAAAACCCTAAACCATGACTTACAAGTACGTTAGATAATGTGCTGTGGGACTCCTGGATTAAAGCATGAAGTCTTCTGATCTCCTTATGACATACTTTCATACTTCTATAAGTTTCAAATAGTCTTTTAATGTCAAGGTCAAGTCAGCAAAAATGGGTACCCACTTTCACAAATCCATCAACAATACTGGATAACTGTATATCATACCACTTGTTGCTGTTGCTTACAGCTCAGTAAACGCTGGCCTTTTTCTTGCTTCAAACCTTTCAAGTTTAGCTGGAATCAACAGCCAGCATATAGCAGATAGCCATACCATCACTAGATGTTTATTTTTCTATTCCTATTACAACTGGTCTCATCATTGGTTAGGGATAAAAGAGTTGAGGCGAGGGATCAATCTTCTTTGAGTGTAGCATTTCTGAGAGTTCCTAAGAAAGCTCTGCTATCAATAATTATATTGGTCTCCCACAAACTGTAACCCGACTCTGTACAAACAATGGTCAGTATGTATTTATGGATGATTGGAAATACTAAGCACTTCAGAATCCTTTAATGCATTTGTGAAAAAAGGTCAAAGTTGACTACTAGTTAGTCTCAAGCTCACTGGATGGGCAAAGCATCCGTGTCGGTGAACGTATCTAAATACTCGTAGAGGCAATCTAAGGATTTAAATGATACTTACTGTTGATATATTCAACTTAGCTTAATTTAACGTGTTGACCACCTAAATTATGTTGTGACGATAATTGCAGTGACCCATTATGATTGCACATGGCTGTAAGTATTATCTTATATTCCTATTATTTAAAATTATCTTATAGTAATAAAAAATAAACTATTAAATACTATTTATAAGTAGATTGGTTTATTGGTCATCTATATAGCTGCACTTAACCGTTATATCAGACTCAAATCTGGTTGAGGTATTTATTGCCGCATTTACTAGCAGTATCAAATATATTAATAACTCAATAATTTAATAAAAAAGTTATTTAGTTTGGTATTTGTATTTCTGTACAATTTGTTGGAAAGCATGCATGTTTTTATAAATTATTGCATAGACTATTTTGAAGGCATTTCTTATACAATCATAGCCTTATATGCTTATATCCTTTATTGTTCATACAAGTATTTTACAAATTGTCTCCTATTAGAGAAGGCAACTCTCATTAAAAAATCACTATCTAACTTTATGTAGCCAGTTCTGAAAACAGAAAGGCATAATTACGTAATCATAGTAAATGTAGAATATTAAAAAACCACAAAAAATGGTACTGAGAGACTATTAATGTACTTTGTCATTGATTTGTTTTGGAATTTAATTTATATTAATTTCTTTGCAAAGTAAAATGACAGCAGTTCATAATATTAAAAAGTGCATGGCTTGCTTTTGAAATAACTTATTTTTCCCAGATTTCTATTTCTCCACTGGTACATACACTTACACATATGTGTTGGCTGTTTATTATTTTTACTATCAGTTCATTTTATAAATAAACAAGAGATTGCAAAACGCCAACTAGTCTTTTAAGGATTTTAAGGGTTCTTTCATATTTTATGAAGAGTACACTTTGTGTTAGAGCATGACTCTTATGCAGAGATTTTATATGAGCTGGCAAGCTAGAGTATTATAAGGCACCTATCAGCTGCTAAGAAAGCAATATTCACTAAATTCAGATGTATGGGAGAAGGCAGAGCTAGTAAAAAGATACTATTCAGGACACTCGCTCCTTTCTCAAAAAACCTAGTATCGTTTAACTTGGGAGCTGTGCTGTTATAAAAAAAATTTTGAATGAACCCTATTCACTGTTTATCTACTGTCTAAAATTTGAAGTTTTGAATAGTCCTTTCAAAACATGGCTTTTTGTAACTACAATGATGATGAGAATTTAATAATCATGGTTATCAAATTTTTAAATATATTTATTTATATAAATTTTAAATGTTGGTTTGCAGGAATTCCATATTTTCTTTTGTGTTTTTCAAAAAGATGGCATAAAGCAGCCACGTATTTTGAATGCAGCTCTTTTATTTCCTCATTGGTTGGTTCCTTTGTTTGCTTCACTTCTATTGGTGCTCCAACTGCAAATAAGAAAAATAGGTTGCCATAAGAAACATAATTTTGAAATAATCTTGTACATGTATATTGCAAAGAAACCAATTGGAAAAGTTATACTTACAAAACATTTTTCTGCAATGGTGCATCCTAGGTCGGTACAACGCGCATACAACGCATGCGCAATGCACATACAAGGCACTTGCAACGCACAAACATTGTGGATAAAACGCACATACACTATCATCACAACGCACATACAACGGTCAATAGAAAATAAATATAATACTTTGTGTAATGTTTTAGACCTGTTTTATTAACAGACTACAAATATGAATAAAATATTGAATAATAATATTATATTATTTCTACGGTTATTATTACACATTTATATTACTAATAACATTAATGTGTTAACAGTGTCATGTTGTGGCGCATGTGTTGTTAATTACTTGTGTCGGCATTGTATCCTAAATGTATGCGCGTCGCACATTTTTTACTTGTGTTGCCTTCTTGACCAATGAGTACAAAAGCAGACCGAAAAGCAAAAATCAAGGTTTGTCATCCTATTAGCTAAAAACAAGGGTTGAAAACTTGCTGTAAGAAACTTGAAAACAAATGCTAGAAGTCATCTTTTCCCATAATGACGCTAATGGATCATAGTATAATGTCCGGCAGTTCAATTCAATCTGCAATACTACTATATATATACATATATATATATATGTATATATATATATATAGTAGTATTGCAGATTGAATTGATCTGCCGGACATTATACTATGATCCATTAGCGTCATTATGGGAAAAGATGACTTCTAGCATATATATATATATATATATATATATATCCATAATTAACAAATTACCATATATATATTATATCCATAGTTATCCAATATCACGCGATTAATGAAATAATGAAAGTGACTTTGAATAAACAAAAAATGGTAAAGATATAGCTGATGCCATGAGAAATGAACATTGTGTATATCTTCATTAATGTGTAACATCAGACAAGTAAGTGACATTGTTTAACCCTAAACTCTGAAAGGCATTTTTAATCTCCATCACATGGTGATGTCAGACAGAATAATTGCCCAGGTGATACCCAGTGTAGAATTATTCTAATAACCCATAGGTATATGTCTGTCTCAAACTTTTACCAAAGAGTGGTAATTTATTCTAATAATTATGCTTAAATACTTATGTAGCTCGCCAAACTTAGCCAGTCAAGTCAATCAGTTTAGCCAAAATTTTATAGTTTGTAGTCATCCAAAATTGGTGCAAAAAGTAAACATGACCAGCTTTTTTGAAAAGAAGTATATAGTATGTTTCATAGTTTTTCCAACTTGGTTAAACGTTTAAACGACGCTTCAGTTTCTAACAGCATGTCCCTCAAAGTTTCACCTTGTAAAATGTCTTAATTTTGGTCATGTCTCAGCATCTAGTTTTGCCCTGTAACGGAGTGCATCCGGACTTACCAACTGTAGTGACGGGTTTCCTATGTGGTATGAACCCAAAGCTGTACTGGATTATTCCTCTGCCATGAAAGAAAGGTGGTGGAGTTCCGAGATATTTTGTTACCCAGTGTTGGAAGTTCCTAAGTTTGGAGCCAATAGGGTTGCTAAGCTGGTCGTACAGTTCATTTTCTCCAAAACTAAACACTGGCACTAAGGAAGCACTACAAAATGAAAAGTCATGTTTATTTTAAACCTCAATTTCAGATATATGTATGTTGCAACAAAAAATAAATTATTTTTGAGATTTTGCTATTTATGCATGCATACATGAAGAACTTCATATCTATACATATAATATGTGGTTGTCAGCATCTCAATACGACATCATAGTTAGGGCAGTGCAAGGGAAACAACCTTATAATTTCCATACACATAGAAGATTCAAACACAATACAGCAATAGGTATTACTAAGCTTTAGAACTTTCATGTCATGCCTTTGTCAAGAAAGCGATAAGGCTAAGACAAAGGAGTCTTTAATCAATTTTTTTCCTTTCGGCTGACATGAATATCGTTTGCTTCTCTCTTAGCACCTATCTCGTGTTTCTCATACAAAACACAAGTTATATTATGAGCTAAAGTAACTGTTGAACCATACCCAGATATTTTCATATCTTAAAATAACTACTAAACAAATAAATACTTGGGTTTTCTGTTATCAAATCAGTTGTCTCTGGAGAGTGCAATAAACCACATTTCTCTAATTTAATACTCTATTTGATTGCTTCTGTGCAGAAACATAACAGAAGCTAATTGGCGACAAGGATTTCTCTTTGGAACAGTTACAAAGAGTTTTGTTCAGATTTTATCATTGATAAAATCGATACAAAGAGTTCTAGTTTATTACAAGAGTAACTGTTCAAAATTGCACCACTACAATGGCAGAAGTAGCAGACCTGATCAAGCTAATGCAGAAGCAGCAGGAGGACCAGAGACAGCAGCAAGAGGAATACAGACGTCAGCAAGAAGAGCATAGACAACAGCTAGATGAAAGAATGGAGGAGAATAAGAAACTGATGGAGCTACTACTACAAAACCTACAACGGAAACAAGAAACAGCTGCAACCGCTGTTCCAGCCTTCCCAGGTTTTGACCCAACAGCAGAGCTACTAACAGATTACATAGACAGATTCAACACCTTCATTGCAGCAAATTCTATTCATCAAGACAAGATTGCTGGCACTTTTCTCACCAACCAACAGCCTACACTCTACAAGCAGCTTAGTAATATGGCAGCTCAGCTTTCAACACCCAAGCAGATCAACGACCTCAACATGGATGAAATACTGGAATTTCTCAAAGACCAGTATGACCCTAAGCGCTTCATTGTTAGAGAGCGTTACAAGTATTGGAGTGACATGCAGAGGAAACCTGGAGAAACTATTCAAGAGTTAGCTGCCAGAATTCGTCAAGATGCAACTACATGTGCCTTCATAGACATTACAGATCCATTAGATGAGACTCTCAGAACAAGATTTATCTGCTCTGTAAACAATGAAGCAGTTCTCAAATCTCTCTTCAAGGTCAAGGACAATGAACTCAACTTCAACAAAGCTATACAGGTAGCACAGGAAACAGAAGAAGCAGCTAAAGTTGCCAAAGAGACAGTTTATGGAAACTCGTCTAAAGTCAACAAGGTTGCTCAACAGAAATCAAGATACAAACCACTCCAGAAAAACAACTCTATACCTGACAAGCAGAAGGAAGGAAAGCTATGCTACAGATGTGACCGAACTAACCATACAGCGGATGACTGCAGATTCAAAGCAGCCACCTGCAACTTTTGTTCTAAACAAGGTCACATAGAAAGAGCATGCAAGAAAAAGAAATCATCTGCAGCAGGAAAACCAGTAAAGATGATAGAATGCACATCAACCAAGATGGTGAAACTTGCTGAAAACATCAAACTGGAGGGAGACAACTTCACACTTGAACTGGACACTGGAGCTTGTGACAACTTCATCTGTAAATCAATATGGGAGAAGCTAGGAAAGCCAAACCTAAAACCTACTACAGTTAACTACAAATCAGCCTCAGGACATCTCATAGAGACGCTTGGCAGATGTGAGCTAACTGCCCAATTGGATGCACAGAAAGAAGTCAGACTACCATTTGTGATTAGTGCTGTACAAGATCTCAACCTACTAGGAAGAACTGCTATACAGCAACTAGGCATCTCTATTGATGACAAGCTACAACAGAACCTTGTATCAACAATCACAGAGAACCAGCCAGATGGGAGGTTACAAATCAAGTGTAAGGAGATGTGCAAAGAATTTCCAGAAATATTCAAAGACGAGCTAGGATGTCTCAAGAACTTTGAACTAGAGATAAACTTCAAGCCTTCAACAAAGCCAGTCTTCTGCCGACCCAGACCAGTTCCTATTGCCTTGACAGAAGAGCTCAACCAAGCATACGAAGCAGGTGTAGCTAAAGGCATATGGGAACCAACTCAATTCAACCAGTGTGGAACACCAGTTGTACCTGTACGCAAATCTACAACAGGTCAAGCTGCAGGGAAGATCAGAGTATGTGGAGACTACTCCAAGACTATCAATAATCAGCTAGAAACACATAGGAAGCCTATCCCACTACCAGAAGATCTAATCAGAAAACTAGGTGGAGGCTATTGCTACACAAAGATTGATTTAGCAGATGCCTACAATCAAATATTGTTGGCACCAGAAAGTCAACGACGACTAGCACTATCAACACACCGAGGAGTACTACTACAGAAGAGGTTGCCCTTTGGCATAAGCTCAGCACCAGGATATTTTCAAGAAATCATGGAGCAACTGACACAAGACCTCCCAGGAGTAGCAGTATACCTAGATGATATACTAGTGAGTGGAGCCAATGCAGAGAGCCATCTACAAAACTTACGTCGACTTCTTCAAAGATTAGAAGAAAGAGGGCTCAGATGTAGAAAAGACAAGTGCTGTTTTGCTCAACCGACAGTAGAGTATCTGGGACACAAACTCACTTCAAAGGGAATCACTAAAGGAAAGAAGGCAGATGCAGTACAACAGATGCCAGTCCCAACAGTGTCAATCTTGCATCATAAGAGATGCAAGATTGACACCCTATTGCCATCACCTGCACACATAGCACAGTTTCATCAATCCAGAGAAGTCAGCCGATCTACAGAAAAGACAGTTAGCAAGATACACAGCTACAATCTTGGAGCACCATGCTATGCCTTGTATCATGGACCTAGACGCGACAGACAACCTAGATGGGTTCCAGCCATTGTTACTAAGAGATATGGAACTCGTAGTCTCAATGTCAAAGTGGTACCAAAGGGACCTACTTGGAGAAGACATGTTGAACAACTCAGACCAAGATACTCAACAGAAGAAGATCAAGACCCCGAGATAAACCTGATATAACAGAGGAGACAAAACTGCAACTACCAGCCCCTACAACTGTAACAGAGCAACCTCCGTCTAGAAGAAGACCACGCAACCCTCGTCTACCTGATGGAGATGAGTATAGCAGAGACAAACCCCGAAGGTCTAAGAGAACCAGAAAGAACCTTTAGCTTAGTGAGGAGGTGTCATGCAAGTGCCAAGTATTATTGGTACTTTGCCAACAAACATTATGCTTATTAGCTAAAGCTTTATACAAGCTAATATATTATATAGTACTGTCTCATTATAGCTATTAATAATGCTTGTAGCTTTTTACAAAGCTTTTTTATGACCAAACATAAATACTTGGGTTTTCTGTTATCAAATCAGTTGTCTCTGGAGAGTGCAATAAACCACATTTCTCTAATTTAATACTCTATTTGATTGCTTCTGTGCAGAAACATAACAATTATTATATACACGTTTATCTTTGCTCACAGCCAAAGACTTTTACTGTTTCATAGCCAAATATACCAAATATTTGACCAACTCAGTTATCTCTATTTGCATTTCTTTTTGTTGAAAACTCTAACCGAGCAAATACGGTAAAATAAACCATTTTTTGTTAGTCCGATCAAGAGCTAAACAGCTGTATGTAAAACCACTACAATTTATAACAAGTTTCTATTGATAGCTAGTGAGAGCTTACCCTGTACGTAGAGCGCTCTTAATAAATCCTTTCCTATTCTGAAGTACAAGTGTGAGGCGCTGAGGGTGGGCCTCAAATGTCTCCAGAGCACCGCCAACCGCCAGACAAGCGACATTTCCTTTTTTTGAAGAGCTCAGAATATGTTCTAAGCTCTGCTTATTACATCTACACATGCCTGCATAACATATGCATGTTTATCTAGATGAACTATACATATTAAAAGATTTTTGATTTTCTAAAATCTATACACAATAAATGTTTGCTAAGATATTTGTGTACCATTTTCAAAATGTCAGAAAGTTTGTAAATCTCAAAATATAGAATGTTAATTTTTTTCATAAAAATGATAAAACTGACTATAATAACAAAAATAACAGAAAATTAACAATTATCTAGTCAATAAATTATACAAATGAAATAAAATTTCACTCAGATTTTAGCATTTTAAACAAATAAATGTGTGATTCCAATTTATCACTAAACGAGTTGATGTCACTTCAAGACGATGGTTAAAAATACCTTTTCTTTTGATGCTAAATGATTATATGGAATCAGTGGTGACCAGTTTTTTGGATTTTTCTTTTGAAACTTAAACTTTATAGTATCATAATAAAAAACCTCGTAATAAAGCAAGGTATAATAACAAATATCTGGTATAATAACAAATATCTTTATAAAAACATTCTGTTTTCAAAACCTTCATTGATAAGTCAATAGTCCACAAATTTTTGAACAATTTCATGAAGATGTTAAAAAGTCTATAAAGCACAAATATAGCAAAGACATATTTATACTAATCAAAAATGCACAATAAGCTACACTTCATGCACACCTACACACTCTTAGCTATTTACTCTCACTCCCATGCTTGCTCACATGCACATATGAATGCCCATACACAAGCACTAAATGCCTAATGGTCAAGAGCTCCTAACCTGCAATCAACAGGTTGGGTTGAAACCCCAACAAAGGAGATGGTGTTGACAGGAATTACATTCAACCTTAAATTGCTCTCTGCAACTGAGAATGTTTCTAGTTGTTGAGGTTCCCTTGCTACTGGACTCAGATATGTTCAGTCAAGATCCTAAAGACATTGTTGGCTGAACAATCCTTTTAAAAACACAAACAGCCTCTGCTTGAAGTGAGCTAAGTATAAATTCTACTGAACCTTCAATAGATCGTGTGCATACATGCATGCATACATGCATACATACACACACACATACATGCACACATACACACACGCATACACGCACACATGCACACACGCACACACGCACACACGCACGCACGCACACACACACACATGCTGTGCACGGGCATGCTCAACCCCACACCCATGTGTACACACCTGTCAGCTACTGCTACCTTCTCAAGCACCTGTCAGCTACTGCTGCCTTCTCAAGCACCTGTCAGCTATTGCTACCTTCTCAAGCACCTGTCAGCTACTGCTACCTTCTCAAGGCAATTAGAGAAAAGTGACCACCTGTTAAACTTGTTTGTTTGGAGGAATTATTAGGTCATCAAGGCCCTCAATGATTTGAGGTAATTTTTCACATTCACCACAATAAATGCAACTATTTCAGCTGATATTATAACTGACTTCACCAGCTCACCTGTTGTCATAACATAATCTCTATAAACGGGAAACAAGAAGTGTCCATCCAATACAAGCAGATGTGGAGTTAGGCCAGGAAATAGCTTACTAAATCCAGTTCCTTCTGTAGCAAAACTGCAAAATTGACTTACGCATAAAACTCCATGCGGGTGCAACGCGAAGATATAGTTTTTTTTGGTGTCAAAGTCACACGATTTGACTAGTGTTAATGGAAAGTAGTCTCTGAAACACTTCCATAATGACGAATTGCGAACAGCCTGCATTCGTCGTCCACCAGATGATGGAGTGTTTCTGTCATACACAAACCAGACTAAGTATACTGCTACCAGTGGCCACCACCTGCAAAATAATTTTATAAGATAAAATTACAGTTTAACATTCAGAGGTTCTAATTAAACTATTACTTTTAGCACAAGGAAAATATTGAACCTGTCAGCTCATGTCATCTAATTGCTTTCAAAGTACCAAACTGGTAGCAAGGCTTGGGTAAAAAAACACTTTTGTCAAGTAATGTGGTAATGAACTATTTTTGGTGGCTTTGGTTAACACAATTGGAATGATTGAATAGCAGCTCTCACGGACAAGTATGTAGGCCTATGTTAATAAATTCTGAAAGCCTATGACTATGCTTAGTAAATATACAATGTAGCTTATTTGGAGCTAACCGCATGTTCACTGCAGTGTCTCTGTTTTGTATAATGGTCATACACTAACAGTAAAATCGTTAGTATATCCTTTATTTGGATTTCAGGTTTTTTCATATAATCTTAATAAACAAATACCTGTTGAATAATTCATGTTTCTATCTTGCAGTTAAAACAAGTCTAACACCTCATTTTGAATTACTTTTTAAGTAATGAAGCATCTACCTGGAAGTGCTAAAGGCTTATTTCAGTGTTAAGTGTTAGCCTTAAGTTAAGTGTTAGCCTTATAGCTGCCAAGCAAAATTTTTTTGAAGGCGAATATTTACGCCAAAAGAGGAAAAGGTTTTCAAGGAGTGACCCCGTTGGTCAGAATTATACAAAACAATTATTTAATTCTAGTTCTTATTTGTCTTATGCTAAAGTTACCTTTTTTTGCAACTATAGGTTCAACAACTGCTTGTGACAAAAACAAAGAAGATATATTTATACAAAAACATTTTACTGACAGTTTTGTTGGAGCGTTTTAAAATAAACATAACTGTAGCCATTCAGCTGCAATATTGTTTGTTTCACTTAGTTTGAACTTTTCTCCTAATCAAAACTTTTATCATCAAACGGCCTGATTGGCTGTCATAGGACTGCTTACTGTGCTTTCTTGCTTCAAATATTTTTGAAATTGCTTCCTCTCTGGATCATGGAAACGGTAAAACCCAAACAAATTTGACGCCATTGCACTTCGCCACCTTTACGTGATGGTATTTTCTGTGAGAGCACTATTTGGCATTATAGAAACACTCACTGCTGATGAATCCAAATTGATAATACTTGACTAAGTTCTCCACAGTAAAGGTAAAAAAAATTTCAGCGCACTTCAAAAATAACAATCACACATCCTGTCTTAGTTTAACTAGTTGACTACGCATGAATTAAAAACTGGCTACGATCCGCAAGCGAGTCCATTTTAACAAGATTGGTTTTAAGTAGATTGCAAATAGATAGATTGTAGATAGGTTAAATATCTTTAAAAAGTTATTGTACAACTACACCAATCGTTAGCACGGTAGGACACAATTTTTTTAGCAACTCCAACCCATTCAGAGCATAAAAACACAGTAATCAATAACTGTGTTTAATAATAATATTAAATACTAGTCTTACAGCAAATGCCTTCACAAAAATTTCGCGAAGTACATTGGTGTCGAATGTGTTTGAGTTTTACCGTTTCTGCGCATTTAAGCATCTAAAGCATAGAAACTCAGTGAATAATAACTGCTCAAATAAAGGATACCCGGGACAAACAGCATTAAGTGTGTAGCTGGAACTTACAATGTTGAACTGTGGTAAGAACTTACCTCGTAAAAGCAAGGTAGCTGACTGTAAATAGGGAAAAGAATCCTAGGAACATGAAAGAAGAAACCCATTGCGCAACAGCAAACACTTGGAGTCGTCTTTTTAATGGTACAATAAGGGGAGCAAATTCTATTCCCATAATTTTAGCCATTGCCGAGCTGCCTGCAACAAATACTGATATGGTGGCAGCCGGCTAAACTAGTGTTCTAAAATATTTAAATAACAAAAATTTTGTATATGCTAGAATTTTCTATAAAGTTTTGAATACACCACCGGTTGGGGTTTGATGCTGGTACAGGTTTTGACATAGCCATGCTTTCAGCAGTATAAAGTATGGCATGTTTGAGTTTGTCTGTGCCATTTTGCTGTAATTTTTTAGCCATTCTCAATTTGGTTCAGAAAGGCACAGCTCAAGCTCAGGTTTGATATGCTACATTAGCAGACCATCGGGCATAGTGAAAATTGAATTTGTTCATGACAACTTAAGTCAAACAATATTGAACATGTGAGTAATGACATAACGAGACAATGAAACAAAAAATGCTAACAGTTGATTTAGTTCACATGCTAATCGCAACTTTTAGCATACAAATAGTATGATGGTATTACAAGATACAATAATTTTTGCCTGTTTAATCACAAAACTAGTTAGACATTTTTCTTTTTCAAGTTTGTAGAGGAATGAAATTATGAATTCTAATAAAAACAGGCTGAGTTTGTAAAACTGTAGTTTTGTTTTTAAAGGATCTCATCTTGATTTTGAAGCAAAAAAGCTGCTTTTTGACCATAATATAAAATATTTTGCAGTTGAATACTTTATTCGGTTGAATTTGCTTTATATTTTATTTTTACTAATACTTATTATGCATCAGATATAAATCTATAAGATATTAAAATATTAACTAATAGCATAAACGTTTTCTAGTCACTTCAAATAAGTTATCTTAAAAATACTAAATATTTCACATCATCTTTTTAGAAACCTGACCAGTGAAACAAGCCAAAATTTGGCAAAAAAGTGACCTCTATAATTTAAATTTGTGAGAGGGTAGTCTAAAGTTATACTACTATGGAACTCTGTTTAAAAGCTCGGTTTGATCATCAGTAATGTAATGAAACATTCTACTCACCAGAAAGCTGTGCCTGTCAGATTCACAAAAATGTTCAGCTATCCAATGACGAGCGCCAGCTAAAAGCTGAGCAAAATTTTTTAGTACTAGACTGTCTCATGAGCCCTCATTTGTAGATACTTTCAGAAAAGCTACACATGTGTAGGAGCTGCTTCTATAAGTCAAACAAACATGCGATGTCACTTCTCTTATCAAGAAAGGCTGATAAGTAACTTTTAGCTATGTGATCAGTGATAAGAAAATAGATAACCAATATGGCTCTTTGGCTTTTAAACATGGTTGGAGGTGAAGAGTTCAGCAGTCAAAGTAGACGTAGAGCAAATCTTTAGAATGTGGGATTTGCTTAAAGAAAGCATCAAAATCTCATTTGGTTTGCTTTACTTGCAAATAAATGACATTTAAAAACCGAGTTAGCAACTGCTTTTCAATGGCTGTCAAGGTGGTAGCAGTTTGGTTTGCTATCCAACAATATTCTTGCAAAAAACCATTCAACTTGTCATCCCGTTATCCAAATCGTGAAGATAAAGCTTAGTTTGCAGCTTTTTATAAATACATTGTACAATATTGCAAACATAAAAGGTTTCAGTCGCACAAGCAACAATGCTTATACAGAATTCGATCATTACAATATAACAAAGACTTTTGAAGCTTATTTTGCCTTAGTTTTTTTACCTTAAACTAGTTTATCATGCTACTAGCCGTGAATATTGCACCATAAAATTCACACATCAATTTTTGTATTAAAATTTGTGCGACTGCTCAGAACACTTTTGTTTGAGATCTTAGACGACAGAGCAACCGCCAAGAACTTGCGGGTCAAGCTCTCTTTGCAAAGTTTGATCTACTTTCTTGAGTTTCATTAGACTGTGTTCCAAAAATTTGTTTTATCTATCTGCTTCTCTAAGTAAACTTTCTATTTTATTAGCTGGAATAATTTATGTATGTTATCGTTCTGTCTTAACTGAGCCGAGACCAATACTTTTGCTACCAAAAAATGACTTTCAAATTGTTGGTCAGAGTCAATTCTTGAAAATAAAGTACTCAATACTAATGGTTGTGGGCTCATTATTGGCTAATTATACCAAATTAAAATAATTGAGTTTCTTAAGTCATTCGATATATATTTAGTAACTATTCCATTCACTAGTCACAAAAAGTAAGTGTCAGCACTCCAGTTACCGTAAAACCTTCATTTGTCAACCCTTCCTCTAAAGTGGCGATCAATTGGAGGTGGCGTTCAAATAGAGGGTGACACTTTATTTTTTAACCCTTCCCTCATAGTTGCAGTCAAATAGAGGTGGCAATCAATTAAAGGTTTTGCGGTATGTGGCTACTATTGACAGTAAGTGGAAGGTTTAAATTGAACTCTCAATCAACACGATGTGGAGTTTTCCTCACTCCTATGAAAAGCTTCTACTTAAAATGTTGTATAAGAGCCTTTACATGAAGCTTCACTTATGGAGTTACCAGAAGTGTTAGTTAATATATAAAGTTCTAGTCTCCACTCACAATGCAAAACTGCTAGGCTGATGGTGATGTCCCAGATGAGGGGCAGTCGACCTGACTCGATTGGAGACTGAAGGCTGCTGATGCCCTCCAAGCGTAACTGCCATTTCCCTTTGAAATGTTTCTTTGTATTTTTTTAGTTTTCAACACTTCCTATGACTACAACTACCAGCTAAAGCATCTCTCAGCAATTTTTTAATTAATATTGAGCTTTGTATAATCTCGACAAAACAAATAGTATCTTTTTATTTTCGACGTTGTGATATGAGCGCAGTTTGTTTCTACAGGCCTTTTAATAGCCCTTCTAATCTGCTGTTCATTGTTTTCCGCATTCTGTTTTTTTCTGGAAGCTGCATATTTTATCTTTCATCAAGCAGGTTTTGCATGCCGCTATGTGTAATAAGTTTTATGGCTATTAAATGTAAAGCCAAAGATTTGAGATAGCAGTGACAATCTTAAAAAAAGGCAAAACTGTCAGCGATTCTTTAAGGCTAGTTCACACTACACTGCTATATGTTGAGGTTGTCCTCTCGGCAATTATTCATCGACTATGCGCCCTGTAAACTGAAGGCACCGTTGAGGCAACAAGGATACTTTGGGCAAGTTTGCAGCTGTCAAACCTGTTCGATAGTTTGCTGGGCATCCACAGCATTCTGTGAAATGTGCACCACTTCGGTGATGGTAATTCGCTGTTACAAAATTATCGGTTCATATTTTTATGAAAGTTTCTGGGAGGCTAGTATTTCATCACTTTCCCAAACACATTTTTATAATCACTATGTTTCCATGGTGCGCAGTAGTGCGAAGCAGCCCCTTCCGAAGTTGAGGGGATTGTACGTTTCCATGCTGCGCAGTGGTTTTCAGCAAATTAGCCAGAGAAGAGAAATTGTATAAATCGAATCGCCTGATAGAGAAATAGAATCGATCACAGATACCGAACGCCATAAGCGGTCTTTTTATGATTCTGTCGTCATTATACTTTTATTTACAATACACATTCACAAGGTTTTACAAACCTTAACACACTTTTTACAAAGTAATATATTTTTAATAAGTATTTTCAAGTAATATATTATTTAAACGTTAATTTAGGACTTGCCAGCTATTTTTCGAAAAGTGTTGGCATCGATAAAAAAAGTCCAGGAAAGTAATCACCTCATCATCCTCGTGAATGCAGACCATAATTAAATTTAGCTGAAAGAAGATCAGAAGAATAGAAAAAAACAAGATTAGCAGGTCAACCTTTGTACTAGTTTATGGCCCTCGAAGAATCCGTCTCCACGGCATGAGAGCTATGCGCAGCCACTGCTCAGTCGCTGTTTCCTTGCTGCGAATTTGCACTGGCTTCGCACTGATCAGTGCGCAGTGATTTCAGTGCGAAGACGCCGTTTCCATGATTCAGAGATAGCCCAACTCCGAAGCACTGCGCATCATGGAAACATAGTGAATAAGAACACTTGCCTGTGGAAATTTTGCTGATGTAAGCGTGGATAGATTTTGTAATAGTGTGACCATTGTTATTACAGACGGTCAGCAAAGTATTGTATAATTCATACCGACATTCGACAATATAGCGTGAACCAATTCTTAAACCATAACTGCCACGAACAACTTTTATCGTATTTACTAGGTAAATCAGACATGCTGATTCCGATTTTGTAATCAAAATAAAGATTAGGCCACTAACTTTCAGAGTAATAAAGGATTTTTTGTAGCGTTTTAATATCGGTCTCAAAAACAACACGATCGGCATAACAAGCTCCGCCCATAAATACTTGACGTAACCTAGCTTTTTAGGAACAGAAGTTACGTAGAGATGTTTAGACCGATTTAGAATAATAGAAATGGGTGTTTTAAAATATATTAATATCTAAATCCAGCTTTAAAAATAATATCAGTCTTTTCTGAAAGGTAGATAAGCTATTTAGCATTGCATATTTAAAAAGCGCAATAACAACGCTAGCTCGTGATAAAACCGCGCTTTTTGAGCTCATTTTTCTCGGCGTCCAGCCCATTTAAACGTCATGTAACAAGCTGCGAGCAATTTTAAATAGTTTATATCCTTTTCATAAAAAACTGAAATTATTTTACAGGCTGGATTTAGATAATAATGGGTTTTAAGACACCCATCTCTATTATTCTAAATCGGACTAAACTTTCCTAACTTCCGTTTCTGAAAAAGCTAGGTTTCGTCACATATTTATGGGCGGAGCTTGTAATGCCGATTGTGTTGTTTTCGAAACGGATATTGAAACGCTTTAAAAAAGCTTAAATGACTTTGAAGGTTAGTGGACTAATCTTTATTTTGAGTACAAAATCGGAATCAGCGTGTCTGATTTACCTAGAAACTACAATAAAAGTTGTTCGTGACAGTTATGGTTTAAGTTTGTATACGATAAGAAAAAACTTCACATTAGAATAGCAATAGCAATAAAAAGCATCTTATAACTACTCAAATTTCAGAACTGTTGTTAGTCTAATATACTATTACATGTTTCATAGACTTGTTTCTTGATCTTAAATTATACAATATTGTCTAAAAGAGATACAAATATTGCTACTTATTTGTTTTGATTGCCTAGATAGTATTTCAAAATTGTGCACTTTATAAGGATGGTTAGATTCTTTGTAGCTCGTGTACATAAGAAGCCTATATTTCACATGAAGTCTGAAGTTAACTAGTAGTCAGTGTGGTAATAGCTCTTAACTATACTAATACTGTTAGCGCATCTTAGCTCTAGATGATTTACTGTAACTCAGTAATAAACAGTATTTTACTTCTGATCAAATCACAGTTTAGGGTCAGAGGTCAGCTATGTGCAGATGCAACCATTTGCTTTCGCATTTGCTACCGTAGTATTCATTGTTTAAAAGATCATTTAACAGTTATTCATTCTCTTCATTACAAAAACTTCTAGATCATGCAGCAGTTTTGTAATATTAGGAGAAAGCTTTTGAAGATTTATCTAAAACTAGACTAACGATATATTTTGTATTTAGTAACATTGTGTTTTAGTAGTTATAAAGGTTTATATAAATAAAGAAATGCGCGGTTGATTCTTTTGGTGAATCATTAAATTTTATAATATAGTTTAACTACAACCTCTTTCTAAAGCATGCTAAAATTTAGTATCAATTCCAATCATACTCGAAGAGGAATGCGACTCTCCACCACCACCATTTCCGAATGCATATCCAGAAATGGTACGTTATCAATGTCTCTAGACAAAGTTCGTGTAAGTCTAATCAACTGTTTATAGCATTTCCGAGTAGCTTATACATGTATGGCACTATTGCAGTGGTGTCTATGATTACATGAAACTATAAACTTTACTATAAACTTAACGTAATTATAAACTATTACTATAAACTATGGCTGAAGCTAACTAGAAAACAACAATTCTACTTACGTCTGAGGGGCTAAGCCGGCTTGACGACTGTTGAAGAAAATGATATCAGTGGCAACCGGATCAATGTTCATCCCCTATCTATTGTGGCTCTTATTTATACGGTCAAAGGGATTGACCCATAGCTTTGTTTTGTAATTTTTTCTCAAGTAGGGTGGGTGCTGATCTCCCTCATTCCAAAGAGGCATAGCAACTACTGTTGTTAGGTAAATGCTATACTGTGTTGAATATTAATGACCCCTTGTCAAGACTGAGATAAAGAATTGCTTGAATACAGACTATGAAGGAGACTAATTACTGATCACATTTCCTGTTACAGCGTGTTGAGTCATGCATAAACTCAAAAACATAACTCGCTGACAAATGCATAGCAATTCTACATGACACTCTACTTTAGATAAGGATAATTATCAAGTGAATGTAATAGAGGATGCTGCTTACAAGTACCCCTACCTACGGTAAAGAGTTTGATGAGGATTATTGCACTAGCTGGTAAGTTTTAGCTGTTAGACATAATTCCTTTTAATTATAAATTAGCTGCTTCAAATAAATAGTGTTACATATAGAGAGTGTGCTACTGAAAATCTTGGGGCTAGTGCTCAAACAACCAGGTCTCCGGGAAAAAACTTGAGCTTCAGTATTAAGTTAACCGGGATGAAGAAACAATTATATATAAACTTGTTCCTCACTCCGGTTAATCTAAGTTGCAGTTTAAATATGTTCTAGCCCTCTCTATACACCCCGCTTGTATACACAATAAATGATGTACATATTATATATATTATATTTCATATATTAAATATTATAATATGTATTATGTATATTAGATTTCAAAATATATATACATATAAATAACTACAGTGAAACATGGATAACTTGCCCTCGGATATAGCGAACACCTGGTTAACTCGAATGGATTTGCTTGGTCCGTTCCCACGCAATGATAAATGGCTTTATATAACTCGACCTCGGCACCATTAACTCGAACAGTTTTTTTCCGAACTCACAAACGGTTTCCGTTCAATTTATTTCGAAGGAGTTTCCACTAGTCGCGAAACTGAGACTACTCTGCTTTCTTAACGAAAGCGCTTTTAGTACGCGTATAGTGTAGGTATAATTTTCCCGTACCGTATAATGGAACCGAAAAACAATTCGTATAAAAATGATTAATAGGGTCGCTAAGACGTTCGCTTAGTTACGGCCAAGCTATAAACGTTGGAAAGTATTAGCGATAAAGATTTAATAAAGATAGACACAGCATGCAAAATACATATTGTAACAGTGATTATATGCGGATACATAAAGATAAAATGTCACAAATAGGCTTGTGGCTTGGCGTCCGCTACAACAGACATCCGCTTTACGATGGCATCACGCAAGCAAAGAAAGGCGTGGAAACCTTCTGACAAACTTAAAGTACTCGAGGAAATCGAAGCAGGGCAAAAGCTATCAGCATTATCAAAAAGAGAAAATCTTCCAAAAAGTACAGTGTCAACATGGAGTAAACAAAAAGAAAGCATAAGATCGTTATGTGACCAAAATTCATCAAGGCTAAGAGATCGTTCAACGCCGCACGATGATTTGGAGGGTGTATTATTGACTTGGTTTAGATAAGTGCGTAGTGAAGGCGTACCTATCGATAGGCCAATTTTGTTAGAAAAGGCTAACAAGTTTTTAAGGACTATAATAACTGTTTAAACTCTATTTCTACAATAAGTCACACTGTTGATCTTTGTCAAAAAAATACCTTGTCACAGACTACACTCGATAAGTTTTTTAAATAAAACAACTGATCAGATGTAAAACATGCTTTTTCGCATTGGTCATAAATGTTTACTTATGTCCAGTTTTAAAAATTATCAGAAAGAATAGATATTTTTCTATTGGGCTGAGATTTGTTTGCAGTTTTAGGTGATGTGACTGACAAGACGTTTTAAGATTAAAAATGGCAAAATTGATCTCGAATAAAACACTCAGAAGAAAAAATGTCTTCTGAGCGTTTTAACCGCGATTAGGTTTTGCTAATTTTAATCTGGAAAAGTTCTGGCAGTCACATCACCTAAAACAACACACAAATCTCAAATGTATAAAAATATCTATACTTTCTGATAAATACTTTAAAACTCTACATCAGATGCCCTTTAACTTACAACAAACAACCTATACTTTAGTTTTATATATACATGTAGTTTGTATTTGTATCTACTGATAAATACATTAACTTGTGACTGTGCTCTGATAACTCAAACACTTTCGCTCTGTCCCGTGAAGTTTGAGTTATCCATGTTTCACTGTATATACATGTATGCGTATATATATATATATATTTATATAGACTTATATAGATATATAAATATGATGGTATATATATATATATATATATTTATATAGACTTATATAGATATATAAATATGATGGTATATATATATATATATATATATTTATATAGACTTATATAGATATATAAATATGATGGTATATATATATATATATATATTTATATAGACTTATATAGATATATAAATATGATGGTATATATATTTATATAGACTTATATAGATATATAAATATGATGGTATATATATATATAGATATATAAATATGATGGTATATATATATATATATATTTATATATAAATATATGTATATATATATGTATATATATATCATATATATATATATATATATAAATATATATATATGTATATATTTATATAGACTTATATAGATATATAAATATGATGGTATATATATTTATATAGACTTATATAGATATATAAATATGATGGTATATATATTTATATAGACTTATATAGATATATAAATATGATGGTATATATATTTATATAGACTTATATAGATATATAAATATGATGGTATATATATTTATATAGACTTATATAGATATATCAATATGATGGTATATATATATATTTATATATAAATATATGTATATATATGTATATATATATCATATATATATATAAATATATATATACATATATTTATATATAAATATATGTATATATATGTATATATATATCATATATATATATATATAAATATATATATATATATTTATATATGTATATATATGTATATATATATATATATATCAACTGTAATCCCAGTAGTCATTGGGGCACTGGGCGCAATAACACCAGCGCATAAAATGTGGCTTGCCCTAATACCAACAGCAATCAACTCAGGTGAGTTGCAGAAAAGTTTGCTACTGGGAACAGCTAAGATCTTGATGCGAGTGCTCAAACTCCCAAGTCTCTGGTAGGAGACCCGAGTTAGAGCAGACACTACCACCCATACAGGTTAACTGGGGTGAGGAAACAATTTTATATACATGTATATATATATATCATCATCACAATATTTAAAATTCTTTGTATGAACTAATTTTCTTTCAAGTTTGAAATTTGATATTGTTGCTGAAAAAGGAGGTCAAAATTCTCATTTATGTTTATGAGTTTCTGACTTTGTTTTTCAAAAGAAAAATGAGGTCAAAAACACCCTACCTAGTTTTTCAAAAGAAGATAGGGTGTTATACACCAACTCACTCAAACATTTATTGAGTATTTCATGGACAAAGTGTTAAGTGTCAACTTTGTAAAAATACTATAGCTTGCAGCGTGCAAAAATAGAGATGCCTTGTATACTAGTGTACTCACTGATAAGACTCAGTTAAAAATAAGGTCGCAGTCACTAAGATAATCTGATGCAAAAGCGTACTTTATTGTACAAACTCGCTCTGCTCAGCTTTTGCACTTTGTTGTCTTTGATAAGCCTTCGGGTATAGTCCAACAGCTGATGTGACAGCTGACATGACACTATAGCATTTGGACTATATTAAGGCCTTTTGTATTGTGAGCAAAGAGTGAGGTGATAAATAGCATCTAGATTTTGACACCATTAATTTACCTTATCAAGCAGATTTAATAGCCTTAGCAACAAACTTTTGTTAGAGTTGAAGCTGTCAATAAAAACTGTCACAGGTCCTTAGGCTTTTTGAAAAGTGTACTTCTATAGCATAATCATTTCCTTAGCACATGCAGTTTCAGTCAGTTCAATTGGTGGGGTTAGTCCTAAAGATTTCAAAGCATTAACTGTGTGTATCGATACAACAATTAGTAGACATCAACTTAATGTTAAATGCATTAAAAACATTACTTTTTTCACTAAATTTAATTAGCATCAAAGCAAACTTGAATGTATTTGTTGAGCGATGAATATACACTTATATGCACTTTAAGCACCAAAACTAATCAAATTTTACTAATGTCAAACTTTTTTTGTTCCATAAGTAAAGGCATCTTATTTTTTCCAATACAAAAACATGCTGCCTTTGAGGCAGCTATGTAATTAAATAGCTAATTTATAATGTTAATTAAAACTTTACCCTGAAATTAGAGGCAGTTTGAATTCCGGCATGATTTTTTAGACAGATAGCTTAGTTTATTTATAGCAGAGGCAGCAAAGGTTTACCTGAACCCATGAGATGAGAGCAACTAGTAGCTATCAAAATAGCATCATTACTGTGAACACCAGTTATTGTTTACTCCTGCATAACACTCATGGCTGGTTATTATTTTTTAGAGTATTTCAAGAGAAGACAATACCTCAAGTCTGACTGTTGACCATTACTGCCTATCTCTGTATGTAAGCCAATCTTCCATATCATCTGTCTCTAGAAAACCGCCCTAAAGCGGTGAATTCATAAAACTTCGCGTAAAGTCTGACCATACAAATTGCGTTTGCCTATCACAGTAAAAGGTTGTGGAAGAGAATTAATAAAAAAGATAACTATTATATATTATTATATACTATTAAATATTATTGTTAAGTTTTATTTTTACTAACAGCGATAAACTTTTCACAATTGTACTAACAGTATTATTAATGCAAGTAAGCCGCCCGTGAAGTTGTATATGATGAGTATAGAATGGTAAGCAACCATGTCTGTGATTAAAATATCACTGACCATTGTTGCTATCATAGCATACTATTAGCAACCAAGTAATGTTTTGCATGTGGGTGTTCATGCTTTAATGAATAGAACAAAAACTTGGCAAAAAAAGCAACATGTGCCAGGTTCATTGAACATTTTTTAAGGAACTGTGACATGCGGTTTTTCCTCAAGCACGAGCTGCATAAAGCAAACTATAATTAGCGAGCTACTAGCCACATGCTTAGCATATTTCAGTTTGTAGTTGTTGGCATTAAGTTAACATAATGTCATTTGTTTGATCACGATCAGTTTTATTTGTGTGTAAATCAGCCCCTTCGTTTGGTAACTTTTTTAAAATGTTAAACTTGCCTCATATGCGAGGATGTATGGCAGCTCATTTGAAAAGCATTTTTATGCGGTGTTTCTCCCATTTTTCTAAAACAGTGATAAAAAAGCGATTATGAGACCTTTAGTTATCCCTCAATAAATAGAAGTGTATCAGAGAATCTTTGCAAAGGTTTGGTAAGTATTGAGTATGTAGGACTAGACAAATGTTTTATCTGCAGGTTGTATCAAATCAATGTGGGTTTTTCTTTTTTGCTGAACTTCAGTGCTAAATTGTTATAAAAGTCTTGAGTATTTTAGTAAGTGTAGCAACATGGTAGGGTGTATTAAATTTTGAACTACTGAATAATAAAACAGCAAGTAGAGCATAACGGCATACACAAAGTAATTATAGAATTAATGGACACGTATCTGGTTAAACCAAATTTCAATACATAGGGCAGTTATTCAATGATAATATAAAATTAGCTAATTATAATCAATACATATTTCAACAGTTTTGTGGGTAAAAAAGCTTCTGGCTGCTGAAACGGCAAGATATACTTTAATTCTTAAAACTTGCAGAGATGTAAGCGTAACTTCGGTTGCAGAAATTTGATAAGCTATTTATTATCAGAAAAGTAGCAATATAGCGCTTACTCACCAACTCTTCAAGTCCTCATCATGGTATTCTGTGCTGAAAAAAGAATAATATATTGCCTACTAAAACAGTGATTAGCAGTTTCATGTATTTTTCAAAATATAAAAGTTGCTGCTACAAGTAGAAAAATTATACCGCGTTAGATAGGGCCCTTAATCAAGTTAGATCAATTTGCTAAAAGATTCATGTCGCTAAAATGTAAGTTTGCAGTTTTTTAGTTCACATTATTTTATGTAGAGTTGGCTATTAAAAAATTGTTTTTTTTATACATCCTTTCCACTGCACGATTGGCGCGACCAACTCAAGATGATGCCATAAAACCCTAAACCATGACTTACAAGTACGTTAGATAATGTGCTGTGGGACTCCTGGATTAAAGCATGAAGTCTTCTGATCTCCTTATGACATACTTTCATACTTCTATAAGTTTCAAATAGTCTTTTAATGTCAAGGTCAAGTCAGCAAAAATGGGTACCCACTTTCACAAATCCATCAACAATACTGGATAACTGTATATCATACCACTTGTTGCTGTTGCTTACAGCTCAGTAAACGCTGGCCTTTTTCTTGCTTCAAACCTTTCAAGTTTAGCTGGAATCAACAGCCAGCATATAGCAGATAGCCATACCATCACTAGATGTTTATTTTTCTATTCCTATTACAACTGGTCTCATCATTGGTTAGGGATAAAAGAGTTGAGGCGAGGGATCAATCTTCTTTGAGTGTAGCATTTCTGAGAGTTCCTAAGAAAGCTCTGCTATCAATAATTATATTGGTCTCCCACAAACTGTAACCCGACTCTGTACAAACAATGGTCAGTATGTATTTATGGATGATTGGAAATACTAAGCACTTCAGAATCCTTTAATGCATTTGTGAAAAAAGGTCAAAGTTGACTACTAGTTAGTCTCAAGCTCACTGGATGGGCAAAGCATCCGTGTCGGTGAACGTATCTAAATACTCGTAGAGGCAATCTAAGGATTTAAATGATACTTACTGTTGATATATTCAACTTAGCTTAATTTAACGTGTTGACCACCTAAATTATGTTGTGACGATAATTGCAGTGACCCATTATGATTGCACATGGCTGTAAGTATTATCTTATATTCCTATTATTTAAAATTATCTTATAGTAATAAAAAATAAACTATTAAATACTATTTATAAGTAGATTGGTTTATTGGTCATCTATATAGCTGCACTTAACCGTTATATCAGACTCAAATCTGGTTGAGGTATTTATTGCCGCATTTACTAGCAGTATCAAATATATTAATAACTCAATAATTTAATAAAAAAGTTATTTAGTTTGGTATTTGTATTTCTGTACAATTTGTTGGAAAGCATGCATGTTTTTATAAATTATTGCATAGACTATTTTGAAGGCATTTCTTATACAATCATAGCCTTATATGCTTATATCCTTTATTGTTCATACAAGTATTTTACAAATTGTCTCCTATTAGAGAAGGCAACTCTCATTAAAAAATCACTATCTAACTTTATGTAGCCAGTTCTGAAAACAGAAAGGCATAATTACGTAATCATAGTAAATGTAGAATATTAAAAAACCACAAAAAATGGTACTGAGAGACTATTAATGTACTTTGTCATTGATTTGTTTTGGAATTTAATTTATATTAATTTCTTTGCAAAGTAAAATGACAGCAGTTCATAATATTAAAAAGTGCATGGCTTGCTTTTGAAATAACTTATTTTTCCCAGATTTCTATTTCTCCACTGGTACATACACTTACACATATGTGTTGGCTGTTTATTATTTTTACTATCAGTTCATTTTATAAATAAACAAGAGATTGCAAAACGCCAACTAGTCTTTTAAGGATTTTAAGGGTTCTTTCATATTTTATGAAGAGTACACTTTGTGTTAGAGCATGACTCTTATGCAGAGATTTTATATGAGCTGGCAAGCTAGAGTATTATAAGGCACCTATCAGCTGCTAAGAAAGCAATATTCACTAAATTCAGATGTATGGGAGAAGGCAGAGCTAGTAAAAAGATACTATTCAGGACACTCGCTCCTTTCTCAAAAAACCTAGTATCGTTTAACTTGGGAGCTGTGCTGTTATAAAAACAATTTTGAATGAACCCTATTCACTGTTTATCTACTGTCTAAAATTTGAAGTTTTGAATAGTCCTTTCAAAACATGGCTTTTTGTAACTACAATGATGATGAGAATTTAATAATCATGGTTATCAAATTTTTAAATATATTTATTTATATAAATTTTAAATGTTGGTTTGCAGGAATTCCATATTTTCTTTTGTGTTTTTCAAAAAGATGGCATAAAGCAGCCACGTATTTTGAATGCAGCTCTTTTATTTCCTCATTGGTTGGTTCCTTTGTTTGCTTCACTTCTATTGGTGCTCCAACTGCAAATAAGAAAAATAGGTTGCCATAAGAAACATAATTTTGAAATAATCTTGTACATGTATATTGCAAAGAAACCAATTGGAAAAGTTATACTTACAAAACATTTTTCTGCAATGGTGCATCCTAGGTCGGTACAACGCGCATACAACGCATGCGCAATGCACATACAAGGCACTTGCAACGCACAAACATTGTGGATAAAACGCACATACACTATCATCACAACGCACATACAACGGTCAATAGAAAATAAATATAATACTTTGTGTAATGTTTTAGACCTGTTTTATTAACAGACTACAAATATGAATAAAATATTGAATAATAATATTATATTATTTCTACGGTTATTATTACACATTAATATTACTAATAACATTAATGTGTTAACAGTGTCATGTTGTGGCGCATGTGTTGTTAATTACTTGTGTCGGCATTGTATCCTAAATGTATGCGCGTCGCACATTTTTTACTTGTGTTGCCTTCTTGACCAATGAGTACAAAAGCAGACCGAAAAGCAAAAATCAAGGTTTGTCATCCTATTAGCTAAAAACAAGGGTTGAAAACTTGCTGTAAGAAACTTGAAAACAAATGCTAGAAGTCATATTTTCCCATAATGGCGCTAATGGATCATAGTATAATGTCCGGCAGTTCAATTCAATCTGCAATACTACTATATATATACATATATATATATATATATATATATATATATATATATATATATATATATATATATATATATATATATATATATATATATATATATATATATATATATATATATATATATATATATATATATATATATATATATATATATATATATATATATGTATATATATATATATATATATATATATATATATATATATATATATATATATATGTATATATATATAGTAGTATTGCAGATTGAATTGAACTGCCGGACATTATACTATGATCCATTAGCGTCATTATGGGAAAAGATGACTTCTAGCATATATATATATATATATATCCATAATTAACAAATTACCATATATATATTATATCCATAGTTATCCAATATCACGCGATTAATGAAATAATGAAAGTGACTTTGAATAAACAAAAAATGGTAAAGATATAGCTGATGCCATGCGAAATGAACATTGTGTTTATCTTCATTAATGTGTAACATCAGACAAGTAAGTGACATTGTTTAACCCTAAACTCTGAAAGGCATTTTTAATCTTCATCACATGGTGATGTCAGACAGAATAATTGCCCAGGTGATACCCAGTGTAGAATTATTCTAATAACTCATAGGTATATGTCTGTCTCAAACCTTTACCAAAGAGTAGTAATTTATTCTAATAATTATGCTTAAATACTTATGTAGCTCGCCAAACTTAGCCAGTCAAGTCAATCAGTTTAGCCAAAATTTTATAGTTTGTAGTCATCCAAAATTGGTGCAAAAAGTAAACATGACCAGCTTTTTTGAATAGAAGTATGTAGTATGTTTCATAGTTTTTCCAACTTGGTTAAACGTTTAAACGACGCTTCAGTTTCTAACAGCATGTCCCTCTAAGTTTCACCTTGTAAAAGGTCTTAATTTTGGTCATGTCTCAGCATCTAGTTTTGCCCTGTAACGGAGTGCATCCAGACTTACCAACTGTAGTGACGGGTTTCCTATGGGGTATGAACCCAAAGCTGTACTGGAATATTCCTCTGCCATGAAAGAAAGGTGGTGGAGTTCCGAAATATTTTGTTACCCAGTGTTGGAAGTTCCTAAGTTTGGAGCCAATAGGGTTGCTAAGCTGGTCGTACAGTTCATTTTCTCCAAAACTAAACACTGGCACTAAGGAAGCACTACAAAATGAAAAGTCATGTTTATTTTAAACCTCAATTTCAGATATATGTATGTTGCAACAAAAAATAAATTATTTTTGAGATTTTGCTATTTATACATGCATAGGCCTACATGAAGAGCTTCATATCTATACATATAATATGTGATTGTCAGCATCTCAATACGACATCATAGTTAGGGCAGTGCAAGGGAAACAACTTTATAATTTGCTTATACATAGAAGATTCAAACACAATACAGCAATAGCTATTACTAAGCTTTAGAACTTTCATGTCATGCCTCCTTCAAGAAAGCGATAAGGCTAAGTCAAAGGAGTCTTTAATCAATTTTTTTCCTTTCGGCTGACATGAATATTGTTTGCTTCTCTCTTAGCACCTATCTCGTGTTTCTCATACAAAACACAAGTTATATTATAAGCTAAAGTAACTGTTGAACCATACGCAGATATATTCTTATCTTAAAATAACACTGACAGTCAAGTTCTAACAAAGCACAAAGAGACTTTAGCCATATCAGAAGTTCTGAAAACTATCTGAAAGTATGAAGACCGGTTCATCGCTTTCCATTAATATCCTTTTGGTGTGGTGATAAATGTTTTAAATTGATTGCTGGGAAAACTTTACAAATAATTTTACTAGATCTGTACAAAGCAGTTTTAATTTATGTCTCAATAACTTGCCAAAAGCAATTAACTGTAAGCTTTGTGCTGTGTATTTATAAACTATTTATAGTTTTTATAGATTATTTATGGCATTTGCAGATTATTTATAGTAATTATAAATTTAATTATTATGAAATGACACCTTTGCTGGTTATTTGTAATTAAATGCATCACTTTTCATTCTTAAAAACATTTTTGTGAAAATTCTTAGGTATTGTAAGTGGAATGCTATTAAAAGTTTCATTCTGGTTTCAGAGCACTTCAGAAGATGGAGCAAGCTTGAAGACAATTTTCGCAACAATTTGTCTAAAAGTTGATCAAGGTGACTACATTGACTTTCCAAGTTTAAACTAATGAATGGCAAAAAATGCTGGGTTGTGAACAGTTGAAAATTATTCCTAGTAGCTACTAGTAGTAGCTACTACTAGTAGCTATTATTCCTAGTATTCCTAATTATTCCTGTAGATGAAAATTTCAAACAAATTTAGAAATGTGACCAACTTTATCAACAATGCACCCATCAACCAAGTTTAAAGACAATAGAAATCAGTCCAGACAAAAACATCATTGCTTGAGATATATACATTTTAAATAAAATCTAACTGATTAACAATAGTGTGAAAGCTAAACAATTTTTTTAAGAATACTAAGCAGGAATAAATAATTGTTCCACAAATAATTTTTGTAATCATACAGTTCCCTAACCTCTTCATTTTTACCATTGCCAGAACTTTGAGAGTTATCTCCTTAAGTACACACTTATACACATTACATAAAATTGACACTTATTAGAATACATCTCGTGGTTTATTATGCTGTATTATTATTATTATTATTATTATTGTGTCTTTCTTTAACTGCTCTTTATCAAAATATCACGGTCTGTGCATTGTATTTAACGTGTACATAGTTTAGACACTATTTTTATGGCTACTAATATGTTTGTCCATCTCATGCAAGATTTTCATGAGTACCCTAGGACACTTATATTTCGCTAGTATTTAGTTTCGTGAGTAGCATACAGAGTAAAATTTCGCTGGAACTTAATTTCGCAGCTCTGATGAGTGCGAAAATATAGTGATGTGAAAATAAATGCAGTGGAACAAACATTAGATTCCTCAGGTCCAGTTCACTGGTACGAAATATTTTTCAATTTGGGACTACCGTACTGTTTGGACTATAAACCGCACCTCTATATAAGCTGCATGTGCTTTATTTTCCAAAAACGATAATAAAACAATACATAAGCCGCACCTTACTATAGGCCGCAGAACTAAGGACTGCTTTTTAACGTGGCAGCAACTAAGCCATTTAAAACGGAACAGTGCAGAACGGCACAGTTTCGTATTATCCGACGCTTTTTAACTTAGTGCCTAACGGGACAGTACCGTGAGGCATTGTTTCGTATTTTCTTTCACAGCTAGAAATGCACTAATTGGAGATTCCCGTTAGTGCGCCCTAGCGGTGAAAGAAAAAGCCACAGAATAAGCCACAGTGATTAGCCGCACCCTTGTAGGCCTACCTATAAGCCGCATGGCTCAAATCATCAGAAAAAAGTAGCGGCTAATCGTCCGAAAAGTACGGTAGTTTGTATTTGTGAACCGCAGATAGAAATGTGTAGGCGAGATCAATAATGCAATTTGATCGCTTGCTGCAGCTTGTCTCCTGGACTATCAATGACGTCAAGGTCACTGCCGCAGTCTGATGTTGTACCAATATTAGAATTCAAGTATTTATAGCACGCGGTGGCCATGGCCCCGGGTTGTTATTGCTTTTGGTTGGTAATAAAATTCATCACCACAATAATTATTATTCAATTTTATGACTTTCCCTACCAGACTGTCATCCTCATCAGTTACAAATTCAATGGCAAAACTAATATCATCATCTTCTTCATTTGTCTAGGCTTTTCCAAAAAACTTATTATCTTAATTTGTTTTGCCAAGCTGCTCAGTCGGTGTATTAGCTATAATAAGTTTAGCAAAACTTGCCCAATGAGCCAATCACACACGAAAATTGCCTGCATTTCTAATATGACGATTTTATTGTGAATATCAATGAAGAAAGCCATTTATTTTCGCGTTTTCGCTCGTTCGTTGTGATAGTTTAGTTTCGCTCATGAAATTTTCGCGAAAGGCTGTTGCCGCGAAAACGCGAAAGTTAGATGCCGCGAATACATAAGTGTCCTAAGGTAATCAGGATATTGAGAATTATCCATACAACTATTATAGGGCTCCCATATGGTGTGATGGTAGCGGTTGTGTAGAAATTTGATACTCAAGAAAGTCTGACAAGAAAAGCTCTTTGGTCAAGCTGCTCTGTAGCTGCCTTCGAGCTGCAGAGCAGAGTTTACCACAGACTGTGGTAAACTCTTGTCTGTGGTAAACTTAACACTATTTTGTCTGTGGTAAACTTAACTTTGTCTGTGGTAAACTTAACATTATTTTCCTCAAGTTCAATGTAAGTAACAAATTTTTCTGTTCATTAATAATCAGTGTGTACTGGCTAATTACTCTATTTCAAAATATTTCTGTCATAAAGTGCTAATTGAATTAAGTTTTGTCTTAGTACTTTAATTATTTATATTAAAAGCTCAATAATAGCCTTATTCTGAATTTATTTGAATGCCGCTTTCTGATTTCATATTAATTAAAAAATTAGTCTCAAAACACTAAAACTGTTAAACTTGTGCAGCATGCACACTGCTAGCTTTTGCTGACACACTTTGATCAACTGTGAAGATTTATCCATGTGATCAGTTGGCAAACTATTAGAGAAATTGTATTCAGAGATATCTCATTGGCGTAAATTCGGGTTTGCCACAGCCTCAACGTTTATTAGTCCAGGCGGTGAGAGATCATCATTTGTTATAAGTATCTGCATAAGTGCTCTTTAATTAGAAGTGTAAGTTGAGTGGTGCAAGTCATAGCGTGGCTAACTGGAAGAGGAAATATCAGAGTTCGACTCCGTGTAAGGCAACATTGTTCCTTATGCACTTGGCATGGCTTCAGACAGACAGGCAAAACAGACACGGCTCTTATTATAGTAAATATTGTCACAAAGGTGCTTCAGACTAAAGCTCTATAAATCCTAGACATGGAAATGGTCTCAAAAAGTTGTCTAAAGTGCAGGAGCACCCAAAAAGGTATTTACAGCTGCATAGGCCAAAACATGTGAAACTGTCGGTTAAAGCTATTTAACTAACTGATTTAATTTTGGCTCGTTTTTATCAGATTTTCATAATACTAACACTTTTCCTGATTATGCTTTATTGCTTTATTATTATATACACGTTTATCTTTGCTCACAGCCAAAGACTTTTACTGTTTCATAGCCAAATATACCAAATATTTGACCAACTCAGTTATCTCTATTTGCATTTCTTTTTGTGGAAAACTCTAACCGAGCAAATACGGTAAAATAAACCATTTCTTGTTAGTCCGATCAAGAGCTAAACAGCTGTATGTAGAACCACTACAATATATAACAAGTTTCTATTGATAACTAGTGAGAGCTTACCCTGTGCGTAGAGCGCTCTTAATATATCCTTTCCTATTCTGAAGTACAAGTGTGAGGCGCTGAGGGTGGGCCTCAAATGTCTCCAGAGCACCGCCAACCGCCAGACAAGCGACGTTTCCTTTTTTTGAAGAGCTCAGAATATTTTCCAAGCTCTGCTTATTACATCTACACATGCCTGCATAACATATGCATGTTTATCTAGCTGAACTAGATATTAAAATAATTTTGATTTTCTAAAATCTACACACAATAAATGTTTGCAAAGATATTTGTGTACCATTTCCAAAAAGTCAGAAAGTTTGTAAATCTCAAAATATAGAATGTTAATTTTTTCATAAAAATGATAAAACTGACTATAATAACAAAAATAACAGAAAATTAACAATTATTTAGTCAATAAATTATACAAATGAAATAAAATTTCACTGAGATTTTAGCATTTTAAACGAATAAATGTGTGATTCCAATCTATCACTAAACGAGTTGATGTCACTTCAAGACGATGGTTAAAAATACTTTTTCTTTTGATGTTAAATGATTATATGGAATCAGTGGTGACCAGCTTTTTATAATTTTTTGGATTTTTCTTTTGAAACTTAAACTTAATAGTATCATAATAAAAAACCTCGAAATAAAGCAAGGTATAATAACGAATATCTTTATAAAAACATTCTGTTTTCAAAACCTTCATTGATAAGTCAATAGTCCACAAATTTTAAACAATTTCATGAAGATGTTAAAAAGTCTATAAAGCACAAATATAGCAAAGACATACTTATTCTAACCAAAAAATGCGCAATAGGCTACACTTCATGCACACCTACACACTCTTAGCTATTTACTCTCACTCACACGCTTGCTCACATGCGCATATGAATGCCCACAGGCATGCAGTAAATGCCTAATACTCATGAATGTCCATACACACACACACACACATGCTGTGCACGCCCATGCTCAACCCCACACCCATGCGTACACACCTGTCAGCTACTGCTACCTTCTCAAGCACCTGTCAGCTACTGCTACCTTCTCAAGCAGCTGTCAGCTACTGCTACCTTCTCAAGCACCCGTCAGCTACTGCTACCTTCTCAAGCACCTGTCAGCTACTGCTACCTTCTCAAGCACCTGTCAGCTACTGCTATACTGCTACCTTCTCAAGGCAATTAGAGAAAAGTGACCACCTGTTAAACTTGTTTGTTTGGAGGAATTATTCCCCTAGGACACTTATATTTCGCTAGTATTTAGTTTCGTGAGTAGCATACAGAGTAAAATTTCATTGCAACTTAATTTCGCAGCTCTGATGAGTGCGAAAATATAGTGATGTGAAAATAAATGCAGCGGAAAAAACATCATTAGATTCCTCAGCATACCTGCCAACTCTCACGGATTGGGCGTGAGACTCACGCAATCACCCCAAAGAAAAAATGAAAATGTGTGAGATTTTTGCCCCAATTTTCACAATTTTATATATACTATCATTGATACATCAATCGCCCCAAAACCATATCTCACGCATTGCCCCACTCTTGGGTTGGCAGGTCTGTTCCTCAGGTCCAGTTCACTGGTACGAAATATTTTTCAATTTGGGACTACAGTACTTTTCAGACTATAAAACGCACCTCTATATAAGCTGCATCTGCTTTATTTTCCAATAAACGATAATAAAACAATACATAAGTCGCACCTTTGAATAGGCCGCAGAACTAAGGACTATGCTTTTTAACGTGGCAGCAACATTCCTGTTTAAAACGGAACAGTGGAGAACGGCACCGTTTCGTATTATCCGACGCTTTTTAACTTAGTGCCTAACGGGACAGTACCGTGGGGCATTGTTTCGTATTTTCTTTCACCGCTAAAAGCCACTAATTGGAGATTCCCGTTAGTGCGCCCTAGCGGTTAAAGAAAAAGCCACAGATTAGCCGCACCCTTATATAAGCCGCATAGCTCAAATCATCAGAAAAAAGTAGCGGCTAATAGTCCGAAAAGTACGGTAGTTTTTATTTGTAAACCACAGGTAGAAATGTGTAGGCGATATCAATAATGCAATTTGATCGCTTGCTGCCATTTGTTTCCTGGACTATCAATGACATCAAGGTCCCTGTCGCAGTGACGTATGTGGTACCGATGTTAGAATTCAAGTATTTATAGCACGCGGTGGCCATGGCTCCAGGTTGTTATTGCTTTTGGTTGGTAATAAAATTCATCACCACAATAATTATTATTCAATTTTATGACTTTCCCTATTAGACTGTCATCCTCATCAGTTACAAATTCAATGACTAAACTAATATCATTATTTTCCTAATTTGTCTAGGCTTTTCCAAAAAAAACTTATTATCTTAATTTGTTTTGCCATGCTGCTCAGTCGGTGTATTAGCTATAATGAGTTTAGCAAAAATTACCCAATGAGCCAACCACACACGAAACTTGCCTGCATTTCTAATATGACAATTTTATTGTGAATATCAATGAACAAAGCCATTTAATTTCGCGTTTTCGCTCGTTCGTTATGATAGTTTAGTTTCGCTCATGAAATTTTCGCGAGAGTATGTTGCCGCGAAAATGCGAAAGTTAGATGCCGTGAATACATAAGTGTCCTAGGGTAGGTCATCAAGGCCCTCAATGATTTGTGGTAACTTTTCACATTCACCACAATAAATGCAACTATTTCGGCTGATATTATAACTGACCTCATCAGCTCACCTGTTGTCATAACATAATCTCTATAAACGGGAAACAAGAAGTGTCCATCCAATACAAGCAGATGTGGAGTTAGGCCAGGAAATAGCTTACTAAATCCAGTTCCTTCTGTAGCAAAACTGCAAAATTGACTTACGCATAAAACTCCATGCGGGTGCAACGCGAAGATATAGTTTTTTTCGGTGTCAAGGTCACACGATTTGACTAGTGTTAATGGAAAGTAGTCTCTGAAACGCTTCCATAATGACCAATTGCGAACAGCCTGCATTCGTCGTCCACCAGATGATGGAGTGTTTCTGTCATACACAAACCAGACTAAGTATACTGCTACCAGTGGCCACCACCTGCAAAATAATTTTACAAAGATAAAATTACAGTTTAACATTCAGAAGTTCCAGTTAAACTATTACTTTTAGCACAAGGAAAATATTGAACCTGTCAGCTCATGTCATCTAATTGCTTTCAAAGTACCAAACTGGTAGCAAGGCTTGGGTAAAAAAAAACACTTTTGTCAAGTAATGTGGTAATGAATTATTTTTGGTTGCTTGGGTTTACACAATTGGAATGATTAAATAGCAGCTCTCACAGACAAGTACGGAAGCCTATGTTAATAAATTCTGAAAGCCTATGACTATGCCTAGTAAATATAGCTTATTTGGAGCTAACCGCATATTCACTGCAGTGTCTCTGCTCTGTATACTGGTCATACACTAACAGTAAAATCGTTAGTATATCCTTTATATAGATTTCAGGTTTTTTTCATATAACCTTAATAAACAAATATCTGTTAAATAATTCATGGTTCTATCTTGCAGTTAAAACAAGTCTAACACCTCATTTTGATTTACTTTTTAAGTAATGAAGCATCTAAATGGAAGTGCTAATAGCTTATTGCCGTGTTAAGTGTTAGCCTTAAGTTAAGTTAAGTGTTAGCCTTATAGCTGCCAAACAAAGTTTTGTTGAAGGCGAATATTTACGCCAAAAGAGAAAAAGGTTTTTAAGGAGTAGCCCCGTTGGTCAGAATTATACAAAAATAATTATGTAATTCTAGTTCTTATTTGTCTTACGCTAAAGTTACCCTTGATTTTTGCAACTATAGGTTCAACAACTGCTTGTGAAAAAACAAAGAAGATATATTTATACAAAAACATTTTACTGACAGTTTTGCTGGAGCGTTTTAAAATAAACATAACTGTACCCATTCAGCTGCAATATTTTTTGTTTCACTTAGTTTGCACTTTTCTCCTAATCAAAGCTTTTATCATCAAACGACCTGATTGGCTGCCATAGGATTGCTTACTGTGCTTCCATGCTTCAAATAGTTTTGAAGTTGCTTCCTCTCTGGATCATAGAAATAGTAAAACCCGATCAAATTTGATGCCATTGCACTTCGCTAAATCTATGTGAAAGTATGTTCCATGAGAGCACTATTTGGGATTATAGAAACCCTCACTGCTGATGGATCCAAATTAATAATACTTGACTAAGTTCTCCACAGTAAAGGTAAAAATATTTTCACATCAAAAATAGCAATCACACATCCTGTCTTAGTTTAACTAGTTGACTACGCATGAATTAAAAACTGGCTACGATCCGCCAGCGAGTCTATTTTAACAAAATTGGTTTTAAGTAGATTGCAAATAGATAGATTGTAGATAGGTTAAAAATCTTTAAAAAGTTATTGTACAACTACACCAACCGTTAGCACAGTAGGACACAACTCCAACCCATTCAGAGCGTCGAAACACAGTAGTCAATAACTGTGTTTAATAATAATATCAAATAGTAGTCTCACAGCAACTGCCTTCACAAAAATTCCGAAAAGTGCAATGGTGTCGAATGTGTTTGAGTTTTATCGTTTCTGTTCATTTAAGCATTTAAAGCATGTAAACCCGGTGAATGATAACTGCTCAAATAAATGATACCCAAGACAAACTGGATTAAGTGTGTAGCTAGAACTTACAATGTTCAACTGTATTAAGAACTCACCTTGTAAAAGCAAGGTAGCTGACTGTAAATAGGGAGAAAAATCCTAGGAACATGAACGAAGCAACCCATTGCGCAACAGCAACCACTTGGAGTCGTCTTTTTAATGGTACAATAAGGGGAGCGAATTCTATTCCCATAATTTTAGCCATTGCCGAGCTGCCTGCAACAAATACTGATATAGCGGCAGCAGGCTAAACTATTGTCCTAAAATTTTTAAATAACAAAAGGTTTTTATATGCTAAAATTTTCTATAGTTTTGAATACACCACTGGTTGGTGTTTGATGCTGGTACAGGTGTTGACATAGCCATGCTTCTAGCAGTACAAGGTCTGGAATGTTTGAGTTTGTCTGTAAGTTTATTTAATAACTAGTTTTGATAGACACCAGGACAAGTTTTCATGTTTTTGAGATTTCTCACAAAAGATATGATTAGCTTAACAATAGCGTTTGGACGCCCACAAAAAAAAAACGTTATCATCGTCTACACAAGTATACTTAATAAAGGATATGATATAAAAAATCATGAAAAAAATATCTAAGTAATGCCTTGTCATACATCAGTGGTCCAAAACATCAGCATGCGCCACAGCTTTTGCCCTGCATCTAGTAATGGTAAAGTTGATAGAGTTGATCAAAGGCTTATGCGTTACTTTCATGTAATCAGAGTAAGTTATTCAAGTCGGTGTTGATTAGGATAATAATAGTAACAATGAATAGAGAAGTCAAAATAGAGTCGCTTTTATGTTAAACACAGACGTGTACCTATTAAACTTTTACTGACAGCACCAGCAGAAACCAAACAAAAGATTAAAATAATTTTCTTGAACTGTTTTTTAACCCAAGCAGTGCATTTCTGTGAGCCGCCAGTGGGTTTGGGGCTATAGATGCCTGTTTTTTCTTTGTGTAAACACTACCATTTATGTTGAGTTTTACATTCTTACCAAGCTTGTTACTGTCAACTGGTTAGTCATTTAGATACATGATAAAAAACTGATAAAATAATTACTTTTTGCTTTTAAATACTATTTGTGCAATTACTATTGCATTTATGTTTGATTTACCTCAACAATTCCGCACAGACCATTTTAAATATTAATAAAAAACAGGGAATTTGAATACTTTGAAACCCTTAAACGATCTCATTGAATGTTTCCTTTTGGTTAATAAAACAAATTTATCATATTTAATGCTATATTTCACATTCAGAGATAGATCGTCATTCTTTTTGTTTTTATCCATTACTCTTTTGCTAGTAGTTTCCCATTATTTCGTTATTTACAATTTCTTTCACCCTTGTCACTAGTTTTGACGCATCATGAAATTTGAAGTTTATTGCTCATTGGCTTTATTAATTTCCATATGCCTAGAATTTATCTGTTTCACTGATCCCCTTCATAGCCTTTCTATCTATAAGTTAAAATGGATAAGGACATTTTTAACAAACTAAAAACCTTTGACCTCATACATTTCTAAAGGAAGAAACAAGCCAAACCAGCTAATTCTCAAAAGCTTTGCCACCAAGTATTTTCTGTGGTGCTCAATTTGGTTTAGACAGGCACAGCTCAAGCTCAGGTTTGATATGCTACATTAGCAGACCATCAGCGGGCATAGTGAAAATTGACTTTGTTCATGAAAAGTTAAGTCAAACAATATTGAACATGTAATTAATGACATAAAGAGACAATGAAACAGAAAAAAGCTAACAGATGATTTGGTTAACACGCTAATCGCAACCGTTATCATACAAATAGTGTAATGATATTATAAGAAATGATAATCTTTGCCTGTTTAATCACAAAGCTCGTCAGACATTTTTCTTTTTTAAATTTGTAGAAGAATGAACTTATAAATTCTAATAAAAAACAGGCTGAGCTTGTGAAACTGTGGTTGCGTTTTTAAAAGATATCATTCTGATTTTGAAGCAAAGGAGCTGCTGTTTGACCATAATATAAAATACTTTGCAGTTGAATACTTTATTCGGTTGAATTTGCTTTTTATTTTATTTTTACTAATATATTTATGCGTCAGATATGAGTCTATAAAATATTAAAGTACTGACTAGTAGCAGAAACCTTTTCTATTCAATTCAAGTTAGTTGTCCTGAAAATACTAAATATTTCACATTATCTTTCTAAAAACCTGACCAGTGAAATAAGTCAAAATTTGGCAACAAGTGGCCTCTATAATTTAAATTTTCGAGAGGGTAGTTTACAGTAATACTAGTGTGGAATTATGTTTAAAAGCTCAGTTTGATCATCACTAATGTAATGAAACATTCTACTCACCAGAAATGCTGTGCTTGTCAGATTCACAAAAATGTTCAGCTATCCAATGACGAGCGCCAGCTAAAAGCTGAGCAAAATTGTGTAGTACTAGACTGTCTCATGAGCCCTCATTTGTAGATACTTTCAGAAAAGCTATACATGTGTAGGAGCTGCTTATATAAGTCGAACAAACATGCGATTTCACTTATCTTATCATGAAAGGCTGATCCGTAGCCTTTAGCTACGTGATCAGTGATAAGAAAATAGATTACCAATATGACTCTTTGGCTTTTAAACATGGCGGGAGGTGAAGAGTTTGGCAGTCAAAGTAGAGATGAAGCAAATTTTTGGAATGTGGGATTTGCCTAAAGAAAGCATAAAAACCTCATTTGGTTTGCTTTACTTGCAAATAAATTACATTTGAAAACTGAGTTAGCAACTACTTTCCAATGGTTGTCAAGGTGGTAGCGGTTTAGTTTGCTATCCAACAATATTCTTGCAAAAAAAGCTTCCAACTTGTCATCCTGTTATCCACATCATGAAGATAAAATCTTGCTTGCAGCTTTTTAAAGAGACAATGAAGCAAAAAATGCTAACAGATGATCCAGTTCACATGCTGATCGCAACCGTTAGCATACAAATAGTGTAATGATATTATAAGATAATTATGATAATCACAAAGCTAGTTAGACATACAACATTGCAAACATAAATGGCTTCAGTCCCACAAGCAGCAATGCTTAAACAGAACTTGATCATTACAATATAGCAAAGACTTTTTGAAGCTTTTTTTTCTCTAGTTTTGGGATCCTAAACTAGTTCATCATGCTACTAGCTGTGAATACTGCACCATAAAATTCACACATCAGCTTTTGTATTAAAATTTGTGCAACTGCGCAGAACACTTTTGTTTGAGATCCTAGACACCATAGCAACCGCCAAGGACCTGTGGGTCAAGCTCTCTTTGCAAGGTTTGATCTACTTTCTTGAGTTGTAGACTGTGCTCCAAAATTTTGTTTTATCTATCTGCTTCTCTGAGTGAACTTTCTATTTTATTAGCCGGGATACTTTATGTAAGTTATCATTCTGTCTTAGGTGAACTGAGAACAATACTTTTGCTACCAAAAAATAACTTTCAATTTGTCAGTCAGAGTCAATTCTTGGTAATACAGTACTCAATACTAATGGTTGTGGGCTTATCATTGGCTAATTATACCAAATTAAAATAGCTGAGTTTCTTAAGTCAGTCGATATATGTTTAGTAACTATTTCAATCACTAGTCACAAAAGTAAGTGTCAACACTCAAGTTACCGTAAAACCTTTAGTTAAACACCATGGCGCTATATTTGTCAACCTTTCTTTTTAAGTAGCGATCAATTTGAGGTGGCGTTCGAATAGAGGGTTACACTCTATTCTTTAACCCTTCTCTCATGGTTGCAGTCAAATAGAGGTGGCATTCAATTAAAGGTTTTATGGTATGTGGCTACCATTGAAAGCAAGCGCAAGGTTCAAATTGAACTCCCAATCAACATGATATGGAGTTTTCCTCTCTCTTATAAAAAGCTTCTACATGAAATTTTTTATAAGAGCTTCTACATGAAGCTTCACACATGGAGTTACCAAAAGTTTTAGTTAATATATAAAGTTCTAGTTTCCACTCACAATGCAAAACTGCTAGGCTGATGGTGATGTCCCAGATGAGGGGCAGTCACCCGACTCAATTGTAGATTGTAGGCTGCTGATGCCCTCCAAGCGTAACTGCCATTTCCTTTCGAAATCTTTCTTTGTATGTTTGTATTTTTCGAAACTTCTAATGACTACAAGTACTAACTAGAGCATCTCTCTGCAATTTTAATTAATACTGAGTTTTGTATGATCTCGATGAAACAGATAGTATTTTCTTATTTTCATCGCTGTGATATGAGCGCATTTTGTTTCTACAGGCCTTTTAATAGCACCTTCTAATCCGATGTTCATTGTTTTCTTTATTCTGTTTTTTTTCTGGAAGCTTTTTAGTTTATCTTTCATCAAACAGGTTTCACATGCTGCTATGTGTAATAAGTTTTATGGCTATTAAATGTAAAGCCAAAGATTTGAGATAGCAGTGACAATCTTAAAAAATGGTAAAACTGTCAGCGATTCTTTAAGGCTAGTTCACACTACACTGCCATATGTTGAGGTTTTCCTCTCGGCAATTATTCATCGACTATGCGCCCTGTAAACTGAAGGCATCGTTGAGACAACATGGCTACTTCGGGCAAGTTTGTGGCTGTCAAACCTGTTCGATAGTTTGCTGGGCATCCACAGCATTCTGTGAAATGTGCACCACTTCGGTGATGGTGACTCGCTGTCACAAAATTCTCGATTCATATTTTTATGAAAGTTGCTGGGAGGCTAGTAGTATTTCATCACTTCCCCAAACACATTTTTATAATCACTATGTTTCCATGGTGCGCAGTAGTGCGAAGCAGCCCCTTCCGAAGTCGAGGGGATTGTACGTTTCCATGCTGCGCAGTGGTTTTCAGCAAATTAGCCAGGGAAGAGAAACTGTATAAATCGAATCGCCTGATAGAGAAATAGAATCGATCACGGATACCGAACGCCATAAGCGGTCTTTTTATGATTCTGTCGTCATTATACTTTTATTTACAATACACATTCACAAGGTTTTACAAACCTTAACACACTTTTTACAAAGTAATATATTTTTAATAAGTATTTTCAAGTAATATATTATTTAAACGTTAATTTAGGACTTGCCAGCTATTTTTCGAAAAGTGTTGGCATCGATAAAAAAGTCCAGGAAAGTAATAACCTCATCATTCTCGTGAATGCAGACCATAATTAAATTTAGCTGAAAGAAGATCAGGAGAATAGAAAAAAACAAGATTAGCAGGACAACCTTTGTACTAGTTTATGGCCCTCGAAGAATCCGTCTCCACGGCATGAGAGCTATGCACAGCCACTGCTCAGTCGCTGTTTCCTTGCTGCGAATTTGCACTGGCTTCACACTGATCAGTGCGCAGTGATTTCAGTGCGAAGACGCCGTTTCCATGATTCAGAGATAGCCCAACTCCGAAGCACTGCGCATCATGGAAACATAGTGAATAAGAACACTTGCCTGTGGAAATTTTGCTGATGTAAGCGTGGATAGATTTTGTAATAGTGTGACCATTGTTATTACAGATGGTCAGCAAAGTATTGTACAATTCATACCAACATTCGACAATATAGCGTGAACCAATTCTTAAACCATAACTGCCACGAACAACTTTTATCGTATTTACTATGTAAATCAGAAACGCTGATTCCGATTTTGTAATCAAAATAAAGATTAGGCCACTAACTTTCAGAGTAATAAAGGATTTTTTATAGCGTTTTAATATCGGTCTCAAAAACAACACGATCGGCATAACAAGCTCCGCCCATAAATACTTGACGTAACCTAGCTTTTTAGGAACAGAAGTTACGTAGAGATGTTTAGACCGATTTAGAATAATAGAGATGGGTGTTTTAAAATATATTAATATCTAAATCCAGCTTTAAAAATAATATCAGTCTTTTCTGAAAGGTAGATAAGCTATTTAGCATTGCATATTTAAAAAGCGCAATAACAACGCTAGCTCGTGATAAAACCACGCTTTTTGAGCTCATTTTTCTCGGCGTCCAGCCCATTTAAACGTCATGTAACAAGCTGCGAGCAATTTTAAATAGTTTATATCCCTTTCATAAAAAACTGAAATTATTTTACAGGCTGGATTTCGATAATAATGGGTTTTAAGACACCCATCTCTATTATTTTAAATCGGACTAAACTTTCCTAACTTCCGTTTCTGAAAAAGCTAGGTTTCATCACATATTTATGGGCGGAGCTTGTAATGCCGATTGTGTTGTTTTCGAAACGGATATTAAAACGCTTTAAAAAAGCCTAAATGACTTTGAAGGTTAGTGGACTAATCTTTATTTTGAGTACAAAATCGGAATCAGCGTGTCTGATTTACCTAGTAAATACAATAAAAGTTGTTCGTGACAGTTATGGTTTAAGAACAGACACTGACAAGATGCATTGTTTGTGTAGTCGATGTTAGTTCGAAAAAAACATGTTGGTCTTTGTAGGTAGAGATAAAACATATTTATTGTGATTAGCTTAAATTGACATGGTATTTGAGCAAAAGGTTTCTTCAAACAAGCATTATCAACACAGCTTCACACAACCAAACAATCATAGGCCATGTGGATGAAGATAGTTTGTCTTGTAACATATGTACAAAACCTATTAGTATAAATTAAAACTGTTTTTGTGTAGAGGAATTTGAAATAATTATTTTATAAACAAGTGAAATAGTTTTTTCTATAATTTAATTTATGTTGTATACTTTCTTTGTAGTACTTGGTTGTATCTATCATTGAAATATACCATTTTTTTTCTGCAAAACTTTGCAATGCAAATAGCTGCACAACCAGCTATCGTATACCATTGGTTATGTACAGTGTATGCTGGTTATACATGCTGCAACACCAATATCCTGACAATACTAAATCCACGTACTAAAAAGTTCAGTATTGGCATCATGGTCTTCAGTATCTGAAATATACTTTCATAGGTCAATTTATTTGCCAACACAACAAAGCAGTAAGTTGCATTAGTGAGCAGAACCCCTTTTAACCCTTTTACTGCCACCATGTACAAATTTAGCTTTTGGCCTAATGTCAACCAAATTTATTTGGTTTGCTTTGATTTATTTTAATTGGCTGGCAATTTTGCTGAAAACTGCCTATTTGGCTGCATGATATGTAGACCATTTTTTTCAATTTCGAAACACTGTCTAGAACGCTTCTGGTATAGATTTTATGTTGCAAAGCTGTTAACAAACAGAGCCATGTAAAAAGTTCAATATATCTATACTATGTGCATCGTTAAAACTATATGAAGCTATGATCACTATGAAGCCATAATGATCCTCTACAATGTTCCTTGATTGTACAAAACTATTGCTTTCACCACTATCAGCGTCAGTGCTGTCACTTTCATTGTCTGAGTATTTAATTACTTTTGAATCAGAATCGGCAATAATTTCAACAATAAATTATGTTTTTTAACATGGGAGGTGCTTGCAGAAGCCATATTATAACTAACAAGTTCGATCGTCAGAAAAAAAGTTCATTTTTGACTTGGAACTTCCTGATCCAAGATTATATAATTTGCTTCGCCAAATAAGCTAATTTTTGAGAGAATCGTTCAGACCACATTGTTAATGCTTTAGAAATAATAATGATCGTTGTTTATGTTGTCACGAGTCATTAATATTTAGTTACTACGGAACAACAATGAATTTCGCGAAATGTGACTGCCGCAGTCGATCATAAAATTCGCATAACTGGCATATGGCAGTGCAAGTGTTAATATCTACACTGCAACTTGGTGATGCATTTCTTTTGAGTGTTTAGACCAACTTTGGAAAATCATATATGTGCATACAAGTATCTCAAATCAATTTTCATTGAATTCCATGTAAACTTCAACCAAAGTCATTTTAAACTTTGATTTCTATACCAACTTTTCCCAAATGTTATAAGGAAAGAAATTTTAGATACTGGACAGATTAAAATTTACCGCTTTCCAAAAAAGTATATGATTACAAATTTTTTAAAGTTAAAATAGGTTTGTTCACTTTTGCCGAAACTGAAGAATGTATTTAAATATCTATATTTATTTATTTAAAATCGAAATTATTTCTCTGAGAAATCATAGTTTTGCAAAATAATGAATGTTTTTTTAATATTTCATTACCTGAAGAATGCAACCACACGCAGATTATAAATACGAGATATAAAAATCAATGTGCAACAACGAGAGAGTTAAACAGCATCGGCACCGATGGCTTTCAGCACTGCATGGCATCATGGCAGAAGAGGTGGCACAAATATACTGGTAGCCAAGGGGAGTACTTTGAAGGGGACTAACTAGATAAGTAAATTGAAGCAATGCTTTTGGAGTTATATCTCCATTCCTGGAACTTTTGGATCAGACCTCGTACAGTTATCTCTCTCACGTATTATTCCATTGGTATGAAAACATATGTTAATTATTTATAGCAGCATCTAGGATAAAAAATTCCTATCTATCACAAAATACCGGTTCTCTCAAGAAACTTAATTATTTGTCAAGTAAAATTAGTTTTCTACAATTGACCTTGACTTTGCCTTTCTTGAATTCATTAGCATTAGCTTAACAATTTTTTTTTCAGCCTGTTCACCAAAACATATAGTATCACATAGGCGTTTTTTATTATTTTACACTAAATAAATAAATGCTTACAACTGATTATTATTAGATGCTGTAAAACTATTCGATAAATGCCAAACAAATTATTCTCAAGTGTGCACCTTTCAGCACCAAAAAGGAAAAATTACAGCAGCCGCCAGAAAAAACCAAGAGCAGTAGCTATTAAACATCACAACATACTAATGTAACTACGCAGACCTGTTCATTACATTGCATACTAGCTGGTGGGTGATATATACTATCATGTAAATTGTTTTGTCTATATAAACTTCAGATGCTCAACCTGAGGAATTCCATACTCAGCTTTGTGCGTCTCAAATAGATGCTGCAGAGCAGCTATGTACCTTGCATGCAACTCAGCCACCTCTTGATTGGTTGGTTCAGCATTATGCGTAACTTCTAGGGGCTCTCCAACTGAAAGAATTATTACTTATAAGTGTGAGCTGCAGAGCTGCATGAAACTGTAGTTGTCTTTTCTTTAAAGCTGTCTAAATTAGTTGCTTATTGTACAGAGTAGCTTGTAGCTAGATGCGGAAAAGCAACTACAACTAATGCTCTAAGAAATTAAACAATAAAGGCAGCAAGCTGTCTACTTGACTGCTTAAATGGATAGATGTTTGCGCGTTTTTTGCTTCAGGAACTGCAGTTTTAGTGTTTGTTTTGAGAGCTTGAATCCACAACTTAATATAACATATGAACTGCTATGCATAATAATGTTAAAATATTATTATTTTATAACGCATTGCCTTTACCCAAACAGCTTTTTGAATGATATTTCTTAGTCGACAGTTGCTATGACCACCTGCAAATTACGTAGTTGGAAAACATCAGGTACTCGGATACCAGTTATAGACCAAATTTGTTGTGCTTGACCAGCAAGAAATGCTTTTTGCAATACTCAAAACAGATGCAGCTTAATGGTACAGTGATAGCATTTTCAAATAAAACAAATTAAACATGTATTTTTGTAGCAATATTTTATTTTTATTTAAAATGACATAAAAATAAAAACATTGGAAGACCTCCTTAAAAATAAAATATGTCTTAGGCCGGATGTTAACTGTTGTACTTTTAGTGAGTAACCACAGTTTGTCAAAAGGTCGTCATGGCATGAATTTGAATTGATTAGTTCAAACAAGGCAGATGAGACAAATAGGCTTGATTTAGTTTTATTGCACATTTGAATTGGTTCCTCACTTTGCTTCTTTAAATAAGCCTATATGCTTTCCGAATCTTTGATCTTATTTTAATCAGCGAAAATCAACTGTAATATAACAGTTGATTACACGGTGAAATCGATAACACGGTTGTGTGTATGTACAACATTTATTCACCAACAGGTCTTATAGGTTTCCTGTAGGACTCACAGTTATATACTTTCAGCTCATCAACATATGCTTTAGGTTTTCTGCAAGGTTTGACAGTTATACAAATTAAACTCACCAACAGTTGTGACAGGTTTCCTGTAAGGAATCAGTCCGAAACTGTATTGAAAGATTCCTCTGCCGTGGAATAGAGGCGGGGAAAAGCCTAAGTACTTGGTTAGCCATTGCTGGAGGGCCCTGACCTTTGATCCATGTGGATTATTTACTTGAACAAACACTTCATTTTCTCCAAAGCTAAAGACGGGTACGATAGAAGCTCTAAAATGATAGTTCAGTTTGGGTAATTTCTGGTTGCATACTACTAAGGCAAACAATTGCGAAGCGTTATTATGTGCACTTGTTTAAATTGGTGTTCAAATCTCAACAACTGCACACAAATAACACATACTCATTAATCCTTTGTTTACTTCGATTAAGGGTGTTACAAGTCTTTTAATAATAGGAGTCATCTTCTATTACTCAATGAAAGCACAACTTCGGACATCCTCATTCCTAATTACTAATTCCAGTAAATATAATTACATGTAGTTTTAAAAGTTAGTGGTTGTGTTTTACGCCTAAAGAAGTTATATTTTGTTGTGTGCAAAAGACTGCCTTTTTTTGCGTATATAATTCCGTTGCAGCTGATAAGGCTGATGAGACATGCAGACTAAAGCACTTCATAAAATGTGAAAATAAAACAGAAATGCTTCCTGTGACTGAAAAAACAAGCTCTAGCTAACAGGATTTACAAAAATTATTATGATTAGGTTATGCACGTCTAGAAATCTTCGGATTATTTTTCCTTAACCTCTATTTATCAAGTGAACAATAATTTGTTGCTTATCTTGTAGGTATAGCCATCCTTAACTTAACGATTACACATAGCATTTTTGCTTACTCCGTATGTACAGTAAAACTTCACATGTTTGTGTATATGGCTAGCTTTAACTCGCAATGTTGTCATATACACCATTTGCTAATTAGGTATGCATAGAATCTTTTCACTAATGTTGCACAAGTATGTATACTTTTGTATTAGTGCTGCACAATATCTTTGCATGTACATTCCATTATTTGGTTTCAAAATATATCGAATATCGAAAAATATTGAACAATGGAGTTATCTTCTCTCGATATATAGTGTTAAGCTGTAACATGAACGATATGAGAGGATATTGGTTAATACTGGTTAAAAAACAGGAGTTGTCACCTCGTTACAATAAAGAAAATGGACAACTCCATTTTTGCCAAATAAATTCGGCCGATATTTCGATAATATATTGGCTTCGATATTCATATCGACTTGAAAACTGACCAAATATAAAATCATCCACTGAAATATATCGTCATACCGAATTATATCGTGCTATCGTGCAGCACTATTTTGTATAGCTGTCCTTTTCTCATCCAGTATGTTTATCAATCTTTCATAGGCCTTGTCGATCTATCAATGATTCACTTACCCTGTACGTATGGCACTTTTGATGAAACCCATTTTCTTTGCTAGGTTTAGAGTATAATGGCCTGGGTGAGCTTCTAATGCTTCCAGTGCTCCTCCAATCGCGAGGCAAGCAGCATTTCCTTGACCCTTAGACCGGAGAATATACTCTAGACTGCTTTTGTTGCACCCACAAGTACCTGCATTTTTTTAGATAAGTAAAAAGAAATAGTGAGAGTACGAGAAAATTTACTCATCAAAGTATCTCACAGTTATGTGTATCGCTGTGAGATTTCAGATGAAGACCTTGAAATTGTGACCATAATGATATGATTTGAATACTTTTAGCTGTAACCTAGTTTCAAAACATACACAATTGTCACACACAATTGATAGTGTTTTTTATATAAAAAATGCGTAAACGTATATTGAGTTTTTTCTCCAACAACAGTGTGATGGTTTTTAACAGACAAATATTATTTGATTAGTAAGATTGCTTTAAATTCTGATGTCACTTTCCAAATTTATTTTTAAAGCGTGACCTCAATATTTTCGCCTTTTCAAGTTTTAGCACCAACAGGTCATTTTTCCCTATTTGTGCCTCAACAAAGATATTGTGTTTTTATCATAATCTTGTCACATTAATATCACACATTTTTCCAATTCATTTTCTGTAGGCTTGCAACACCTGCCATATTTTACAAACTTTTCTATGTGAGTCAATCTGCTTTTATTTGCACAATTTTTTGAAATCATTTTCTAAAAACTGTTATTACTGCTACTTCTAATCTTAATACAACATATGAGTTTTGTGTAGTTGTCTTACCAGCTGACATGAAATAATCTCTGTAGAAAGGAAACGAAAAGTGTCCATCCAAAACAAGCAGGTAGGGTGTTAGTCCAGGGAACAGCTTACTAAATCCAGTTCCTTCTGTGGCAAAGCTGCAGAAGTGACTCACACAGAGAACTCCATGTGGATGCAGTGCAAATATATAGTTTTTGTTTGGGTCCAGGTCACACGATTTCACTAGATTTAATGGAAAAAAATCTCTAAAGTACTTCCATAGTGACCAGTGGCGTACGGACTCAATTCTCCTTCCTCCACGAAAAGGTGTTTTTCTATCATATACAAACCACCCCAGATACAAGACTGCTAAGGGCCACAGTCTACAAGCAATAATACATTAGTAATCAGATCGTTTATAAAAATATTGTGTGCAAATTCGCTGTAACTGATCTCTTTGATACAATCTGTAAGTTTACTCCTATTAATATTAAGAAAGTATAAAGAGTCCTCAGCATATTGCTAAGTCCAAGAGTCTAAACTCATAATTACTGTTTTTCTATGAATCAAATAGGTTCAAAGTTGCTGCCAATCTAAATCACAAAACCGGTATAACCAAAATGCATTTGACGCCATTTTGTGTCGCTAAATTTTTGCCAAGTTATTCGCAGTGAGAGTACTACTTAACACCATAAAAATTCTCACTGCTGATGAATCTGGATCAGTAATACTCGACTAAGCTCTCCACAGTAGAGGTAAAGCTGTTCAGCATGACATTTTCTTAGACTTAGCTCTTTTAATCTCAAAAGATTTGCGTACTAAAAGTGACTGAAATTCATGCGACCCCTGAAGTAAGATTTGTATATTAAGTAGTAAACTCTGTTGATATCTTGTAAGATGGAGCGCAGCATTAAGGAATACAATAATAAAATTGTAATTAGCTATCCTGGCTTAGTGAGTGCAGCTAGTTGACTACATATGAGTTGAAAAGCGGCTGTGACCTGAAAGTCAATTGACTTTAACCAGTTTTGTTTTGAGGATACAACGCAAACATTGCAAAAATCTATATAGTTCAACTCCGAATCTTTACAACAGTAGGGTGCAAATTCACCAGGAGTGGGAAAATCCAAACCTATTTGAAGCATAAAAACACAGTTATAAATGAGGAAGAATATAAAATGCCCTTTTAGGTGTACCATGTATACTCCTAGTGCAGAGTACACCTAAACTTAGCTAGGCCAAAAACATATGTGTTATAGTTGGCGGTGTTCCAATGAAGGACACGACTTTGTCAAAAAGTTATCCTAAGGTTGTGAAGTATTTCAGAAATCACTATTTGCAAATCATGTCTGCATCTCCAATTTTTAATAGCACTATGATTTTTCATTGCTGTAACAATTGAAGTTCAATTGGGTACAAAAAACTTTACTTGTAGCATATGAGCAAGTAGTTAAAAGAATAAATAGAATGCAACTTAAAATAAAACTACATTTGAAGTTCTGAGCCTGTAGATTAGTGTTATATACTTTTTCATTAATTTGCATGCTAGTTTATTTTCAAACTATGCTTAAAATGGCAAAAATCATTGATACGCTTGATTTGTTTCATTTTTGATGATTTTGGAGATTTTTACATTGCATAAGTGGTGCATGAGCAAAAAATCCCAAAAGCAATTGAAGTATTAGCATTTTATTTGAAAGTGCAAGTAGTATCACAAATGTATCATCAGCACATCAAATTGTTAAAACAAAGACATTTCCTTTTTTCTCATAAGTCATCAAATCGAAGCTTTTTTAAACTCGGGAAAAGCTGGTATCGATTTTGCTTTTTTTTCAAATTTTTCATGTTGTGTCACACCAAGTAATGCCAATTGAATTATAAAGTTTTCAAGCAGTAGGTTTTTTCCAAAATACCTACAGATTTGGTCTTATTTTAGAAGACTCATCTACAAACATTGCAAAATGATGGATTCATCCAACTCTGAGTTAATAAAAGGTATATACTACTGACCTGGTGAAACAGAGGTAGACAAAGACAAGCGAGCAGAAGAATCCCAGAAATAAAAATGATGCGATCCACTGCATGACAGCAAGTGTTTGAATTCGTCTTCTCAATGGTATAAGAATGGGAGCGAACTCCAATCCAAAGAGCTTTGCCATGGTGAGCCAGTCTGCATCAAAGCCAAAAGAACTTCAAAGAATACAAGTTACTGCTGCCCACTGCCATTGTTAGTACTGAAAACCAACTGTGAGAAGCTCTTGTGGTCCACTGAACATAAGCTTAGAGGCAAGTAGCTAGCTGGTTTGGTATCATTGGCCATTGTATGGTGCAGAGTTACAAGCAAAGTTTATAATATTTTTATTTAAAAGCATGTTACATGTAATTCAACTTTAGTTTTCGCAAATACTTGCTGGAGCATGCTAACAATGTATTTAGTCAGAATTTAAAAATTGAATATTCCTACAATATTTGCTTTTTTCCTGACCATTATAGTTATTTCTAGGTAACTCCTAACAGTTTTAAAATGAATTTTACTTGCTTCTATTATAGTTAGTAAAAAAGGGCAGCATGTAGATGCAGCATAGGCGGCAGCTAATTTCCAATATGATACTTCAGATAAATATTCATTTACGACTAAAATGTATTGGAAAAATAATTTTTATTCAGTAGTCGTTTATGTAAACATGTGTATGAAGTTTAGGGTTTGATTTGATAAATAGCTAGAGACAACATATAACTTGGTTTTTGGCTTTTAAAACATAAGTAACTCAACCCAGTGGGCTTAAAACTAAGCTATTGAAATTATAATCCCATAAGGTTTCAATATTATATTTTTGGCAACAAACTTTATTTCAATATTTATAAGCTATTAATTAGGATATTATAAAAATTTTCAATATTTTTATTATCTACATGTTTACGTAACATAAGTATTTAATGAGCAATCTAAAAGCATTGCTCCTAATTCTTGATTTGTTTCTTTTATTGTCATACTGAAGTTTCATGTTAGACTCTCATCCATTCCATAGGATCAAGTCTGGCAGACTAGCATTACCATCTCTTGCAAGGTTTTAAGTTAATTTTATAAAAGATTTGAAACTCTACTTGTTTCACGATTACTACAATGACACACTTTATGTTTATTTCTCCTCCTGTCTAGGACCTGCCAAGTAAGCTGGTATTTAACACTTTTGGCTTGCATGGTAACATATTTTCTGAAAGGTTATGACAAATAAATACGATGAATGTAAAATAGCCTACATATGTGTTAGACATGCTAATGACTCTTGCAACTTCTAGCTCTTTAATTGCACCTTGAGTTTAAGCTTGAAAATAAAACAATTTCCTAAACTTTAGGCTACTAGAAAAGACTAGATAAAGGATGAAATACTATATCATGAAAGACTAACTAATGCATGTTCGCAACTCAATGATGTAGTTGCTTAGCCATTGGTGAGAGCAATTGCTTACGCTAGCTTTGCTCTAACTAATAGATAATCAATGAGTTTCTAGGCAGAGGATAGCCTTGAAGTACAAAATAAAACTGCTATAGAAATAGTAAACATTACGTAACAAAATAACTGCATATATTACTATTAACCCTTTCGCGGGCAGTGCGACGTTTTTGTCGCTTTGCGATACGGCTGCTAATGGGCAGTGCGACGTTTTTGTCGTTTCGGTAATGTATTTTATTATTGCCGTTTCTGGTTAGCTAAATGCCGTTTTTTGTTTACTTTTTTTATCAATAGCAAGCTACGATATAGTAGTTTCGGTTAGCCTCAAAAATTGATTTCAAGGTCGAAAAAAAACGATCGTTTTTAGCAGTGATGAATAAATAAACTTTCGAAAAAATTAGAAAATTGTTCTAAATAATTTATCAACTTTTATTTTTCTTGCTTCGGTTTTAGCTTTTATTTACCAAATTTTTTGAGAGTTTGACTTTAGTTTACCATCATGGCGACTTCTAAAAGAACCTCCCGAAATTATTCTAATAAAGCAAGTACTAGTACCAAAATTACTAAGAGATTCAGAGCTGACAGTGACTTTTTAGATTTAGTAGCAAGAGATGACAGTGAATCAGGTTTGAATTGTGATTGTAATGACTTTACATCTGGAAGTGACAGTGATGAAAAGGCTGGTAGCAGTAATGATGAGGATGTGAGTAGGAGTGGTGCCAGTGCCTGGAAGAATATAACCAACATAAACAGAGATAAATCTCCCACAATTCAGCAGTTTATAGCAGTGACAGGCTCAGTATTTACTCTAGTAGATGCTCAACCAGTAGAGTATTTTGAAAAGTTTTTTGAGCCTGTCATTCCAGGAAGTACATTTTTGTGGGAGCTCTTTGTTACACGAATAAGTACATGGTGCAAAGACTGTGATGTGGCCCTTTGTAAAGGAGAATGCTTTCGAAAATATTATTCATAAATAGACAATTATTATGAAAAGCATATATTTTATGTTATACATCTTTATTTGTTTATAATATATATATATATATATATGCCTATGGACATATACATGTATACATATGCACATTTAAACATAGATATATGCACATAATAACACACAGAAAAGTGTATGAACCTTTTAAAAAAATGGATTTTTTGGAAAATTAATTCGCCCATGGGAGTCTGATTTAGTTTTGAAAATTCGCCCGCGAAAGGGTTAAGTATTTTCAAAACAATTAAAAATGACTGTGCTGAAATTTGGCTATACAGTAGCTCAAGTGATGATAGATATGTTGGTTACTCAGCATACTTTTATGTAATATATATTTGCTTCAGTACACAGCGGCAAAAAATTGCTTCGCAAAGTTGGAAAAGTCTTTGTTAAGATGACACTGCATAAAAATATGATTTTAGCATTATATTCAAATAAAGCGCAAATAAACTAGCCTTATTTTAGATAAAAAATAGGACAAAACTTATTGCCTCAATTGCACCTTTATTATATTCGGCAAGCCAAAATTAATTTACTGTAAAACCTCTATTTGAATGCCAGCTTTATTTGAAGGTCACCTCTATTTGAACGTCACCTCTAATAAAACACTATCATAAGGGAAAGGTTGAGAAATGGTGCACCATGCCATTCAAATAGAGGTTTACAGTAGTTAGTAACATTGTACCCACTGAAAATTTAAATTGTGCAATCAATTGTGCTCGCTTATTTAATTAGACTTGAAACTTTTGGAAACTTAAAGAGTATTTCAAACATTTTTCATAATTAAAAACACACTAGATTTGTTGATGTATGCTCTAACCACTCTGTAGTCATGAACATCATTCATGTTCACAGTATCACCGTTGGTTATATTGGCTAAGAATTGATACCCTACAATCTACAGTTAAGCTTAAACATAGATTCGACAAAACTATAACAATTATCAACAGGTTGAGACAAATCTGGTAAAGGACATGCTTTGATAACCAATTGGAAAGGTTCTCTAGCTTTATCTTATGCTAAGAAATATACATTTAAATCTTGCGGTAGATCATATTTGAAGTTTTTTGTAGTCTGTCTTTCTAATTAAAGGAGTGAATTGCAAGTCAAAGCAATGAAATCTAGCAGAATTTCAAGACCACCAATCCAAAATATTTGTATTTATCCTCCCAGACCTAAGAAAAACATTATTTTATACTTTGTAACACCAGCATGCAAGATCCAACCATCGTATGTTTCAGTTTATGAACTTTTTGTAGTTACAACCTCCTACCTCCACTATCTCGACTCTCGCACAATACTATTAGATTATCAACTTTCGTTCAACCACTTTTGTTCCATTCAATAATTCCTGACTTCCGTCTTCCCATTTTTGTTTTGGCATGTAGCGAATAACATCTTTTTGCTGACAACTACCAATGTCACTAAAAGCTTATACATATACATAATACATGCAACTTTATCAAAGTATAATTCACAGAAAAGGTAGCCACGATTTACATATAATTTCACTTCTGCTAGTAGCCTTTTCACAGTATGAAAATGCTATTTACCCAGGAAGATGAATGCGCTGGCTTCAAGCTTATTAAACCGGCTGTGTCCTTGCGATTACATGTACTGTAGCACAACATGCATAGTTAGTAGTAATCTTTTGCGAAATACTAGCCTCAACTCTCACAATAGAAATTACCTCAACTAACGGGCTGGGACAGATGTACCTAATAAGTTTAAAGTTTTCTGGTCATAGCGGCGGCTACAGTCTTATCTTCATTTGGTTTTAGCTTTAGGTTGGCATTCAGTGATAAGGGCAAAACGCAAACGATAGTTGGGTGACAATATGCCAGCTCGTCACGGGTGGCTAACCATATGACGTAATGCATTCGCATAACTAGCTCGCTTGTTGTCTAGTTGGTGAGCTGAGCAGCTTACAGCCTGTGTTATTGTACAAAGAAGCGCAGCTGTTTAATCACTGTTTAGAACTTTAGTGTGGCAACTGCAGACTTTAAGATGAAGCTACTGAAAGTTTTAATACATTCCATCAGAAATTGTTGAGATTTTTCTATCATTTATGATCGCTTTTAATATTTGAGGTGATTTAATTGTCAGGATGTTTCAAGATTAAAATCGACTAAACTTGACAACAGTTAAAATGCTCAGAAAAAATACAAGTGAGATCCCATACAGTTGATACATTTAATATCGGCTATTGCATTCGAATTGAATGATTGCTTGTCATTATTGTGTCAATCTCTTTGAAGCTATAGACATCAAAATCACAATTTGTTTAATCTGAACATTTAAACCAGGGTCAAGTTTTGTTGATTTTAATTTTGAAACATCCCGGAAGTCAGATCACCTCAAACAACAACAAAAATTGTAAATGGTAGAAAGATATATATACTTTCTGATAAAATCTACTAAAATTTTGTGTAATTTCCCCTTTAACAACAAATCATACAATTTGTTACTCCTTACAAGTTAATAGCAGGCAAGATTAATCATTCAACAGTTGGCACCGACTGCTGGTGGTTTGCCATGTCAATGGCAACAAAGAAAACGAGGATTATGATAGCAACGCTTGTCAAAATTTTTTTATCAAGTAGGATGCAATTTTTTTAACACATGTAGAACAAAGATATAAATAATAAGATTCTTGAAAACAGAACTGCTAGGTGTGAACTCATTTCATGAGCTGCTGTAATTGAGCACTACAGCTGTTATCTGCTATTTATTTTAACTGTCGCTTTATAAGTGCACTATAAATACAGTAGCCTTGCAATTCTTTATGCAGTTTTACTCAGGCTATGCTTTACAGGTTTTAAAATGATTGTGGCAAAATCATCCAAGTTTGAGTAAGGCCTGCATAAAAGTTTAGCCTTTTGCATTAAAAGGTTTCTCCATGATAGCCTATGTAACTTTTTTTAGACAAGACATGTGAAGTTTTTATGGCTAGCATTTTGTAGTACAATTACATTTATGTCAAAAGTTCTATGTTAATTTTATTACACATGTAAAGATTATTAATACGAACATTTTTGATTTGCTAAAGTTTATTTTAGTTGCTGACAGACACAATATTTTTACTGGAATTTAAATCACACGTTGTTACTGATTTTGCACAAAAAACTCTCAGTCATTATGAATAGTATGCAGACTTAGAAACAAAGCTATATTTTAAAAATATTTGTATTTTTGTGGGCCTTGATTTTTGAAGTTATCTTATCTTGTTTCCATAATTATATCAGCCTGAGTCTCATTAACTTTTTGTTACATGTTGACATTAAGGCTAAACTAATTTCAACCTTTTTTCACACTCTCTCTGATTCACTCTATAACTAGGCCAAAACAGGGATTACTTACAAATCTCGTACGTGTGAAAATTTAGTGATAGAATTAAGCGTGTAGAATTAACATATTTCAGCAGGAATCTGTTAGTTCAACTAGATAGATTTATGACCGTCAGCAAAACTGACTTGAAAGGTTAGCTGTTGAGAATACTTTTTGAAATTTTACTCGCATAACCACAACATTGCCTCATAAAATGCATCAATCAAAAAATACAAATGAAAGAATTTGGAAATCAAACATTTTTAGGTTTATGATAGCGCCATCCTGATTGAGTTTTGAGTAACTATCTCCCACTGTAGTCATTTGCAACTCATTGTTTAGCATGATAACCTGACTACAAGGCGACGATAATTGTTCAGGTCAGAACTAATAGTCATCACACTGAGACATGCTTCAAACGTTATTTGACTGTTGATTACATAATTCAGCACTCCAAAGTTGTCTTCTTTGTTTGATGTTGGACAGCTAACTCCAACTAAGTGCAACAAGAACCTTTTAACTGAGGAGAGTTACAAACAGATCTGCTTACTGATACTAGCAATTTTTAGTAAATGAGTCAGATCTCTCTGATGATCAGCACTCTCTGGTGGTCAAACTCTCAGATGATCAGCATTCTTTGATGGTCAGTCTCTCTGATGGTCAGCGCTACCTGATGGTCGGCACTCTCTGATAGTCGGCAGTCTCAGATGGTCAGCACTCTCTCATTGTCAGCACTTTCTGATGGTCAGCATTCTCTGATTGTCAGCACTCACTGATGGTCAGCACTCTATGATGTTCTACACTCTCTGATGGTCAGCACTCTCTGATGGTCAGCACTCACTGATGGTCAGCACTCTATGATGTTCCACACTCTCTGATGGGCAGCACTCTATGATGTTCCCCACTCACTGATGGTCAACACTCACTGATGGTCAGCACTCTATGATGTTCCACACTCTCTGATGGTCAGCCCTCTCTAATGGCCAGCACTTTCTCATGGTCAGCACTTTCTGATAGTCAGCACTCTCTGGCGGTCGGCACTCTTTGATGGTCAGCTCTCTCTGATGGTCAGCCCTCTCTAATGGCCAGCACTTTCTCATGGTCAGCACTTTCTGATAGTCAGCACTCTCTGGCGGTCGGCACTCTTTGATGGTCAGCACTCTCTGATGGTCAGCATTCTCCCTGATGGTCAGCACTCTCTGATGGTCAGCACTCTCTGGTGGTCAAACTCTCAGATGATCAGCATTCTTTGATGGTCAGTCTCTCTGATGGTCAGCGCTACCTGATGGTCGGCACTCTCTGATAGTCGGCAGTCTCAGATGGTCAGCACTCTCTCATTGTCAGCACTTTCTGATGGTCAGCATTCTCTGATTGTCAGCACTCACTGATGGTCAGCACTCTATGATGTTCTACACTCTCTGATGGTCAGCACTCTCTGATGGTCAGCACTCACTGATGGTCAGCACTCTATGATGTTCCACACTCTCTGATGGGCAGCACTCTATGATGTTCCCCACTCACTGATGGTCAGCACTCACTGATGGTCAGCACTCTATGATGTTCCACACTCTCTGATGGTCAGCCCTCTCTAATGGCCAGCACTTTCTCATGGTCAGCACTTTCTGATAGTTAGCACTCTCTGGCGGTCGGCACTCTTTGATGGTCAGCACTCTCTGATGGTCAGCATTCTCCCTGATGGTCAGCACTCTCTGATGGTCAGCACTCTCTGGTGGTCAAACTCTCAGATGATCAGCATTCTTTGATGGTCAGTCTCTCTGATGGTCAGCGCTACCTGATGGTCGGCACTCTCTGATAGTCGGCAGTCTCAGATGGTCAGCACTCTCTCATCGTCAGCACTTTCTGATGGTCAGCATTCTCTGATTGTCAGCACTCACTGATGGTCAGCACTCTATGATGTTCTACACTCTCTGATGGTCAGCACTCTCTGATGGTCAGCACTCACTGATGGTCAGCACTCTATGATGTTCCACACCCTCTGATGGGCAGCACTCTATGATGTTCCCCACTCACTGATGGTCAGCACTCACTGATGGTCAGCACTCACTGATGGTCAGCACTCTATGATGTTCCACACTCTCTGATGGTCAGCCCTCTCTAATGGCCAGCACTTTCTCATGGTCAGCACTTTCTGATAGTCAGCACTCTCTGGCGGTCGGCACTCTCTGATGGTCAGCACTCTCTGATGGTCAGCATTCTCCCTGATGGTCAGCACTCTCTGATGGTCAGCACTCTCTGGTGGTCAAACTCTCAGATGATCAGCATTCTTTGATGGTCAGTCTCTCTGATGGTCAGCGCTACCTGATAGTCGGCACTCTCTGATAGTCGGCAGTCTCAGATGGTCAGCACTCTCTCATTGTCAGCACTTTCTGATGGTCAGCATTATCTGATTGTCAGCACTCACTGATGGTCAGCACTCTATGATGTTCCACACTCTCTGATGGTCAGCCCTCTCTAATGGCCAGCACTTTCTCATGGTCAGCACTTTCTGATAGTCAGCACTCTCTGGCGGTCGGCACTCTTTGATGGTCAGCACTCTCTGATGGTCAGCATTCTCCCTGATGGTCAGCACTCTCTGATGGTCAGCACTCTCTGGTGGTCAAACTCTCAGATGATCAGCATTCTTTGATGGTCAGTCTCTCTGATGGTCAGCGCTACCTGATAGTCGGCACTCTTTGATGGTCAGCACTCTCTGGTGGTCAGCATTCTTTGATGGTTACCACTTTCTGATGGTCAGCACTCCCTGATGGTCAGCACTCTCTGGTGGTCAGCACTCTATGATGGTCAGCACTCTCTGATAGTTAGTACTCTCTGATGGTCAGCACTCTCTGATGGTCAGCACTCCCTGATGGTCAGCACTCTCTGATATTCAGCATTCTCTGATGGTCAGCACTCTTTGATGGTCAGCACTCTTTGATGGTCAGCATTCTCCCTGATGGTCAGCACTTCCTGATGGTCAACACTCCCTGATGGTCAGCACTCTCTGGTGGTCAACAATCTCTGATGGTCAGCACTCTCTGATGATCAGCACTCTTTGATGGTCGACACTCTCTGATGGTCAGCACTCTCTGATGGTCTACACTCTCTGATGGTCAGCACTCTCTGGTGGTCAACATCCTCTGATAGTCAGCACTGTTGTTCATATAAAAACACTTCCAGCTCTACCTTCAGATTTTTATTGAAGCATACAGTCCATTGAGTTATATGTCAGAGAAGCATTCATTGTACATGAACTTATAGGAGATGGTTTGAGTTAATCTTGGACTATGCAACTAAGTAGGAAGTTCCTACATTAATTCATGCATCAAAACAGAGATACTTATGTTAATTTTGACAGTTTCCAAGCTATTCTAAATCATATTTATTTTATTATCGTTTTTAAAAAAGTTTTCAGTCATCAAATAAACTTTTTTAGGTTTTCATCTTTTTTATTCCAAAATGTGTGCTGCAAGAAATCAGGGAAGGCTTTTTCAAATTAGTAAGGTCTTTGAGAGCAATTGAAATATTTTTCAAAGGCTTTATAAAAAAACTAAAATAGCTTAACCAATGTTTAGATACCCCAAAGGCTCCTCCCTTGCTTACCCCTCCACCTCTACCACTTACACCCCCTCCCTCTCAAGCATTCCATGTAATCATAGTATTTACATCTAGTCTTCAAAAGGATATAATTTGTTTCCTCAGTCTGCAAAACACTTCAGAATTAATTTTCAAGATTGGATACATTGTTTATATTGTAGCTGGCATGAATTGTTACTCACAGCAAGTTTGTTTATTCGTTGTAAGCAATTAGAGGCATGTTTATATAAACTTTCTGTTGTGTTCTTCTTATGAGGAGATTAGGTTGCTCTCACTCAAGCTCTAATGTCTTCCCCTCCGTGTGAGACCTCAGTTTTACTTATCCTCTGTGATGACTCGCTGTTGTTGGAGCTCATCATAGATTTGCTGTTGTAGTTTTTTCTCACCAATTTTTAGCGTCTTTCTGTACTAATCATATTACCTGAGCTTCTAAATTCAATTCCTAATAGCTGATGAGAGAATTTTCAGCTTTCACACTTTTTCATCTCCCTAGTTTTTCAGCCTTCTGTCTATTATTGTTAACTAGTACACTTGCCAGTTCACCATGAGAGATTGTCATGATTTAACCAGTGTATGGAGAATTATCCATTGAAGCATTAGAACATTTTAGTGGTGTAATTGCGATATGCTGCATATGAATTAATGTCACAAGTTCTATTCCTTTATGAGGCAATCCTTTTTTCATAATGCTTTTATTGTGGCTTCATACAGATAGATGGACATGGCATTATGGTACAGATTATTTGCTTTTACTGAATATAAGTGTTTCTGTTGTTTAAATCCTAGTTTATTCTTAACAATGAAGTGCAAAAATTAAAGCCTCCTAACCAATAGTTTAGTTTTACATAAAATTGCTTGAGTTCAATCTATTGAAATATGCTACTTCTAGAGAAGCAGATCAACGCTCAAAGAAGAGATATTGGCTCTTCCATAAAAGAGACTGGCTTTACATAATGTAATAAATTCCTATTATATATTATTTTTATATACATAGATATGTGAAGATGCAGTAGCATAAACAGTTGCAAAACCAATATATTGCATCTAATTAAATGTTGGCCTCTCGAGAAGTAACAAAACCTATAGTTTACTTTTTAGCTTGCTTTTTTTTTATTGTAAAGAATTTTTGAGAGTTTAGCGTTATAGCCTGAATTCAAATATACATAATCGACCATTACCAGCCGGTTTTTTAAAATTTAATTTAATATATCAATGTTTTTTGATTTATTATTCTATTTTATTTCTAAACACACACTCATACGAGATTAAAATTTCACGGTCTGTTTTTCTAGAAGCACTGATGTCGTGTATTAACAAGAAGTTGTATACTCCTACCTGATTTATTCAATTTATTTTTATAGAGTGGAAGGTACATTATTGAATAACTCATTGCCATTATTTAGAGCCTACCCTTTACCTACTTATATGATAAGCAACAGAAGGCGTTAGAAAATATGTAAACTCTATTGTGGAAGTTAGTCTCAAAAAACTGCCTTAAACCTCAAGCTGTAACTCAGCCCAATTAGGCTGGGTTCAAATTAATTGATAATAAGTAAATTTAAAAATCTCAAAAAAATGCTTATTAAATATTTGATTATATGCTTGATTTATTCCAAAACTGTGTTTTATTGTCATTGCATAAGATTAGGCTATACATTAAATATGTCAATAGCCAACTGTCGGATTTCCGATCACCAGCTAAAATGGTAAACTCAAACATGGTCTACTCGCATATTATATAAACATACTTAATCATAATGTATCTGAGAAAAATACATTTTTCTTACAACTGAAACATTTTACTAGCATTTAGGGGAGTAGCAATGCTGATGGAACAAAAACGGCAGAAACCAAGGTCAATGTGAATACTACCTGATTAGATGAAATTCAAAATATTGTGTATGTAATATGGCATTTAAATTAAACCTCTTGAAATGATGTGCGAGCCTGACACCAAAATGAAAGTTGGTAGTATTAATTGGTGGTATAAGTTGATGTTTAAACTTTAATGCATTTTGAGTAATGTCTTGATAGTGTCGGCACAAGTCACTCAAAAGTTTTGTATAGTCAGATACACTAAATTGTGAGTTAGGCTATTTCTTAACCTTAGTCCCCTTTACAGAGGTTGGTATAATATGGTACAAATTAAGGTTCAACTGTTTCAGTAAAAGTAAATTTTCATAACAAACTAATGTTGGATTTTCAAACTTAAAAGTCAAAGTGCAATTAAAGAGCTCAAAGTTGCAAGAGTCTCCAGTATGTCTAACACATACTGTTAGTAGGCTATTTTAGATTCATCGTATTTAGTTGTCATAACTTTACAGACAATATGTTACCATGAAGACAAAACAGTCAAATACCAGTCTAATCGGCAGGTTCTAGACAGAAGGGAAATGAATTTAAAGCGGGTCACTAAGGTAATCTTAAAACAAGGAGAGCTAGAAATTCTCTTCCCAAAAATTAAACGTCAACCTTGCAAAAGACAGCAGTGCTAGTTTCCAAAACCTTTTTCTCATGAAAAAAGATGATGAGAGTCTAACACAAAACTTGGGTATGGCAATAACAAAAATGAGTTTACAACTAGGAACAATGCTCTGTTAAGGTAGCTCAGCTCAGTGAGAATGAGCATCAGTAAATTGCTAGTGAAAGACTTGTGTTCAGTACCCATGAACAGCGCTATGTGTATAAATTATATCTTTAAAACTGGAGAGGATGTTTGTGAACCTTTTGGATGACTGATTAAAATAATTTTAATGATTAAATTATTCTGAATTAAATAGAAACTCTTCATTTTCAACAATTTTTACATTAGCTGGTCATTCTAAACTTTTTTGATTTGCTCAATCAATTGATATAATGCTGCTAATTTCATCTGAATGTAAGTGTAAGAATTTTTCTAATAAAAAAAGTATCAATTAGTCAAGTTCTGCAAAGTTGGTTGCTGCTTGTCTTTGTCCATTATTATAAAATATCAGTATATACATCAATACACCTCATACCAGACACAAACACCTTATCAATTCACATTATTATAGAATATCAGTATATACATCAATACACCTCATACCAGACACCAACACCTTATCAATTCACATTATTATAGAATATCAGTATATACGTACATCAATACACCTCATACCAGACACCAACACCTTATCAATTCACATTATTATAGAATATCAGTATATACATCAATACACCTCATACCAGACACCAACACCTTATCAATTCACATTATTATAGAGTATCAGTATATACATCAATACACCTCATACCAGACACCAACACCTTATCAATTCACATTATTATAGAGTATCAGTATATACATCAATACACCTCATACCAGACACCAACACCTTATCAATTCACATTATTATAGAGTATCAGTATATACATCAATACACCTCATACCAGACACCAACACCTTATCAATGCACATTATTATAGAATATCAGTATATACATCAATACACCTCATACCAGACACCAACACTTTATCAATTCACATTATTATAGAGTATCAGTATATACATCAATACACCTCATACCAGACACCAACACCTTATCAATTCACATTATTATAGAGTATCAGTATATACATCAATACACCTCATACCAGACACCAACACCTTATCAATTCACATTATTATAGAATATCAGTATATACATCAATACACCTCATACCAGACACCAACACCTTATCAATTCACATTATTATAGAATATCAGTATATACATCAATACACCTCATACCAGACACCAACACCTTATCAATTCACATTATTATAGAATATCAGTATATACATCAATACACCTCATACCAGACACCAACACCTTATCAATTCGCATTATACGACAGCGTTATTAGAAAAAGCTTTTCCTTTCAATTCACATGATTTTACTTAACTTTTATTTATCTATTTAATTGTCTAATTTACTTGAACAGCATTGACCTCTGATAATAAACATTGACCTTTAATAATAACCATTGACCTCTGAAAATAAACATTGACCTTTAATAATAAACATTGTCCTCTGGTAATAAGCATTGAAATCTGATAATCAGCATTGACCTCTGATAATAAACCTTGACCTCTGATAATAAACATTGACCTCTGATGATTAATACTGACCTATGGTAATAAACATTGACATCCGATAATAAACATTGATCTCTGATAATAGAAATTGACCTCTGATAATAAACATTGACCTCTGATAATAAACATTGACTACTGATAATAACCATCAACCTCTGAAAATAAACATTGACTTTTAATAATAAACATTGTCCTTCTATAATACACATTGACCTCTGGTAATAAGCATTGAAATCTGATAATCAGCATTGACCTCTGATAATAATCTTTGACCTCTGATAATAAACCTTGACCTCTAAAAATAAGCATTGACCTCTGAGGATAAAAAAGTGCACATTTATCTACATGTAAATTTTGTGAAGTATGTAAAACGGAACATGAAATCTAGTGCACTGTGATTATTATAACGGTTCTATCACCGTACACGCACTCTTGACGGTCCTGGAAGCATTTATAACAAGAGAGGATTCAATGATTAAATTTTGCTAGGCTTGCAATTAACTAAGACTTATCAGAAATGTGTAAACTCTATATCAGCTTATGTAATGGTGTGGGTTATGCTGGTACAGTCAGTTTATAAGTGTTACGCTGTGTTTAGAATATCATACATAGCTTCAACACTTTGGGTCATTCACCAAATTATTCTTAATTAGTTTGAGGTAGTAACTTTATTGTGCCACGCCGTCAAATCCAGTTTAAATCGCTTGTATGAATACTGAATGTTGATTACTCATAGTGTTAGGACATACACCATTAATCAGAAGTTACAAAAGTTGGGGTCTTGGCATATTCAAAACTGCTGACATGCTGATTCAAGTATTCACTTAAAATGTATTGTTTTGTCAAAAAAAAGTTCATCTATCTGGAAACAAAAACCTAGTAAATTTTGTACATGGTACGACCACCGTGCAGAAGCTGTATTGGATAATGAGAAAGTGAAGTTGCTATGGGACTTCAATGTGCAAACAGACAAGGTTATTGAAGCTAGAAGACCAGACCTGATACTAAGAAACAAAGAAACCAAACAGTGTCAGATCATAGACATAGCAATACCTAGAGACACAAGGGTAGTACAGAAGGAAGATGAGAAGATTGGTAAATATAAAGAGCTATATAGAGTTCGAGATAAACAGACTGTGGAAGGTGAAGACTGAAGTGATACCGATAGTAATTGATGCACTCGGAACAATATCAATGAGGCATATAGCATACCTGGCCGAGGTAGGAGTAAAATGTTTTTTGAGACAATACAGAAGGCAAACATCTTGGGAACAGCTCACATATTGAGGAAGGTCCTTTCTTAGTAGAATTGAAGAAGATGTTGGATCCTTAGGCCTTTTGTTAAGACCCGGACTCAACACAAACTAAAACCGGTCACCTACCACCACACGACTGTGAAGACAAACTTTTAAAGTAATAGTAATGATAAACAAGCCCATGGTGTTTTAATATATAATATATCATGCCTATGAATTGATGATAGAGAAATAACTTATGTATATTAAATTTGTAGAAATGAATGGTTTTCATTGGACAGATTACAATTTCTTTTTGATTCCCCTATGTGAAATCAATTTCATTTGCTATTCATCTAAGAAGACTCACATGTTTTCTATGACTGTAAGGTGAACGACCTTTGAGTAAATGTTGAATTGTTAGAATGATACCGTGCAAAACTTCAGTATGAACGTCAAAGCCTTTTATTATTGTGTTACATTAGTGTTTTTATTAAATAATTTAGCTTTCATGCAATCACAAAGTTTGGTACACACAACTAATAAAACACCTAAAATTTTAGTCGATTTGGAGGTCTTACCTGTGACTTTCAGCTTAGACTGACACTTTAATCACCTGATCCGATTGGTCCTGCTCTGAAACTTCAGAATTGTATTGATATTTATGTTTTGGGCTGCAGGACAAAAAAGCAAGCAGGCAAAAATATAACCGACAATAACAATATGGGTAGATCTATGTTGTAGAGTTTATATGTATGTTTTAGGTCATATTAATAGTCCAGTACTTTCATTTTCTGTCTCCAAAACAGGCGTTTATGTTGCTTTATGAGTTTTTCTGCAATCTGAAAAGTAAAATTATAACAGATGCAGAAGCAAAAATAACCTTTTGTTGGCCTGACTAGGTTTTGAAAGATATCTCCAAGTGTACTTATTGTTCAGCATTTAAAATTGAATACTTTAGTAAACTCGGCTACATATGTATGTATGTATGTATGTATGTATGTATGTATGTATGTATGTATGTATGTATGTATGTATGTATGTATGTATGTATGTATGTATGTATGTATGTATGTATGTATGTATGTATGTATGTATGTATGTATGTATGTATGTATGTATGTATGTATGTATGTATGTATGTATGTATGTATGTATGTATGTATGTATGTATGTATGTATGTATGTATGTATGTATGTATGTATGTATGTATGTATGTATGTATGTATGTATGTATGTATGTATGTATGTATGTATGTATGTATGTATGTATGTATGTATGTATGTATGTATGTATGTATGTATGTATGTATGTATGTATGTATGTATGTATGTATGTATGTATGTATGTATGTATGTATGTATGTATGTATGTATGTATGTATGTATGTATGTATGTATGTATGTATGTATGTATGTATGTATGTATGTATGTATGTATGTATGTATGTATGTATGTATGTACCTTATCTCTTCTGCTCTCGTAATTGCGTACTGCTACAAAAAAACCTACAGCCTTTCAAAAATAAGAACAAATACATTGTTGTAACATTTTCTGTTATTTGATCACATCTAATTTCTCATTGATACATTTAGGTTACAGAAGGCAGATTACACAAGTATTCAACCCTGCGAATACTAATTTTTCTTGGTAAGAAATAAGGCCAAATGAAAGTAGGCAGAATTCAGGTCATCAGTCACTACATTATGCTTCTTCAAACAGTCTAGCTGCTAGCATATAACAATATAGCTAAACTAAACATTATCAGAGGGCTACTACCACTTAAACTATATACTTTGTTCCCATTACATTGAAGACAGATGTTAGCTGTGTCACAGACTCACAAGGTAAAATTTATGAACATTTGACTATTGTGCTGCCACTACTTCAAATATAAGGTGACTAGGTAGGCTGTCTATTTGGAGCAAAAAGATTTATACAGGTCATTATAGTTCTGTGTTAGCTATTAGACTTGTAATACTAGGATTATATTAACCATAGATTTTTGTATTAAATAAAGGGCCACTTGTGTCTAATGTTAAAATATTTTGTAAGAAAGTATAGATGTTTTTTATCATTTGAGATCTTGATTGTTGTTTTAGGTGATCAGATTGCCAGAATGTTTCAAAAATAAATGTGAGAAAAACTTGATCACCGTTGAAGTGCTCAGAAGTTTGCCTCTCTTGCTATGACGTCGGACTTATGACTTAGATTTTGTTTTACTGTATTTGGTATATTATCATGTTATTAGATGTATTATATATTCATTTTGTTATATTTATTCAAAGTTTTCTTTCTCATGATTGTTGGAATAAGGTTTCAAGTATAGCTGCAGATTCATTGCTATAAATGATTCAAATGATTTAGAAATAGCTTAGTTAGAATTGGTGCGATTGTTTTACTCTATTACGGTGTAAACATATAAGCACCAAATGCTGGTGATACCGTAATTATATTTATCACTCCTAAACAATATGCATGAGTATTGACGTGATTTTTGGGGAAGTCTATGCACGTCTTTTTCTTCTTAGCATTTCAACTCCAATCAATTTTATTTTATTTTTGTCTTAAAAACATCCCGGCATTCAGATCATCTAAAACAACAAACAAATTTTCAAAGGTTAAAAAAATCTATTCTTTTTAATAAAATATTTCAAATGTGGGCAACCTTTAAAACAAGTTTTTATTGGCTAATAAATTTCCCACTGACAAGTAGTATTTAAAGCTACTTCAAACACCTGTTCACATGTCTACTGTCGCAAAAAGTTAATGCAACTGAAAAAGGAAGATGTTTGGATTCGCTAAAACTGTATAAGAGCATTAAAATTGGTTGACAAGATCATGAAAAAGAAAACACCACTTTAAAGCAATAACGGTATGTTTAACTTAAAACTGATAGCATGACCAGAACATTAAGGTGTGGTCACACGAGCACCTTTAGAACGAGTCGGTCTTTAGAACAAAATATCAGCCGGTAACCAGCCCTTCATGCAGTTATGTAAATTGTGTGATTGACTTCATCCCGTTTGCAATACTCACCACTGCTGTGGTTTCATAGCAACATTGTTTCCTTCCTACAGACAGTAGCAGCAGCCTTTATTTATGCTCTTCAGCAATTTAAACATCAGGGATTCATTTGCCATATCTATAACGAAAAGCTTGATAGGATCTAATGTACACCATATGTGCCTTTTTATGTACAGACTCGTGTTGTTTTTTATAACAAAGAATCGCACTGTTTAGTGACATGTGTTATTTACTCTCCATTGTTTATCCTTTCTATACTTGAATGTAGACTGAGCACCCTTCAACCGGTGTCAGTCGCTCCTTGCATAAACTCCATCCACTCTTCAATCTGCATCCACTTCTGACTTGTCAGTTTATTTGTTGCAAACAATTCTAAAATAATCTATGAGGTCTTCTAAAGTTTGTCTAAATAGCCTGAAAGCAGCAGGCAGCGATGGTTTTAAGAATAATTCTGAAAATCAGATATTTATAGACTAGAATTATTGGCAATAGTAAGTTCAAAATTTGTACAATATTGTTAATAGTTAGTTGCAAGCCGCTATGATTAGTATATTTTCAAAAATTAGGATTTTTCTTACCAAACTCTAGCTAAGCAGGTGTCTGTCAGGTTACAAAGTAATTTTTTTGGTTGGTGTAGACCACTAGTCCAGTGCTGATCTTTATAATTAAAAATGTATTGAACCAAATTTTAGTAGCTTTCATCTAAAGGCCTTTGTTTATCATGTCCAAAAGTTTTGATGTTTGAGGTGATCTGACTACCACGATGTTTTAAAAGTAAAATCAACGAAATGTGATCAAAGCTAAAATGCTTAAATCAAGCAGAAGCACGATTATGATGGCTATAGTTGTGAAGAGGCCAAAAGAATAGCGGTGTGTAATGTTGTAACTTGAACACAATAATCGATATCAACTATAGCAACGATAGCAACTAGTGAAATAATTTCAGACTTTATTCTAAGCATTTTTACTGTCATCGAGTTATATCGATTTTAATCGTGAAACATTCTGACAGTCGATCATTTCAAATGCCAAAAACAATTGCAAATGAGAGAAAAATATTTACACTTTTTTAATAAAATCTACTAAAATTTTGAGTAAGTTAATCTTTAACACTCGGCCTTTAGCGGTCGAGTGCGCTGTGAGAGATTGTCAGGTGTAGTAACTAACTGCACAATCATTGCAATATTTTGTAAGGCAGTTGATTAACACAGGTGGGAGAGTGTTGATCTGCCAATCGTTTTTAGTCATTAAGTGTGGCTTCGGCCAGACGGACAAGCAGATAAATTAATGTGGTCCTGATTATAGAAAAGGTTGTTTTATTTGTAGAAATTATGTTTAAAATACAAGAATTTGAAAAATGTGTAAGTGTAGAAAGACGTATAACTGGCTGACCCTAAACAACATACTAGTTGTGTGGCGGTCCATGGCATAGGGTAACTGAGTCAAGATATATCAATGCTGTAACATAGCAACTCTTTGCGCGCATGGTTTTAGCTGCTATGCATCAGGCACAGCATCAACAGTATTTATCCGGTACCTCTAAGCGTTTCATTTTACGCACTGACTTTGAGTACTGTTTGTCTATAAGCAATGTTTGTTTTGCCTAACATCTTGTCATTATTAGATTAGAACAGTAGCAACCAGTTAAACGATCACAAGAGAGCCAGCGCTAATTCTCACACATTTGCTCAGGAATCCAGTCAATTTGTTTAAGTATTTAAAAGTCCAAGCGTTGAAATCCTTCTAAAACATACTTTATAAAACAAAATCCGGGCTGCAGTTATAGCAAAGATGAAATAAGAAAATGCAGCTTTAGTGAAGTAAACATAACCTCTCTATCTTATAAGCAATTGTACTTCTATATTTCTTGCTGGTTTTCTCTCAGATGGAGATTTAAGTTCAAGCGATGAACTAACAAGCACCATTAGCAATGAAATACAAATATATGTTTTTAAATATTGATTGTTTATGAGCCACCAGACAAAAATTTCTGTTTTTGGGCAAGCCTTAGCAGGGTGCTTGTTTGAAAATTTCTATAGCCTTGTTACAATCTGAAATCTGAATTATGGGCCCGAAGTGTTTCGGTACAACTTTAACTGGCTTCTTCTCACCCGCAAACAACAACTAATTACCATTATCTATCCCAATTGGCGCTAATACTCATTCCTTTGAGAAGGAAAGCTTATTGGTCCACTGTGAGTCATGTGACTATGTAATTTGCTCAGTAGCTGAGACGCAATGCCACTTGTTTTATTTCATTGTGCTTTCAATAGCCGTGCTCAAGCATTATCCCACCCTTGGTTGATCACTGAAGTGCTTGTTTTGTGCCCTCAATAACTCACTGAATTACCCGATTTTCCGTTTATTTTCACATTGATTGGAGTTTATGAAGAGCTGGTGTGAGCTGCTTCTTTTGTACAGACCGACAGCAAACAGATCTCATTTACTACTGGTAGCTGCTAAAGGAAGATGGGAAACGTAGCAATTTTCAAAGCTATTCTTCTGCTTATTTGGCTTGCTGTTTCGAAACTCTGCTCAGCAACTGTGCTGAATTTTGAAGTAGAAGAGGAGCAGCCTATTGGGCACCAAGTTGGTTCTATAGTTCTCGCCGCTGACTTCGCTAAAAAGTATCATCCAGATGAAGTGCCATCAATATTGAGGTAAGTTATTAGCTACCATCATTTTTCGAAGCGAGTTTGTGATATTTAGCAGGAAAGTTGCAAAAGCCAATCAATTTTCTTTTATTGAACTAAATTTTTATGACTCTCTATATTAACTGCTTGAAACAATTAAAGTATCAAAATTCATTTTTTTACTTTATTTCAAGCAGTGAATTCAAATAAAGCATTTAGTCTAATTTGTTTGCTATAGAATTGTCTAGTAGAACCTCCTTACCGTGCTCTCGCTCTTTTACATAAGTCGAAACCGTCATTGAGTACATACTCTACATGTACTAAGGCAGTAAATCAATGGGTTCATTAATCATCCTGGAAAAAACTCAGAATAAATTTTATTGTGGTTGTTCAACGCTTACATAGTTTGAATTCTCTTAAACATCACAGAACAAAGGCAGCTAGAAATTGTTTTTTTCAAGTGACATTGCTATTTAAATGAGCAGCACATTCATGAATGAAACTTGCCTAGTTCTTTGTTGCCGACTTAATACCAAATTTCTACTTCAGTCTTTGTATTTTGGGAGTGCGTGAAAGTTTTGCAATATAACTATTTATCATCGAGTTATCTTTGCATTCCATCTTAAAATCTGAGCAACAGAACTTTGCGATGACGTTTACCACTATATTTTAAAAATTTGAGTTGTATTTCATGGCACTTCAAACCGTTTTTTTGGGTTTGAAGGTATGAATAGCAACTTTTCTTACAAATGGTTGCCATAAACAGCACTACTATATAAGGCATGGAAAAGAATTTCATTTACAAGGTCACTATGTACACTAAAAATATGAAGCAACTTAGCAGGCAGCAATGTGGTACATTACACAGTAAAACTTTCTGTTTGCTAACCAACAGAGTCGACTACCTTTGGTATATTCAAAACAACTTCAGAGCAAGTTTTCTTGCCAATTTAGAGCGATTTATTTTGAAAAATTCTAAAGATACATTGAGCAAATGCACTTGCCAAGAACAGAAATGCTTATTCTACTAAATGTTAATAGCTCACGGTATGTCAGGCGTAAGAACATGGTCTATAGCAGTTACCAGATTATTCTCAAAAGCCAGGATATTAACAACAGTTATCCGAGAAGGTCAAAATGATTAGCTATTACCAAACACTCTGTCAGTCTCACAGTCCTCCTAAATAACACAAATTATGCATAGCTCAACTTATAAATGGCATAGTTTGGTTGCTTGTAGCATGCAGTGTTGGCTATGCCCTCTAGAAATACATGTAACCTTTTGGGGATATGGCACTCTTGTCTGACACTTGCTTATTTCTCCATTTGTTTTAGAAGCTACAAAATCTTGTTTCAACTATGCCCAGAATATTTGTATTCATCTTTTCATGCGTACAACAACCACAGTTTTCTGTTCCGTGACACCAACATATTACATCCATCATCATATGTTTCAGTTTATAAACTTTCTGTTACCACAACTCACAATTCATTATCACAACTCTTCCGCAATACTGATAGATTACCAACTTTTAAAGCACGTTAGTTCATCTTTCTCAATAATTCCTGACTTATGTTTTTGCATTTTTTGATTTTGGCATGTAACAAAAAACATCTCTTTGTTGATAATTAGCAATGCTGATAAAAAGTTTATTCATACATGCATGGGCCGCCTAATATTAAGTTTGCTAAATTGAAACACTTTGGGTGTGAGATTAACCACCATAGTTAAAAACACCTAACCTAAAACGGAACAGATTAAGTTGAGCTAGATTCGACTTGGTTCAATTTAACTGAATCTCAAGTCAGATAAAAAATCGCTAAGGTTTGAGTTTGTAGCTTTACGAGTTTACTGTTAGCTTGTTCACATGGCTTGTTTGATTAAAACGAATATGTACAGAATAAAACAGAAAAGGCAAGCAAGAATAATGTTTTGTCTTAGAAAACAAGCACTTTTTAGAAAGTTTAGTTGGATGATTTTATACTGGCAGTAGCAGCTATGGCTTCATTTTACTGTTACTGTTTATTCTCTAAAAATGTTGGTTATTACATAATTGTGTCAAAGCTATTGGCTAACTCACTTTGTTCGAACTGAATATTAGGATAAAAATGTTGCTTTAACCTGCTTTCCAGGTTTCATAATATTTATCTATGTGTAACTTTTAATTGGCATTGGGAACCATCAACAAAATAATGTTTCGTCGTTGCATGTCATAAAAAGAAAAAAATGGAAAGACAGAAATTGGAGATTATTGAGTGAGTTTACCAAAAATTGTTTAACAATATGGAATCTAATTATATCGTAGAAGAGTCAGGATAGTGAATTGAAAGTTGTAGTAACAAAAAGTTTGTAAACTAAAAGATGCCATGGCACAAGGTTAATTGATTTCTGGTAATCTAAAATGTGCAACCAATACTTTTGCTGATAGTTGAAAGACTATTATACTGTGTGTTTCTGTTAAACTCGGTATAATACCAACTACAAATAAAAATACTATTTGATCGGCTTGATAGAAGCTAACTTAAAACAGAGTAAACGCTCTCTTTGATGCTAACTGTTCTTTGAATGTCTAAAGTGTGGCATAGCTTGACCGAAGTTTGATGTGGTCAGGTCATAAATGACGATTGCAACAGCAGAATGAGTCCAGCCTAGTCATGCTTAGATGAGAAAGTGCTCTTCAAGTGGGTATGCAGACCTGAACTCGGGCATAATAATACGGCTAACAATGATTGTTACTGCTCCTTGGAGATGATGAAGGATGCAGTCAGACAATCGCTGTCATTGTGTGTCTTTTCATCCGGGAAGTGTTATAGGAACTTCAATCAATGAATTACAATCGCATCCTTATAACTTGGTTTCTTTTCTTCATTTTTATTCTACTGAAGAGTTCTGAGAGCATTTTTTTGTATGTCTGGAAAGTTTGAGGGAGCAAACTACTTGATTGTTTCCTTTGGTTAAAAATGGCTAGTAAATTATTAGCTAGATTAAGTTAGGCAAATAATAGCTTTGCTGTATCAGTCAGTATAGATTGATAGAGGATTTCTAACCATCACCTGCATGCTTGTTCTTCTACATAACATCAGCTTTTTAAAAAGAAATTTATGTGTATTATTATTGCATTTCATCATTCTTATTGGCTGCTGTTTAAGAATTACTACTATATAACCTATATCTAGTTAGGTTTACAAAATATAAACTAAGGAACTCATAGCTAATAAGGGAATTTTTTATCATTCGTAAACATTTTCTTTGTCTCATTAGAGAAATTTGAAGGTCAAGGTCATGTACGACATATAAGAGGCATGATCAAAAGTGTCACAGGCACTTTTTGCTTTTGCACTTTACAAAATGTAACAATAAAAGCGTTAACTGTGACTGCTACTATCGCAGTGATGATTGTGAAGAGATCTCATTTGACAAAATAATGAGAGAAATCGATTTGTTTTATGTATTTATTATTATATTTCTAGATATTTTTAATACTTTTTACTTAAAAAGTTTTTTTTTTCTCAGAGTATTCAAGCCACCAAGACTGAATTGTGAAGTAGCAAGGCTTTACAGTTATAATCTTCAATGTGTAGTTACGCTAGACTAGAAAATAGCATAGCAAGTATTGTTAGATATAAAACCCTTGAAAATTTTTGATTTGACTCGCCAATTTTCTACAAACTTGTTTTATTATAATTTAAAATCATCATGCATTAATATAAAACTAAAACTGGTTCCTTAACAAACTAAACAACAATCAATACTCAGTGTTTTGGGTATGTCCTAAAATATATAGCGATTAGAAATCTAAAGAGCCACTAAAAAGCACTTTTTATAATCTGATTAAACTCTCACAATTGATGTTTTATTTCTTTTTAAAATTATTGTAGTTCATAAGCAACAAGTCTGGGCATTCTGCTAACTTCTACCAAACGATGTGCACTACATAAAAAATCCCTTTGTAAGATTCTAAGGAGATTAACTTAGATTTAGGTACTTGAGACACTTGCACTGATCAGTTTTCAGTTTTACTATAACAACTGTAGTTGTTAGTTTTTAGCCATATATATTTTAAATAGTTGAGGTTTAAAGAATATGAAAACCTTGAGAAAAAAAAACTTAAGATTCTCATCAATAGAAATTGGTCATCAAACATATTAAAGTATGCAGATACAGCATTGAAGAACCAAGGTTGTATCTCCACTCATTGTTTTTATTATCAACAGCTATAATTTCCTTATTTTTGTCATGAAAAAAATAATTTCATTCGAAGTTTTTAGTTAAATTAATTGCTATAAAAGGAATGTCTTCCTAATTTGAACAGAATATGTTCATTGACTAACTTACAGCCATTTGTAATGAAGATGAATTGTAGCTGCTACAGTGCATCAAGAGATATTGTCTCTGTCTATGATTTCCATCTTGCTTGGTTATACAAGAAACAATAATCACGCAATAGTATTGTGGCAAAAAAATGACAAGATCAAGCGAGAGTGGTTGAGATTTCGACCAAAGATAGAAAGACTAAACCCTCACAATTCAAAATGAATAACATGTCTACCTGGTGTTTTCAAAAGTTTATGTTAATGGTAGTTTTTTTATTGTTGCTTTAATGTCTATGCAATAATCACACTTTCTAACAAATGGATGATGAGAATTTGAATATTAATCACAGTCTGTGATTGCGCAATAAGTTTTTAAATGAACACTCAAATATTGCGGATAAAAAAGGTCAGTTTTTAAAAAAACCTGTGGTTTTTAAACTAGAAGTTATAAGGGCCATTAAAAACTTCTCAAATTGAAGAAAAACGGCTTGAGCGTAACAAATATTTAAAATGTAGTTGCTTTCATGGCATTTTCTTGCGCACCGTTCAGCAGTGCCATTTCCTTCATTTGCAAACATAGAACATTCGGTCAAAATTTGCGGGCAACAAAACTCGCTTCACTTGCGGATTTTTGCCAGATTCCATTTTGAATGCAAACGGAGTAACTGCGTCATGGAAGCATAAATCTAAGTGTAATATCCAAATCATGTTCCAACGGTACATCTCCCTCATCTGCAAGCATTGCAGTGAGCAATTGAGTGACCTGGTATTTGTAGTAATTTTATCACTTCAGACTGCAGATGTGTCGGTTATCAGCCGTTACTCAGTGCAGTAGCAGGGGGTACGGCAGCTCAGCTTTGCTAATGTGTATCGCATATCGCTACCAGTTGTGTTGCTAGTCTCTCTCATAAAAATTAAACTCGTAAATGCACCGCTGTTGCTCTCGGATCAATTAAACAACGCTAATTGATACACTAACAAACCTCCCCTTGCTTACACAAAGTAATTCAAATAGGGCTATACTCTCTTAAGAAAAGCTACTGTCAGTTTTTTAGCCTTGTTATCAATAATGCACTACAGCAATTACAGGATCACAGGAAACATGGTTATATTTTGATTGCGGAACATTTAGTCAAGGTATTATAAAGGCTTTTTTATACGCTGCTGGACAAAGAAGTTCATCATCTGTTCTTAGCTGGCTCGATGTCAAAGGTTTTGGCAAAATAGTCAAGTATTCGACTTTCAATAATAGCCCTTGAAAACCTTAATAAATTGGCATAAATTATGATGATGATGTGAAAATGTTGCTTTGAATTAGGCTACAATTTTTTGTTTCAAATAGTCACTTGATAAAGCACTAATTGTTTTGGAGGTAAACTTTTTACCAAATTTATTAGGCTGCAAGCAAGCTTTGAATTTGTTTTTGTAATATTTAGATAGTAATATTTGTTGCAACCCAGATTTTATAAGAGTAACAGTTTTTTAACACATGTTACAAACTTTACCAAAGCTAACTCCTTTTTAGCAGAATGATGAAAAAACAGTTCAATACAGTGTCAAAGCTTTGAAAGCCGCCACAAACTCGGCTCTTTTATTGATAATTTGGTTGTTTCATTCTTCTATACTCTATTCATCCTTCAAAACTTAGTTAGAATATTAAACAAATTTGTGCCTAACAATTAAAATGTTGTGTTTGTTATTATTGCGGATTTTGATGCAAGAGGGCGATCATATATTGACCTAAAATTTGAAGTGATTTCATAAGTATTTGACAGAGTTAAAGTGTGTTTCATCAATTATTTCTTGTTTGTATTTGGAGGGTGGTTTTGCTACTAAGAGTATGACAACAGTCTGTTAGTTATTCCACTACTAGCGTGTAACCACTCAGTCAGTGCTCCTGATTATTCATTAATAAACATTCAACTGCAGCTATGAACTATGAAACTCGATACCGAGTTTTTCTCTTGTTGAGCCATAAATTAGGAAGTTGACATTTTCATTTCTTGGCGCGCTGCTGACTATAGAAGGCTTGCTGCCGCTGCTTCCTAACCTGAAGCATTCAGGCGCCCAGCCTGTCTAGAAGTTTAACAAACCAGCGCTAAAATGGTTATTTATAAGTATTTGATTGTTAGTGTATACACCGAGGTTGCGGGCAGTGTGCTGACTAAAGAGATAGATTTGCTGCCTCCAGCAAACAGATTCCTTAGTAGCTGCTGCCGCTCAATACTTGAGACGCGTGAAAGTACTTGACTGCTAAGTAAATCAATTTTGAGCAAAAGAGGCATGTTGGTATTACTCCTTGATTTGTGCCCCTTTTGCTCTACTGCACAGAGGCCCTAAACGTGTATACACTATACATACTGGCCGAGCATGAGCTTCTACATAAATGATATTCTGTTTAGATTTACTGTCAGTAAAAAGGTAACAAAAGGTTGCTATGTTTATTTTAATAGTTTCTGACTCCTGCCTTTTCCATTTTTCTTTTTTCTAGCATGAACTGAGAAACAACATTTTGTTGATGATCATCAGTGTAATTCAAGGTTATACATACATTTCTGGATAAAAAATGAGTGGTGCTGGTCTTATTTATCAATGCAAAAAACAGGAAGTAGCGTCAGTCAATTGTAGTTAAGGCTCAGCAACAATGTATTTTAATCATAGAAGGCTAGGAATAGCTTTGGCTAAAATGCAAAGAGCAAAATCAATATTTAAAACTATCAACACATTTTGAGCAACCGTCATATTTGCAAGCAGGCAGTTTCAAGCAGTCATAGCAGTATAAGTTGTTTCATTTAGTCAGTTAAACAGGGAAGCAGATAATATTTACAGATCAACAAACAATCTGAATGGATGAAATGAATCAAAACATATTGTAAGCAATTAAAAAAGCTTTACAGGTTGCCACTATTTGTTCATGCATTTGGGATTTTTCTGCTCAGTAGTAAATCTGTTCAAATAGGTCCTGAAACAATAGATTATGTCATCCAACCATTGCTCTTTGGGAAAAAATCTTTGTGTTTGGTGTTTAAAATAAAAATGTCAATTTTCAGATTTTAATGTTCACATCATGTAAACTAACCTGTCCTTATATTATTGAGCATATCTATCTTAGAGCCTTGAAAACATTGTCCTAAGATAAAGTTCACGTTGATTAAATGATGCAAACACTTCTAAGAAAGCATGTTCCTTTAAAAAATATAAAATTGTTTTTTAGGATATCGTAAGTTGAAAACAAGGTGCTAACATGAAAACTTTAATGAAGGTTTACATCATGTATTGTTTTATCAATATTTGTAGGTTTTCATTCTTGGAATCATCTCCCCATTTTGGAATCGATACCATTAGCAGTGAAATCAGGACTCTCAAAAAGCTAGATCGTGAATTACTCTGCGTAGATGAGCGGAACAGCCCATGCGTTATTTTGCTGGATGTGTTTGTCAACCCGAATGTTCCTGAGCACTTTCAGATGATCAAAGTTCAGGTGGGTTCCTGTAGTTTGCTTGTTCTGTTATGATTAATAGGTCCTAGATATAGAATTTAGGCGCTTTAAAATAACATTTATTTATCAATACCTTAAACTTATTCACAGCTGTAAACAATGAAGTATCAACTCAAGAGAAATCTCATTCATGTATAAGCCATGTATAAAAGTTGTGTAGGTTTATATGATTTAGTTTTAGTAAAAGATGTAAAGAAGAAGCTCCAAGGATAGTCAGGAATAAGCGGTGCAGCTCTAAATGTAAGTTAGGGTAGAATGCCGTAATGATGAAAACCACAGATGACTTTAGATTCTGCATTTGAGTTTGCACAAGTTCTGATGATGCCATATGCAAATTTTTAAATATTTGTATTCAACTAAAAATACGTTGTCAGCAAATTGTCTACAAAGCCGACAACATTGTAATTCCGAAGTGTATAAATACGTTACTATAGTATAGAAAATCTCTCTAAATAATTTTTCATTTGCTTTTGGTTTGTTCTTAAGTTTCCTTAACATGCATCTTTCATATTTAGCTCATATTAAGACATCCTCACACTTAGCAAATATTTAGCTGATTAAGTAATTTTTGCAAGCTAGTTAATGATGGTTCATACTATATTGTCGTATGTTCGCATTGCCATTTAGGTAAATATTTTTAGACAATGTGCACCTTGAACCGACTGCAATGCCGAGACAACAAAAATATGTCGGGAAAGTTTGTAGCTGCCAAACTTTACCAATAGTTTGCCAAAAGACTTCACGGATGACTGTGCAGTATGCACCGATTCCTTGAAGATGATTGTCTGCCGCAGATTGCTTGATTTATATAATTATATATAAGTTTTTTTAATGATACTTTCTGCGGGGCTAGCATTTCATAGCTTCTGGAAACACATTGTACAATGAGAATGCTCTGCTGCAGACTATTTGCTGATGTGAAAGCAGATGGGTTTGTGATAGTGTAAATTTTTTTATCGCGGACGATCACTGAAGTTTTCTAGGATTATCATCAGCATATGACAACATAGTGTAAACCAGCCTTTAACGTTTGCTTGTAACTAATGCCTAAGTTGGGAACACTAAAACTGGCAATCTGTTTTCTTTTCCATAAACAATAGACCTTTGTGACAGGTATGCCAATACAAGTGAAAACCTGAGATGCTCTTGAAGCCAGCATAACAATATCTCATTTCAACAGATTGACTTTTATCAGTCTGTCAGCTATAGGCAACAAAGCTCATGAGCTAGAATGACTTCCAGACTGATATCTGATCCCAAATATGTTTAAAATTTGGAACAGATACATTTAAATCTAAAAATCATCATGGCAACTTTTGAGTCATTCGTTTGAGTATTAGGAAACACACCAGCTGGCATTTTGTAGACATCAAATTTGTCATAAACTCAGGGATAGAGTACAAGGATTGTTGAAAGCAAAAGAGCATAGACGCCTAGTTGTGAGAACACTTGCGGTTTAGATAATGCCATGTTGGCATTAGTTTAGGATTTGCTTTTGCTACAAAACTGAAAACCATTATTGGTAATTGAACAGAGTGACAAATTTCAAAAATAGCTTTTTTGCATAGTTGAAACAAAATATATCTTCTATTTATGCATATTATCAAGCAGTTCATAATTTCATGTGGCGAAATTTATTTTCTAATGATCTTTTATTTGCACTAGTACCCAAGCAGTTCCGCAGTTGTTTCAAAGTAAGGAAAGGCCATTCATTAGTAAAGGTGGTAGTTCGTGGGTCGACCATGTGGAAAGCTTCAAGCTCAAATCCAATTAAAGTCGATCTTTTCCCTAGCCTGTAAGCATGGCTTTGGAAGGATGGACAGGCACAGCTATTATTATAGTAACGATTATATTCAAAATTATAGTTATATTCTAGCAACTTTGTTGTCACAAGATAATAGGGCAATAAGTGCAAGCGATGTTGAGCGCCAGTAAAACTAACACAAAAAGCTAACTTTGGCATCAGAGTTATTGAATGTATTAGATTTTTAATCGATGAAGGCTATTGGCATCAAAGCGACCCTTAAGGCTGGTTCACACTATAACGCCATACTTCAGCATTAATCCCACAACACTTTGGTAATCGTTGATGATAACAATGTTCACACTGGCACAAACCCGGCTGCATTTGCATCAGCAAATACTCCGTGGCGTAGTGTTCTCATTTTTCTTTTTAAGTTTTTGCAAAAAAACCTTTTTTGCTTATGCATGCTTGAATCAAATACTAGCCTCGCAGCAACTGTCATAAATGAAAATAAATAGACCACGCTATCTGTGACCGCAAACTGCTATCACCGAAATTGTTACGATTAAAAAGGTAGTTGTCGACGCGAGGTGAAATATCGAAAAGATTTGACTGATGCCTACTTTGCCAATGTGTCCCCAATGCTTCATCGATGCTATCGGTTTGTGGTTCACATAATCAACGATGAACTCCAAAAGGAAAACGCCGTCATATCGCAAGATTGTTAATTATATATATATTATTAATTAGTTATATTATTAAACCGAAACACAAACTATACATTGTACTAACCGCTGTATTTTCAAAATCCGACAGATAATACAAAGAGCCAATCATTGAAGTGTAGACTTCTGTTACATATCTACATAATGGGTCTTTCACAAAAACAATGTACATACTATTCTATTGTCATACACTGGTAGGCTCCTTCACGGTGAGAGATCATTAGGCTATATGTAATAAGTATGTGCACAATTATTCTGCAATGCAACAAGGTGGTTGTGTGGTGCAACTGCCTGGCTGCTGAACCAAAGATTTCAGTGCAGCTTCAGTGCCATGCATCGTTTTTTCCCAACTTCTGAGAGAGGCTTTGGAGAGGCAGGCTCTTATTAGGCACTGTATATTAAAGATTGATGCAAACAAACTAAAGTGCCTTGTAAATGTTTCACGGGTGATCAGTTGTTTGTGTAGAAAAATCTCCAGACACATGCAACAGTTTTTATTATGCTGGCAACCAAAGACAGACTTTAAGGTTTGGGACCCACCCAACCCATTTGAAGTATGTGAAGGCTTGTTCCTGTCAAACTAATCGGAGTTGCTGCTTCTTTTTGTTACAGATAACTATTCTAGACATAAATGATAACTCTCCTCTGTTTCCTATGCCTAAAATGGATCTGTATATACCAGAAGGCTTACAAGTGAATGCATCGTTTTATCTTCCAACCGCTGAAGACCTTGACTCGGATGTGAATGGGGTTGCTGAGTATGAGCTGAGGTCTCACACTCGAGGTATGTTCTACTTAAAATGCTTTACAACATGAATTTAGAGTGTCTAATTTTTTTATATTTTATTTTCATTAGTTAAACTTTCAAAGAATATTCAGGTAAGATCTAAAGTTTGATTGGGATCCTTGTGAAGTTTATCATAAATGACCAACAGCTTATTTTTGGTTGACGCCGCACATGAGGATTCGTGTTCAGCTTCTCTTGTGTTTTTAAAAATATTCGCAATAAAATTATAATAATCTGGTTTTGCCTATCTGGGGTAAAATTGCTAATATAGTATCAGCAAGTGAAAGTAACATATTATGTTTTTATTGTGCAGCATATGAAGTTTTGGAATTGTGTGAATGTTGAATTACTGCGTGTTAAGTGTTCAATGAACATTAACATGTGACGGGTTACCTCGAGTGCTTTGTGAAAAAGATAGGGAATTCTACACCAGAGGTTATTGTGGCACACTCCTGTCTTGCTTGGCAGCCTTTCAAGATGGCAATGGCTAAAATGTGGAACACTTTTAAAATGGATTAGCTTTCGTGGTATTTTTTTCGAATCATTTACCAGTGCTGCTTTCATCTTTAGCAAGCATGAAACATTCGATAAAAACTGGCGAGTAACAAAATGCCCTTGACTTGCAGGCTTTTGCTATATTCATTTTGCGGAGGACAAAAACTTGTTATTTAACCGCGTCTAGGGAACATCGTGACTAAGCAAGTCAGCAAGTGCTAGTTACTCTAGTCACGAACAGAAACCCTTTTGACAGCTTAAAAGGATGACAACAGAGCACCACACATTCAGACTAGCTCTATATGATTGTATTTTTAACAACTTTCATCTCCTTTGTTAACAGCATTTAGAATCAACACCTCTATTGGTCAGTACGGAGAGACTGACCTGTTTTTGGTGCTGACTGATAAACTCGACAGAGAGGTTCAAGGGGCGTACACGTTAGAGCTGCTCGCAAGAGACTACGGACAGCCTTCTAGGTTGGTGAATTCAAGTATTACCTTCTGTAGCCACCAATTCTATTGTGTGGATATTTTAAGAATTACTTGCATGATTTTGCAAGAATTTTATGCTAGAATTTGAAAGTATTCAAGGCTTTGGCTGCACTAAAAGAAGCTGGAAAAAAACAGTCCATATTAATCTCAAAAAGTTTTCTCTTCTCAAGTAAAGTTAATAAAATAGTAATAACTATTATGCATCTTGATACAATTATTCAAACATGTAACAAAAACCATCTCTTTGTTGATAATTAGCAATGCTGATAAAAAGTTTATCCATACATGCATGGGCCACCCAATATTAAGTTTGCCAAATTGAAACACTTTGGGTGTGAGATTAACCACCGTAGTTAAAAACACTGAACCTAAAACTGAACAGATTAAGTTGAGCTAGATTTGGCTTGGTTCAATTTAACTGAATCTCAAGTCAGATAACAAATCGGTAAGGTTTGAGTTTGTAGCGTTACGAGTTTACCGTTAGCTTGTTCACATGGCTTGTTCAATTAAAACTAATATGTACATAGAATATTGCAGCATTCTTTCAAAAAGATTATTAAGAATCTTTTAAAGATCTTTGACACATATGGTTAGGGAATATAAACAAGATGCTCTAGGCTACCTGTCGGGCACATTGTTTAAAGACTTGTACATGCATATGTATGCAATTGGTCTCGTTTGTAAAAATACTGTCGTAAAGTATTTGGCTTCTAAATATAATATTTTATAGAGTTGCACTATTTATGATTTTGTCGAGAGATTTTTTACACTGTTCATATGGTGATCCTAATTGCATTGCAATAATGAGTTTTTGTGCATCAGGCATTGAACCTTGTTGAACCTTGTTGAAGTTTGACAGACCACCAAAGAGTCGTTATGCAAGTTTAATACTATTTCTGGCAGTAATGAAATAAATAAGTTGACTTCAAGTAAACTTTGAACAAATTTCGACGTTTTTCACGAAGTCATAATCTTGTGCAATGCTAATGAAGCATCTGCTACACTAGTGAGCCATAGAATAGCAGGATTCCATCCCAACAATGCCAAATGTCCTTTTATCTCTGATTTTATCTTCTGCAGACTAAAGCACGCCATACAGTATTACATAATATTTGTCTTTCATGAACAACAAATTAGAGAGAAGGTTTAGAGATTTATGTATCCTTATGGCTCTCTTGAGAATTCAACAAGCGCGTTGTAACGTAAACTGTAGGGCCAGTTGGTAAGCTAGTAATCGCAATGGATATGATAGGCTGACATATAAAAGAAAATATGAATAAACATGTGCTTTTTTTAGAAAAGCTAAATAAATCTCTATCAAAGGCCATTTCTGTCTAGAATATTTCAAGCATGGAATAAAATGTACACAGCAAAACATATTCTTTTGAGAGCTGTGGGTATCGTACGACTAATAGTTTATGTACCGGCTAAGATTTCCTCTAGTAGGACAACTGTATCTACTGAGTGTCTAGAGATATTCACCAGTGAGCCTGTAATGCTTATAATTGGTATTTGTTTAAGTAGGGTTTCAAAGCTGTCCGCTGTCGAGTCATCGCTTTGATGTTTCTCTGTCTCACGGAGTCATCGCTGATCTGCCATAGATATATTCTTTGTCTTTTATAATAACATGTTGGCAATTAGCATGAAAGTTGTGTTTCAACATTCGAGTAAAACTACCTTTGTATGTTTTTGTTGCACTAACATAGTTTTTGTATAAACTACATAATATCAATATTTTATTACAGTAAACAGGTTTAGACTACATTGTAGTCTACATATTACTGGGTCATCATAAACTGCCATGCTTTATAAAGCCTGGTTTCCATATCGATTGCGAGACTCTGGCGGTAATCTTGCGCAGCAAAACGCCTGTGACGCTAGGCTCGGCGGCTTTTGTTCACATAAAGGGGCCCCTCTAATAACCCCATAAAAATGATCACTCGCTATGCCGTTTTGATAATGATGACCTTCACCTGTACAGTGTATGTCGGGAAGGTTTTGCCCGCAGCTCTTCACGAATTTTGAAAAAGGCTAAACTCTTGCCGGCAACTACTGGTGGTACTCTGCGGTACCCGGCGTGTTTGTTCATATTTCACGGCTGATAGTTCGCGGTGCTATTGCCGGTGCTATTGCCGGTGCTTTGCGGCGTATATGAAAACAAGGCTTATGGTGCTTATACGCTGGTAATCCCGTGTACCCTAACCAATGTTGGACTAATCGCTGAACAGCATCAGGAAACTCTGTCGAGAAATCATTTCATTAGTATGACAGGAAACTTAACAACTGATAATTTTATAAAATATCACGAAGTAATAAATTATATACACAAAGGTAGACGTCTAACTCTAATAAAATTCCTCCAGATGCATTTTTATATCTCTTATATAGATTATCTAAGTCTTTGGTGTAATAACTACTCGGAGAATATAGACTGATCATTAACAAAGTGACAAGTGGCTCCTATATAGCCCTGATTAGATCCCACAAAGTCCTTATACTGCTATTGTGGAGCTGACAGTCTGAAATGTGTGTTTATCAGCAATGCGTGAAGTTGCAAATTATTGGTAAACAACCTAACATAACCTGCTTACCCATTCATACCTCTTAAGACGGCATAATCTAATTTTGACGAGTCAATTAACTAATTTGTGTCAAGTATGTAGCGCTAACTAATGCATCGCGTGTTTACTTGTTAATGAACATTCTTTTCTCTCTAAGAGATTGGGCTATTTTAAATAAATTTTTGAACATCAGTTCATTTATAAAAGCTTTAAGCACAAATTTCATATGAATCAGATTAACATAATTATTCTTAGCGTTGGAGAACTGAATTTTAATTTAGTTTTCAAAGAGCTCTTTGAAGAGACTAGAAACACTTTTGAGCATTTTAAAAGCAAATGTCTGGCTGATATTATAGGCTATTTATATTTTATTTTCCCAAGGCAGATTTGCAAAACTAATACATGAACGTTGTGAGTTATTTATTTTTTTTTGGAAAAATTCTAAACTTTCTAAAATTTCTAAGATTTTTGTTTACAACGTTATTATTTTACCATTTTTAGTGAAAAACATATTTGCTGATAATACGAAAATACTAAAAAGTTCATTTAGATAGTTTTGAAATCTCTGTTTTTTGTTTTAGTTTACGCTTTCATCTGTTGACACATTTATAGCATTGTACTGACATATTCATAGTAATGAAAATTTGATGAAGATAATTATCATTGTACAAATCTTATTTCCAATTGGTGAAACGTATAACAAAGAGGTTAGTTTTTATTCTGTAAATAGTGCATCAGAAATTGTCCAGCCAGTAAATAGACGATTCGCAACATTTTAAGAATATAATTAAAGAAGTCAGAAGGCATCATATCTATTCATGAGTGGCTCCACAGCCGGGCTTATTCTGTAAAGTCCTGTTTCCCTGCACTGCTTTCTGAGGTTGTCATCAATGCTTGTTACTCTTGTTTTATATTGGCCCGTAAAGTTATGAAATGAAACAGTAGTGTCAATAATAATTTATTGTTGTATTTATCACAAATAGAATTATTACTTTGATATATTTATTATACATAGTACTTTATTGGCAATAATTTCATTTCAAAAATAGAAATGTTTTTCCAATTAGGCCAGACCACAATAGTAAAAAAAAGACAACAAAAAAGGAAAAAGCTACAGTTAACCATTAAAATTGAATAAATAGTTTGACAAATGTTTAAATTGCCTTTCTTTGCTAAGAGACCGGATATTAGGTAAAAGATTGTTAAAGCATCTGGCAATAATATTTTCAAAATGATTGTTAGTGATTGTATGCAATTTGTTCATATCACTTAAGTTGAAATGAGTGGAGAACCTGTAACTGCCATGTAAAAAACGAGGAAACAAACAATGAAAAACCTTGAAACATTGAATTGAAGTAAAATAAGCATTTAGCATAGACGGAGTAAGAAGACACAAAGATTTGGAAAGATCATTCATTGGAATAATATGTGCAGGAATATGATGTAGATTTACAATGAGTCTAATATATATTTCTTGTTTCTAATAAAATGATCAAGCAATGGGATACGGAGCAATACAAAAACACTCAAAGCAAGTGGCAACAGACTAGATCTTTTGCTGATAGGGATACTACTAGCAGGAGCTTGTGCTAGAACAGATTGATGGCCAAACAATATGGTGTGATAAGTCTGTGAAGTAACTATTCAAAATGTTTGTGTAGCTAAAAGCAACTTATTTGCTGCAAACACCACTGAACATTTTTCAGCATTCCGCATAACATCAGTAAACTTTTGCTGTCCAAGGTGACATTAGCATACCTTTTATATTTTAGGTCACATCAATGTACCTTCCCTGTTTCAAGTCACATCAGCATACCTTCTCTGTGCCAGGTCACGACAGCATACCTTCTCTGTTCCAGGTCATGTCAGCATACCTTCTCTTTTGTAGGTCACGTCAGCATACATTCTCTGTTCCAGTTTACGTCAGCATACCTTCTCTGTTCCAGGTCACGTCAGCATACCTTCTCTGTTCCAGGTCATGTCAGCATACATTTTTTGTTCCAGTTTACGCCAGCATACCTTTTCTGTTCCAGGTCACGTCAGCATACCTTCTCTGTACCAGGTCACGTCAGTATACATTCTCTGTTCCAGGTCACGTCAGCATACCTTGTCTGTTCCAGTTCATATCAGCATACCTTCTATGTTCCAGGTCACATCAGTAAACCTTTTCTGTTTCGGGTCTCGTCTGCATACCTTGTCTGTTCCAGGTCATGTCAGCATACCTTCTCTTTTGTAGGTCACGTCAGCATACATTCTCTGTTCCAGTTTACGTCAGCATACCTTCTCTGTTCCAGGTCACGTCAGCATACATTTTTTGTTCCAGTTTACGTCAGCACACCTTCTCTGTTCCAGGTCACATCAGTAAACTTTCTCTGTTCCAGGTCACGTCAGCATACCTTTTCTGTTCCAGGTCATGTCAGCATACCTTCTCTGTTCTAGGTCACGTCAGCATACCTTGTCTGTTCCAGGTCATATCAATAAACTTTCTCTGTTCCAGGTCACGACAGCATACCTTTTCTGTTCCAGGTCACGTCAGCATATCTTCTCTGTTCCAGGTCACATCAGTAATCCTTCTCTGTTCCAGGTCACATCAGTATACCTTTTCTGTTCCAGGTCACGTCAGCATGCCTTCTCTGTTCCAGGTCACGTCAGTATACATTTTCTGTTCCAGGTCACGACAGTATACCTTTTCTGTTCCAGGTCACGTCAGCATACCTTCTCTGTTCCAGGTCACATCAGTATACATTCTCTGTTCCAGGTCACGACAGTATACCTTTTCTGTTCCAGGTCACGTCAGCATACATTCTCTGTTCCAGGTCACGACAGTATACCTTTTCTGTTCCAGGTCACGTCAGCATACCTTCTCTGTTCCAGGTCACGTCAGTATACATTCTCTGTTCCAGGTCACGACAGTATACCTTTTCTGTTCCAGGTCACGTCAGCATACCTTCTCTGTTCCAGGTCACATCAGTATACATTCTCTGTTCCAGGTCACGACAGTATACCTTTTCTGTTCCAGGTCACGTCAGCATATCTTCTATGTTCCAGGTCACATCAGTAATCCTTCTCTGTTCCAGGTCACATCAGTATACCTTTTCTGTTCCAGGTCACGTCAGCATATCTTCTATGTTCCAGGTCACATCAGTAAACCTTCTCTGTTTTGGGTCTCATCTGCATACCTTCTCTGTTTCAGGTCATATCAGCATACCTTCTCTGTTTCAGGTCATGTCAGCATACCTTCTCTGTTCCAGGTCACGTCAGCATACCTTGTCTGTTCCAGGTCATATCAGCATACCTTCTCTGTTCCAGGTCAGGGTCTATCATACTAAATGTAACAGTCGGTGATGAGAATGACAACAAGCCACATTTCTCCCAACCTATCTACAGTGTGAGAGTACCAGAGTCAGCCAAGCCAGGAATAATGCTGACTAGAGTCATTGCCACTGATCAAGATAGTGGGCTAAATGGTCAGCTAAAGTATTCTATTCGAGACTCAACCAGCAGCAAGATAAAAAGAATATTTCGCATGAATGAAGAAACAGGTAGTGTACCAATTTTGTCATATGTTAACAAATGATTGGAATGACGTCTTTGTAAACATTTATGCCACTTCAACTAAATAATAAACATATGTTGTATAAATAAATAAACTATTTGTTTATTTATGTGATCTTTCTTTTCATTATAATCATATTATAATAATAATTATAACCATACTGACAAAAAAGATTGATTATTTGACCATTTTCACTACAATTTTGTGTTCAATGAAAAAGGGTGTAATTTGGCAAAATTCTAACATCAATATCTTGCAAAATAAAAGTTCTTAGTACTCATTATGCTGCAAGAATATGTGTATTACGATACACAACAAAATCAACATTCTTTTTTAAATTTCATAATTATATGAATGCTTTATTTACAAAAACATGTCCTACAAAATTATGTTTGGTTGAATTGAGCCCTGTTTGAGTTTCCCTGTTCCATTGTTAGTCATTTTTAACATTTTAATTTGTCTTGTTAAGTTTACTCACTAAAAGCTCACACAGTTCAAAAGATGTAGTCATATTGTAGGAGAGCTGTTTCTGAGACAAATGTTAGATTATGAAGAAGACAAGAGCTTTCTTATTCCAATACGAGCGAGTGACAGTGGCGTTATGCCCCAATACAGCCAGACAATTGTGAATGTGTCTATAGCCGATGAAAATGACAACTACCCAGCCATCACAGTTCGAACTGTCGGCAGCAACTCAGCTCAGGTATTTTTCACTTCTTACTGCTTTAGGTGTTTTAAAATGGTTATTAATAACATGAGAAAAGCAAAACATGAAGCGTACAAGCATTTTAATGGAGTCACACACAATGTTTATAAAATGGCTCAGTGGTAGGATTGACGAACATGCAAATAGGATAACACAAACACTTACCTAAAAAAGCAAATTATTTGTGCGTATTTTGTGAGTAATGTCTGCTATGCTAGCTTTTAGTTTTTCAACAATCGTTTAGGTTTAATTCAAACTTAAGTTCCTTTTCAGGCCAGTATTTGGTAAAATTATCAGTTTTCGTGTTTGTTTCTTTTGTTTTATTAAAGCTAAACTTTATAAATATCTGCTGCTAATGTGCTGTCACTAGCTCTCAATATCTTTAAATTAACTTTTGACTTGACCATATGAGTGCTGTCAGAAAAACCTAAATGTACTTCAACAACCTTTCACAATGGCAGTTATGTGGTCATGTAAAAGCAGCATCTGCTGTCAGGTGCCATTTGCTTATTAAGAATATTTCAAGCCTAGACCAGCCTTTGTGAAATAGTAAAACGTGTGAGAAACAGTTCCATCTAGTTTTTTTGAAGAAATCAATCAAAATAATCCACATAATACTGTTGTAAACAAAAGAAACAAAATGACTATAACTGTTAATAGAAAAAAATTGCTCGATATGGGTTTAGAACCAGTGGTTTCTAGCATCTGGCAACATTATAGGTTAAGGGTAAGAAAAGGAAATATAAACATTAAAACTTAAGGTTTGAGTGGAGAGTTCTTGAGGTAAATGTGTTTAACCTTTTCTAGACATGTTTTAAAAAGTTTGCCAGCAAATTGTAGTTACCAAATTGTAGATAAAATTTCTTGTTAACTATTCTAAAGTAGACACTTCTCTTAAAGTATGTCCTTGAATAGCAGCTAGTGTGTGTGCGTTGCTTTATATCCATTCTCAGAAAAACGATCTCCAACTTTGTTTTTGCAGTTAGTAGTTGTGGTATGTAACTAATGTATTTTAATTTTAATACACTGATCCATTTTAAAGATATTTGGACACGGCGAACCAAACAAGTCAACTGTTTGTTGCCCCATTCCATAATCTAGATATCGGATTTGGACTAGCGGGTATTAAACCAATGGTCATTAAACCACTCATATCATATCCGCTTATGATAATGAGCCTGGGAGTGCGCATGCACAAGTTCTCTTCGCTGTGTCCGCCCAGTAAAGAGACACTATGCTTATTATCTGCAAGCTGCCTGATGCTGAACATAATATTTACGCTACCGGACCTTTTTATGAGGTGACATTATTATGCACAACATGTGAGATCCATCAGAAAGTCATAGACACTTATTAGCGTGGTAGCTAGTCACTCAACTAGTGTAATATAAAAGAGAACGCTTAGAAAACAAGCCGTGTGACCTTTCTGTGCTTGAACAATAAATACCGGCAGACAAAAATCTTGGCTCATTAGTAGCAAATGATGAAGTTATAAGGATGGTGTCCATTTTGAACCCGAGGCTGCTGACTAACTTTGGCATAATTTTGTTTTATCAAGTGTTCTGATAGAGACATCAAGTAGTCGGCAATAGATGAGTTTTCTCTGTTGATTTTGATTTAGAAATATTGTTTAAATAGAACTCAAATAAAAGCTTTTGCTGAAAGCCGAACTCAAAGTTCATATCAAAACATATTTGGTAATAGCTAATAGATAAGCGTAAAACATGTTTAAGTGTTAAGGAAACGGTCAAGTTCTCTTTACTGCTCCCCAGAAATCAAAACTACTGAGTTTACGCCAATAAGAGGTACATACATACTTCAAGGTATATATATAAGAATACAAGTAGTTCAAATTGTACATGTACAATGAACAACATGCAATAGACTTCAATGGATTTCTGTCAGGGATCTCCTGTATCCTTTGCTCTTGATTGGCTCTGCCTCTTCGTAACAAGTCTGACTCGGCAGCTGACTTCGGGCCGACCGCTAGTCTCACTGCCGGTCACGTCTTCTTACACTGTCATGACGCTGGTTATTTTGATTTCGGCTAGTCAGCTAATCTGAGCCTTAGCGATCTCCTGCCACATAAATAAAAAATTCTTACGCAATTTATTTTTGAGCCTAATCAAATATTTAATCTAAATGTAATAGCATTCGATATTAATAACGTAATCCATGTTTGGTAAGCTGCCAAAATCTAGTGTAATCACTTAAAGAATATTAATATTTCCTTTGAATTGTTAAACAAGAATGTCTGACATGGTTTTAGAACTGTCTACTAAACATGTGATTGTGTCATGTGAAACATGACACATGTGAAATATATTTGTGTCTAATCAGCTATTCTTACTGGCTACCATAAAGCCTCTAGTTGAACGCTGCCTTTATTTCAACGTCACCTCCATTTTACTGCCACTTTGACATTCTTTGATCTTCATGAACCCATAATAACAAGTTATTAGTGAAAAATTGTTCACAAAACTGTACTAGTAATGACTCGGTTACATCAATCGAAATTAACTCATTTCAACTAGAAAGCTTTCCAGTTTTTTCGTTAAAATTTTGAAAGAATCACAGTAGAAATTATAAAGAACTGTTTACTAGGCTAATAGTAGTTAGTTGTTTAGCATGTTTTTGATATTTTGACGTTTGCAATGAAGCTTTACATATATGATCGTATATGAAGGCTAGTTTCAGGCTGAAAGTTGTTCTTAGGCCCCATACTGTCAAAACATTATCATTATTGGTGCAAAATGTTATACACCAAGATTTTTCTTTGCCAAAATAAACAGTTTGGATGCTCCTATTGACAGGATCAGCATTTCATACAAAAAGTTTAAGTTAAAAGATATTGTAAAAAGTATTGAACAGCTAAAGGAAAATATAAAATTGTTCCAAACAAACATAAAAATCACAACGCAACTGGTCGAGCAAACAAAGCAAATAGTGTTTGTTTGAAAGTTTTTATTTTTTGTTTATGCACGTATTAAAAGTATGACTTGTTTATTTCATTTGTTTTAAATATATACTTGCAGAATTTGATAGATTATTATTATTATTATATAACTTTCAAGCTTGCAGGTTTATAGCACATTCTTTGATAGCATCATTGCGGTTATATAACGCTTAACCCTTTGGCTTGGGAAATGAAAAAAATGTCGTTTATCGTCTGCGTGGGGAAACGACATTTATGTCGCTTTTAGTAAACGTTTATAAAGCTGTCGCCTAGTAATGCTAAACAAATGGTGTGAACGCTAGTAAGTTTTAAATATAATCAACAAGATATTAGTCGATGAATTACAATATGAAACAAATATCTGGGAGGCGTTGCCTTGTGCTAAAAGCTAAAGAAATCACGACTTCTTGGAGAAAAATGGAAGTTGGAAAAACCAGTCAGCATTTGTTCGACGTTCAAAACAGCAAAAAAAAATTTATTTAATCCTGCAATCGTTAGCGATCGTTTTGCTGATCAATATAAAAATAATTCAGATGATAGAAGTGATGTAAACTATTAGGAATTGTTAATATACAGAGTAAAACGATCGTTATGGTAGCTCGCACGGCTAAGCTGTAGCAAATTATTTTGTTAATAGAAATAAATTTCAATTTGAACTATGCATGTTCCTAAAATACTGAGTTTATTGAAGTTTCAAAAATTAATTACACGACTTTTGGGGCCTTTGCGAGACTTTAACCAAGCCAAAGGGTTAAGATGGATCGACGCTCATAACTCTTCTTCTATTGCACATGAAAAGCCTATTTTGATTGCAAACTGTACAAAAACATATCAATGCTTACAATTAGCTTTCATGCAACAATATTAAATATAGTTACAAATTAAAATTACGCCTTTAAATTTGAAAAGAAATGAAAAAATTGAAAGCACTACCACCTTGCAAAGCAAGGCACAGGCTATAATATCATTGCAGGTTAATTGGAAGCAATATATTTGAACTGGTAAAGATATTTCTCGACTTCCCAAAGCATATTTATTTAAAGATCTACAACAAGTTCGAGGTAAATTTGCAGATTGTTTGTATCTAAAAGTGTTTATGCCACTCTACCCAGATAAGGGTGCAAAATATATGCAGCATTCACTTAGCCTGTGAAAGGGTCAAATTTATTTTTTCAATGTTCTGATGAGCCATTTGAACAATAAGATGCTAGCCTCTATTTGAAGGCTACTCCACTTTACTGCCACTATAGGGAATGGTTGAAAGTTAGAGCAAATTGTTGCAGTGACAAATACACTTGGTTTGTCTTATTGATTAATTCTCCCGCTGCTTGTGCAAACAACATCTCGCACCCTAATTAAGATGTCAAATACAAAAGGTTAGGCCAAGACAGTACCTCTTCTTTCCCTACATAGTATTGTTCACATCGACACGCTACGCTTGAAAGATGTTTTATCAAATAATCTTGAAAATAAAAATCTAAAGTTTGTTTTACATTGTTACTAACTCTGCAAAGATTTACTGACTCCTATCAGTATGTCAAATAGCTTCCCACAGTGAGCAAACAAGGTCAACACCGAGTCCAACACCGCCAAAATCCATAATTATTCGCTATAGGCAAATTCAATTGTATCAGTTTTAACTTTGGAGTGCCTACGTGCTATGTAGGTAAACAAAGTACTTTATGAAAAAGTTAGTTTAACATATACTTTATATATCACATATATGACACTTAGTTTGCAATATGCATAAGTACTGTATTTTCCAGATGTGCCTTTTTCAAACCATACTCAATATAAATAGTTTTGCCCAGTTAAGTCAATGGTAACATTGAATTTGGTTAGTTTGAACCTTTGCAAAGCTCGGTTTACAGGGAACACTGTTTACATGAAGAACATATGGTACAGTCATAAATGGTTAAACCAGCTAAAACCTTTGCCTGTATGAAACCGGTAAATGAGCCATGCTTTAGGGACACTTGCTGCTTTCCCATGCTTTATCATGTACTGAATATTTTTGCAGTGTAAATAATAAAATTCTGTTTTAATTTATTATCAAATCTGGTAATTTAAACACACTTTCACAAGTTTTATTAAACAGGAAAGTATCTTTAGCATAAGTTGTAACTTTGCAGGTTGGGAAAAATATTGAAAATTTACATCAATTTCTTCTCAACTATTGTTTTGTTGTCTACAACAAGCTTTAACATCTATAAACCTGGGCCACGATAAATCAAAGAAGTTGTTTTTTTACCTTATCCTATGCCCAAACAAACTTGACTGCGTAGATTTACTCTGTTTTCATCGCTTCCAACTTAAGTGAAATTGCAAAATTTGGGTCCTTCTGTGCATAATATGTTTAATTGTAATTTCAAGTTTCAAACTGGTTTGACGATTAGTTTTTCAGATACAGTCAACTTATTGAGGGCACTTCTAAGTCAACACAAAGTTAACAATGGCTGCTGACAGAAAATTGGTTTCTGATAACACACTGAATGAAATCTTTGGTAATGAAGGATCCAAAATAAGCAAAGCAAGAAAGCTTCTCCTCAACAACAAGAGCTTTACACTAAAGCCATGCAATTTTCCACGTATAACCACTATAAAAACTCTACCAAACTCAGTTTACAGCACTCATTAGGTTTTGTCCGGTACCTTTAACACATCACTTTTTTGAAAGATTGGGAAAGAAACTGTGCGCTCTTTTTTTTCATAGAGTTATACCAGAATGGAACTTCAAAAGGATATGCAATTCAAAAGCAGTTGTGCTATTATAAATGCTTTCACAGTTCATGGAAAGTGGCTAATAAAGTCAAAAATCAGGAAACCTGCATGTCTGCACAAGACATTGCTTCTTTTTGCTTTTGCTTGACATTTGCTTTTTAGCTATATAAAAATGTTTTGAAACGATAGTCTCAAGTAACCTTAAAGTCTCTCTCTTCTCAAATTGATAAAATAGTAATAACTACTGTAGCATCTGGACGCAATCATTCAAACATTCTGCCATGCAGGATTCTATTAAAACGTTTCTCAAGAATTTTTGACGCACATGGTCAGGGGATGCAAACAAGATGTTATACCTGTCGAGCACATTGTTTAGACACTTGTACATGCATATGTAAGCAATTGGTCTGCTTTGTGAAAATCTATCTAAGGTTTTAGTTTTTTTTCATACAATATTTTATTTTATAGAATTGCAATGTTTTGGACTCCAAGTTAACCAATTGATATTTTTCTTAAAATAAAATACAAAACTGTAAAGATTTACCTCGCTTGTTCTAACTTTTTTCAGTAGGTCGTGCATCATCTGGCAGCAATCAGAAATATAAAGTGACATATTTTATGACCCAAAAATGTTTATGACACATCATTTGCTTGGCTTTTTATAACCGAGGCATTTTACTCATTAGCAGTGGCTCCTTGTGAAAAACTGCATTCCTATCTATGACTGTCTGTGCAGAAGTTTTAACTCCGTCACGACATTCCATCCTGCTGCTTTTAGATTTCTTTAAATGGTCACCAGATGTCTCATTGAAGCTTACCTTTTAAATGCACCCATTTAAAACTGTTATACAATGCAAGAATTATCATATCTGAAATCAAAAAACTCTCATTTTTGGCTAAATAACTATGGTAAAATTAATAGCAAATGGGAACAATCATGCTAATGGAATAATGAATAATTATTCACTGTATAAAAAACTTTGTTAGATATCTTTTGTTACAGCAGAAGATTAGAGTGTTTTTTTATTTTCTAAACATATCAGGGATGTGGGTGGGGTACCTAGATAGCTTGTGAATTTACACAGGGTACTACTAGCAATTTTTTAAGCTTTTACAAACAATTCAAATTAATTCACATTTAGTAATTAGCAAACCAATTCCTAATTCTAAGGAGCCAATTTAATTTAAAGGGTAGAATGTACCTAGTTCATTTATTGCTGCAGTAAACAAAATATACTAGAGAAATTATTTTGTTGGTGAGCTGGACCTTAAGGCCGGATTGAGCAAGCGAGTTAACTCATGCTCCTATATTTAGGTACCACATGAATGGGGTTAAATACGTTACCCTGAGTTGTGGAGGCCTCACTAGCAGCGGTAGGCTATGTCTTTTTGCATTGTTAAACTCGGAGTCTGGGATTATTGTAAATAGTTAATCATTGAACAGATTCTATGGGATATATTTTATAAATGCTGAAAACAATTTTAGTGATATAGTTTTATGTTTGCTATATAGTTAATAGTTGATACTCCGGCTACTAAACACTGTTTAAAGTGACTTTTAAGTAGAACTCACAAATGGTTAATTGAGTTTTCCCTTTTAAGGTTATGGGTTGTTTCAAGGATACCGTGAAATATGCCTGCATCAGTCGATTGGCAGGATGTACAGAGTAGACAGCCAAAAACCATTTTCAAACTTGAAACTCGAGACTTACATTTTAGAATGCTTATTTATCACAGACCACTTCATGAAATTCTTATATTCTAGATATTTCAGCTAAATATTTAATCAAATTATACATATAAACTAGGAGAATGTAAGTTAGCGATAGTACTGTAGCTATCACTCATTTTAACAGTTAAGTTATATTAACAGTATGCTGACAGTCCAATGTGGCAGCCATGTGTAATAGCTATAATATAGTTATTACACTTGAAGATATTTGCATATTATGTAAACTTCTTCCACAATAATGTCAGGTGGTTGAGTGGTGCAGATAGGAAAATGTTTGACCAGAGATCTAGATATTTGGGTTTTAATCCTGTGTAGTGTGATCCTTTTCCAAAAGTTTTTACTAATGCTTCGGCTGGCTAAACAAATAAACATGGCTCTTACTATGGCAAATAATAAATTAGCTATCATTTATCTCTGTTATTTATTTTCGCTATTTTTCTGGTTTTATATCCGTTTCATGAGATCTTAGAGCTTATTACTATGACAGCTAACATTTTAAAAATGAGTAAGTGAGTATATTCATGGATAAGTTTCTATAGAAGTAGTATTTTAATAGAGCAGCCGTGATTTGGTCATTAGGACACTAGCTTATCATCAAGAGGTTAGTGGTTCACATCACATAAAGACTATAATAGTTGGTGTTAGAAAGAGCATTCAGCCACAATCACTCCTGTGCTAAATCAGATAAGGTCAAGTCATTGATGACCAAATCAGTTCTTCTATCTGTGCTCTAGTGTGGATGAAGAGAGTGGCTAGCTATCCTGCAGGACTAGAAACAACCTGACAAAGAGTACATAAGCTCCTTTGCAAGCGGATAGTTAGCTAGCTAGAGATGATGTTTCAATGAAAACACCAAACAGAAGGCAATGGCAGGCCACTGTTGAAACCTGCTAAAAAAAGTCATGGTTATATGTAATTGGAAAGAGCAGTGATCAACTATGTCCTCACCAGACATAGCATTTACAGAGACAGTGCGTGTTCTCATAAATATTCAGTTTATTTGTTTGAGACATCACTCTCAAAACTGTAAACATACAAACGCTGCCATCATCCAATTTTCTTTAAAGAAACAACGTAATGGTCTACATAGAAATGGTTATGGGACATTAGTGCATTATTTAGTAGTGTTTGTTTGTAACACACTTTTCCACTACATAATATATGCCATCAATCAACTACTCAGGCTGTTAGTGATTTGATTATAGCAAACAAATCCAATAGAGCCATCTTCGAGGGAGTCCTTAACACTATTAGGTCATATGGCTATCTAGAGCTGATCGTATTATCTTGTTAGAAGTTATGTAACTGTAGTTTCTCACATAAGTAATGAAACATTTGGAAGAAAGTAGCAGATGTATCATGTATTGTCGAGTCACTTCTATGAAATGAATTTCACTTGTGATTTACCTTTTACCTCAACTCATCAATTACACCATATTCTACAATTGTTTCTAATTCAAGTAATGGTTTCATGCCAGGTTTAGATATTTACTTGAAACGTAAAATTGCTATCGCTTTCAATGAGTATAAATGCTAATCACTGAATATACTTTTAAGCAATGGTGTCTAGTTCAATGAAAAATTATAAATGAAGTTGACAACCTAAGATACACTTCTTCTTTTATAACTTTTATACCTTTTAAGAAACTCCTAGAAGTGTCTAGAATAATCTGAAATGGGTAGTTTACCTAAGGGGGATGGCACAATTATACGTGGTTTAAAAGGTAGCTGCGTAGCCCAGTTGGTTAGAGCATCAGACCAATAAGCAGAGCATCATAGGTTCAAACCCCATATTGGCCAATAGCTTGCAGTCTCATTATGAAATCAGATTTAGCATCATTTTTATCTAAAAAAAAAGTTCTTTTTGGTCTTTGAGACCTCCCAATCTTGATTGGCGGTAGTCACAAAATCTTTTTGTGCTTTAAACTTGAAAGAATAGTCACAAAACTTTGTGACAGACAAGTTTTTCGACAAAATTTAGACAGATTGTTTAATTACAAGTTAGTTTCTATGGATAGCAAAGAAACAGACAAACAAAGACAATTTATATATAGAATAATTATTTGCAAGCTATAATTCAATTGCTATATACTATTCATGCTTTGCTAAATATATTTTTGGTTGTTTCCCATTTTTTAAATAGCAGTGATGTTCAAAAAGTTTCAAGCGGAGCATTGTTGCAGGTGAGGGAGCACTCTCCAAATGGCACATTTGTTGCTCACGTCAGAGTAGAAGATCATGACTCAGGCTCTAATGGACTCGTTACCTGTCTCATCTCCTCCCCATACCTCCAGCTGCGTCAGTCTTATTTGGTATGATACATATTTATGCTTATCAAGTCGAAAGGTCAATTAAGTTTGCTACAATTGGAATCACTGTTTTGCCTTGTTGCCATTTTGCACTGACATTCAGCAGCATTCTAAATAAGAGATTACAGCATCTCTGCAAGCTGAAAATGTTCAATGTTTAGAGTTTAGACTACAAGTTGTTTTCTTTATGATTTGGTAACTAAAATTTAAAACAAGTTTTTGAGACACTGAGTTAGGTTGGAAGTAGGATTTTATGAATGCAATCTCTCTCTCTCTTATATTAACGTACCGTTACCAACTATATACGGTATCATCTACAAATTGAATTATTAAAGTTTTATACTCCTGAATGAATTGATTCAAGTTCCGTGCCAGCCATTTTTATGGCTTAGTAATTAGAAATGGCGCTGTATAATGATTTCTCATTTATGCAAAGATATTTAGAGAAATTGGCATAAAATCAAGTGGTTCTCTTTGCTTATTAGGTGTTATTTAAAAGCTAACTAAACTCCATCCCTTCCCCCTCCCTCCGCCCCCCCCCCCCCCCTTCGCCCCCTTCATTATCTTATGGGCTCTAATATTCTTCTGTTTTATGTGAACAAGTTTAGTTGCAGTTTAAAACATATTAGCATGTTCAAACATATTGCAATTGCAAAGATATATGATGATAGCTATATATTTAATAGTTTTTTTTAATCTGTTTATTCAAATTTATTCATATCCTCATTGGTTATTAGTTATGCATTTTCTCTTTGCATTAACTACTAGATCCTATTGATTAAAGAGGATTATGTATACTCTTTTGTAGAATGAATATAACTTAGTTGTTAATGCTGCCTTAGACAGAGAGACAAACAAAGAGTTGAACGTGACAATATTTTGCTCTGATGGAGGAAGTCCCCAAAGAGTTGGAAAGCATCAGCTTATTGTAAGTTGCGCTCCCTTGTTTTGTTTAAAAGAAAGAGATTAAAAGTGACAGGTCACTGCCTAAATTGATTAGTTTTAAAACTCTTTTCATTATAGCTAGTAAAAGACATTCAGAAGAAAGTAATTACAGCTAAAAATTAATAATATAGATAAAAACTTAAGTGCTTTAACTTTTAAATGTCTTAGATTTTTTCAATGTGGTTTAAGTAACGGTTATAACAAAAATTCTAGAAGAAAATATATTTGAATTACTTCAGAAAAATATTTTTATTTTTTATGTATTTTCATTATGAACTTTAATAAAGTTTGTTAAAAGAAAGGTCAGCTACAAATAAAAAATGATAACAATACAAACAATAATGAAAAATACAATAACAATACTAATCTATTTAAGTTTGCAAGCTGCCTATTCTCTGAAACACTGCCAAGTGATAATATAACATTAATGTTGAAGTGGTTTGCACATTCTATGCATAGTCGTTGATGACACTATACATAGGGTTATAGGGTAGTCATAGAGAGGTCAGCTTGAAGGCCTCGCCAAAATTAATCATGACCTAGGAGTTGTTTCCACTCAACCTAAAATTAGAAAATAGCTTTGTTTCTTTTTGGCTTTGTTTCAAAATCCCTTGTGAAAGTTTGAAAAGAATTTATAACACTTAAAAAAAAGTAAATTTTGTTATCAGAAAAGGCAAGCATTTCACTCAGACGTTTTTTAATATTTTTTTGTCGTTATTTTTAACATAGCATGTTGTAGTGGAAATTATTAGAATACTAAATGCAAGAGTGTTTTCAGATATTCCACTCCTTGAAGAGTACACAATAAGTAAATCTTTAAACTACATGTAGTATTTATCTTTTGTCTATGGAGTTATCCTCTACATGCCACTTGCCACAATTCCTATCTGACATGGTAATTACTCCATAAATGATGTACAAGTGATTCTAATAAAACATTTCTAGCATACTCCATGAACATTTGTTATAGATCAATGGTTTCGTTGTTGCAGTCCGAAATCAGTCAAATATTGAAACGATTGCATGCTACCATTTTTTCTGATGCATTATAATATACACACCTGCCATTATTGATTATCAATGTACCGTGTAGTTAGAAGTAAACTACTGTAATCAGATTCCTTGTGTTATAATCTTCCAATGCTTAGATGTTTAAGTTATTTGAGTTTCTTAAGATACTGAGTTGATTTATCGTGGCCTTTCTCAGGTTTTCTGTTTAGGTCACCTTAAATTTCGATCCAGTCCTTAAACTGCTACTGCACGAAGGTTGATAAGGCTAAATTCGTAGCCAAGGCACTCGTAGCATATTAAGCCCAGAAGCACTTTTTGAAATCCGTTAGTGATGCTCAAATCATTGATCTGCTCCTCGGTGGTTCACTGCGCTAATATTACCACACCACGGCTGCTCCCAAGACTACAGCAATTATTTTAGAGGTGTGATAATTGAATGGATAGATATCAAGTGCCTAGCAGGTACTACTTAGCATAAGACATCCAAAAGCACGTTAGGAAATGTTCACTCTTCAGATTCATTCATACCAATGCTATTTTTGAATGGTTCAATCTGATACACTTGCCAAAGCAATACATTGATTACTTAAATGCATGGTGGTTGCAGTTTCAAACATTGACAAAATCTTACTATTTACTATAATCGCTGCATATTTTTACTTTTACTAGCCCTACCCTCGGTGTATAACACTTAACCAAGGTTAGCAAAAATAAATAATATTTACAACTCTGGCACGTAATTGGCAGCAACCAATTATTTGTTTTTATTAACTAGCCATCGGCTTATTATCTTTGTTTTATGATTATTTTATGGCATAATTTAAAAAAAGTGTCCATTTGAAATGACATTATTGCTGATGAATTAATGCATATATCTCTTGACTTACACAAATCACATAACCGCTCACATAAATAGCATAAAACAATCAAATTTCAATGTGATGCTATATTGCATGAACTGTTTTGAGAATTTGTATTGTTTTGAATTTATTGGCCATTTCTTTAACAGGTGACAATAATGGATGTGAATGACCAGGAGCCAGCATTTGATAGATTTGTATACTATGTTGAACCCATAGAAGAAAACAATGACATCGGTGCACCGATAGTTCAAGTAAAGGCCGTTGATAAAGACATCGCTGCGAATGCAGAACTACAGGTATGTCTCCCTTTTGAACTTAAATTATTACTCGTGACAAAGCTCTAAAGGTATCAAAATAATTTATGGTAATAAGTTATATTGGGTTGTTCCATCAATGTGGAGTGGACAACTCTTTTTTTATGGTCTGCTGCAATATTTTGTGTCTTACTAAAGAGCTTCTTCAGCAGATGGACAACTATTATTGGTTGAAACATTGAATAGGTCAGAAGCAATTTTTAATGTCAGGCGTTCTTGAGAATAACTAAAGATTTTCCATAATTATTATTCTCGTGCTAATTACTAACTGTAATTAGTTACTAGCTGTAACAATTTGAACATCAGTTTGATCTGATTTTCCTGACATCTTCATTCCAATCACTCTTACCCAGATTTCAACATAAGTTGGCAAGGTGAGGCAAACAATTAGAAGTTTTTTTTACCATGTTGTGCTGACAACTCTACTAATAATTTCTTTGGAATGATAAGAGTTGGACACTAGTTGGACATAATTATTTTTATGTTCAAAATTAAAAAGAAGTGATGATCAAGCTGCTCGGTTTTGTTTCTCATCTGCAAACTCGGAGTGGAATGTCAGGTTTGGTCTCAGATAAAATACGCAGTGAGGAAAGACTTGTTGTCTTCACATTTTCAATTAGCTGTCCATATTGTAACTATAAAATGATTAAAACAATTTTTTTACACTTTTACAGTCAGAGCAGAAGTTAAATTCTGATTTAAAATAATGTTTGTCCACCAAATCCGTTTCTATTGTTATTGTTATAATGACCTGTATTTTTCCTATTTGTAAGACTACAAAAGTTGAACACATGTGGAGTGAATTTATAGGCAATTGGAAAATCTTTCTATGACTTTCATTAAATGTTAGCAAATTTATATTTTTTTGGCTACTTTTAGCAAGCCTTTAGTCTTTTTTGAAAGTTGAGCAGTGTGCTTGGCATTGTGTATTTTGTGCATTTTAATTTGATTCAAATTGGGGTTTTTTAAATGCTTGTAGTATGAGTTGGGTGACGAATTTGATGCAACTTACTTTGCCATTAACAAGCTGAGTGGATTGATAACGGCACGCACATCTTTGGATAGAGAAGACAAAAAAGATTACACATTTTCTGTGCTGGCTATAGGTAAGACAACTCCAACTTTTGTTCTAAAATGGTTTTAATATACCAGAATCTATCAATATAAAAAGTAGCTGTTTGTACTCCGGCTAGGATGATCAAGTGAGCTTCTAAAAAACAGCTATGTATCATCAATGAGATCTGATTGCATCAGCACCTTGTTTAACATGTTTTATGTCTTTTTAAAATGCTTCGGTACTGCTTGTATATTAATACTTAAAGCCTGGTTCCAATAACCACCGCAAAGCACTGGTGACAGCCCCGCAGGCTATCAGCGGTGAAATGTGAACCTACACGCTGGGTACTGCAGAGTATCGCCAGTAGTTGCCGGAGGCAATGCAAAAGTTTACCGCTGTTCAAATTTCGCAAAGAGCCGTAGGCAAAACATTTTCAAAATGCACTGTGCAAGTAAAAGTCAGCATTATCAAAACGGCATTGCAAGAGAGAATTTTTTATGTGATTATTAGCGAAGCAGCTTTATGTGAAAAAAGCTGTCGGGTCTAGCGCCACAAGGTTTTTGCTGCATATTATTACCGCCGGGGTCGATATGGGAACCAGGTGTAACTAGTACTTTGGAAGTCTTGAGAGATTTCCAGATGCGCCAATAAAAACAAAGACTATGCACACAATAATTTCACAGTTCAGGAAGATGAATGATTGGCACAGGTTGTAGCACTTTGTGCAGCTAACAAAATGATGCAGGCTCAAATCCCAAAAATTGCAGTCTTTTTTCAAACCTCCCACTGTGGCTGGGAACATATGAAATGACACGACTCCTATTACATAAAATATTTTGTTTTGATTGTTTCCAAATATGTTATACACATAGATTTCTTACCTGATAAATTAATCAATAATTGTTATCATTGTGTAAGTTTATCAAGCAGCATACTGCCTAGACAATTGTGTTGCAAAAATAGCAAGTTCTTATCTCAAAGAATAATAAACAAACATAGCTAAGTGTATGTTAATAAAGTGTATGCCTGTCTCTGAGCAAACAATTGTCCTTTATTATCTCATTATGGAGTGCTTAGCATCTCTAGTTACTATGTTCGTTAGCAAACAAGATGAGGTGATTTTAAATTATACATGCCATTTGAATTTTTTAAAGCATGAACTACGTCAGGTTTGCATAATTGAGCAAGAAATATTGATTTTCCTTGTAAGCTCTAATTGCTGAATAAAAATTTTGATTCTGAAAATATTCCCTATAATAAAACCCTTGTCTGTCTGTCTGTCTGTCCAAAGCCACAATAGGAGGTTGAGAAAAGGATTGCATCATGTAGGATTCAAACTCTCAACTATCAGCTTGGTAATCTGGCATTCTAACTCCTGCAATGATTGACCCTATCTAGCCTTTTTGAGTAATTATGGAAAGACTGTAGTTACTTACTGTGCTGTTGTGGCATGCCTGACGATCTCTCACAACTCACCAGACTGCCAGAGTGTCAGGGTGCTAGTGTTCTGTGTATTCTTAGACAGACTGTTGGAAACTGAAAGCTTTGGCTTGCTCTCATATCAGGTAGCCCAGCAACAACAATAAAGTTCATGTAAGAAAACAGAAAGAGTTTTATACTTGCAGACACTAATTTAACATCAGGTGTATGTATGTAGACATATATAGGGTATAGTCCTGTTTTTGATCAATGTTACATACCTGTCTTTGCATTTTCAGATATTCTAAGAAGGCCTTACATAGGCCTATAATCTAAAGTAGATGATGTAAATTAGTCTACTGATTATTTTGTGATCAGCAGATAAATTTACATCCGATGATTTTCTGACATTAGATTGATCTAATCTACGAATTTATGTCCATTGCTGATCAATGTAGATCATTAATGGACAGAAAACATACAATGAGCTGATGCATAAGTGGCAGCACAAATCAAACATACTGATGTTGTTAGCGATATTTCTTAAAAAGATCGCTATTTATCTGTAACATTTGCATTGGCCGTCTGGTGACAAAAAATTATCTATTTGATAATGTAGTAAATGATTTCTCTTTCATTTTTATTAATTGCAAAACGACTACAGTCTAATTGATTCTGGTAGCTACTCAAAACTCACTTGGTGCAAGTATAATTCGCTAGTTGGGTTACTATATTCAAAGGTTTTCTGTGCCAACATCAACCTGTCTTATGAAGTCTATTTTAGGAACAGCAGTACCTTTGTCTTTTAGTAATCTCAGCATTTGTAATCCACCGGCTTCTATAAATACTTTGTTTCCTCAGATAAGGGCGTGCCTCCATTGACGGCGACAGCGGCTGTTTATGTCACACTCAAAGATGTAAATGATAATTCACCTGTCTTCAACATGTCTTACTACCAGATGTCAGTAGCAGAAAACATGCCCAAGTATTCATTTGTTGGAAAGGTATGTATTTTTGTAGCTACAGGGTTACTGAATAGAATAGATTTGTAAAAACACAAAAAAATAAAATTCCAATAGGTTGAATTTGTTTCACTGTTTAGCAGCGCCGGCCCTACATTTATTCTTTTTTGGTGGAATAGATAATCTCTAAACACAATATATTTCGATAGATCAGCTTAACAGCGTGTTATTTTTTCTCTCACAAATTTCATAATTTGTACATATACAGGTTGATGCGTATGACCGAGATATTCGAGCTAATGGGGACATCTGGTTTCGAATGGTAAATGCATCTCGTGGGCCATTTATTATTGAGCATGACACTGGAATTATCTACACTCGCACTCCACTAGACCGTGAGAGGATCGGAGGAGGTCGTTATCAGGTACAGGAAATGCTGTTTAAAAAATGCAATCAAGTTCTTCACAATATTTCAGTTAATGAATGCAATTGTGATTGTTGGAACAAAAATCAATGCTGCTCTCGCCATGTTGAGATCGCTACTGGAACTATGCAAACTTACACTATATTGGTTATGAGTCGCAAGTTTGACACTGGCTGCCCTAACTTCTGTTGCCAACTACAGCTGTCAATCTCTATTTAAAATATGCACGTGTACGTTAGTGTAAGTAATGCATAGCTGATATAGCAGGTGAAACTAACCATAATGACGTGCAGTTGTGTCTAAGAGCTTATTTCAGTTTGTCGGTTTGTTTGGCAGACTGCACTAGCAAATGAGACAAGTATTAGAGTAAGTAGCTGTGTTACCTGCACGTTGCTCACTCAGCTCAAGAATGCCATGTGTGTGTTCCTACATGTACTATGTTATTGTACGACATATCAAAGCAGTTTTATCTCAGGTTTAACATGTAAATTATAAATTTAAATATAACCATATTTTAATTAAATTTATATGGGTGTTCATTTAGAGATTTTATATGTAAACCCTTTTAAAAAAGCAAATTGACAACTACTGTGAAGCTGGAGAGAAAATGCTTCTTGATAAAAGCATGCTTTGTTTTTTTTTAATAAAAAATTAAAAGCTACGAACGGTGCTAAAACTCCAACAACGGGTGTCAAATTAGCTGCCAGCAAAGCTGCTGCATCCGATCCATATACACTATCAAAAAGTAGTGACCATCAAAGTTCTTGCATGCGACATTTGGTGCTTTTGGACATAGATAGGCTCATGATTTTTTACTTATTTGAACCATCAGCATATTTTCAAGTAGCTTCAACGATACCAACTGATTACGGATGTGTTTCCTCTTCATTATAATTTCATTTATTGAGAAGATAACTCCACATTCAATAAAATTTACAAAAAAAGCAAAATTGCTCCAATATTTACTGATACTTATATATATTAACATGCTTTATTTGTTTGCCTGTTTTGTCAACTAATAACAATTGTATTCTGACAGGTAGTCGTAGTAGCAGCAGATTATGGTATGCCAGCTCGGAGTGCTAAGGCTACGATTACTATTGATGTCATCGACGAAAATGACAACATCCCAATTATAACATCTGGAGAAAACGCAACGTTTACCTGCTCTTACCAAACTCCTGTGAACATTACTATTGGCACTGTGATAGCATACGATGCAGACACTGGAGATAATGGAAAGCTTGGCTATTTTATCCAATCCGGTAATTTGTAATGTTTAATCTCCCCGCCTCTACGTGAACAACTTTATTTAGCTCGAACTTCGGAAATTTTATGGCATTTTCTCTAAGCTTGCGCTTTGGGCAATTTTTTTATACAACTCAATAGATTAGAAATACTAGGAAGTAATTCATTAGGAATGTCAGTGTAAAAAGACTAGATATTTTCAGTAACGGAACATTTTCATATTTACTCTGTAAGCTGGAGTAGTATTTTTGCTTAGTAACCATCGTTGCGTTTTAGCCTTTCAAAAATAGTTTTTAGTTACATTGGCCTAATGTTGAAGGAATGCCTGAAGGTCTTCTTTAAAAGTGTGTGGTGAGAGTACTTTTCTGTTATGTGGCATGCGGTCGTTTTGGGAGCTGTAATTATTTGACCTTAAAATTGATTCGATCTCACATATTAATTACTGTTTAATGGTGTTAGGTAATACAAAACCGTAAGCATAATGGTTTATTTCTTTGAACTCAAAACAGATAAAACATTCTTTTTTCTAGAAAAATTAATGTATGATAAGTTTGTTGGAATGATCAAAAATGCACATAGATTTACTTTTCAAAATTTTTACATGATAAAGCTTAACTCACTGCGTACCACAAGCCACCTACTGCGCCTCGGTACAGCAATTGTATATAGCCAAGAGCCGCGTGGTGCAGCTTTAGTAGGCTTTGTACAAAACATTTCTGACTAGAGGATAGTTAGTTAATCAGCCTATTAAATGTATAGTTTAATGAAATGAAACGATCATTTGCTTACACTGAGCCAATAGAAAACATGTTTACAGCCTGTGTTGAGCATCGTTTCGCTTTTCAAGAAGATTATTTTTGTTGCAATTTCTCCTTTGCAACGACTAGGCTTATCAGACACAGTACCGCTATGAAGGTTTTACAAATGGCTGATATATAGACATTTGATGAATATCTATTGAGCAATAGCACCAGTAATGGTGACTATTTTATTTAATAATAATGCGAATACCATAAGCCATAATAATAGCAATAACTATAGGCTGACTAGAAACCCGCTCAACCTGTAAATCACAGAAGTAGCGAAATGGGTCAAAAGAGTGTCCAAACTCGTTCTGCAACAGATTTTTCGTCTTTTTTGTGGCATCAGCTGACATAGAATTTTGTGTAAAAGTGATTTCAGAATTGTTTTAATAGACCTAGTGATTTGAAAGCTGTGGCAACTTATTCGCGGTATTGTAAAATATTAAGCTTTATCGAATATTTAATTATGTCTATAAGTTAAGTTACATAGTTCAAATTCTAGCAGTCTTCTCTAATACACTCTAATTTGCATATTTAAATCTCAGATTGTTTAAAGTTGTAAATGCTTTATATAGAATTTAGCCTCAAAACATACAGTATGTCAAATGCTTTTTTTGATGCATTCAAAAATTCAAAGGAGGAAATATTCAATACATATTTAAATGAGAAAGCCTTTGCTATGTTAATTGATCCTTTTTAAAAGCTAAATTTTTTTCTATATTTACTATCTGATTAAAATTATTAACTATTTTTCTCAAACTACTAACAAGAATGTTTATTCCAAGTATTACATGAGTATCTTGAACGGGACTATTTTTTCATGTTTTATGAATAGGCTTATGCTGTCGATATACTGGGTTATGTTTTACCAAATATTTAATTATGCCTTGATGATAAATTGCTTGGATGAAAAGAGCCAAATAGCTATTTTAGAAGAAAAATTTACGATGGTGGCTTTTATGATGTTGAGTCCTACATACTGACCGGCCTTGCATTGACAAAAGGCCTAAAATTCTCTCGTCAGAAACACATTAAGAACTTGATGTAAAAGATCACCTAGCAGTAAGCAAAAATTTATCAGACGTCAGAGCAGAGAGGGTGTTGAGTAATTCCATTTCCCACAATCAATATAAGTTTAAACAAACCCTTTTAACTTTTTGTAAGTGCAAAGTTGTTGCATCCCTAACAGGAAATTACTCATTATAACTTGTTGTGCCTTATTGATTAATATCATAGGTTGTTTTAAAAAAATATAAATTATGGAAATCTAGTTGTGGGCAGAATCGGCATGTAACATGATGTGCCTGTTATTTTTATGTCACTAAAACCAATATGTTTGTTGGTTTATGTAGGATAACTTTTTGTCATTAATGGTTCCTTCTACACATATAGACCATTTTTTCAGCAAATAGCTATAAGACAGATACCCACAACAAGCCAAATAGTTATCTTACCAACTCAGTTTTTTAGTTACCACATGTTACATGTTTTATTGTTAGCAAGGCACCTCGTCATAGATTTTGTCCGTCTGTATATTATGCTGGGTGGTCTTTGTCACTTCCTCCAAACACAAATCTAATTTTTCTAAACCTCTTGAAGATTAGTGTCAAGCCTGCGGCTTACAAGGAAAAGGCAAAGTTAAGTGTAGGTTTGCAAATACTTATGTAAATGTGTTTGCAATGACAATGTTTAGAAAGCCTGAACACTGAAATTTAACACAAAGAAAAAAATAAAATTTACCCTAATGATTTTGTAAACAGATTCTGTACCGTCAATTTTCTGTTCAATCCTGTCAGGGTCAGTAGAAGATTTTGGTGCTAAACATATCAATGTGAGTGTGTGCATATAGGTTGACATGCAAATAATTCTTCAAGTATTTATTATTGTACACTAATGCCTTAGGTGTCTAGTGTGTGGGGAGCGATTGTCGCATTTGCTGATACAACAAATAGAATCTTTATGAGTGTAGCTATTCAATATTTGCTATTCAGTTCAATGATTAGCCCAGGTGTTATAATGTGGAGCGGCTTAACTGAAGGTCGTGAGTTCAAATCCCTTACAAAGAAATATTTTACCCCAAGTAGTTTCAAGTAGTTGATTCATTCTTTCTATTTACTAGTCTTGTTTCACTGTATAGGTACAGCCACACGTAACGATTTATTTGCTGGTTCTGACCTAAATCCCAAAATGAACGAAAAACACAGAATTATTTGGCCGAAATTCACAGATTTGTCGGAGCTGTGCATGCCCACAGAATTCGTCAACGAAACTCTTTTAATTGGCTAAACAAATTATTAGCGAGCACGATACTAGCAGCTTTTCTAGTTTAATATTCTCAGACACGTAACATGGTGCGCAAGAAAAATACTATATTACCATAGTAAATACGATGCAATTGACTTGATTGCGCTAAAGAGGGCAACTTTTTTTCAACGTAGCTTTTGCTGCTAAAAATAATTTGTTATTATTAAAAAAGAACTGATTTGTAGCCATGCTGTCTAAATGATAGAGAATTAACGGTAGCGCAGTTCAGGCAGTTGCATTTTATGTACTATGTTGAATTGCGTTCTTACTTTTATTGTGGGTCGTAAAACGTGTTTTAGACTATATAAATTGCAAAAGCTGCTAGAATCGCGCTCGCTAATAACTTTTTTAGCCAATTAAAAGATTTCTGTCGATGATTTCGGTGTGTGTGCACAGCTCAGACAACTCTGGGAATTTTGGCTGAATAATTCTGTGTTTTTCATTAATTTCGTGATTTTGGTCAAAACCAAAGAATAAATTGTTAGGTATGACGAGCCTTAATATTATTTAGTTGGCGTAAAAGTCTCAAGCGTTTCTGTAAATCTATCAGCTTGTTCAGATGAATTCTAACAACTGAATAAGAAAATTTACAATGCTAAGGAAAAACAACAATATGAAAAATAATTCTAGAACTGAAACACACGAGTAAAGGTACGGCCACACGTAACAAAATTTTTCGTTGGTTCTGGCCGAAATACACAGAACTATTCTGTGCTACTAGAACCGTGCTAGCGAGCACGATTCTAGCAGCTTTTGCAGTTAGGATAGTCCAAGACATGTATAATGACACACAATAAAAGTATAAGTGCAATTCAAAATAGTACACACAATGCAACTGCTTAGATTGCGCTACTGTATGTATTTATTGTTTGGACACTACGGCTACAAATAGTTTATTTTTTTATAATAAAAATTTCCTTTTTGCCGGCAAAAGTTTTGTGGTAGAAAAAGTTGCCATTTCTAGCGCAATCAAGTCGATTGCATCATATTTACTATGGTGAATTGCCATGATATTTTTCTTGCGTGTCGCATTATGTTGCGTTATGTTGCGTGTTGCATTATTTAAAATTTGCTAGAATCGTGCGCGCTAACTAACAATAGCGAAACTTAGACAATTACTATGTGTGTACTATGTTGAATTGCCTTCGTACTTTTATTGTGTGTCGCAATACTTGTCTTGGATAATACTAATTGCTAAAGCTGCTAGAATCAAGCTCACTAATAATTTGTTTAGCCTTGTTTAATAATTTGTTTAATTCGGTGGGCATGCACAGCTCAAATAATTCTGTGAATTTCGACCGAATATTTCTGTGTTTGTCGTGATTTCGGCAGGAACTCAAAACCAACGAAAAATTCAGTACGTGTAGCCTTACCTTTGGTAATCCTACTTACACAATCATCGTCACCTCGTCACCTACATTGACAAATGTAGGTATTAACACTGTTAGTACTACATTAGTTTTGTTGCTAATGCATTAGTGTGTTTGCTAATGCAATACTGTTAATAATAGTGCAGTAGTTGTGATGGTAATCCTATTACTTTGAAAGTATCGTTTCAGCGCTGGTTTTTTTGTTTTAGTGCCGATGGAACTGCGTTAGTGATGTTGGTAGTGCATTAGTGCTGTTTTAAATGCCTCAGTCTTGTTGGTAATGTAATAATGCAAATGTAATGCATAATTGCGAATACTAGTGCTTATGGTGCCTCCTGCACTGTGTTATTTTATGCTCACACTAACTAAAAATGGTTGCATATAATGTTCAATATATACAATGCACATATATGCAGTTAAATAGATATTCATGTAGCTACCGATTTAGTTAATTGTGTTCACAAATAAATTTGTTGGCTGTGCTGCAACTGATGTCATGCCAGCCTCCTCCTGTACCCTGAATGCACACACATTTCTCAGAAGCACTGTTGCCTGGCTCATTGCCATCCCAGTCAGTGTTAGGTTGGCGGTTTCCAGGGATGACTCCCGTTACTAATCCTTTCCATTCAAACTCAGTTAAGTCTTTTTGGCCACCAATGATGTGACATCCGTTCCAGCCTGAAAAAGTTGATGTAGTCACAATTTATAAGTTAGTCTTTTTATCTTTTGTTTGAAGAGCTGTTCCTTTTCACTACATCATATTTTATTACCAGCACATTATGGCAAGCGGTAATGAAAATCATTACATACAAAGTTTTAGTTGTTTTCTTATTTTTGATTAAGGGAGTTATGGAGTCGGTGTGCTTAGACGTTGTCATTATTTGCAATGACATTGGAATGCTATCGATACTTATAAAGTGGTGGGTTCTATATAAAACTAGTTCTGTGGGATTTCAGTTTTGTTTAAAAGTTTGCCAAGAGTGCCAAGGAATCACAATGAATAAGTGCAGACACGATTATTCTGAAGCGCGATAAGTTAGTCGTGTGACACATATGGTAGCTGCTAAGCCAAATGTCTAAGTTTGAATTCAGTGTGATGCAATTTTTTTTACCAACATCCATCTGTGGCTTCAAATTGACCGACAGACGAATTAACACAAAACGTATTTTAATAAAGATAAATAATGCAACACTCCTATGAGTGAAATATCATTTTATTAATTATTTTGACTAAATAAAAAAGCACTTAACAGGGAAAAGTGTTTTCACAATATTTATTTTTAAAAACTGCTAAAAAATTTTAGAAAAACATTCTATGAGGTATCGATCACTTCTCACTATCGAATTACCGGTATGGAACTCTTTGTCAACTAATCCCCGACAAATAAGCAATTTTAAAAACTTCAAATCAAGTCTCAAGCAACACACCCTTGATTCACTTAAATTAATTACTCTAACTTGATTACGTAACTGCTAACCAGAGTTCAGACCCATGAATAGCTATCCTACTGTGTATGTGGCTCCTCATCGTGCCTATTTTTTTATTTTACTGTCATTTTACTGCTTTTTCAATCAAACAAAACAAATTACAAAATATTTTATTTGGTGCACTATCTTCTCTAAAGCCTTTAGTGTGACTCCGGCTTTTATTACGGTATAGGTTACCACCAGATCAATAAGCCTCAATAGCTACATAACAACACCTAATATGTTGTATTTGTTTGCGACACCAGACTAACGATTGTTTTCTATATACTTGGAAACCTATTTTCCAAAGCGCTTACCACTACATATGTTGGAAACTGGATTAAATCGTATAATTGACAAGTGACAGACAGGAATTGAGAGATCTACCTGAGTTGGAAGGGTAAAGGTCTGCTTTAACTTTAGCTCTCAGCCATTCTGAGGCTTCTGTTGTAGCAAAAGTGGCCAAGTACTCTCCATGATCTCTGCAGTAAGCATCTGCGTTGTCCCAGTTTAGAGCTGTCTCAATGAGACGAAAGCATGTCTCTGATATAGGATTGAATGTGTATGGATCGGTGCAGATTAACTCGGCTGTAAAAATTCACATGACAAACATCAACTACTCCATGTATATGATTTTCCTTCCGCTAGCAACGACAGATATGATATTTTTATATCGGTTTCTGGTATTTGAAGATTTTCCTTAGACATAGAAGTACTTGCTAATGTACAGTTTAAAGGTGAGCTTACCATAAGTTTGTGTAGCTTTTATCAGAAAGTGTCGGTATTTCTCTATCATTTACGAATATTTTTTATGTTTGAAATGATCTGGTTGCCAAGATGGTTCAACATTAAAATAAAAAAATATTGCTCACTCAGTTGAAGCACTCGGACTAATTGAAAGTTCAATTATGGGTTTTATAACTGCAAAGGCACCGACCGAGTAGGGGGACATAACGCTCAAACTTGAATGCAATAGCCGATAACACCTACCGCAATGATACCGTTTAGCGATGTCATTTTGCATTTATATTTCTTTCAAGCGTTTTAATCACAATCAAATTTTATCAATTTTACTCTAACTAGAAATTCCCTTGTCATACAGCCCTTGATCAAAGTGATATTGGAAAAAAGAAAGGGTACTGATGGTTGAGAAATGCAATATTAGCAGTCAAATGGCACTGCAGTGCAATAGGATAACTGCATTGAGAGCTGTAATGTACTGGGTGTTATTATGTACAAAAAACAGCTATAATAAAAGGAAAAGATTATATGTTTATATCTCTCTCCCGCAATTTGAGAAATGCGATATTAGAAGTAAAATTCACTGATATTATTAGTATAACCAGTATTACTAATATAGTATTACAGTAATAGTAAAAAACCAATGCACAATTTTGTTTACATTTCAAAACATTATAGCTAACAATATCAAAAGGTTGTGATATTTATATAGATTTTAGAAAATCTATTTAACAAAACTATTTAGAAAAGATAATAACAGTAACATATTGCCCAACATCAGTCACTATATACTTCGATCTTGTAAATTCGAATGCTTATTCTTATACAGGGATTAAATCGTATAAAATCGAATAATGATTCTTATAATTAAATCTTATAAAATCGAATAATTATTATTATAATTAAATCTTATAAAATCGAATAATTATTCTTATAATAAAATATTTTAATAATTTCATAAGAATCATTAAAAGAATTTCATCATCATTTCCTTTACTTTCACTGCTTTGGACATCAGTTGGAATACCAAAGTACTCATAAATGTCCAAAGTATCAGTTACTTTGAAATCGGCAAAAAAGAAACGTTTGCTTTTCAGTACTTCTACGTTAATTACAGAAACCTTCTGCAATTGAACAATGCTATAGACTGGTGAGATGTGCACGTTTTTTTTGGGAAATGCGCACGACTTGATGTTCTATTCTCTGTCGCTCGGCATTTTGTTTGTCGGTCTTAATTTTGTTAAAAATAAGCTTGTCAAGTTTTAATAACGATTTCAGGCCGAATTTATCTGTCTATTTATGTATAATCCGATCAGATGGGTAAGGTTTAAAAATTTTCCTACAAACAATAAAGACTTGGTAACATATTTAAATAGGTTTATATGTGTTTTGTATTGTTGTTATACTCAAACGACTTCATTGGAAAATAGTTAAATTCGTTTATGAGATTTCGGTACAAGGGTTTGCGACGGGCCGTAAATGAATAATTTTCGTAAGTTGTGTGCCCATATACATTTATCATAAATCTGCCAAGCCATCGCTCCGCTCGTGTTTGGTCGTGGGAAAAAAATAGTTCATTGTCAGACAACCACATTGCAGTAACTAAACAAAATTTCATCTCAAACATAAAAGAAATCGTAAATGATAAAAACATACAAATGTTTTTTGATAAAATCTACTAAGGTTTGTGTAAGTTTATCTTTAACAAAAATTAACTTTCACCAACTTAATATAAGATGAGTAAAAGGTACAAATAGCTGAACTTACTGTGGTAGGTCTGTAAGTGGGTTGTGCAGTTTTCTCCGAGATACTTTGCCATGTAGCAGTATCCAAGTTTAGAATCAAATGCTACAGCTCTACACGTTTCATAGTTAGCAAGGCATATTGTCATACATTCTATATTTGTCCGTATATCATGTCGGGTGGTCTTTGTCGTTTCGTCTAGACACAAATCCGTTTTTGTAAACGTATTGAGCCTCGAATTGGCACAAACTGCCTAAAACATTTTTATAATACTATACTCATTTCCACAATAACACGGTATTGCTCACACAGACACCCTAACCAATGCATGCATTGATTAAATAGTTGCATTTTAGTTTTAAGGGCAGACATTTAAAGCTAAAAATAAATATTACCTGAAGTATTTGGTAAAATCTCAAAAATATAAAAGTATTAAAAACAATAAAAAATTATCTTTGCCAAATTTGCAGTTAAAAATGCTGGGCTAAAAATGTAAATAATTATGAATATTAAAAAAAATTAAACAAAAATCTAGATATATAAGCAGACATTAGGATTTATTCAAGCACATGTGCTCACAGTTTTATAGCTTATAATATTTATACATGAAATGCACATACAGGTAGATGTGAGATGACTAACTTGTTTGCCTCTAAACCGAAACCATACTCAACCAATTTTAATGATACATTACATGTAATTTGCATGTAACAGTTCATTTAATTCAGGTGCAATCCACTTAGGCTTTCTCAATATTTCGTCATAGTCTTACGCGCATAACTTCACAATCTCTCAGACAGCTTCATCATGTTACTAAACAAAGCTGTTATCTTTTGATATTATATAGAACAATTTACTAGGTGAGCCACTAATTCTCCACTTTTAGTTTTATAATACTTACCGCCGTGCAGAAAGCCATTGTCAGCTGAACGATTGTCAACATTATAGTGGTGTTAGTGTTCCAACTCAAAATATAGTAATGTAACGTACAACCTCTGAAAGTATTACTTGCGGCTATATAATATGTTGCTAAAGAAAGTTTATATCATTATTGATTGAATTGCAAATAAAAGTGATCTCCTTTGCTTCCATGTCATTCACTTGAGTTAACATTCTAGTCAATAGCCATAGAGTCGGTCGTGAATAGCTTTACGTCAGACGTAAGTTAGTGACAATAAGCTTCAACGGATCTAAGCTGAAGTTGTCCTAGTTTCTGTTATGACTTGTAGTTAAGTTTAAATCAATATTAAAAAGGCAGAGCCAAAACAAATTGTTAAAATGATGATGCATGTTTAATGTCTAGCGTCGTAATCACTGAGCGATGGGAACAACCGTTGTTTACGGTGCTAGCTTAAGACCAAAAGGTTGGTGGTTCTCGTCGCATAAGGACCATTGGTGATGTTAAGGAGGGCATCCAACCACAAATGCTCCTGTGCCAAATCTGGTCTGGCCCTCCGTGACTAAACCGGTACCCAATTCTACTCTATTTCGTAGATTGAGAGAGTGGCTAGCGACCCTCTCAATCTACGCTATGGCGTCGATTGAGTGGGTGGCTAGTCACTCTTCAAGACTAAGAAAACCAGACAAATAGCGAAGTAGCTTCTTTGCCCGTCTACAGACTGCTAGCTAGACATGATACATGCTATAAGCTACACGAAACACGCTACACGATACACGATGCATGCTACATGCTATACAAGCTATACACGCTATACACGTTATATGCGCAATACGGGCTATACGGGATATACGCGCTATACGCCCTATACGCGCTAGACGCGGTATACATGCTATACATTCTAGATGCTACATACATCGCTGCATGTATCAATAAAACATTAAACAGAAGCCAATGGCAAACCACTATTGCAACCTGCTACAAAAGTCATGATTAATGGAAACTGGGGCGAATCATAATTAACTACATCCTTCCATAACCCAGAAATTGTGAGAGCGATTTGTAGAAAGGAAATAAAAATTAGGGTTGCTACCATTAGCTAAGTTATTCAATGACCACCATTGCATTAGTCATGTTTTATCATTTAAGTTTAATCAGATTCGGTGAAACAACATATGGAAATGTTGATTGCAGGGAACCAATATGGTATGTTTGGCATAAAGAAGCTCTCAGGAGAAATAACAGTTGCCAAGAAAATAAATCCAGAGATGGTTGGATACTACAGGTTAGAAATAGGAGTTCAGGACAATGGACTCTCACCCAACACTGTAGTGACTAATGTAGGAGTCGATGTTACCACTGTAAGTACTTTTGAGTTATAGTAATTAATAGTCAAGTACTTGAAAAACTTAATACAGTCTATAGTGTGCACCTGGATCTGGCTCAGCCTAATTTAGTATGCTGTTTTTTGTTAGAGTTGTCTGCTTCTACATATAGAAAATGATAACTCTGGCATAAGCTAATCCACTTTGAAAAGCAGAATTCCTGTCGAATTGGAAACCTTTGCTTACAAAGACTGTTTTGTGCACACGTTTATAAACTCATTTAGAAACCCCTAAATAGTTTATTATAGTAATGTTTTTAATTTCGACAGCCTATTCAAGCAAGTTAACTTTCACTTGATCGCTTTGCGCATTGCTGTTATTAATGTAAATGACTAATGGTTCTATCTATAAACGTGAGTAGCATTTTGGGTTCAAATGTTTCTATTTATAACGTCTTTTTATGAAATTTATCTCATATTTGCAGGATATGTATATACCAGCAGACAAGCTGACACAAAAACAGGGTAGTAGCAAGCCAGATGTGAAGCGAACGTATAACGTAAACTTGATAGTGGTAATTGTCCTCTCTTCAACATCTGCAGTTCTCAGCCTCATACTAATTGCAGCCATCATTAGGATAAAGCGACAGGTATGGGAATTATTGAGTGCAATCAGTTTAACACAGGTTGTATGTTAGGCATGTTTTTGATTATAAGAATGGCGTGTTTAGCAGTTATTTGGCTGAATCAGGTGAAGTTTTCTAAAGGGATGACCGGCCTTGATCAACACATAAATATTTTAAATAATTTTATCGATCTGCTTAAATTGCCATCTGTCTGGTATTACCAAAATTCAAAGTTGGCATTGCAGCAAAATAATTAATTTATACGACAAGCTTTATTCAGCAGCTCTTTGTTATTGGTATAATGAAAAGGCCAAAAGTCTAATTCAGTATGCTCATTATGCATGTTATAATTCACAATTTAAATAAACAAATCATATACATGTAAATAAAAAGGCAACACTAGATGTGTTTGCTAAAATTTGAAAACACCTTGATACCGAAATATAATTTTAAAGATCTGCAATGACTTAGTGGTCTGGAACTTCTGACTTACAAAAAATATGTAGGGGTTGATTTTTTTAAAAAGGTAACTGTTGGTGACAGAAATGACATCTATCATGAAATTCTTATCTGTATTTGAGCATGTCTTCAGTTATCGAGGTTGCATTGCTACTGGTCTCGGACATGTTCAGCCAAGATTGCAGAGCCATTTTTTGCGCCACGGTGCTCTCAACAAAAATACGCAATGCCTCATTTTCCATTGAGCTCAGCAAATATCATACTTGATTTTTAAGGAAATGCTAACACAGAGTATCCGAAGAAATGTAATTAACTTAAAAACTCATTGCGGCATTATTGTAGCTGTTTGTATGTTAATCATTTATTTGTCTTATAACGAGCAGCTACTCTGTTTCTGATTGAATTGGATATACCTTAAGATGTGGCCATGTATTTATCTTATTATCAAGTTATAAATAACAATTTTTGTGAAAAAGGAAAATGCTTATGAATTAAACTACTTCAAAACTTACAGCAAACATGGGTAGCCAACCCTACTTCATCAAAGCCCTGACTACTTAAACGAACCCAAAATAAGCCCAAAATCATATGTGTTGAGCCATGCTGTTGCATTTTGTAATATTAGCTTCTTTACAATAAAGCCTATTTTAGCATAGCTTTCTGTAACACTAATGCTATCTTGTCAAACATTTAAAATGCTACACATCTCTGCATTCCAGACCAAAGAAAACCATAGCTATAACTGTCGGACAGAAGCTCAAAAACTATTCAACAGCGGTCGCTCCAGCGAGCAGTCCCAACCTTCCTGCGGCTCGAGCTGGGGTGCCATTAGCACGACGGATCGAAGTTCAGTGTTTAGCAGAGTCAGCTCTGCTACTGAATGTGATGCCGCAGAGCCTCTGAATAGTCAGGTAACATTCAAAAGGGAAATTACTGAATTGAAACAATAATTTATGTTTACAGGAGTCTGTTGCCCCAATGTGTCTAAAGAAAATGTGCAAGGTATATCTATGAATTTATGTTTCATTGGTCATTGTAAGCTTCTTCCTTCCGTTTCAAACTTGTATTCAAAAATGTAAAGATTTTAAAGTTTTCACTTCCGGACATTGTTTTAGCTAGCCTCATCTTTACTGGCCATCCTGCTAAAGCCTGAAGTTTACTTTGTGTTTGACGTCACTGTACAAATTGATTTTTGAACAATAAGCGGTGACTTTTTCATGATTGAATGACAATCAGTAATTCAATTTACTCTTTCATTAAAAGCCAATGTTACTCGTCAATGTCCGAATCAAGAGTGCAAAACGGTTTCCTCAAATTCCTAAAGACTTTCCTCAGCACGTTTTCTCTTTGTTGAGCGACGACATCTAAAGTGTGATTATCTTTCTTCCTAAGTTCCTCATCCTTGTTCCTATTGACACTTCGTCAATATTACCCACTTTCCTCTTTTGCACTGATTGAGTTGAAAGTAAAGTCTGACTAAAGTATACAGTGGTATGTAACATTATGGCTGCACACCCACCCTTCCCTCCCCGTTCTTTGCTGATTGAACGATTCTTTCATCTCATGTGTCAGCTTAGCTCCAATTGCATGCATCATTTTGACTCCATTCAACTAATCAAATAAGTTTAGTCTAGTTAAATAAAAATTTTTGGCTCCATGATTACAATGGGTCAAATTCCAAACCAAAGATTTCTAATTCCAAAATTAAAAGTAAGCCTATAATTGTCAATTCTTGCATATTTTTAAAATGTCTTGCTGCGCTACCATGAATGCAGGAAACATTTGAGGAACTTAGCAAAGAGCAGAAATATCTCAAAGCAAGAGCTGGCTATCAGTTTGGGCTCAAACTGTTTTAACCCTTTCACTGCCAAAAGCGCATTTATGCGACTTTCCCAATGATTGCATAGTAACCTAGTTTTATTAGTCGTTAACAACCTATTCAATGATTTTTAGGATTTTTATAGTTTTGATAGTGTTGTTCAAAGACTTTTCTGTAAAATGAGCTTAAATTCACAGAACAATTTAAATTTTTTTCAAAGATATTTTAACTTAAAATCAAACATTTTTTCTATCTGAATTTTGATCTATTTAGTGTTATTAGGACTTTTGTAAGTAGTACCTTCAGAGTTAAAAGCAAAAAAATAATTTTGTTGATGAAATTATTGCCAATTAGGATTTTAGTAATTACACAGATAATTAAAATAGCAGCATTGACACTGATGGTGGTGAAAGTAATAGATTTGTAAGAGTAAGGAATATCGTAATGGATCGTTTTAGCTTCGTAGTGATCGTAGTTTCACATAGATTTAGCAATGCACAATGTATACATACATTGAGTTTTTTGCATAGAACTGTTTGGCAACATGTTGGTAAAATGAATTATATAACAAAAATGTTCTAGATAGAATTTAAAGTAGAAAAAAATTGTATACATATCATGAAGCAAAATCAGCAATTTCTGGTAAAATGGCTCGCAGTAGGCCGATAGCTAACTTTGTAAAAAGATGGCAGTGACAGAGTTTAAAGCTAATTTAAAGATATTTGCAACATGAAACATATCTTTAGTTTAAATGAAACATTGTTGAAATATATATTTTTAATTACAAATTTGAACTTCTCTAAAATTCTAAATAAAAACAATATAAAGAACTGCTTAGTTTTGGTGATTGTCAACACAACAACCTCAATTAAACAGCATGTGTTGCATTATTTGTGGTGCTGCCATAAATTTGCACACCATTGTAACTACCAAACAATGAAACAATACCAACTAGAAACTTCTTATATAGCAACTTCAGTTGTTAGCTTTGTAACCATGTTGCTTTGTTTCATTGATGAATGGTTTGATACTGTACAACCTAAATCAAATATGATGATTTTCTAAACATTTATGCAGTATTTACCTTTATGATTAGTCTCTTTTTAAAAAACGTTGGACAGTCTAATTGTTAGATAACAAATGCAACATATATAAAACAATTGTTTCTCATCTCATTACGAGCATGCTCACAGCTTACAATGTTTTTTAAAACACCTTATTCATACATTGATTGACTATTTCACACACTTGTATAGACTTCTTTGCAACGTCTCTTCCTACACTGTTCAGCATTTGAGAAGTTAAGTACATGTAAATGCTTAAAACAAATGCTAGACATAATACATCGTGTAACTGAGAACCACTAAAATATTGATTATCAAGGAACTAATGCTATTTTATGTGGAATTATTCTCTTTTAGACCTTTCTGACCACTTTCACCAATGGATCTCCCAAAAATCCAGTGATTGCTGCACTTAAAAGTTATGACAAAAACAACTTGGCTAAACATTCTTTGGGTTCATCTGAGGGTCACCTTAGTACAGTTCCAACACCAGCTTCATTACAGGTTAGTTACTGAGCTACATAAAATATAAATAGCACTTGCACAAGTGCATAAATAGGCATGTCCAACTTTATTTCAGTTTTGGTTGATCCTAAAGCTTCAGTGCAACCAAAAATATTTTTTACAGTTTTTCATTTTTCTATTATTTGTGACTGCTTTGATGTTTGAGATAATCTGACTGTCAGAATGTTTCAAGGTTAATATCGAGAAAACTTGATTGCAGTTAAAACACTCAAACCAAGCAAATGTGACTTTGATGTTTATAGCTGCAAAGAGACTGACAGAATAGAGACGCGTAACTCCGCAACTTTATTGCAATACCTATATCAATAGTGAGAGATACAGTCAGCCGAGAAACTAGTGACGTCACTTTGGCTCGCATTTTGCTTCTAGCTGTTTTAACCGAAATCAAGTTTTGCTGATGTCAATCTTGAAACATCCTGGCAGTCAAATCATCTCAAAAATCAAAAACAGTTGACGATAAAAATAAATGCAAATAATTTTCAATAACAGCTACTAAAATCTTTTGTAAGTTCATTTCTAAACTATACACAAAGTTTTTTAAACTTTTATTATTATGTAACATTTTATTTTTAATCTTTGTTTAGAGGTCGCTAAACAAGGCGAAAGAGCCAGACAGCGATTCTGGAAACTGTGATGATGTCTGTAGAGTACACAACTCAACTCCCCAACTTAGTCACAATGCCTGCAAATCTTCACCGAATATTCTTAAATCATTCCAAAGTAAGTTCTTATCTACTACTGGAGTGGAACAAGGGATTGACCACAAAGTACCCAGTAGTATCAGCAGTGGAAACAACTCTATGAACACGAACTCAAGTCAAAATGGATCTCCAGCTACTTCACAGGTGCGTAGATCGTACATGCATGGTGTGATAATATGTTAATTTTGTTGATTAATTTCTGATACACAAAAGGACTGCTGTGGTATTTGCTCAATTTTTTAAGATCATGATCTATTTTTTAATCAAACTGTAATAAACAACTAGATTTTCATATTTTTACATAATGCATAGTTTTTCGGGAAAATTCAAGTCGTTTTTAAACATTTACAAAGTAAATATCACTACTACAATAAAAACCATGTCCGTCTGTCCAAAGAAATGAATGGAGGTAGAAAAACAATTACATCAAATGATATTCAAACTAATGATAATTGCTTTGGTAGATCAATGTCGTAACACCTGCCCTTATCAACTCAATCTTATCTTATCAATCTATCTTTTGTTGTTCCAGAATAATTGTGCAAATATTTATACTCTATGCTTTATTAGTACAGCTGACAATCTCTGGCAGCGCACTAGATTGTCAGAGTACTAGTAGTGATAAAACTAGTAGTAGCAATAAAGTGTGATGGATTTGAAGTCACTTCACTACATAAGGCTTCAGTGTCTGATCAGTTTTTAACTAAATTAGTAAGAATATTTATTATAACTAGAAATTCCCCGGTCATACAGCCCGCGACCAAAGTGATGTTACAAAAAAGAAAGGGTACAGATGGTTGAGAAATGCAATATTAGCAGTCAAATGGCACTGCAGTGCAATAGGATAACTGCAATGGTAGCTGTAATGTACTAGGTGTTATTATGTACAACAAATAGCAATAATGAAAGGAAAAGATTATATGTTTATATCTCTCCCGCAATAAGAGAACTGCAATATTAGAAGTAAAATGCACTGATATTATTAGAATAACCAATATTATCAATATAATAATACAGTAATAATAGAAAACCAACGCACAATTTTTTTTACATTTCAAAATGTCATTGCTAACAATATCAAGAGGTTATGATATTTATATAGATTTTTAGAAAATCTATTTAACAAAACTATTTTGAAAAAATAATAACAGTGATATTTCTCAACATTTGTCACTATATACTTCGATCTTGTAAATTCAAATGTTTATTCTTATAATTAACTCTTATAAAATCGAATAATTATTCTTATATTTAAATTTTTTTAAATAAAACTATTGATCTTATAATTAGTTAATTATTGTAATAGTTTCATAAGAATCGTTAGAAAAAATATCCTTGTCGTTTCCTTTACTTTCACTGCTTTGGACATCAGTTAGAATACCAAAGTACTCATGAGTGTCCAAAATGTCAGTTACATTGAAATAGGCAGAAAAAACGAACTTTTCAGTACATCTACAATAATTACAGAAACCTTAGGCAATTAGAACATGCTATAGATTGGTCAAATGTGCACGTTTTTTTTTGCGGGAAATGCGCACGACTTAATGGTTCTATTCTCTGTCGCTCCGCGTTTCGTTCGCCAGTCTTAATTTTGATAAAAAATAATGCTTGTCAAGTTTTAACAACGATTTTAGGGCAAAATATTCTGTCTATTTATGTATAATCCGATCAGATGGGTAAGGTTTAAGAAATTTTCTATAAATAATAAAGACTTGGTAAAATATTTAAATAGGTTTATATGTGTTTTGTATCGTTATTATACTTAAACGACTCCATTGAAAAATGGTTAATTTTGTTGATGAGATTTTAGTACAAGGGTTTGCAAAATCCATTGATGAATAATTTTTGTGAGTTGTGTGCACATATGCATTTATCATAAATCTCCCAAACAATCGCTTTGCTTGTGTTTGGTCGTGGGATAAGTGTCATGCCTGTCAATCTGTCTGGTGGCACGCTAAGCACACTTGGAAAAAGAATTCCAGCGAACGGGTATCCAACCCAAACATTCAGATTCTCAGCAAAGCGCCCTACATCTGCACCACTCAGCCACTTTTCCACATCAAAAACTAACTGTGCTCCCACTTGATAAACAATATGATCTTGCGCGGGATTTCCAGCATACTAGATAGTGTAATAATGGCCTTCCTCAATTTTCCAGAACCAGTGTGAGACTACAGTGGAATTTTTAGTAATACTCATTTCACTTGAATGTAGTAAATGCATAAGACATAGCTATCTATAGCCACTATAGTGTTAGCTCCTTCTCTTTGAATTTTAGCTCCTTATCTTTGCATTTGGTAACACCTGTGTAGGCATAGACAATGTCACTAATTTTCATGCACACCCATTGTAGTCCATTCCCACTTTTTCCTTGCAGAACACCAGCCATAATCACAAACAGAAAGAATCTAGCATAGCTTCTGGTCCAAAACACTCTGCGTCACCTCATCATCCACCCCCTCCTCAAGAAAGTGGATCTGACAACTACCCAGCACAGAATACCAGTGAAATGTCTGATCAGACAATTAATGGAGAAAGACTTTGCGCTCATATAGATGACCTTTTCTTTTCTGATATACTCTAGACATCCTTGTAGTAGTATATATATTGTATTAGACAATAGATGACTAATTATTGAATGATTTATGTTGTAAATAGCATTTTATGTTGTTAAATTACGCATTTCTATGATAAAATTTATAGGTTATTTAAGTTACTGAATATTATATTGTATACAGGTTCAGCCAGTGTATTGTTTTAGCCCATACAAAATATGTCCATGTAAGAAGGATACGGTTCATTTTTTATCAGTACTACCTGTGTGGTCCTTTTAGTCCTACTTCTTCTAGTCTGCATAAATGTTTCATCTTTATGATTCTACTAATATGATGAACAAGTACCAGCTTTTATCTCCGAAGACAAAAAACAAAATGCTAAATTTAGTTGCTTACCAATCACAGAGTCTTGTATGATGACGAATGAATTTTTGTCACTTGTCAACACTAAACAATGTTTAACTTTTGCCCTTTTAACATTATAAACTGCTAAGACTTGATACAAATGCTTTATGAACGCTTTTCATCTCTTTATATCATTTTTTATTGTATTTTCCTTTATTACTTTATACTGCTAAAATTCTACTAAACGTGATTACAACTTTGTAAAATGCACTCAAATACGACATTAACGTTGAAAGCCCCTTTGGTGTTTTTCTTACACGACTGTTACTGCCGCTGTATACTGAGAAGAACCACAATACCACAAAATATTTTATACTCAATAGAAAATGTTTTCAATAGCCTATAAAATGTCTAAATAAATTTGAGAGTCAACCAAACTTCTCTCACCTCGTTTGTAGGAATTCCTATATAAAAACGTTTGACGAAATAAACATCAAATAAAGCGATAGGAGTTCTTGTATTACAGGTTGCTACAACATGAATGTTATACAACATAATTAAATAATAAATTATGGATTTGAAACAATTTATAAAAAGGTTGTTAAAGAACACTGTCAGCTCTCTGAATGCTGCCTAGGTCTCGAGTTTCTCAGAAGTACCCTAGTAAATCAACTAAAGATGTATTAGTTTTATATTGCTATGATAGTGCGTAAAGTAGTGCATTAGTCATGATGGGCTTACTTGAATAAACATGGTCTCTTATTCAATCTGTCAGAATTGAATTTTAATGTGTTTGGTGTCTCAGAAATACAGGAAGTAGCTCAAGTAAGTCATATCCCTCTTGCATTTATAGGTAGGTAATTAATTTCGCAAATAGATCTCAATGGGGAGTCTCAGCTTAAGTCATGCCAGCCTCCTCATGGTTAAAATTAATTGAAAATCAAAAACTGAGTTTAGACCTACGACTTTACACCTGTTAGACTAACAAACTACCAAGTGCACCAATAAATCGCCTTTTGACGTTTAAGAACAATCGTATAGTTAGTAATAACACCTGTCGCATCTCTCCCTGCTCACAAGACTGCGAGGGTCCTAATCTTGACAAGAAGCAAGTGTTTCACACTGCGTTTCTCTCAGAAGAATTCCTAAATGATTATTCTTTGTTACAGGTGTGAATACATACTTGAAAAGGCGGCATAAATAAACTGAATAGAAATAGCGGTATCTAAAAATATGGGTTAGCTAAAATGCAATGATTTCTAATTAATTTTTTACCGAAGCTGCTACTTCAGACTCAGTCAATGATGAATACACCCGCTGACCTTATAATTTAGAAAAAGTCGCATAAACACTATTTTTACAAGGGGCGATGTTGCGAAGGTTCCGGGTCAATAGCAAATCCCTGGATGTATTATAAAGGAGACAAAAGCATACTTAATGTTGGCTAAAATTCATTTTGACAGAGCCAGGCAAGTGACAGAGTGGTTTCTACCATAATTGTAAATTACCATTGATCATGATGTATAGATATCTATATGATAGCCTAAAATTGATACTTTTACCATTTGAAAGCTACAACAAATTTGTTTTCTTGTTGATGTTCCTGAACAAATGCTGGCTTGTGAATATGAATATTTTTGATTATAAACTAAAAGGTTAGAGCCCATAACATTTTTTGTGTTTCTTACGGAATAATCTACCGGTGATTAGCTCATTGCGGGCGTTAAAAATAGAGGTACTCCAACAGTGCTCTCTTTCTACATAACCCCTCAGTAGCAAATATTAGTCTGATAACCCTGGTAATTTTGTACAGGTATAATTTTTGCAATTTCTTCTTTTTCAGACTAACATGCTCAGGAAATATGCCTTGCATAGTAAGTTACTATAATATTATTATCAAACCTTACTAACATCATATCAAATAAGTGTAAGCCATAAGTAACTGTACATACTTTGGTAGGTCTGTAGATGGGCTGTACAGCTTGCTTCGAGATACCTTGCCAAGTGCCAATATCCAAGTTTGGGATGAAATACTACAGCTCCACATGTTTTATTGTTAGCAAGGCATGTCGTCATACATTTTCTCTGTCTGTATATCATGCTGGGTGATCTTTGTCGCATCATCTAAACACAAATCCAACTTTTTAAACCTCTTGAAGACTAGTGTGACGCCTGCGGCTTACAAGGAAAGGGCAAAGTCAAGTGTAGGTTTGCGAATACTTATGTAAATTTGTTTGCAATGACAATGTTTAGAAAGCCTGAACGCTGAAAGTTAACTCCAAGTCCAAAAATAAAGTTTACAATAATAATTTTGTAAACAAAGTCAGTCGCGTCAATTTTCTGTTCAATCCCGTCAGAGTCAGTAGAAGATTTTGGTGCTAAACATATCAATGTGAGTGTGTGCATATAAGTTGACATGCAAACAATGCTTCAAGTATTTATTATTGTACACTTGTCGGGAGTCGGGATTATTGTCGGGAGTTATTGTCACATTTGCTGATACAACAGATAGAATCTTTACGTGTGTAGCTATTCCACATCGGTTATTCAATGCAATGATTAGCCCATGTGTTATAATATCATGTGACTAAACTGAAGGCCGTGAGTTCAAATCCCATACAAAGAAATGTTTTATCCCAAGTAGATTCAAGTAGTTGATTCATTCTTTATATTTACAAGTCTTGTTTCACTGTATAGGTATGGCCACATGTAACGATTTATTTGATGGTTTGGACCAAAATCCCGAAGTGAACGAAAAACACAAAATTATTCGGCCGAAATTCACAGAGTTGTCAGAGCTGTGCATGCACACCGAAATCGTCGACGAAAACCTTTTAATTGGCTAAACAAATTATTAGTGAGCACGATTCTAGCAGCTTTTCTAATTTATATAGTCTAAAACACATAACACGGTGCACAAGAAAAATACTATAGTACCATAGTAAATGCGATACAATTAACTTGATTGCAATAAAGATGGAAATTTTTGTTACAACGGAACTTTTGCTGTAAAAAGAAATTGTTATTATTAAAAAATGAAACTATTTGTAGCTATGCTCTCCGAACAGTAAAAAACTAACAACAGTCCAATTTAGGCAGTTGCATCGTATGTACTGTGTTGAATTGCGGTCTTACATTTATTTTGTGTCGTAATGCGTATCTTGAACTATATAAATTGCGAAAGCTGCTATAATCGTGCTCGCTAATAAGTTGTTTAGCTAATTAAAAGTGTTTCGTCGACGATTTCGGTGCACGTGCACAGCTCCAACAATGCTGTGAATTTTGCAAATAATTCTTTGTAAACTTTTAAACTTTGTAAATAATTCTGCATGCATTTCTCGTTTATTTCGTGATTTCGGTCAAAACCAACGAAAAAATCGTTACGTATTACCGTACCTTAATAGTATTTGGTTGTAAAAGTCTCAAGTGTTTCTGTAAATCTATCAGCTTGTTCAGATGAATTCTAACAACTGGATAAGAATATTGACAAGACTAGAGAAAAACAACAATATGAAAAATAATTCTATAACTAAAACACACAGGTTTGGTTAAACAATAATTGTCAATACATGTATGTAGGGCAGTTAGTGTCCCGGTCATCCGAAAGAAACATCAGTATAGTTATATGTGCATAATGCAATGTGTAAACATTAGTTAATTATGAACAGTACATATTTCAATAGATTCTAGATTTTTACTGATTAATTAAATAAATCTAGATGCTTTAAAAAATTCAACTGTTTGCTGAATACCACTAAATTCTCTCACTAGAATATAGCATAGTTTACCAACTCAGAAATTAATTTCAAACAAGCAGTTATACAGATTCACTACACTGTGAATATTTAGTGCCAGAAGAACCTGTCTTATTTCCTTACTGCTGTTAGACTTTCTATCCAGATGAGAAACACTAATGTTGCGGATGAGAGTAAATTATTCATAAGACATTTTACATTTTGTCAAATATAATCAATTTCTAAGTACTTTAAATTTAAAACTCTAACAAATTATTCAAAACACCAGCTTGTATCACTGCAACTATGTCTAGATGTAAATGAAGGTCCAGTGAAGTTATAAATTATGGATTGGCGAACATGGAATGGTAGCACCACACTCTTATAGTAAAAATCTAAATTTACCATCGGTTATTTAAAAAAAACTCCTTTTGAAGGAAACTTTCTTAGCACTTTTTTCAATACTTTGTTAGAAAATTCATGTTATAGCTTTATTTAGTGATAAGTGACTTTCATAATTACAACCTTAAATGCCCTACACACTTTATTTGCAAGCGACTTGCCACCCGTTATATACGTAAATTATTTTAGTCTTATGTCAATGTCTCTTACTTGAACCAACTTTGCACAAAACAGCATGGAATTATTGATTACTACTTGGTTATCGGTAGAAAACAACACTTTAGAAAGCTGTCACATTTAATATTTATACTAATATGTTGACAATTTGACTTAATCCATTAGAATGTGTACAGTGTCAATAGTGTGGCTTCTCAGTTTTGTCACTCAATACTCCTAGACTTCTATTTTTTCATTGCATCCATCTGAGTGATTGTTATTCATTGCATGCATCTGAGTGACTGGTATGCTGAGCATATCAGTTTTTGAACAAACTAATGTCAGATGAAATTCCTTACGTTTACTTGACCACAAACTTTTGTATTATATTTTATTCAATTAATCTGTGCTCAAACAGCAAAAAAATTAGCGGTAATGAAAAACTGACTGCATTAATCTAAGTAGCAGTGTCAAAGAAATTAATGGTGTCGAAGGAATTAGAAGTCTTTCAAGGCTGACAGAACATGTACACATATTATGATCCTAAAAACTCATTTGCTAAAATTAATGAAAAAGGTTTTAGTCATGAAAACTTTAAAACTTTTACTGTTACATTTAAACTTTCTGGTCAGGGATTTGGTAGACAAATATATAACTGAAGATGTCATTTACTATCACAAATCACTGCAGCAAAAATTGGATATTCTAAGGTATTTGAGCTGGTTTTTAAAAATTTAATTATAATATATAAGTGGTGACATATATGAAAGATGAAAGAACTTTCTCTCCATGCTCAATGACATATTACAGAATTTAAATATATAGTATATTACAAATTCTAGAAAGATTTTAAGGATTTAAAAGCCGAGTATATAATAAATTTCTTTGATATTTTTATGAAGTTTTGAGCTAACATTTGTTTGAAGTTTAAAAACTTGCCCCAAAATTCTGATTATCCTTGAGATTTTAGATCCTGACAATTTGTGGTAGCTCTGTGCCAGCTTTCAAAATTTTGATTGAGTTCTCCAGATAGTGATCTAGTTAATGGTATCTTATTGGCTGCAAACTATGTTGCATGGATTACCTTAACTTGACATTAGTTTAGCTGGCATCCCAAAAGTCTTGATGATGCTACATTAGGGCTGATGGTAATGCTTTAGTGCTGATGGTAAGGCTTTATTGCTCATGGTAGCATATTAGCGCAGATGGTAATGTATCAGCGCTGATGGTAAAGCATTGGTGTTGAGGATAATGCTTTAACACTGTTAGTACTACATTAGTTCTGTTGCTAATGCATTAGTCCTGTTGCTAATGTTAGTGTTAATAATAATGCAGTACATGTGATGGTAATCGTAAAACTTTGAAGCTTTGTTTTAGCGCTGATTTTGTTGTTTTAGTGCCGATAGAACTGCATTAGTGGTGTTGGTAGTGCACTAGTGCTGTTTTAAATGCCTTAGTCTTGTTGGTAATGTAATAATGCAAATGTAATGCTAATAGTAATAGAGGTCCTACTACACAAAGTTGTCATCAGAATAGTCACCTTTTTCAAGTTGGTAATTAAAACAACCTTTTTCTTCACATTCGTTATTTTAATACAAATATCCATTCTGGTGGCACTGGGTTGCGTTAAAAACCTGAAACTTGCTCAGCTTGAACTTCTGCTAATCAACAGCATGGCTCAACCAAGGACCTTCACAAACATATTTGTGATGTTTGGGATCGTTGCTGATTACTCAGCGAAAAGTGAAAGCCGTCTTAGGTTTTTAGGGCTACATTTCTTGTACTGCGAATATACCGAGATTGTCTTTAATAACCACTGTCAGTCACAGACATGGCAACGGATTTGCTGTAAGTGCCGTGGCATTTCATTGCTGTTTACTTTAATTACCTGGCAGTCTATAAATGGCGGACCAGATTCTTCAAACCAAAACTAGTGAAGTTTCGTGTGATCCTGTTGATTTAAGGACAAATAATAAGTTAAAGGTACGGCCACGCATAACAAAATTTTTCGTTGGTTCTGGCCGAAATACACAGAACTATTCTGCGCTGCTAGAATCGTGCTAGCGAGCACGATTCTAGCAGCTTTTGCAATTAGTATAGTCCAAGACACGTATAATGACACACAATAAAAGTATAAGTGCAATTCAAAATAATACACACGATGCAACTGCTTAGATTGCGCTACTGTATATATTTATTGTTTGGACACTACGTCTACAAATAGTTTATTTTTTTATAATAAAAATTTCCTTTTTGCCGGCAAAAGTTTTGTGGTAGAAAAAGTTGCCATTTCTAGCGCAATCAAGTCGATTGCATCATATTTACTATGGTGAATTGCCGTGATATATTTCTTGCGTGTCGCATTATGTTGCGTTAGGTTGCGTGTTGCATTATGTAAAATTTGCTAGAATCGTGCGCGCTAACTAACAATAGCGCAACTTAGACAATTACTTTGTGTGTACTATGTTGAATTGCCTTCGTACTTTTATTGTGTGTCGCAATACTTGTCTTGGACAATACTAATTGCTAAAGCTGCTAGAATCAAGCTCACTAATAATTTGTTTAGCCTTGTTTAATAATTTGTTTAATTCGGTGGGCATGCACAGCTCAAATAATTCTGTGAATTTTGACCGAATAATTCTGTGTTTGTCGTGATTTCGGCAGTAACTCAAAACCAACGAAAAATTCAGTACGTGTAGCCTTACCTTTGGTAATCCTACTTACACAATCATCGTCACCTCGTCACCTCGTCACCTACATTGATAAATGGTCATCTCGTCTGTCACTTTTCAAATTACCCTGTTGTCGGGTCGTCAAAATCGTCACAAAACATAGGAGGACCCCCAGTAATGCATAATTGCAAAAACTAGTGCACTAGTGCTGATGGTACCTCTTGCACTGCCTTAATAAAGAATTTATTTTATGCTCACAGTAGCTAAAAATTGTTGCATATAATGTTCAATATATACAATGCACATATATGCAGTTAAATAGATATTCATGTAGCTACCAATTTAGTTAATTGTGTTCACAAATAAATTTGCTGGCTGTGCTGCAACTGATGTCATGCCAGCCTCCTCCTGTACCCTGAATGCACACACATTTCTCAGAAGCACTGTTGCCTGGCTCATTGCCATCCCAGTCAGTGTTAGGTTGGCGGTTTCCATGAATGACTCCCGTTACTATTCCTTTCCATTCAAACTCAGTTAAGTCTTTCTGGCCACCGATGATGTGACATCCGTTCCAGCCTGAAAAAGTCGATGTAGTCACAATTTATATGTTAGTCTTTTTATCTTTTGTTTGAAGAGCGGTTCCTTGTCACTACATCATTTTATTTCCAGCACATTATAGCAAGCGGTAATGAAAATCATTGCATACAAAGTTTTAGTTGTTGTCTTATTTTTGATTAAGGGAGTTATGGAGTCGGTGTGCTTAGACGTTGTCATTATTTGTAATGAAATTGGAATGCTATCGATAGTTATAAAGTGGTAGGTTCTATATAAAACTAGTTCTGTGGGATTTCAGTTTTGTTTGAAAGTTTGCCAAGAGAGCCAAGGAATCACAATGAATAAGTGCAGACACGATTATTCTGAAGCGCGATAAGTTAGTCATGTGACACATATGGTAGCTGCTGAGCCAAATGTCTGAGTTTGAATTCAGTGCAATGCAATTTTTTTTACCAACATCCATCTGTGGCTTCAAATTGACCGACAGACGTATTTTAATAAAGATAAATAGTACAACAATCCTATGAATGAAATATAATTTTATTAATCATTTTGACTAAATAAAAAAGCACTTAACAGAGAAAGGTTTTTTCACAATATTTATTTTTGAAAAGTGCTAAAAATTTTAGAAAAATATTCTATGAGCTATCGATCACTTCTCACTATCGAATTACCGGTATGGAACTCTTTGTCAACTAATCCTCGACAAATAAGCATTTTTAAAAACTTCAAATCAAGTCTCAAGCAACACACCCTTGATTCACTTGAATTAATACTCTAAAAAATTTGATTACATACAGTAACTGCTGACCAGATTCAGTCCCATGAATAGCTATCCTACTGTGTATGTGGCTCCTCATTGTGCCTATTTTTTTATTTTACTGTCATTTTACTGCTTTTTCAATCAAACAAAACAAGTTACAAAATATTTTATGTGGTGCACTATCTTTTCTAAAGCCTTTAGTGTGGCTCCGGCTTTTATTACAGTATAGGTTACCACCAGATCAATAAGCCTCAATAGCTACGTACATAACAACACCTAATGTGTTGTATTTGTTTGCAATTCAGACACCAGACTAACTATTGTTTTCTATATACTTGAAAACCTATTTTCCAAAGTGCTTACAACTACATATGTTGGAAACCAGATTAAATCGTATAATTGACAAGTGACAGACAGGAATTGAGAGATCTACCTGAGTTGGAAGGGTAAAGGTCTGCTTTAACTTTAGCTCTCAGCCATTCTGAGGCTTCTGTTGTAGCAAAAGTGGCCAAGTACTCTCCATGATCTCTGCAGTAAGCATCTGCGTTGTCCCAGTTTAGAGCTGTCTCAATGAGACGAAAGCATGTCTCTGATATAGGATTGAATGTGTATGGATCGGTGCAGATTAACTCGGCTGTAAAAATTCACATTGCAAACATCAACTACTCCATGTATATGACTTTCCTTCCGCTAGCAACGACAGATATGATATTTTTATATCGGTTTCTGGTATTTGAAGATGTTCCTTAGACATAGAAGTACTTGCTATTGTACAGTTTAAAGGTGAGCTTACAATAAGTTTGTGTAGCTTTTATCAGAAAGTGTCAGTATTTCTCTATCATTTACAAATATTTTTTATGTTTGAAATGATCTGGTTGCCAAGATGGTTCAACCTTAAAATACAAAAATATTGATCACTCAGTTGAAGCACTCGGACTAATTGAAGGTTCAGTTATGGGTTTTATAATTGCAAAGGCACCGACCGAGTAGGGGGACATAACGCTCAAACTTGAATGCAATAGCCGATAACACCTACCGCAATGATACCGTTTAGCGATGTCATTTTGCATTTATTTTTCTTTCAAGCATTTTAATCACAATCAAATTTTATCAATTTTACTCTAACTAAAAAATCCCTTGTCATACAGCCCTTGATCAAAGTGATATTGGAAAAAAGAAAGGGTACTGATGGTTGAGAAATGCAATATTAGCAGTCAAATGGCACTGCAGTGCAATAGGATAACTGCAATGAGAGCTGTAAGGTACTGGGTGTTATTATGTACAACAAACAGCAATAATGAAAGGAAAAGATTATATGTTTATATCTCTGTCCCGCAATATGAAAAATGTGATATTAGAAGTAAAATGCACTGATATTATTAGAATAACCAGTATTATTAATATAGTAATACAGTAATAATAAAAAACCAATGCACAATTATTTTACATTTCAAAACGTTATCGCTAACAATATCAAGAGGTTGTGATATTTATATAGATTTTAGAAAATCTATTTAACAAAACTATTTAGAAAAGATAATAACAGTAACATATTGCCCAACATCTGTCACTATATACTTCGATCTTGTAAATTTGAATGCTTATTCTTTTACAGTAATTAAATCTTATAAAATCGAATAATGGTTCTTATAATTAAATCTTATAAAATCGAATAATGATTCCTATAATTAAATCTTATTTAATCGAATAATTATTCTTATAATAAATATTGTAATAATCTCATAAGAATCATTAAAAAAATATCATCGTCATTTCCTTTACTTTCACTGCTTTGGACATCAGTTGGAATACCAAAGTACTCATAAGTGTCCAAAGTATCAGTTACTTTGAAGTCGGCAAAAAAAAAACAATGGCCTTTCAGTACTTCTACGTTAACTACAGAAAACCTCTGCAATTGAACAATGCTATAGACTGGTGAGTTGTGCACAATTCTTTTGTGAAATGCGCACGACTTGATGTTCTATTCTCTGTCGCTCGGAATTTTGCTTGTCGGTTTTAATTTTGTTAAAAATAAGGCTTGTCAAGTTTCAATAACGATTTCAGGCCGAATTTATTTGTCTATTTATGTATAATCTGATCAGATGGGTAAGGTTTAAGAAGTTTTCTACAAATAATAAAGACTTGGTAACATATTTAAATAGGTTTATATGTGGTTTGTATCGTTGTTATACTCAAACGATTTTATTGGAAAATGGTTAAATTCGTTGATGAGATTTCGGTACAAGGGTTTGCGACGGACCGTAGATGAATAATTTTTGTAAGTTGTGTGCACATATGCTTTTATCATAAATCTCCCAAACTATCGCTCTGCTCGTGTTTGGTCGTGGGAAAATATCCAAGCAGTCAGATCACCTCACACATCAAAAAACGATTATAAATAATAAAAAATACCAATACTTCCTAATAAAATCTACAAAGATTAGTATAAGTTCACCTTTAACAGCCAAAAATAGTTCGTTAGACAACCACATTGCAGTAACTAAACAAAATTTAAGAATGATTACGTACGTACAAGACTTTATAATGATCTTAAGAAATAGTTCATTGTCAGACAACCACATCGCGGTAACTAAACAAAATTTGAGAATGATTACGTACGTACAAGACTTTATAATGATCTTAAGAAATAGTTCATTGTCAGACAACCACATCGCGGTAACTAAACAAAATTTGAGAATGATTACGTTTGTACAAGACTTTATAATGATCTTAAAAAATAGTTCATTGTCAGACAACCACATTGCAGTAACTAAACAAAATTTGAGAATGATTACGTATGTACAAGATTTTATAATGATCTTAAAAAATAGTTCATTGTCAGACAACCACATTGCAGTAACTAAACAAAATTTGAGAATGATTACGTATGTACAAGACTTTATAATGATCTTAAGAAATAGTTCATTGTCAGACAACCACATTGCGGTAACTAAAAAAAATTTGAGAATGATTACGTATGTACAAGACTTCATAATGATCTTAAGAAATAGTTCCTTGTCAGACAACCACATTGCAGTAACTAAACAAAATTTGAGAATGATTACGTATGTACAAGACTTTATAATGATCTTAAAAAATAGTTCATTGTCAGACAACCACATCGCGGTAACTAAACAAAATTTGAGAATGATTACGTATGTACAAGACTTTATAATGATCTTAAGAAATAGTTCATTGTCAGACAACCACATTGCGGTAACTAAACAAAATTTGAGAATGATTACGTATGTACAAGACTTTATAATGATCTTAAGAAATAGTTCATTGTCAGACAACCACATTGCGGTAACTAAACAAAATTTGAGAATGATTACGTATGTACAAGACTTTATAATGATCTTAAGAAATAGTTCCTTGTCAGACAACCACATTGCAGTAACTAAACAAAATTTGAGAATGATTACGTATGTACAAGACTTTATAATGATCTTAAGAAATAGTTCCTTGTCAGACAACCACATTGCAGTAACTAAACAAAATTTGAGAATGATTACGTATGTACAAGACTTTATAATGATCTTAAGAAATAGTTCCTTGTCAGACAACCACATTGCAGTAACTAAACAAAATTTGAGAATGATTACGTATGTACAAGACTTTATAATGATCTTAAAAAATAGCTCATTGTCAGACAACCACATCGCGGTAACTAAACAAAATTTGAGAATGATTACGTATGTACAAGACTTTATAATGATCTTAAAAAATAGTTCATTGTCAGACAACCACATCGCGGTAACTAAACAAAATTTGAGAATGATTACGTATGTACAAGACTTTATAATGATCTTAAGAAATAGTTCATTGTCAGACAACCACATTGCGGTAACTAAACAAAATTTGAGAATGATTACGTATGTACAAGACTTTATAATGATCTTAAGAAATAGTTCATTGTCAGACAACCACATTGCAGTAACTAAACAAAATTTGAGAATGATTACGTATGTACAAGACTTTATAATGATCTTAAGAAATAGTTCATTGTCAGACAACCACATCGCGGCAACTAAACAAAATTTGAGAATGATTACGTATGTACAATACTTTATAATGATCTTAAGAAATAGTTCATTGTCAGACAACCACATTGCAGTAACTAAACAAAATTTGAGAATGATTACGTATGTACAAGACTTTATAATGATCTTAAGAAATAGTTCATTGTCAGACAACCACATTGCAGTAACTAAACAAAATTTGAGAATGATTACGTATGTACAAGACTTTATAATGATCTTAAGAAATAGTTCATTGTCAGACAACCACATCGCGGTAACTAAACAAAATTTGAGAATGATTACGTATGTACAAGACTTTATAATGATCTTAAGAAATAGTTCATTGTCAGACAACCACATTGCGGTAACTAAACAAAATTTAAGAATGATTACGTATGTACAAGACTTTATAATGATCTTAAGAAATAGTTCATTGTCAGACAACCACATTGCGGTAACTAAACAAAATTTGAGAATGATTACGTATGTACAAGACTTTATAATGATCTTAAGAAATAGTTCATTGTCAGACAACCACATCGCGGTAACTAAACAAAATTTGAGAATGATTACGTATGTACAAGACTTTATAATGATCTTAAGAAATAGTTCATTGTCAGACAACCACATTGCAGTAACTAAACAAAATTTGAGAATGATTACGTATGTACAAGACTTTATAATGATCTTAAGAAATAGTTCATTGTCAGACAACCACATTGCAGTAACTAAAAAAATTTCACCTCAAACATAAAAGAATACTACTAAAAAAACATACTAATGTTTTTTGATGAAGTATACTAAGGTTTGTGTAAGTTTATTTTTAACAAAAGTTAACTTTCACCAACTTAATATAAGATGAGTAAAATGTACTAATAGCTGAACTTACTGTGGTAAGTCTGTAGGTGGGTTGTGCAGTTTTCTCCGAGAGACTTCGCCATGTAGCAGTATCCAAATTTAGAATCAAATGCTACAGCTCTACACGTTTCATAGTTAGCAAGGCATATTGTCATACATTCTATATTTGTCCGTATATTATGCCGGGTGGTCTTTGTCATTTCGTCTAGACACAAATTCATTTTTGTAAACGTCTTGAGCCTCGAACTGGCACAAACTGCCTAAAACAATTTTATAATATTATACTCATCTCCACAATAACATGGTATTGCTCACACAGACACCCTAGCCAAAGCATGCATTGATTAAATATTTGCATTTTAGTTTTAAGGGCAGACATTTAAAGCTAAAAATAAATGTTACCTGAAGTATTTGGTGAAATCTCAAAAATATAAAGGTATTTAAACAATAAGGAATTATCTTTGCCAAATTTTCAGTTGAAAATGCTGGGCTAAATAAATGTAAATAATTACGAATGTTACAATTTATTAAACTAAAAACATCTAGATATATAAACAGACATTAAGACTTATTCAAGCACATGCGCGCACAGTTTTATAGCTTATAATATTTAAACACAAAATGCACGTACAGGTAGATGTGAGATGACTAACTTGTTTGTAAACAGAAACAATATTCAACCAATTTTAATTATACATTACATGTAATTTGCATGTATCAGTTCATTTAGTTCATGTGCAATCCACTTAGGCTTTTTCAATATTTTGTCATAGTCGTACGCGCATAACTTCACAATCTCTCAGACAGCTTCAATGTGTTATTAAACCAAACTGTTATCTTTTGATATTATATACAACAATTTACTAGGTGAGCCACTAAATCTCCACTTTCAATTTTATAATACTTACCACTGTGTAGAAAGCCAATGTCAGAGGAACGATTGTCAACATTATAGTGGTGTTAGTGTTCCAGCTCAAAATATAGTAATGTAACGTACAACCTCTGAGAGTATTACTTGCGGCTACTTCATATGTTGATAAAGAATGTTTATTTCATTATGGATTGATTGGCAAATAAGAGTAATTTCCTTTGCTTTCATCTCATTCACTTGAGTTAATATTCTAGTCAAGAGCCATAGAGTCGGTCGCAAACGACTTTACGTCAGACGTTAGTGAGTGACAATAAGCTTCAACGGATCTAAGCTGAAGTTCTCCTAGTTTCTGTTATGACTTGTAGTTAAGTTTAAATCAATATTATACAGGCAGAGCCAAAACAAACCGCAGGTGGAAAAACAAATTATTAAAATGATAATGCATGTTTAGTGTCTAGCGTTACACGCTAAACGATACACGATGCATGCTACATGCTATACATGCTATACACGTTATACACGCTATACACGCTATATGGGATATACGCGCTAGACGTGGTATACATGCTATACATTCTAGATGCTACATACATCGCTGCATTTATCAATGTAAACACTCAACAGAAGGCGATGGCAAACCACTGTTGCAACCTGCTACAAAAGTCATGGTAAAGGAAATTGGGGCGAATCATAATTAATTACATCCTTCCATAACCCAGAAATTGTGAAAGCGATTTGTAGAAAGGAAATAAAAATTAGGGTTCCTACTACTAGCTAAATTGTTCAACGACCACTATTGCATTAGTCATGTTTTATCATTTAAGTTTAATCAGATTCGGTGAAACAACATATGGAAATATTGATTGCAGGGAACCAATATGGTATGTTTGGCATAAAGAAGCTCACAGGGGAAGTAACAGTTGCCAAGAAAATAAATCCAGAGATGGTTGGATACTACAGGCTAGAGATAGGAGTTCAGGACAATGGACTCTCACCAAACACTGTAGTGACTAATGTAGGAGTCGATGTTACCACTGTAAGTACTTTGAGTTATAGTAATCAATAGTCAAGTACTTGAAAAACTAAATATAGTCTACAGTGTGCATCTGGATCTGGCTCAGCCCAATTTAGTATGCTGAACTTTGTTGGAGTTGTCTGCTTCTACAAATAAAAAATGATAACTCTAGCATAAGATAATCCACTTTGAAAAGCAGAGTTTCTGTCGAATTGGAAACCATTGCTTACAAGGACGGTTTTGTGCACACGTTTAAGAACTCATTTAGACATCCCTAAATAGTTTAATATAGTCATGTTTTTAATTTTGACAGCCTATTCAAGCAATTTAACATTCACTTGATAGCTTTGCGCATTGCTGTTATTAGTGTAAATGACTAATGGTTCTATCAACAAACATGAGTAGCATCTTGGGTCCAAATGTTTCTATTTATAACGGTTTTTCATGAAATTTATCTCATATTTGCAGGATATGTATATACCAGCAGACAAGCTGACACAAAAACAGGGTAGTAGCAAGCCAGATGTGAAGCGAACGTACAACGTAAACTTAATAGTGGTAATTGTCCTCTCTTCAACATCTGCAGTTCTCAGCCTCATACTAATCGCAGCCATCATTAGGATAAAGCGACAGGTATGAGAATTATTGAGTGCAATCAGTTTAACACAGGTTGTTTGTTAGGCATGTTTTTGATTATAAGAATGGCATGTTTTGCAGTTATTTGGCTGAATCAGATGAAGTTTTCTAAAGGGATGACGGCCCTTTATAAACACATAAATATTTTAAATAATTTTCTCGATCTGCTTAAACTGCCATCTGGCTAGTATTACTAGCATAACCATAATTTAAAGTTGGCATTGCAGTAAAATAATGAATTTACAGGACAAGCTTTATTCAGCAGCTCTTTGTTAGTCGTATAATGAGAAGGCCAAGAGTCTAATTCAGTACGTACGCTCGTTATGTACATGAAGTATTGATCTATGTAAAAACATCTATCTAACGTTATCAAAATTATTTTCTTAATAAATTAGTTACATGACAATTTTTTGTTTTTGTGTCTTAGAGTCTAATTTGCTTTGAACTGTATTGATAATGATCAATAAAGACCATAATCATTTGCTATAGTTGACCGGTGATAATAAAATTCATATATTTCTATCTTAATGACAAGAAAAACAAATAAAACTAGCATGAAAATGGTACATTAATCAACAATGCTCAAAGTTGGAAACATCATTCACAAGTTAAATAAACAAATCATATACATTTAAATAAAAAGGCAACACTAAATCTCTTTGTTAAAAATTGAAAACACTTTAACACCAAAATATAATTTTAAAGATCAGCAATGAATTAGTGGTCCGGAACGCCTGACTTACAAAAGATATGTAGGGGTTGAATTTAAAAAAAGAGCCATTGATCAACAATGCTTTCATCAAAAGCACGCAATGCCTCTGTTTCCATTGAGCTCAGCAAAGATCGTACTTGATTTTTAAGAAAATGCTTACGCAGAGGATCTTGAGAAATGTAATTAACTTAAAAACTCATTTTGGCATTATTGTACCTGTTTGTATGTTAATCATTTATTTGTCATATAGGGAGCAGCCACTCTGTTTCTAATTGATTTGGATATACTCTAAGATGTGGTTCTGAATTGATCTTATTATGAAATTATAAATATCAATTTTCTTGAAAAAGGACAATGCTCATGAATTAAAATTTTCAACTTAGGCAACTCTACTTCATCAAAGCCCTGACTACTTAAACGAACCCCAAATAAGCCAAAAATCATGTGTGTTGAGCGTTGTTGTTAGATTTTTCAATATTAGCTTCTTCACAATAAAGCCCATTTTAGCATAGCTTTCTGTAGCACTAATGCTATCTTGTCAAACATTTAAAATGCTACACATTTCTGCATTCCAGACCAAAGAAAACCATAGCTATAACTGTCGCACAGAAGCTCAAAAACTATTCAACAGCGGTCGCTCCAGCGAGCTGTCTCAGCCTTCCTGCGGCTCGAGCTGGGGTGCCATTAGCACGACGGATCGAAGTTCAGTGTTTAGCAGAGTCAGCTCTGCTACTGAATGTGATGCCGCAGAGCCTCTGAATAGTCAGGTAACATTCAAAAGTGAAATTACTGAATGGAAACTATAATTTATGTTTACAGGAGTCTGTTGCACCAATGTGTCTAAAGAAAATGTGCAAGGTATATCTATAAATTGATGTTTCATTTGTCATTGTAAGCTTCTTCCTTCCATTTTAAACTTGTATTCAAAAATGTAGAGATTTTAAAGTTTTCACTTCCGGACATTGTTTTAGCTAGCCTCATCTTTACTGGCCATTCGGTTAAAGCCTGAAGTTTGCTTTGTGTTTGACGTCATTGTACAAATTGATTTTTGAACAATAAGCGGTGACTTTTTCATGATTGAATGACAATCAGTAATTCAATTTACTCTTTCATTAAAAGCCAATGCTACTCGTCAATTTCCAAATCAAGAGTGCAAAACGGATTACTCAAATTCCTAAAGACTTTCATCAGCACGTTTTTTCTTCGTCCAGCGATGACATGTAAAGTGTGATTATCTTTCTTCCCAAGTTCCTCATCCTTGTTCCTATTGACAACTCGTCAATATTACCCACCTTCCTCTTTTGCACTGATTGAGTTGAAAGTGAAGTTTGACTAAAGTATACAGTGTTATGCGACATTATGGCTGCACACCCACCCTTCCCTCCTCGTTCGTTGCTGATTGAACAATTCTTTCATCTCATGTGTCAGCTTAGCTCCAAGTGCATACATCATTTTGACTCCATTCAACTAATCAAATAGGTATAATCTAGTTAAATAAAAACATTTGGCTCCATGATTACAATAGGTTAAACTCCAAACCAAAGATTTCTAATTCCAAAATTAAGAGTACGCCTATAATTGTCAATTATTGCATATTTTGTAAAATGTCTTGTTGTGCTACAATGAATGCAGGAAACATTTGAGGAATTTACCAAAAGGCAGAAATATCTCAAAGAAAGAGCTGGCTGTTAGTTTGGGCTTAGCAGCATTGACTCTGAAGGTGGTGAAAGTAATAGATTTGTAAGAGTAAGGAATATCGTAATGGATCGTTTTAGCTTCATAGCGATCGTAGTTTCACATAGATTTAGCAATGCACAATGTATAAATACATTGAGTTTTTTTGCATAGAGCTGTTTGGTAACATTTTGGTAAAATGAATTATATAACAAAAATGTTCTAGATAGAATTTAAAGTAGAAAAAAATTGTATACATATCATGAAGCAAAATCAGCAATTTCTGGTAAAATGACTCGCAGTAGGCCGATAGCTAACTTTGTAAAAAGATGGCAGTGACAGAGTTTAAAGCTAATTTAAAGATATTTGCAACATGAAACATATCTTTAGTTTAAATGAAACATTGTTGAAATATATATTTTTAATTACAAATTTGATCTTCACTAAAATTCTAAATAAAAACAATATAAACAGTTGCTTAGTTTTGGTGATTTTCAACACAACAACCTTAATTAAACAGCATATGTTGCATTATTTGTGGTGCTGCCATAAATTTGCTCACCATTTTAACTACCAAACAATGAAACAATAACAACTAGCAACTTCTAATATAGCGAGTCCAGCTGTTAGCTTTGTAACCATGTTGATTTGTTTCATTGATGGATTGTTGGACGCTGTACAACCTAAATCAAGTATGTTGATTTTCTAAACATTTATGCAGTACTTACCTCTATGATTACCTCTATGATTACCTCTATGATTAGTCTCTTTTTAAAAGTAAGTTGGAAAGTCTATTTGTTAGATAAAAAGTGCAACATATATGAAACAGTTGTTTCTCATTTCATATCGAGCATGCTCACAGCTTACAATGTTTTTTAAAACACCTTAATCATCGATTGATTGGCTATTTCACACACATGTATAGACTTCTTTGCAACGTCTCTTCCTACACTCTTCAACATTTTAAAATTTAAGTACATGAACATGCTTGAAGCAAATGCTCGACATGATACATCGTGTAACTGAGAACCACTAAAATATTGGTTATCCAGGAACTAATGCTATTTTATGTGGAATTATTCTCTTTTAGACCTTTCTGACCACTTTCACCAATGGATCTCCCAAAAATCCAGTGATTGCTGCACTTAAAAGTTATGACAAAAACAACTTGGCTAAACATTCTTTGGGTTCATCTGAGGGTCACCTTAGTACCGTCCCAACACCAGCTTCATTACAGGTTAGTTACTGAGCTAAATAAAATATAAGTAGCACTTGCACAAATGCATAAATAGGCATGTCCAACTTTATTTTGGTTTCGGTTGACACTAAGGCTTCGGTGCAACATAAATATTTTTTACAGTTTTTCATTTTTTTCAAAAGTAAGTTTAGCATTTAAGAATGTATTGGATTAGTTTTAGTATTATCTGGGCTCATCACAAAATACTATCTAGTCACTAATTGCACTGCTGAGACCTTTTAGAGCATTGAACATGCAACGGCTGTAACATCGACGTTTACTTAAAGTAATCATTTTATTATGGATGAACTTAGACAAATTCTTAGTAGATCTGATCAGCAATTATCATCATTTTTCTATCATTTGTGACTGCTTTGATGTTTGAGATAATTTGACTGTCAATAGGTTTCAAGGTTAATACCGAGAAAGCTTGATTGCAGTTAAAACACTCAGATCAAGCAAGTGTGTCTTTGATGTTTATACATGTAGTTGCAAAGAGACTGACAGAATAGAGACGCGTGACTCCGCAACCTTATTGCCATACCTATATCAATAGTGAGAGATACAGTCAGTTGAGAAACTAATGACGTCACTTTGGCTCATATTTTTCTTCTGACTGTTTAACCGCATTCAAGTTTTGCTGATGTCAATCTTGAAACACCCTGGCAGTCAAATCATCTCAAAAATCAAAAACAGTTGAAAATAAAAATAAATGCCAATAACTTTAAATAACAGCTACTAAAATCTTAATGTAAGTTCATTTCTAAACTATATACAAAGTTTTTTAAACTTTTATTATTATGTAACATTTTATTCTTATTCTTTGTTTAGAGGTCGCTGAACAAGGCGAAAGAGCCAGACAGCGATTCTGGAAACTGTGATGATGTCTGTAGCGTACACAACTCCACGCCCCAACTTAGTCACAATGCCTGCAAATCTTCACCGAATATTCTTAAATCGTTCCAAAGTAAGTTCTTATCTACTACTGGAGTGGAACAAGGGATTGACCACAAAGTACCCAGTAGTATCAGCAGTGGAAACAACTCTATGAACACGAACTCAAGTCAAAATGGATCTCCAGCTACTTCACAGGTGTGTACATCGTACATGCATGGTGTTATAGTATGTTAAATGTTGATGAGTTTCTGCTACACGAAAGGACTGTTGCGGTATTTGTTCATTTTTAAAAGATCATGATCTATTTTTTGCTCAAACTATAATAAACAATTAAATTTTTATATTTTGCATAATATATTGTTTTTCGGAAAAACTTAGGTCGTTTTTAAAATTTTACAAAGTAAAAATCACTGCTACAATAAAAACCATGTCCATCTGTCCAAAGAAATGAATGGAGGTAGAGAAACAATTACATCAAATGGTATTCAAACTAATGATATTTGCCATGGTAGATCAACCCCGTAACACCTGCCCTTTTCGACTCAATCTTATCTTATCGATCTATCTTTTATTGTTTCAGAATAATTGTGCAAAAATGTATACTCTATGCTTTATTAGTACAGCTGACCATCTCTGGCAGCACACTAAATTGTCAGAGTACTAGTAGTGATAAAACTAGTACTAACAATAAAGTGTGATTGATTTGAAGTCACTTCACTACATAAGGCTCCAGTGTCTGATCAGTTTTTAACTAAATTAGTAAGAATATTTACTATAACTAGAAACTCCCCTGTCATACAGCCCGCGACCAAAGTGATATTGAAAAAAATAAAGGGTACAGATGGTTGAGAAATGCAATATTAGCAGTCAAATGGCACTGCAGTGCAATAGGATAACTGCAATGGTAGCTGTAATTTACTGGGTTGTTATATACAACAAACAGCAATAATGAAAGGAAAAGATTATATGTTTATACGTTTCCCCCTGCTATAAGAGAAATGCAATATTAGAAGTAAAATGCACTGATATTATTAGAATAACAAATATTATTAATATAGTAATACAGTAATAATAGAAAACCAATGGACAACTTTTTTGCATTTCAAAATGTCATAGCTGACAATATCAAGAAGTTGTGATATTTATATAGAATTTTAGAAAATCTATTTAACAAAACAATTTAAAAAAAATAATAACATTAATATTTCCCAACATCAGTCACTATATACTTCGATCTTGTAAATTCAATTGTTTATTCTTATAAGTAAATCTTATAAAATCGAATAATTATTCTTATAATTAAATTTTTTTAAATCGAATAATTGATCTTATAATTAAATATTGTAATAGTTTTATAAGAATCGTTAGAAAAAATATCGTCGTCAATTCCTTTACTTTCACTGCTTTGGACATCAGTTGGAATACCAAAGCACTAAAAAGGGTCCAAAATGTTAGTTACTTTGAAATCGGCAACAAAGAAAGGATCTTTTTAGTACTTCTACACTAATTACAGAAACCTTAGGCAACTGGACCATGCTATATATAGATTGGTCAAAAGTGCACGTTTTTTTGCGTGAAATGTGCACGACTTCATGGTTGTATTCTCTGTCGCTTGGCATTTTATTTATTAGTTTATTAATTTTGATAAAAATTAGGCTTGTCAAGTTTTAACAACGATTTTAGGCCAAATTATTCTGTCTATCTATGTATAATCCGATCAGATGGGTAAGGTTTAAAAAATTTTCTACAAATAATAAAGACTTGCTAACATATTTGACTAGGTTTATATGTGTTTTGTGTCATTATTATACTTAAACAACTTCATTGAAAAATGGTTAAATTTGTTGATGAAATTTTGGTGCAAGGGTTTTCAACGTCCATTGATGAACAATTTTCGTGAGTTGTGTGCACATATGCATTTATCATAAATCTCCCAAACAGTCGCTTTGTTTGTGTTTGGTTGTGGGATAAGAGTCGTGTCCGTCAATCTGTCTGATGGCACACTAAGCACGCTTGGAAAATGAATTCCATCGAACGGGTATCCAACCCAAATATTCAGATTTTCAGCAAAGCGCCCTGCATCTGCGCCATTCAGCCACTTTTCTGCGTCAAAAAATAACTGTGCTCCCACTTGATAAACAAGATGATTTTGGGCGAGCTTTTCAGCATACTAGATAGTGTAGTAATGGCCTTCCCCACTTTTCCAGAACCAGTGTGAGACTACAGTGGAATTTTTTGTAATACTCATTTCACTTGAAGGTAGTAAATGCATAAGGCATAGCTATCTATAGCCGCTATAGTGTTAGGTGCTTCTCTTTGCATTTTAGCTCCTACTCTTTGCATTGGTAACACGCGTGTTGGCATAGACCATGTCACCAATTTTTAGAACATCTAACCCAGTGTTCCTTCATTCACACCCATTGTAGTCCATTCCCACTTTTTCCTAGCAGAACACCAGCCATAATCACAAACAGAAAGAATCTAGCATAGCTTCTGGTCCAAAACACTCTGCGTCACCTCATCATCCGCCCCCTCCTCAAGAAAGTGGATCTGACAACTACCCAGCACAGAATACCAGTGAAATGTCTGATCAGACAATTAATGGAGAAAGGCTTTGCGCTCATATAGATGACCTTTTCTTTTCTGATATACTATAGACATCCTTGTGGTAGTATATATATTGTATTAGACAATAGATGACTAAGTAATTATTGAATGATTTATGTTGTAAATAGTATTTTATGTTGTTAAATTACGCATTTCTATGATAAAATGTATAGGTTATTCAAGTTACTGAATATTATATTGTATACAGGTTCAGCCAGTGCATTGTTTTAGCCCATACAAAATATGTCCATGTAAGAAGGATACGGTTCATGTTTTATCAGTACTACCTGTGTGGTCTTTTTAGTTTTACTTTTTCTAGTCTGTATCAATGTTTCATCTTTGTGATTCTACTAATATGAAAAACAAGTATAAGCTTTTATCTCTGACGACAAAAATAAAATGCTAAATTTAGTTGCTTACTAATCACAGAGTGTCGTATGTTGTCGAATGAATTTTTGTCACTTGTCAACACTAAACAATGTTCAACCTTTGCCTGCTTAACATTATAAACTGCTAATACTCGATACAAAATCTTCATGAACGCTTTTCATCTCTTTATATCATTTTTTATTGTATTTTTCCTTATTACTTTATACTGCTAAAATTCTACTAAACGTGATTATAACTTTGTAAAACGCACTCAAATACAACAATAACGTTGAGAGCCACTTTGATGTTCTTCTTACACGACTGTGACTGCTGCCATATACTGAAAAGCACCAAAATACCACAAAATATTTTATACACAATAGAAAATGTTTTCAATAGCCTATAAAATGTGTAAATAAATTCAAGAATCAACCAAATTTCTCTCACCTCGTTTGATGGAAGTCCTATATAAAAATGTTTGACGGAATAGACATCAAATAAAGTGTTGGAAGTTCTTGTATTACAGGTTGCTACAACATGAATGTTTTACAACATAAGTAAATAATAAATTATGGCTTTGAAACAATTTATAAAAGCTTGTTAAAGAACACTGTCAGCTCTCTGAATGCTGCCCATGTCTCTAGTTGCTCAGAAGTACCCTAGTAAATCAACTAAAGATGTATTAGTTTTATATTGCTATGATAGTGCGTAAAGTAGTGCATTAGTCATGATGGACTTACTTGAATAAACATGGTCTCTTATTCAATCTCTCAGAATTGAATTTTAATGTGTTTGGTGTCTCAGAAATACAGGAAGTAGCTCAAGTAAGTCGTATCAATTTTGCATTTATAGGTGGTTAATTAATTTCACAAATAGATCTAAATGCCGAATCTCGGTTTAAGTCATGCCAGCCTCCTCGTGGTTAAAATTTTGAAAATCAAAAAGCGGAGTTTAGACCTACGGCTTTGCACCTAGTAGACCAACAAATTACAAAGTGCACCAATAGAAATTAGAAATTAGAAATAATTGCATAATTAGTTATAACACCTGAAACATCTCTCACAGCTGACAAGACTGCAAGGGTCCTAGTCTTGACAAGAAGCAAGTGTTTCACACTGTGTTTCTTTCAGAAGAATTTCTAAATAATTATTCATCATTACAGGTGTGAATACATACTTGAAAAGGCGGCCTGAAGTTCCATATTAAAGTTTTTGTTGTTGAATAGATAATCTCTAAATGAAATATGTTTCCATAAATCAGCTTAACAGCGTGTTATTTTTTTCTAAAAATTTTCATAATTTTTTTCATATACAGGTTGATGCGTTTGACCGAGATATTCGAGCTAAAGGGAACACCTAGTTTTGAATAATAAATGCATCTCGTGGACCATTTATTATTGAGCATGACACTGGAATTATCTACACTCGCACTCCACTAGACCGTGAGAGGATCGGAGGAGGTCGTTATAAGGTACCCGAAAGGCTGTTTACAGTATTGCAATCAAGTTTTTCACGATATTTGAATTAATGAATGCAATTGTGATTGTTGGGACAAAAATCAATGCTGCTCTTGCCATGTTGAGATCGCTACTCACTGGAACTATGCAAACTTACTCTATATTGGTTATGAGTCGCAAGCTTGACACTGGTTGCCCTAACTTCTGTTGCCAGCTACAGCTGTCACTTTCTATTTAAAATGTACACGTGTATGTAGTGTAAGTAATGCATACCTAATATAGCAGGTGAAACTATCCATAATGGCCCGCAGTTGTCTCTAAGAGCTTATTTCAGTTTGTCGGTTTGTTTGGCAGACTGCACTAGCAAATGAGACAAGCATTAGAGTAAGTAGCTGTGTTACCTGCACGTTGCTCACTCAGCTCAAGAATGCCATGTGTGTGTTCCTACATGTACTATGTTATTGTACGACATATCAAAGCAGTTTTATCTCAGGCTTAACATGTAAATTATAAATTTAAATATAACCATATTTTAATTAAATTTATATGAGTGTTGATTTAGAGATTTTATATGTAAACCCTTTTAAAAAAGCAAATTGACAACTACTGTGAAGCTGGAGAGAAAATGCTTCTTGATAAAAGCATGCTTTGTTTTTTTTTAATAAAAAATTAAAAGCTACGAACGGTGCTAAAACTCCAACAACGGGTGTCAAATTAGCTGCCAGCCAAGCTGCTGCATCCGATCTATTCGCATTATTAAAAATTAGTGACCACTTGCGACACTTGGTGCTTTTGGACACAAATAGGTTCATGATTTTTGACTTAGTTGAACCATCAGCGTATTTCCAAATAGCTTCAAATATACCAACTGATTACGGATATGTTTCCTCTTCATTATAATTTGATTTATTGTGAAGATAACTCCGCATTCAATAAAATTGACAAAAAAGGCAAAATGGTTACAATATTTACTGATACTTATATATATTTATATGCTTTATATGTTTACCTGTTTTGTCAACCGATAACGATTGTATTCTGACAGGTAGTTGTAGCAGCAGCAGATTATGGTATGCCAGCTCGAAGTGCTAAGGCTATGATTACTATTGATGTCATCGACGAAAATGACAACATCCCAATTATAACATCCAGAGAAAACGCAACGTTTACCTGCTCTTACCAAACTCCTGTGAACATTACTATTGGCACTGTGATAGCATATAATGCAGACACTGGAGATAATGGAAAGCTTGGCTATTTTATCCAATCTGGTAAGTTGTAATGTTTAATCTCCCTGCCTCTACGTGAACTTCATTTAGCTCGAACTTAGAAAATTTTAGGGCATTTTCTTTAAGCTTGCGCTTTGGGCAGTTTTTTTATACAACTCAATAGATTAGAGATACTAGGAAGTAATTTATTAGGAATGTCCGTGTAAAAAGACTAAATTTTTTCAGTAAAGTAACACTTTCATATCTACTCTGTAAGCTGGAGTAGTATTTTTGCTTAGTAACCATCGTTGCGTTTTAGCCTTTCAAAAATAGTTGTAAGTTACATTGGCCTAATCTTGGAGGAATGTCTGAAGGTCTTTTTCAAAAATGTGTGGTGAGATTACTTTTCTGTTATGTGGTATGCGGTCGTTTTTGGAGTTGTAATTATTTGTCCTTTAAATTGATTTGTTCTCACTTATTAATTAGTGTTTAATGGTGTTAGGTAATACAAAACCGTAAGCATAATGGTTTATTTCTTTGAAGTCAAAACAGATAAAACTTTTTTTTTCTAGTAAAAATAAAGTATGATAAGTTTGTTAGAATGATCAAAAGGACACATAAATATACCTTTCAAAATTTTTACATGATAAAGCTTGACTCACTGCGTACCACAAGCCACGTACAGCACCTCGGTGCAGCATTTGTATATAGCCAAGAGCCGCATGGTGCAGCTTTAGTAGGCTTCGTACAAACATTTCTGACTAGAGGATATTTAGTTAATCAGCCTATTAAATGTATAGTTTAATGAAATGAAACGATCATTTGCCTACGCTGAGCCAATAGTTACATGCCATAATTAATTATTGCCAGTAGTTACATAGCCATGTTTACAGCTTGTGTTGAGCAAAGTTTCGCTTTTCAAAGAAGATTAATTTTCTTGCAATTTCTCTTTTGCAACAACCAGTCTATACGAGGGGGTACCACTATGAAGGTTTTACAAATTGCTGATGTTTAGATTTCCAATGAATATCTATTGAACAATAGCACTAGTGATGGTGACTATTTTATTTTTAGCAGTAATAATAATAATAATAATACCATAAGCCATAATAATAGCAATAACTATAGGCTGACTAGGAACCCACTCAACCTGTAAATCACAGAAGTAGCGAAATGGGTCAAAAGTGTGTTCAAACTCATTCTGCAACAAATTCTTTGTCTTTTTCATGGCATCAGCTGACATAAAATTTTGTGTAAAAGTAATTTCAGAATTGTTTAAATATATCTTGTGGTTTGAAATCTGTGGCAACTTATATGCGGTATTGCAAAATATTAGGTTTTATCGAATATTTAATTATGTCTATAAGTTAAGTAACATAGCTCAAATTCTAGCAGTCGTCTCTAATACCCTCTAATTTGCATAGTTAAATTTCAGGTTGTTTAACGTTGTAAATGCTTTATATAGATTTTAGCCTCAAAATATACGGTATGTCAAATGCTTTGTCTGATGCATTCAAAAATCCAAATAAGGAAATATTCAATACATATTTAAATGAGAAAGCCTTTGCTATGTTAATTGTTCTTTTTTTAATGCTAAATTTTTTTCTATATTTACTATCTGATTAAAATTATTAACTATTTTTCTCAACCACCTAACAAGAATTTTTATTCCAATTTTTACACAAGTATCTTGAACGGGACTATCTTTCCATGTTTTATGAATAGGGTTATGCTGTCGATATACTGGGTTGTGTTTTACCAAATATTAAATTATGCCTTGGTGATAAATTGCTTGGATGGAAAGAGCCAAATAACTATTTTTGAAAAAAAATTACGATGGTGGCTTTTATGATGTTGAGTCCTACATATTGACCGGCCTTGCATTGACAAAAGGCCTAAAATTCTCTCATCAGAAACACATTATGAACTTGATGTAAAAGATCACCTAGCAGTAAGCAAAAATTTATCAGACGTCAGAGCAGAGCGGGTGTTGAGTAATTCCAGTTCCTACAATCAATATAACTCTTTTAACTTTTTGTAAGTGCAAAGCTGTTGTGTCCCTAACAGGAAAATACTCATTACAATTTGTTGAGCCTTATTGATTAATATCATAGGTTGTTTTTATAAAATATAAGTCATTGAACTCTAGTTGTGAGCAGAATCAATATGTAACATGATGTGCCTTTTATTTGTATATGTAACTAAAACCAATATGTTTGTTGGTTTATGTGGGATAACTTTTTGTTGTTAGTGGTTCCTTCTACACGTATAGACCATTTTTTCAGCAAATAGCTATAAGACAGATACCCACAACAAGCCAAATAGTTATCTTAACAACTCAGTTTTTTAGTTACCACATGTTACATGTTTTATTGTTAGCAAGGCACATCGTCATACATTCTGTCTGTCTGTATATCATGCTGGGTGGTCTTTGTCACTTCCTCTAAACACAAATCTAATTTTTGTAAACCTCTTGAAGATTAGTGTGAAGCCTACTGCCTACAAGGAAATGGCAACGTCGTAAACATGTATATTTGCTAATACTAATGTAAATGTGTTTGCAATGACAATGCTTAAAAAGCTTGATAACTTAAAGTTAACACAAACAAAAAAAATTATACCAATGATTTTGTAAACAGATTCTGTACCGTCAATTTTCTGTTCAATCCTGTCAGGACCAGTACAAGATTTTTGTGCTAAACCTACCAATGTGAGTGTGTGCATATAGGTTGACATGCAAATAATTCTTCAAGTATTTGTTATTGTACACTAATGCCTTAGGGGCCTAGTGTGTCGGGAGAGGTTGTCAAATTTGCTGATACAATGTATAGAATCTTTGTGTCTAGCTATTCAATATTTGCTATTTAGTTTAATGATTAGCCCAGATGTTATACTGTGGGGCGGCTTAACTGAAGGTCGTGAGTTCAAATTGCCTACAAAGAAATCTTTTACCCCAAGTAGTTTCAAGTAGTTGATTCATTCTTTCTATTTACAAGTCTTGTTTCACTGTATAGGTACGGCCACACATAACGATTTATTTGCTGATTCTGACCAAAATTTCAAAGTGAACGAAAAACACAGAATTATATGGCCAAAATTCAGAGTTGTCAGAGCTGTGCATGCACACCAAAATCGTTATTGAAACACTTTTAATTGGCTAAACAAATTATTAGCGAGCATGATACTAGCAGCTTTTCTATCTTATATAGTCTCAGACACATAAAACGGTGCACTAGAAAAATACTATAGCACCAGAGTAAATACAATGCAATTAACTTGATTGCGATAAAGAGGGCAACTTTTTTTTCAATTTTTGCTGCTAAAAATAATTTGTTATTATTAAAAAAGAACTGATTTGTAGCTTTGCATGCTGTCTAAATGATAGAGAATTAACAGTAGCACAATTCAGACAGTTGCATTTTATGTACTATATTGAACTGCGGTCTTACTTTTATTGTATGTCGTAATACGTGTATTAGACTATATAAATTGCAAAAGCTGCTAGAATCATGCTTGCTAACAACTTTTTTAGCCAAGTAAACGTGTTCTGTCGATGATTTCGATGTGTGTGCACAGCTCACACAACTCTGTAAATTTTGGCTGAATAATTTTGTGTTTTTCATTCATTTCGTGATTTTGGTCAGAACCAAGGAATAAATTGTTACGTGTGACAAACCTTAATAGTATTTAGTTGGCGTAAAAGTCTTAAGCGTTTCTATAAATCTATCCGCTTGTTCAGATGAATATAACAACTGAATAAAAATATTGACAAGACTAGGGAAAAACAACAATATCAAAAATAATTCTAGAACTAAAACACGTGGGCTTGGTTGAACAATAATTGTCAATACATGTATGTAGGGCAGTTAGTGTCCAAGTCATCCGAGACAAAACATCAGTATAGTTATACATGCATAATGCAATGTGTAAACATTAGTTAATTATGAACGGTAAATATTTCAATAGATTCTAGATTTTCTCTGATTAATTAAATAAATTTGGATGCTTTAAAAATTCAACTTTGCTGAACACCACTAAATTCTCTCACTAGAATATAGCATAGTTTACCAACTCAGAAATTAATTTCAAACAAGCAGTTATACAGATTCACCTCACTGTGAATATTTAGTGCCAGAAGAACTTGTCTTATTACTTTACTACTGTTAGACTTTCTATCTAGATGAGAAACACACTAATGTTACGGATGAGAGTAAATTATTCATAAGACGTTTTACATTTTGTCAAATATAATCAATTTCTAAGTGCTTTAAATCTAAAGCTCTAACAAATTCTTTTAAAACATCAGCTTGTACCAGTGCAACTATGTCTAGATGTAAATGAAGGTCCAGTGAAGTTATACATTATGGATTGGCAGAACAGGGAATGGTAGCACCACATTCTTATAGTAAAAATCTAAATTTACCATCGGTTATTTAAAAGAAACTTCTTTTGAAGGAAACTTTCTTAGCACTTTTTTCAATACTTTGTTAGAAAATTCATGTTATAGCTTTATTTAGTGATAAGTGACTTTCATAATTACAACCTTAAATGCCCTACACGCTTTAGTTGTAAGCGACTTGCCGCCATTATATACGTAAATTATTTGAGTCTTATGTCAATGTCTCTTACTTGAACCAACGTTGCACAAAACAGCATGGAATTATTGATTACTACTTTGTTATTGGTAGACAACAAGACTTTAGAAAGCTGTCACATTTAATATTTATACTAATATGTTGACAATTTGACTTAATCCATTAGAATGTGTACAGTGTCAATAGTGTGGCTTCTCAGTTTTGTCACTCAATACTCCTAGACTTCTATTTTTTCATTGCATCCATCTGAGTGATTGTTATTTATTGCATGCATCTGAGTGACTGGTATGCTGAGCATATCAGTTTTTGAAAAAACTAATGTCAGATGAAATTCCTTACGTTTACTTGACCACAAACTTTTGTATTATATTTCCTTCAATTGATCTGTGCTTATACAGCAAAAAAATTAGCGGTAATGAAAAACTGACTGCATTAATCTAAGTAGCAGTGTCAAAGAAATTAATGGTGTCAAAGGAATTAGAAGTCTTTCAAGGCTGACAGAACATGTACACATACTATGATCCGTGAAACTAATTTGCTAAAATTAATGAAAAGTGTTTTAGTCATGAAAACTTTAAAACTTTTACTGTTACATTTAAACTTTCTAGTCAGGGATTTGGTAGACAAATATATAACTGAAGATGTCATTTACTATCACAAATCACTGCAGCAAAAATTGGATATTCTAAGGTATTTGAGCTGGTTTTTAAAAATTTAATTATTATATATAAGTGGTGACATATATGAAAGATGAAAGAACTTTCTCTCCATGCTCAATGACATATTACAGAATTTAAATATACAGTATATTACAGATTCTAGAAAGATTTTAAGGATTTAAAAGCCGAGTATATAATAAGTTTCTCTGAAATTTTTATGAAGTTTTGAGCTAAAATTTGTTTGAAGTTTAAAAACTTGCCCCAAAATTCTGATTATCCTTGAGATTTTAGATCCTGACAATTTGTGGTAGCTCTGTGCCAGCTTTCAAAATTTTGATTGAGTTCTCCAGATAGTGATCTAGTTAATGGTATCTTATTGGCTGCAAACTATGTTGCATGGATTACCTTAACTTGACATTAGTTTAGCTGGCATCCCAAAAGTCTTGATGATGCTACATTAGGGCTGATGGTAATGCTTTAGTGCTGATGGTAAGGCTTTATTGCTCATGGTAGCATATTAGCGCAGATGGTAATGTATCAGCGCTGATGGTAAAGCATTGGTGTTGAGGATAATGCTTTAACACTGTTAGTACTACATTAGTTCTGTTGCTAATGCATTAGTCCTGTTGCTAATGTTAGTGTTAATAATAATGCAGTACCTGTGATGGTAATCGTAAAACTTTGAAGTTTTGTTTGCGCTGATTTTGTTGTTTTAGTGCCGATGGAACTGCATTAGTGGTGTTGGTAGTGCATTAGTGCTGTTTTAAATGCCTTAGTTTTGTTGGTAATGTGATAATGCAAATGTAATGCTAATAGTAATGGGGGTCCTACCACACAAAGTCATCATCAGAATAGTCACCTTTTTCAAGTTGGTAATTAAAACAACCTTTTTCTTCACATTCGTTATTTTAATACAAATATCCATTCTGGTGGCACGGGGTTGCGTTAAAAACCTGAAACTTGCTCAGCTTGAACTTCTGCTAATCAACAGCATGGCTCAACCAGGGACCTTCACAAACATATTTGTGATGTTTGGGATCGTTGCTGATTACTCAGCGAAAAGTGAAAGCCGTCTTAGGTTTTTAGGGCTACATTTCTTGTACTGCAAATAGACCGAGATTGTCTTTAATAATCACTGTCAGTCTCAGACTTGGCAACGGATTTGCTGTAATTGTCGTGGCATTTAATTGCTGTTTACTTTAATTACCTGGCAGTCTATAAATGGCGGACCAGATCCTTCAAACCAAAACTAGTGAAGTTTTGTGGGATCGTGTTGATTTAAGGACAAATAATAAGTTAGTAAAGGTACGGCCAAACGTAACACAATTTTTTGTTCGTTTTGACCGAAATACACAGAATTATTCTGCGCTGCTAGAATCGTGCTAGCGAGCGCGATTCTAGCAGCTTTTGCAATTAGTATAGTTCAAGACACGTATAATGACACACAATAAAAGTATAAGTGCAATTCAAAATAGTACACAAGATGCAACTGCTTAGATTGCGCTACTGTATGTATTTATTGTTTGGACACTATGGCTACAAATAGTTTATTTTTAATAATAAAAATTTCCTCTTTAGCAGCAAAAGTTTTGTGGTAGAAAAAGTTGCCATTTCTAGCGCAATCAAGTCGGTTGCATCATATTTACTATGGTGAATTGCCGTGATATTTTTTTTGCGTGTCGCATTATGTTGCTTTATGTTGTGTGCTGCATTATGTAAAGTTTGCTAGAATCGTGCGCGCTAACTAACAATAGCACAATTTAGACAATTACATTGTGTGTACTATGTTGAATTGCCTTCGTACTTTTATTGTGTGTCGCAATATTTGTCTTGGACTATACTAATTGCTAAAGCTGCTAGAATCGTGCTCACTAATAATTTGTTTAGCCATTTTGTCGAGGAATTCGGTGGGCATGCACAGCTCAAATAATTATGTGAATTTCGACCGAATAATTCTGTGTTTATCGTGATTTTAGCAGGAACTCAAAACCAACAAAAAATTCGTTACGTGTAGCTTTACCTTTGGTAATCCTACTTACACAATCATCGTCACCTCGTCACCTACATTGATAAATGGTCGTCTCATTTGTCACTTTTCAAATATCCCTGTTGTCGGGTCGTCAAAATCATCACAAAACATAGGAGGACCCCCAGTAATGCATAATTGCGAATACTAGTGCACTAGTGCTGATGGTACCTCTTGCACTGTGTTAATAAACAATTTATTTTATGCTCACAGTAGCTAATAATGGTTGCATATAATGCTCAATAAATACAATGCACATATAAGTAGTTAAATAGATATTCATGTAGCTACCAATTTAGTTAATTGTGTTCACAAATAAATTTTTTGGCTGTGCTGCAACTGATGTCATGCCAGCCTCCTCCTGTACCCTGAATGCACACACATTTCTCAGAGGCACTATTGCCTGGCTCATTGCCATCCCAGTCAGTGTTAGGTTGGCGGTTTCCAGGGATGACTCCCGTTACTATTCCTTTCCATTTAAACTCAATTAAGTCTTTCTGGCCACCGATGATGTGACATCCGTTCCAGCCTGAAAAAGTCGAGGTAGTTACAATTTATAAGTTAGTCTTTTTTATCACTTGTTTGAAAAGCTATCTGTTTTCACTACATCATATTTTATTTCTAGCACATTATAGCAAGCGGTAATGAAAATCATTACATACAAAGTTTTAGTTGTTGTCTTATTTTTGATTAAGGGATTTTTGATTTTAATTAAGAAAGTTATGGAGTCGGTGTGCTTAGACGTTGTCATTATTTGCAATGACATTGGAATGCTATCGATGCTTATAAAGTGGAGGGTTCTATATAAAACTAGTTTCGTGGGATTTCAGTTTTGTTTGAAAGTTTGCCAAGAGTGGCATGGAATCACAATGAATAAGTGCAGAGACGATTATTCTGAAGCGTGATAAGTTAGTCGTGTGACACATATGGTAGCTGCTAAGCCAAATGTCTGAGCTTGAATTCAGTGCGATGCAATTTTTTACCAACATCCATCTGTGGCTTCAAATTGACCGACAGACGGATTAACACAAAATGTATTTTAATAAAGATAAGTAATGCAACACTCCTATGAGTGTAATATCATTTTATTGATTATTTTGACTAAATAAAAAGGCACTTAAACAAAGAAAAGTGTTTTCACAATATTTATTTTTAAAAACTGCTAAAAAAATTTAGAAAAATATTCTATGAGCTATCGATCACTTCTCACTACCGACTTACCGGTAAAGAACTCTTTGTCAACTAATCCCCGACAAATAAGCAATTTTAAAAACTTCAAATCAAGTCTCAAGCAACACACTCTTAATTCACTTGAATTAATACTCTAAATAACTTGATTACATAACTGCTAACCAGATTCAGTCCCATGAATAGCTATCTTACTGTTTATGTGGCTCCTCATTGTGCCTATTTTTTATTTTATTGTCATTTTACTGCTTTTTCAATCAAACAAAACAAATTACAAAATATTTTATCTGCTGCACTATCTTTTCTAAAGCCTTTAGTGTGGCTCCGGCTTTTATTACAGTATAGGTTACCACCAGATCAATAAGCCTCAATAGCTACATAACAACACCTAATGTGTTGTATTTGTTTGCAACTCAGACACCAGACTAACTATTGTTTTCTATATACTTGGAAGCCTATTTTCCAAAGCGCTTACAACTACATATGTTGGAAACCAGATTAAATCGTATAATTGACGAGTGACCGACAGGAATTGAGAGATCTACCTGAGTTGGAAGGGTAAAGGTCTGCTTTAACTTTAGCTCTCAGCCATTCTGAGGCTTCTGTAGTAGCAAAAGTGGCCAGGTACTCTCCATTATCTCTGCAGTAAGCATCTGCGTTTTCCCAATTAAGAGCTGTCTCAATGAGACGAAAGCATGTCTCTGATATAGGATTGAATGTGTATGGATCGGTGCAGATTAACTCGGCTGTAAAAATTCACATGGCAAACATCAACTACTCCATGTATATGATTTTCCTTCCGCTAGCAACGACAGATAAGATATTTTATATAGGTTTCTGGTATTTGAAGATGTTCCTTAGACATAGAAGTACTTGCTATTGTACAGTTTAAAGGTGAGCTTACAATAAGTTTGTGTAGCTTTTATCAGAAAGTGTCGGTATTTGTCTATCATTTACGAATATTTTTTATGTTTGAAATGATCTGGTTGCCAAGATGGTTCAACATTAAAATAAAAAAATATTGATCACTCAGTTGAAGCACTCGGACTAATTGAAAGATCAATTATGGGTTTTATAACTGCAAAGGCACCGACCGAGTAGGGGGACATAACGCTCAAACTTGAATGCAATAGCCGATAACACCTACCGCAATGATACCGTTTAGCGATGTCATTTTGCATTTATTTTTCTTTCAAGCATTTTAATCACAATCAAATTTTATCAATTTTACTCTAACTAGAAATTCTCTTGTCATACAGCCCTTGATCAAAGTGATATTGGAAAAAAGAAAGGGTACTGATGGTTGAGAAATGCAATATTAGCTGTCAAATGGCACTGCAGAGCAATAGGATAACTGCATTAAGAGCTGTAATGTACTGGGTGTTATTATGTACAACAAACAGCGATAATGAAAGGAAAAGATTATATGTTCATATCTCTCTCCCGCAATATGAAAAATGCGATATTAGAAGTGAAATGCACTGATATTATTAGAATAACCAGTATTATTAATATAGTAATACAGTAATAATAAAAAACCAATGCACAATTTTGTTTACATTTCAAAACGTTATAGCTAACAATATCAAGAGGTTGTGATATTTATATAAATTTTAGAAAATCTATTTAACAAAACTATTTAGAAAAGATAATAACAGTAACATATTTCCCAACATCAGTCACTATATACTTCGATCTTGTAAATTCGAATGCTTATTCTTATACAGTAATTAAATTTTATAATATCGAATAATTATTCTTATAATTAAATCTTATTTAATCGAATAATTATTCTTATAATAAAATATTGTAATAATCTCATAAGAATCATTAAAAAATATAATAGTCATTTCTTTTACTTTCACTGCTTTGGACATCAGTTGGAATACCAAAGTACTCATAAGTGTCCAAAGTATCAGTTACTTTGAAATTGGCTAAAAAGAAACGATTGCTTTTCAGTACTTCTACATTAATTACAGACACCTTCTGCAATTGAACAATGCTATAGACTGGTGAGATGTGCACGTTTTTTTTGTAAAATGCGCACGACTTGATGTTCTATTCTCTGTCGCTCGGCGTTTTGTTTGTCGGTCTTAACTTTGTTAAAAATAAGGCTTGTCAAGTTTTAATAACAATTTCAGGCCAAATTTATCTGTCTATTTATGTATAATCCGATCAAATGGGTAATGTTTAAGAAGTTTTCTACAAATAATAAAGACTTGTTAACATATTTAAATAGGCTTATATGTGTTTTGCATCGTTGTTATACTCAAACGACTTCATTGGAAAATCGTTAAATTCGTGGATGAGATTTCGGTACAAGGGTTTGCGACGGGCCGTAGATGAATAATTTTCGTAAGTTGTGTGCCCATATGCATTCATTATAAATCTACCAAGCCATCGCTCCGCTCGTGTTTGGTCGTGGGAAAATATCCAAGCAGTCAGATCACCTCACACATCAAAAAACGATTATAAATAATAAAAAATACCAATACTTCCTAATAAAATCTACAAAGCTTAGTGTAAGTTCACCTTTAATAGCTCAGCCAAAAATAGTTCATCGTTAGACAACCACATTGCTAACTAAACAAAATTTCACCTCAAACATAAAAGAAATCGTAAATGATAGACAATACTTATAACTTTTGATAAATTCTACTAAGGTTTGTGTAAGTTTATCTTTAACAAAAATTAACTTTCACCAACTTAATATAAGATGAGTAAAATGTACCAATAGCTGAACCTACTGTGGTAGGTCTGTAGGTGGGTTGTGCAGTTTTATCCGAGATACTTTGCCATGTAGCAGTATCCAAGTTCAGAATCGAATGCTACAGCTCTACACGTTTCATAGTTAGCAAGGCATATTGTCATACATTCTATATTTGTTCGTATACCATGTCGGGTGGTCTTTGTCGTTTTGTCTAGACACAAATCCGTTTTTGTAAACGTCTTGAGCCTCGAATTGGCACAAACTGCCTAAAACATTTTTATAATATTATACTCATCTCCACAATAACATGTTATTGCTCACACAGACACCCTAACCATTGCATGCATTGATTAAATATTTGCATTTTAGTTTTAAAGGCAGACATTTAAAGCTAAAAATCAATATTACCTGAAGTATTTGGTAAAATCTCAAAAATATGAAAGTATTAAAAAGAACAAAAAATTATCTTTGCCAAATTTGCACTTAAAAATGCTGGGCTAAATAAATGTAAATAATTATAAATGCTAAAAAACATTAAACAAAAATCTAGATATATAAGCAGACATTAAGATTTATTCAATATAAATTAAATTTATGCGCGCACAGTTTTATGGCTTATAATACTTATACATGAAATGCACATACAGGTAGATGTGAGATGACTAACTTGTTTATCTGTAAACAGAAACAATATCCAACCAATTTTAATGATACATTACATGTAATTTGCATGTAACAGTTCATTTAATTCAGGTGCAATCCACTTAGGCTTTTTCAATATTTCGTTATAGTCTTACGTGCATAACTTCACGAACTCTCAGACAGCTTCATTGTGTTACTAAACAAAACTGTTATCTTTTGATATTATATAGAACAATTTACTAGCTGAGCCACTAAATCTCCACTTTCAGTTTTATAATACTTACCACTGTGCAGAAAGCCAATGTCAGCTGAACGATTGTCAACATTATAGTGGTGTTAGTGCTCCAACTCAAAATATAGTAATGTATTGTACAGCCTCTGAAAGTATTACTTGCGGTTACCTCATATGTTGATAAAGAAAGTTTATATCATTATGGATTGATTGGCAAACGAGAGTAATTTCCTTTGCTTTCATGTCATTCACTTGAGTTAACATTCTAGTCAAGAGCCATAAAGTCGGTCGCAAATAGCTTTACGTCAGACGTAAGTGAGTGACAATAAGCTTCAACGGATCTAAGCTGAAGTTGCCCTAGTTTCTGTTATGACTTGTAGTTAAGTTTAAGTCAATATTAAAAAGGCAGAGCCAAAACAAACCGCGGGTGGAAAAATAAAATAGTAAAATGATAATGCATTTTTAGTGTCTAGCGTCGTAATCACTGAGCGATGTGAACAGCCATTGTTTACGGCGCTAGCTTAAGACCAAGAGGTTGGTGGTTCCAGTCGCATAAGGACCATTGGTGATGCTAAGGAGGGCATCCAACCACAAATGCTCCTGTGTCAAATCTGGTCTGGCCCTCCGAGACTAAACCGGTACCCAACTCTATGCTATGGCGTAGATTGAGAGGGTGGCTAGCAACCCTCTCAATCTACGCTATGGCGTTGATTGAGAGGGTGGCTAGCCACTCTTCAAGACTAAGAAAACCAGACAAATGGCGAAGTAGCTTCTTTGCCCGTCTACAGATTGCTAGTTAGACATGATACATGCTACAAGCTACACAAAACACGCTACACGATACACAATGCATGCTACATGCTATACACGCTATACACGCTATACGCGCTATACGCGCAATATGGGCTATACGGGATATACGCGCTATATGCCCTATACGTGCTAGATGCATGCTATACATTCTAGATGCTACATACATCGCTGCATTTATCAATAAAACATAAAACAGAAGGCAATGGCAAACCACTGTTGAAACCTGCTACAAAAGTCATGGTTAAAGGAAATTGGGGCAAGTCATAATTAACTACATGCTTCCACAACCTAGAAATTGTGAAAGCGATTTGTAGTAGGGAAATAAAAACTAGGGTTGCTACCATTAGCTAAGTTGTTCAACGACCACCATCGCGTTAGTCATGTTTTATCATTTAAGGTGAATCAAATTCGGTGAAACAACATATAGAAATATTGATTGCAGGGAACCGACATAGTATGTTTGACATGAAGAAGCTCTCAGGGAAAATAACAGTTGCAAAGAAAATAAATCCAGAAATGGTTGGATACTACAGGCTAGAGATAGGAGTTCAGGACAATGGACTCTCACCCAACACTGTAGTGACTAATGTAGGAGTCGATGTTACCACTGTAAGTACTTTGAGTTATAGTAATTAGTAGTCAAGTACTTGAAAAACTTAGTATAGTCTACAGTGTGCATCTGGATCTGGCTCAACCTAATTTAGTACACTGTATTTTGTTGGAGTTGTCTGCTTCTACATATAGAAAATGATAACTCTGGCATAAGCTAATGAAAAGCAGAATTTCTGTCCAATTGAAAACCTTTGCTTACAAGGACTGTTTTGTGTAGTGCTGCACGATAAAACGATATAATTTGATATGACCATATATTTTAGTGGATTATTTTATATTTGGTCAGTTTTCAAGTCGATATGAATATGGAAGCCGATATTTTATCGAGATGAGGCATTTTATTTTGCAAAAATGGAGTTGTCTATTCTCTTTATTGTAACGAGGTGACAACTCCTAGTTTTCAACCGATATTAACCCCATATCCTCTCATATTGTTCATGTTAAAGCTTGACACTATATATCGAAAGAAGACAACTCCAATGTTCGATATTTTTCGATATTTGATATATTCTAAGACCAAATAATCGAATGTACATGCAAAAATATCGTGCAGCACTAGTTTTGGGCACACGTTTAGGAACTCATATAGACATCCTTAAATACTTTATTATAGTCATGTTTTTAATTACGACAGCCTCTTCAAGCAAGTTAACTTTCCGTTGATTGATTTGCGCATTGCTGTTATTAATGTAAATGACTAATAGTTCTATCTATAAACGTGAGTAGCATTTTGGGTCCAAATGTTTATATTTATAAAGTTTTTTTATCAAATTTATCTCATATTTGCAGGATATGTATATACCAGCAGACAAGCTGACACAAAAACAGGGTAGTAGCAAGCCAGATGTGAAGCGGACGTATAACGTAAACTTGATAGTGGTAATTGTCCTCTCTTCAACATCTGCAGTTCTCAGCCTCATACTAATTGCAGCCATCATTAGGATAAAGCGACAGGTATGGGAATTATTGAGTGCAATCAGTTTAACACAGGTGGTATGTTAGGCATGTTTTTGATTATAAGAATGGCATGTTTAGCAGTTATTTGGCTGAATCAGATGAAGTTTTTTAAAGGGATGACGGGCCTTGATCAACACATAAATATTTTAAATAATTTTATCGATCTGCGTAAATTGCCATCTGTCTAGTATTACTAGCATAACCATAATTTAAAGTTGGCATTGCAGGAAAATAATTAATTTACACGACATGTTTTATTCAGCAGCTCTTCGCTAGTTGTATAATGAGGCCAAGAGTCTAATTCAGTACGCTCGTTATGCACATGAAGTATTTATCTATGTACTAAACATATCTATCTATAGTTATCAAAATTATTTGCTTAGCAAATTAGTTATATGACAATTTTTTGTTTTTGTGTCTTAGAGTCTAATTTGCTTTTAACTGTAGAGCCATTAAACTGTAGAGCTTTTAAATTGTAGAGCCATTTCTTGCGCAACGGTGCCCTCAACAAAAATTTGCAATGCCTCTGTTTCCATTGAGCTCAGCAAATATCATACTTGATTTTTAGGGAAATGCTTACGCAGAGTTTCTAGAGAAATGTGTAATTACCTTAAAAATGCATTGTGGCATTATTGTAGCTGTTTGTATGTTAATCATTTATTTGTCTTATAGAGAGCAGCTGTTCTGTTTCTAATTGAAGTAGATATGCTCTAAGATGTGGTTCTGAATTGATCTTATTATAAAATTATAAATATCAATTTTCTTGAAAAAGGACAATGTTTATGAATTAAAATTTTAAAATTAGCCAACCCTACTTCATCAAAGCCCTGACTACTTAAACGAACCCAAAATAAGCCCAAAATCATATGTGTTGAGCCATGCTGTTGCATTTTGTAATATTAGCTTCTTCACAATAAAGCCTATTTTAGCATAGCTTTCTGTAGCACTAATGCTATCTTGTTGAACATTTAAAATGCTACACATCTCTGCATTCCAGACCAAAGGAAACCATAGTTATAACTGTCGCACAGAAGCTCAAAAACTATTCAACAGCGGTCGCTCCAGCGAACAGTCCCAGCCTTCCTGCGGCTCGAGCTGGGGTGCTATTAGCACGACGGATCGAAGTTCAGTGTTTAGCAGAGTCAGCTCTGCTACCGAATGTGATGCCGCAGAGCCTCTGAATAGTCAGGTAACATTCAAAAGTGAAATTACTGAATTGAAACAATAATTTATGTTTACAGGAGTCTGTTGCACCAATGTGTCTAAAGAAAATGTGCAAAGTATATCTATAAATTTATGTTTCATTGGTCATTGTAAGCTTCTTCCTTCCGTTTGAAGTTTGTATTCGAAAATGTAAAGATTTTAAAGTTTTCACTTCCTGACATTGTGTTAGCTAGCTTCATCTTTACTGGCCATCCTGCTAAAGCCTGAAGTTTAGTTTGTGTTTGATGTCATTGTACAAATTGATTTTTGAACAATAAATGGTGACTTTTTCATGATTGAATGAAAATCAGTAATTCACTCTACTCTTTCATTAAAAGCCAATGCTACTCGTCAATGTCCAAATCAAGAGTGCAAAACGATTTACTCAAATTCCTAAAAACTTTCATCAGCACATTTTCTGTTTGTCCAGCGACGACATCTAAAGTGTGATTATCTTTCTTCCCAAGTTCCTCATCCTTGTTCCTATTGACAACTCGTCAATATTACCCACTCTTCTCTTTTACGCTGATTGAGTCGAAAGTAAAGTTTGACTAAAGTATACAGTGGTATGTAACATTAAAGCTGCACACCCACCCTTCCCTTATCGTTCGTTGCTGATTGAATGATTCTTTCATCACCCATGTCAGCTTAGCTCCAAGTGCATACATTTTTTTGACTCCATTCAACTAATCAAATAAGTATAATCTAGTTAAATAAAAACATTTGGCTCCATGATTACAATAGGTTAAATTCCAAACCGAAAATTTCTAATTCCAAAATTAAGAGTAAGCCTATAATTGTCAATCATTGCATATTTTGTAAAATGTCGTGTTGTGCTACAATGAATGCAGAAAACATTTGAGGAACTTAGCAAAAGGCAAAGATATCTCAAAGCAAGAACTGGCTATTAGTTTGGCTCAAACTATTTTTACCCTTTCACTGCTGAAAGCGCATTTATACGACTTGCCCAAATGATTGCATAGTAACCTAATTTTATTAGTCGTTAACAACCTATTGAATGATCTCTAGAGTTTTTATAGTTTTGATAATGTTGTTCAAAAACTTTTCTGTAAAATTAGCCTAAAATCACAAAGCAATTTAATTTTTTTAAAGGATTTTTTAGCTTAAAAACAAACATTTTTTCTCTCGGACTTTTGATCTGTTTAGTGTTATTATGACTTTCAAAAGTACCTCCAAAGTTAAAAGCATTGAATTAATTTTGTTGATGACATTATTGCCGATTAAGATTTTAGTAATTACACAGATAATTAAAGTAGCAGCATTGACACTGATGGTGGTGAAAGTAATAGATTTGTAAGAGTAAGGAATATCGTAATGGATCGTTTTAGCTTCGTAGTGATCGTAGTTTCACATAGATTTAGCAATGCACAATGTATACATACATTGAGTTTTTTTGCATAGAACTGTTTGGTAATATGTTGGTAAAATGAATTATATAGCGAGAATGTTCTAGACAGAGTTGATAGAAAATAAATACAGATAGATAACAGATAGAAAAAAATTGTATACATATCATGAAGCAAAATCAGCAATTTCTGGTAAAATGGCTCGCAGTAGGCCGATAGCTAACTTTGTAAAAGGATGGCAGTGACAAAGTTTAAAGCTAATTTACAGATATTTGCAACATGAAACATATTTTTAGTTTAAATGAAACATTGTTAAAATATATATTTTTAATTACAAATTTGAACTTCACAAAAATTCTAAATAAAAACAATATAAAGAGTTGCTTAGTTTTGGTGATTTTCAACACAACCTCAATTAAACAGCATGTGTTGCATTGTTTATGGTGCTGCCATAAATTTGCACACCATTGTAACTACTAAACAATGAAGCAATAACAACTAGCAACTTCTAATAACTATAGCAAGTCCAGTTGTTTGCTTTGTAACCATGTTGCTTTGTTTCATTGATGGATTGTTTGATACTGTACAACCTAAATCAAATATGTTGATTTTCTAAACATTTATGCAGTATTTACCGTTATGATTAGTCTTTTTTTTAAAGTAAGTTGGACAGTCTAATTGTTAGATAAACAAGTGCAACATATATTAAACAGTTGTTTCTCATTTCATATCGAGCATGCTCACAACTTACAATGTTTTTTAAAACACCTTATTCATCGATTGATTGACTATTTCACACACATGTATAGACTTCTTTGCAACGTCTCTTCCTACACTCTTCAACATTTCAAAATTTAAGTACATGTAAATGCTTCAAACAAATGCTAGACATGATACATCGTGTAACTGAGAACCACTAAAATATTGATTATCAAGGAACTAATGCTATTTTATGTGGAATTATTCTCTTTTAGACCTTTCTGACCACTTTCACCAATGGATCTCCCAAAAATCCAGTGATTGCTGCACTTAAAAGTTATGACAAAAACAACTTGGCTAAACATTCTTTGGGTTCATCTGAGGGTCACCTTACTACAGTTCCAACACCAGCTTCATTACAGGTTAGTTACTGAGCTACATAAAATATAAATAGCACTTGCACAAGTGCATAAATAGGTATGTCCAACTTTATTTTGGTTTTGGTTGACTCTAAGGCTTCGGTGCAACAAAAACATTTTTCAGTTTTTTATTTTTTCCAAAAGTATTTTTAGCATGTAAGAATGTATTGAATTAGTTTTAGTATTATCTGTGTTCATTACAAAACTACTATGTAATCGCTACTTAAACTGCTGAGACCGTTCAGAGCATAGACCATGCAACGGCTATAACATCGACGTTTACTCAAAGCAATCCTTTTATTACATATGAGCATAGAAAAATCTTTAGTAGATTTCATAAGCAATTATCATCATTTTTATATCATTTGCGACTGCTTTGATGTTTGAGATAATCTGACTGTCAATATGTTTCAAGGTTAATATCGAGAAAGCTTGATTGCAGTTAAAACACTCAAACCAAGCAAGTGTGACTTTGATGTTTATAGCTGCAAAGAGACTAACAGAATAAAGACGCGTAACTCCGCAACTTTATTGCAATACCTATGTCAATAGTGAGAGATAAAGTCAGCCGAGAAACTAGTGACATCACTTTGGCTCGCATTTTGCTTCTAGCTGTTTTAACCGCAATCAAGTTTTGCTGATGTCAATCTTGAAACATCCTGGCAGTCAAATCATCTCAAAAATCAAAAACAGTTGACGATAAAAATAAATGCCAATAATTTTAAATAACAGCTACTAAACTCTTTTGTAAGTTCATTTCTAAACTATACACAAAGTTTTTTAAACTTTTATTATTATGTAACATTTTATTTTTATTCTTTGTTTAGAGGTCGCTAAACAAGGCGAAAGAGCCAGACAGCGATTCTGGAAACTGTGATGATGTCTGTAGCGTACACAACTCCACGCCCCAACTTAGTCACGATGCCTGCAAATCTTCACCGAACATTCTTAAATCGTTCCAAAGTAAGTTCTTATCTACTACTGGAGTGGAACAAGGGATTGACCACAAAGTACCCAGTAGTATCAGCAGTGGAAACAACTCTATGAACACGAACTCAAGTCAAAATGGATCTCCAGCTACTTCACAGGTGTGTAGATCGTACATGCATGGTGTTATAGTATGTTAAATTTTTTGATGAGTTTCTGCTACACAAAAGGACTGCTGTGGTATTTGTTCATTTTTTAAAGATCCTGATCTATTTTTACTCAAACTGTAATAAACAATTATATTTTTATATTTTGCATAATGTATATTTTTTCGGAAAAATTTAAGTCGTTTATAAAAATTTACAAAGTAAAAATCACTACTACAATAAAAACCATGTCCGTCTGTCCAAAGAAATGAATGGAGGTAGAAAAACGATTACATCAAATCGTATTCAAACTAATGTTATTTGCTATGGTAGAACATTGCCAGAACACCTGCCCTTTTCAACTCAATCTTTTCTTATCAATCTATCTTTTGTTGTTCCAGAATAATTGTGCAAATATTTATACTCTATGCTTTATTAGTACAGCTGACCATCTCTGGCAGCACACTAGATTGTCAGAGTACTAGTAGTAATATAGATTTTATATGTGTTTTGTATCGTTATTATACTTAAACGACTCCATTGAAAAATGGTTAAATTTGTTGATGACATTTCAGTACAAGGGTTTTCAACGTCTATTGATGAATAATTTTCGTGAGTTGTGTGCACATATGCATTTATCATAAATCTCCCAAACAATCGCTTTGCTTGTGTTTGGTTGTGGGATAAGAGTCATGTCCGCCAATCTGTCTGACGGCACGCTAAGCACACTTGGAAAATAAATTCCAGCGAACGGGTGTCCAACCCAAATATTCAGATTCTCAGCAAAGTGCCCTACATCTGCACCACTCAGCCACTTTTTCACGTCCAAAAATAACTGTGCTCTTACTTGATAAACAAGATGATCTTGCGCGAGATTTCTAGCATACAAGATAGTGTAATAAAGGCATTCCTCAACTTTTCCAGAACCAGTGTGAGACTACAGTGGAATTTTTAGTAATACTCATTTCACTTGAATGTAGTAAATGCATAAGGCACAGCTATCTATAGCCGCTATAGTGTTAGCTCCTTCTCTTTGCATTTTAGCTCCTCTTTGCATTGGTAAAACGCGTGTGGGCATAGACAATGTCACTAATTTTTAGAACATCTAACCCAGTGTTCCTTCATTCACACCCATTGTAGTCCGTTCCCACTTTTTCCTTGCAGAACACCAGCCATAATCACAAACAGCAACAATCTAGCATAGCTTCTGGTCCAAAACACTCTGCGTCGCCTCATCATCTGCCCCCTCCTCAAGAAAGTGGATCTGACAACTACCCAGCACAGAATACCAGTGAAATGTCTGATCAGACAATTAATGGAGAGAGGCTTTGCGCTCATATAGATGACCTTTTCTTTTCTGATATGCTCTAGACATCCTTGTAGTAGTATATATATTGTATTAGACAATAGATGACTAAGTAATTATTGAATGATTTATGTTGTAAATAGCATTTTATGTTGTTAAATTACGCAATTCTATGATAAAATGTATAGGTTATTTAAGTTGCTGAATATTATATTGTATACAGGTTCAGCCAGTGCATTGTTTTAGCCCATACAAAATATGTCCATGTAAGAAGGATACGGTTCATTTTTTATCAGTACTACCTGTGTGGTCCTTTTAGTCCTACTTCTTCTAGTCTGTATCAATGTTTCATCTTTGTGATTCTACTAATATGACAAACAAGTACCAGCTTTTGTCTCTGAAGACAAAAAAACGGAATGCTAACCTTAGTTGCTTACCAATCACAAAGTGTCGTATGATGACGAATGAATTTTTGTCACTTGTCAACACTAAACAATGTTTAACTTTTGCCTGTTTAACATTATAAACTGCTAATACTCGATACAAATGCTTTATGAACGCTTTTCATATATTTATACCATTTTTTATTGTATTTTCCTTTATTACTTTATACTGTTAAAATTCTACTAAACGTGAGTATAACTTTGTAAAACGCACTCAAATACAACATTAACGTTGAAAGCCACTTTAATGTTTTTCTTACATGACTGTGGCTGCTGACGTATACTAAGAAGCACCAAAATACCACAAAATATTTTATACTCAATAGAAAATGTTTTCAATAGCTTATAAAATGTCTAAATAAATTTGAGAGTCAACCAAAGTTCTCTCACCTTGTTTGATGGAATTCCTATATAAAAACGTTTGACGGAATAAACATCAAACAATGTGATGGAAGTTCTTGTATTACAGGTTGCTACAACATGAATGTTTTACAACATATGTAAATAATAAATTATGGCTTTGAAACAATTTATAAAAAGTTGTTAAAGAACTCTGTCAGCTCTCTGAATGCTGCCTAGGTCTCTAGTTTCTCAGAAGTACCCTAGTAAATCAACTAAAGATGTATTAGTTTTATATTGCTATGATAGTGCGTAAAGTAGTGCATTAGTCATGATGGGCTACTTGTATAAACATGGTCTCTTATTCAATCTGTCAGAATTGAATTTTAATGTGTTTGGTGTCTCAGAAATACAGGAAGTAGCTCAAGTAAGTCATATCACTCTTGCTTTTATAGGTAGGTAATTAATTTCGCAAATAGATCTCAGTGGGAAGTCTCAGCTTAAGTCATGCCAGCCTCCTCGTGGTTAAAATTAATTGAAAATCAAAAACTGAGTTTAGACCTACGACTTTACACCTGTTAGACCAACAAACTACCAAGTGCACCAATAAATCGCCTTTTGACGTTTAGGAATAATCGTATAGTTAGTAATAACACCTGACACATCTCTCACAGCTCACAAGACTGCGAGGGTCCTAGTCTTGACAAGAAGCAAGTGTTTCACACTGCGTTTCTCTCAGAAGAATTTGTAAATGATTATTCTTTGTTACAGGTGTGAATACATACTTAAGAAGGCGGCCTAAATCTAAATATTAAAGTTTTTTTGTTGAATAGATAATCTCTAAACAAAATATGTTTCCATAGATCAGCTTAATAGCGTGTTACTTTTTTCTCACAATTTTCATAATTTTTACATATACAGGTTGATGCGTATGACTGAGATATTCGAGCTAACGGGGACATCTGGTTTCAAATAATAAATGCAGCTCGTGGGCCATTTATTATTGAGCATGACACTGGAATTATCTACACTCGCACTCCACTAGACCATGAGAGGATCGGAGGAGGTCATTATCAGGTACAGGAAATGCTGTTTAAAACAATGCAATCAAGTTCTTCACAATAGTTCAGTTAATGAATGCAATTGTGATTGTTGGAACAAAAATCAATGCTGCTCTCGCCATGTTGAGATCGCTACTCATTGGAACTATGCAAACTTATACTATATTGTTTCTGAGTCGCAAGCTTGACACTGGCTGCCCTAACTTCTGTTGCCAACTACAGCTGTCACTCTCTATTTAAACTATACACGTGTACGTAGTTGTAAGTAATGCATAGCTGATATAGCGGGTGAAACTATCCATAATAACTTGCAGTTGTCTCCAAAAGCTCATTTCAGTTTGTTGGTTTGTTTGGCAGACTGCACTAGCAAATGAGACAAGCATTAGAGTAAGTAGCTGTGTTACCTGCACGTTGCTCACTCAGCTCAAGAATGCCCTGTGTGTGCTGCTACATGTACTATGTTATTGTACGACATATCAAAGCAGTTTTATCTCAGGTTTAACATGTAAATTATAAATTTAAATATAACCATATTTTAATTAAATTTATATGGGTGTTCATTTAGAGATTTTATATGTAAACCCTTTTAAAAGAGCAAAAATGGACAAATACTGTGAAGCTGGAGAGAAAATGGTTCTTGAAAAAAGCATGCTTTGTTTTTTTCAACGAAAAAGTAAAAGCTACGAACGGTGCTAGAACTCCAAACACGGGTGTTGAGTTAGCTGTCAGAAAAGCTGATGCACCCAATCTTTACGCATTATCAAAAAGTAGTGACCATTAAAGTTCTTGCATGCAACACTTGGTGCTTTTGGACATAAATAGGTTCATGATTTTTTACTTATTTGGACCATCAGCATATTTCCAAGTAGCTTCAACTATATCAACTGATTACGGATATTTTCCCTTTTTATTTTAAATTCATTTATTGTGAAGATAACTCCACATTCAATAAAATTGACAAAAGCAAAATTGTTACGATAATTACTGATACTTATATATATTTATATGCTTTATATGTTTGCCTGTTTTGTCAACCGATAACAATTGTATTCTGAAAAGTAGTCATAGTAGCAGCAGATTATGGTATGTCAGCTCGAAGTGCTAAGGCTACGATTACTATTGATGTCATCGACGAAAATGACAACATCCCAATTATAAAATCCGGAGAAAATGCAACATTTACTGCTCTTACCAAACTCCTGTGAACATTACTATTGGCACTGTGATAGCGTATGATGCAGACACTGGAGATAATGGAAAGCTTGGCTATTTTATCCAATCTGGTAAGCTGTTATGTTTAATCTCCCTGCCTCTACGTGAACAACTTTATTTAGCTCCAACTTGGGAAATTTTAGAGCATTTTCTCTAAGCTTGCACTTTGGGCAATTTGTTATACAACTCAATAGATTAGAAATACTAGGAAGTAATTCATTAGGAATGTCAGTGTAAAAAGACTAGATCTTTTCCGTAAAGGAGCACTTTCATTTCTACTTTGTATGCTGGAGTAGTATTTTTCGCTAACCATCGTTGCGTTTTAGCCTTTCAAAAATAGTTTTAAGTTACATTGGCCTAATGTTAGAGAAATGTCTGAAGGTCTTCTTCAAAAGCGTGTGGTGAGAGTAGTTTGCCGTTATGTAGTACAGGGTTGTTTTAGGAGCTGTAATTATTTACCTTAAAATAAAAGCTGTATAGTTTTACCTTCTCGCCTATTAATTAGTGTTTAATTGTGTTGGGTATTACAAGACCTTATAGGGATAAAAATTTATTTCTCTGAAGTCAAAACAGATAAAACATTCTTTTTTCTAGAAAAAGTAATGTATGGCAAGTTTGTTAAAATGATCAAAAATGCACATAGATTTACTTTTCAAATTTTTACATGATAAAGCTTAACTCACTGCATACCACAAACCACTTACTGCGCCTCGGTACAGCAATTGTATATGGCCAAGAGCCACATGGTGCAGCTTTAGTAGGCTTCGTACAAAACATTTCTGACTAGAGGGTAGTTAGTTAATCAGCCTATTAAATGTATAGTTTAATAAAATGAAACCACCATCTGCCCTTGCTGAGCTAATAAATAACAGGTTTACAGCCTGCATTGAGCGTAGTTTCACTTTGCAAGAAGATTAATTTTGTTGCAATTTCTCCTTTGCAACAACCAGTCTTATATGAGGCAGTACCACTATGAAGGCTTGACAAATGGCTGAAATATAGATTTCTGATAAATATCTATTGAGCAATAGCACTAGTGATGGTAACTAATTTATTTTTAGCAGTAATAATACTAATAATAATAATACCATAAGTCATAGTAATAGCGACAATGAAGCTGACTAGGAACACGCTCAACTTGTAAATCACAGAAGTAGTGAAATGGGTCAAAAGAGTGTTCAAACTCATTCTGCAACAGATTCTTTGTCTTTTTCACGGCATCAGCTGACATAAAATTTTGTGTAAAACTGGTATCAGAATTGGTTTAATAGTTTTTGTAGTTTGAAAACTATGACAGCTTATATGTGGCAATGTAAAATATTAGGTTTTATTGAATATTTAATTATGTCCCTTTGAAAAAATTAAATTGATAGCGAACGAGTTGAGTTACATAGCTAAACTTCTAGCAGTCTTCTCTACTACGCAATAATTTGCATAGTTAAATCTCAGATTGTTTAAAATTGTAAATGCTTCATATAGAGTTTGGCCGCAAAACATACAGTATGTCAAATGCTCTGTTTGATGCATTCAAAAGCCAAAAAAGATATTTGAAGCATATTTAAATGAGAAAGTCTATGCTATGTTAATTAATCCTTTATTCTAAAAGCTAAATTTTTTTCTATATATACATTTACTAACTGATTGAAAGTATTAACTTGTTTTTACAACCACTTTACAGTATATTTTATTCCAAGTGTTGCACCAGCATCTTGAAAGAGCTATTCTTCCATGTTTGATGAAAAGGTTTATGCTGTCGATATACTAGATTGTTTTACCAAATATTTAATTATGCCTTGGTGATAAATTACTTAGATGGAAGAGGCAAATAGCAATTTTAAAAGAAAAATTTACGATGGTGGCTTTTATGATGTGGAGTCATACTGACATTCATACTGACTGGCCTTGCATAAACAAAATTCCTAAAATACTCTCGTCAGAAACACATTATGAACTTGATGTAAAGGTTCACCTAGCAGTAATCAAACATTTTTCAGACGTCAGAGCAGAGAGGGTGTTGAGTAATTCCATTTCCTACAATCAATATAAGTTTAAATAAACCCTTTTAACTTTTTGTAAGTGCAAAGCTGTTGCGCCCCTAACAGGAAATTACTCATTATAACTTGTTGTGCCTTATTGATTAATATCATAGGTTGTTTTTATAAAATATAAGTCAAGGAATTCTACTTGTGAGCAGAATCGATATGTAACATGATGTGCCTGTGATTTGCATATGTCACTAGAACCAACATGGTTGTAGGTTTATGTGAGATAAGTTTCGGTTGTTAGTGGTTTCTTTTAAGACAGTTGTTAGTGGTTCCTTTATACACTTAGTGTATAGGCCATGTTTTCAGCAGATAGCTACAACAAGCCAAATAGTTATCGTGACAACTCAGTTTTTTAGTTAGAACATTCTTGAACAAGTTATCTCAGTGAAATCAAAGACGGCGTTTGTGTTAAAAAAACTCAGAAAGGTTATTCAATTCAATGTTTGTATAGAAGAATATGTATATATGGAAATTTTATAAATTATTATACATAATATTAAAATTGAAATTATAATATTTTATGTATATGTAGAAATCCCTCTTTGCCTTTCGGTTCAATTTTTTCGGTTTTTGTATTTTGCAAAGTAAAAAGTAATCATTAAAGTTTTAAAATTAACAAAAATAAATACAAATCAAAAAATAAATAAATAACTTGCAAAAAACTCAAAAGTTTCCTTCGTACTTTTGCCCAATGAGATTCCTCCACGAGTACCGTTCTGCTAGTAGCCATCAAAGTTTGCTAACTTTTTACGAGTTATGAAATGTAAAAGTGCAATGGGTTTGTGATGCCCTCCACCATGTTTATTAAATACCTATGATTCTTAGAATTGTCTATTGAACCAATGAAGAAGATGTAAATGCTTAGAATTACTGAAAAAGAGGCATTAGTAGATGTGAGTTTATTCGTTTCAGTTTTCACTTATCGCAGAGAGTGTCAGTCCAGATCAGATATTACTACTGGATTACTGTTGGATTACTGTTGGATTACTTTTGGATTACTATTGGATTATTGTTGGATTACTGTTGGATTACTGTTGGATTACTGTTGGATCACTACCGGATTACTGTTGGATTCTAGTGAAGGATTACTGTATTTTAAATATAAATGTTTTTTTAATGTGTATTTCTATCACATTTGTGTTCACATAAGGCACCGGAGTAATAAACCTTTGTTAACCAACTTCTAATAATGGGAAAATCTTTACTACAATAAAAGCTGCATCCATCCTTCCGGCTGTCCCCATAGCTACGGTAACATAATTAGAAGCAGAAAAAAGTTGCCTTACACAAAACTTAAATTAGACCCACCATTATACTGACCACCATGAAACCATTAAACTTCTTAGCTACCTTGCTACATCAGGAGATATTTATGCACTTGATGCATACTCAAGATGATCTCTCATGGTGCACCACTTAACACATTACACTCTCATTTTTCTTATTATTTTGTATAAGTTATCATATGGACGAATATAATTAATGGTATCATTTCAAATTACTTTATAATTATTGGTTGTCACCAAAAAAATGGTACTGTTAGTGCTTGTGTGTTCACTTCAATTAGTTTTATTGTAGAAGCTCACAAAACTTTTTCGGCGGTAAAATCTATAGCATACATGTAGGTTGAATGTATAATTTCACAAATAATTAAAATATAATATTATAGCTACCACAAATTTTTTTATACCCAATAGTTAAGAATTCTAATAGTTTGTGAAATTTCTGCTGAGCGTCAATCAAATATGTCACGCCTTGTTTGATGGAATTCCTATATAAAAGTGTCAAACAGAGTAAGCAGATTAAACAGAATGATGTAAGCTTTCAACAGAATTTACAGGTCGCCATAACGTAATTATTTTAAAACGTAAATCAACAATAAATTATGGTTTTGAAACAATGTATATAAGATTGTTACCAAATTATGTCAGCTCTAAGAATGCTGCCTGAGTCTGTAGTTTCTTAGAAGTGCCTTATTAAATCAACTAAAGATGTATTAGTTTTATATCGCTATGATAGTGCATAAAGTAGTGCAAATTGCTGGAATTGTAAAATTGGAAAATAGTGGAATTGCTTGAATAAACATTGTGTCTCATTTTAATGTGTCTGGTGTCTCAGACATACAGGAAGCAGCTCAAGTTAGCCATATAACTCTCGCATTTATAGGTTGTTAATTAAAATCACAAACAGATCTCAATGCCGAGTCGCAGCTGAAGTCATACCAGCCTTCTCCTGTTCTGGCTTTTATAATCAAGCGTTTCTCAGAGTCAAGGTCGATTGGCTCATGGCCATCCCAATCTGTGTTAGGTTGGCCGTTACCAGCGATGATTTCTGTTACTAATCCTTTTCATTCAAGCATAATCGTGTCTTTCTTGCCACCAATGAATAATTTGTCATCTCATTCTAGACCCAGACAGTAGAATCACATCCTATAGTTCCAATGTTGGCTAAGCGTTTAATGTTTGTCTAATATAAAAAAGCCCTATCTAGGCAATTCCAGGCCAAATGAAAATTTTGGAACTTTCATTTTCCATATAAATATGCTACAATCAATTTAATTAAAAACTCAAAAACCTGCTTTTACATGCGTTAAGGACAGTTTACCTCAAAGAACGCGCATGTAAATTGTTGTCGTAAAACAGTGGTTCCCAACCTGGGGGGAATTCCCCCTAGGGGGGAATTTGGCATTTTAAAGGGGGGAATTTTAGTTTTTATAATTTCACATTTTACGAACGCGCTTTTAAGCCTTAACAAAATCCTAGATGTGTTTTCTGTTCTCATTCCTCTTCTATTACATGTATATTCTGGCTGGGGTAGTAGACCAAGTACCTTTTACTGTACATTCATGGTAATACAGCCTGCATGTAGGTACTGTAAATGTAATAATCTTTGCCAACAATTTGGAAAAATTCCAATAAACCAGCTTGACCTTAATTAATGACCTTAGTAACTAAGGTCAAACTAAGGCTTAGTTTGAAATTGTGCTGCTCACAGCGCACATGTATTTGACACAAGGACACACTCACTTATCAACTACTGCATCACAAGTGAAAGAAAAAAATCTGTAAGATTCTTTGTACAAGTATAATTACATCTATGCTCACATTATTGTTTCCTATTATCACTCATGTTGTCTTACTTGCTTTCCTGCAAATAAGTCACATAATCATGTATCTATTATAGTAGTAGATTAAATAAAAAATATTAATACAGTCCAGATGATTATTATTGTACAAACAGATTCTAGGTCGTTTATAATAATTTTTAGCCACCGCTTTATTTTTACAACTATTAATTAGTGCAAGATGTCAAAGGCAAAGAAACGAACCTACACTGAGAGTTACTTAGATTATGGTTTTTCGTATCTTATGAAAAACGGTCGTCGGCCTCCGAAATGTGTGATATGCCTGAAAACTTTCTCAAATGACTCCATGAAACTCTTTCAGTTGAAGCAAAACTTGCAAAACATTTACCCCACACTAGCTGAGAACGACCGGAATTACTTTTAGTCCAAAAAGCGGCAAGTAAAGAGAAGTCGATTTGATGCAAGTGGAGATCTCTATGCTCATAGTAATGCACTTATTACAGCTTCATACGCTGTTTCCTACCGTATTGCTCAGTGTAAAGAGGCACATACAATAGGAGAGACCTTGATCAAGCCATGTATGTTAGACTGCGCATCAATAGTACTTTGAAAATTAGCTGGGCAAATATTTCAAGACATCCCACCATCCAACAACACTGTGAAGCGATGCATTGATGATATTGCAGCAAGTATTGAAGAGAAATTAGTTGCTAAGATTAAAGCATCCTTATTCTGAGCAATACAACTTGATGAGTCAACTGATGTTGCCAGTCTTTCCCAGCTACTGGTGGATGGTAGATTTGTGCATGACACATCCATTGAAGAGGAGTTTCTGTTTTGTCAGCCCTTGCTTCAAACAACTTCACCAAGAGATGTGTTAAAAATAGTTGAAAATTTTCTTGAAAAGGCCGAGTTAGGTTGGGGGAAGTTAATAAGTGTATGCACTGATGGAGCACCTGCTATGTTAGGATGTAGATCAGGCTTTGTAAAACAGATCAAGCAGAAGAAGCCTGATATAGAAAGAGTGCATTGCTTCATTCACCGTGAAGCATTGGCATCAAAAACTCTTCCACAAGCGTTGAAATCAAACTTGGATGTGAACATAACAGTTGTGAATTACATCAAAGCATCAGCACTAAATACCAGATTGTTCTCAGCACTATGTTCTGAAAGTGATGTCGTGTTTACAACTTTGTTATTTCATACTGAAGTAAGGTGGTGGTCCAAAGGAAACATGTTAGGCAGGCTCTTTGAGCTACATATGTCCGAGGTTATGAAATCTCTTGAAAGTAAAGGCCAGCATGAACTTTCAGCAGCCATGAAAGCTGATAACTATGTATTTGAGACTGCATACCTGGTTGATACATTTGCCTCGCTAAACAAGTTGAACTTGAAGTTACAAGGGAGCAATCATCATTTCTTTGCCTTTTATGACAGCATTGATGCTTTCAAAGCAAAGCTAGTACTGTGGCATACACGAACCTGCACTGGGAAAACGGTATCCTTTCTTACACTCACTGAATTATTGGAACACAAAACCTGCTCTTGGTAGTCTAGTGGCAACCATTACTGAACACCTGTTCGATTTCATAACCAAATTGGGATGCTACTTCCCTGAGCTATGTTCAGAAAAAAAGATGCTCAACATCACACGAAATCCATTTCAACGCACTGTTGAAGAAATTCTAGAGGAGCTACAATAGGAATTTGTTGAGTTGGTTAACATTTCTGCACTGAAAGATGATCTCAGATCAACATCTATTGACCAGTTTTGGCTCTCAGCGAGAAAAAATTCTCTACTCATTGCTAAAAAGGCAATAATGATTCTGATGCCATTTAGCTGCACGTAAAAATCCTTCAGCATTGATGAAAATCCTACGCGTAGTAGGATTTTCATCAATGCAGCACCTTAAAAATGAGAAAAGAAATCTACTTGACCTTGAGAGCGACTTGAGATGCGCATTATAAAAACAAAGCTTGATTTGTGAAAACTTGCACAGAGGCATCAGCAGTCTCGTTAAAACTCATAATCTCACCCCACACCCGTTGAGTGTACCGGAATAACAATAATGTTGAAGTGATTTATTACTATATATGCTACTCCCAGTTATTTAACAAATAAATATATGTATAAATGCTGCTGACCTACATATATGTACCTGTGTAGCCCTTTCAGTGAATACAATATATAGTAGACCTACAGGTTCACACTTCACTTTTTCCAGGGGTGGGGAATTTGTATTTGAAAATTTTGCAAAGGGGTGAAAGCAAAAAAAGGTTGAGAACCACTGTCGTAAAAGATGCCTAGCAAGTAGAATTAAAAAAAAAATTCCTGGTAATCTTATACAGCAAAATACTTGCTACTTTAGGCTCAGCTGCTTCTGTGCACAGAAATCTGCATTGCTAATAAATGCTTAGATGATGTTCGGTCGCCATGCCATTTCAATGATGCTGACCTTCCCCTGTACAGTACATATCCGAAAGGTTTTGCGTGTGACTCTTCGCGAAAGTTTATCAGCGCTGAACTCTTGCATTGATCGCTGTCAACTACCGTCGATAGTCGGCGGTACTCGACATGTAAGTTCACAGTTTACCGCTGATAGCCCTGCGGTGCTGTCATTAGTGTCTGAGGCGTATATGGAAACCAGGTTTTACTGCTAGAAGGTTATAATCTCTCGTTATCAAGAAGCAGAGATAACTTAAGTTTGTTCATATACTTAGGAAAACATAAACATGAATAGAGAGACTTGCTTGAATTAAAATGAGTAAAATCAGCTTTAACTTTAGCTCTCAGCCATTCTGAGGCTTCTGCTGTAGCGAATGTGACCTGATACTCTCCATTATCTCTGCAGTAAGCATATGTACTGTTCCAAACTAGAGATGTCTCAATGAGACGAAATCATGTCTCCGATACAGGGTTGTGTATGTATGGGCCCGTGCAGGTTAAATCAGCGGTGAAAATTTACATTTATTTTTGTCGATAGAGCAAAATTTATTACAGGCTAAAAAGCGATTATATTTCTTATAACAAGAGCAATTTTTGGTTGCTAGTGTTTAACACTGCAATTCTCTACAAATATTTCAATATAATTATTTATTGCTACAGGTGTGAATACCTACTTAAGTAGGCAGCATAAATAAACTGAATAGAAATAGCGGTGTCTACAAATATGGATTAGCTAAAATTCAATTAATTCTAATTATTGTGTACACCAGCAGCTACTTCAGACTCAGTCAATATTGAATACTCCTTCTGACCTTATTACTTAGAAAAAGTCACATAAATACTATTTTTACAAAGGGTGATGTTGGAAAGGTTCCAGGTCAATAGCAAATCCCTGGATGTATTATAAAAGAAGACAAAACACAGGTAATGTTGGCTAAATTTCATTTTGACAGAGCCAAGAAAGTGACATAGAGTGGTTTCTAACATCATTGTTAGATACTGTTGATCATTGCTGATTAGATATATCTATCATGATAGCTTAAAAAATTGATACATTCACCTTTTGAAAGCTACAAAAATTATGCTTTCTGTCGATGGTTCTAAACAAAGGCTGGCCTGTGAACATAAATATTTTTTATTACAAACTAAGAAGTTACAGCCCACAGTACTTTTTGTTTTTCTCACTTACAGTTTTTCAAAATAATCTACTGGTGGTTAGCTCATTGCAGGCATTGAAAATAGAGGTGCTCTGATAGTGCTACCTAAATTGATAGGTTCCAATAGTGGTCTTTTTACACAACCTCTCGGTGGCAAAAATCAGTCTGATAACACTCGTGATTTTGCACATGCATAATGTTTGCAAACTCTTTCTTCTCAGACTAATATGTTCACAAAATATGCCTTCCATAGTAAATTACCACAATATTATTATCTAATTTTACGAACATCCATAAATAAAAGTACATACTATGGTAGGTTTGTAAGTGGATTGTGCAGCTTATATGGTATGTCTGTAAATGGGTTGGGCTGCTTATATGGTAGGTCTATAGGTGGTTGTACATCTTGGCCAAAAGTACCTTGCCATGTGACAATATGCAAGTCTGTGATCAATTGCTACAACCCTACATGTTTTATAGTTAGAAAGGTACTTTGCCATACATTTTGTCTTTTTGTATATCACGCGGGGTGGTCTTTGTCACTTCGTCTAAACACAAATCCCTTTTTGTAAGCCTCTTGAAGATTAGTGTGACACATACGGCCTACAATTAAATCCTATTACAAGTCCTATTTATGTAGCTTTACAAACACTAATGTAAATCTGTTTGTAATGACAATGTTTAGAAGCCTGAATGCTGAAAGTTTATACCAAAACCAAAAATAAAATTTACACTAATGATTATGTAAGCAGACTCAGTAGCGTCTATTTCCTGTCCAATCCTGTCAGGGTAATCAAAATATTTTGGTGCTAAACATATTAGTGTGATTATGTGCATATAGGTTGATATGCAAACGGTTCTTCAAGTATTGCTTATTGTACACTAATGCCTTATGCATCTAGTGTGTCGTGAGAGGTATCACATATGCTGATACAGCGTATGGAGTCTTTATGTGTGCAGCTATTTAATATTTGCTATTCAGTTCAATGATTATCCCAGGTGTTATAATGTAGAGTGGCTAAACTGAAAGTCATGATTTGAAATCCCTTACAAAGAAATCCTTTACCCCAAGTAGTCTCACGTAGTTGATTCATTCTTTCTATTTACAAGTCCTGTTTCACTTTATAGGTACGGGCCACACGTAACAATTTATTTGCTGGTTCTGACCAAAATCCCAAAATGAACGAAAAACACAAAATGATTCGGCCGAAATTTACAGAATTTTCAGAGCTGTGCATGCACACCAAAATTGTTGATGAAACACTTTCAATTGGCTAAACAAATTATTAGCGAGTACGATTCTAGCAGCTTTTTTAATGTACCTTGTCTTAAAGATTTTAAAGAAATTCTTTAAAACATCAGCTTGTACCATAGTAGTTATGTCTACATGTAAATGAAGGGCCAGCGAAGTTATAAATTATAGATGGCAGAACAGGCATTGGTAGCACCACAGTTTTATAATGAAAATTTAAATTTGCCATCACTTATTTAAAACAAACTCTTCTTGAAGGAAACTTTACTAAGCCATTTTTTCAATACTTTGTTAGGAATTTCATGTCCCAGTTTTATTTATTGATAAGTAACTTTCATAGTTAAAAACTTTAAATGCCTTACACAATTTATCTGTAAGCGGCTTGCTCCCATGATATACATAAATAGTTTGTGTGAGATATCGATGGCTCTTAGTTGAACAAACTTTGCACAAAACCGCTTGGAATTATTGATTCTTACTTGTACTTGTACTTCTTACTAGAAAACAGTGCTTCTGCATGTTGTCACGTTTATTATTTAAACTAATATGTTGACAATTTGACTTGTTCCATTAGAATGTGTACAGTGTCAATAGTGTGACTTCTCAGTTTTGTCCCTCTATACTCATAGATTTCTATTTATTCATTTCATGCGTCTGAGTGACTGGTATTCATTGCATGTATTTGAGTGATCGGTATTCATTGCATGCATCTGAGTGGCTGGTACACATTGCATATATCTGAGTGATCGGTATTCACTGCATGCATCTGAGTGGCTGGTACACATTGCATACATCTGAGTGATTGGTATTCATTGCATGCATCTAAGTGATGGGTATTTATTGCATGCATCTGAGTGGCTGGTCTTCATTGCATGCATCTGAGTGACTGGTACTCATTGCATGTATCTGAGTGATCGGCATGCTGAACATATCAGTTTCTTGAACCTAGTAGCGCCAGATGAAATTCCTTACGCTTACTTGACCACAAACCTTTACATTATATTTTCTTTAATTATTCTTTGCCTCAACAGCAAAAGAATTAGCCATAACTAAGAAACTACCAGTAATTATAGAAGTAGTAGTGTCAAAGAAATTAATGGTGTTGAAGAGATTATAAGTCTTTCGAGGTTGACAGAACGCGTATATATGCTAACAAGCGTCAAACTCATTTGCTAAATTTAATGAACCATGTTTTAGCCAGGAAATTTTTAAAACTATCATTGCTACATTTAGACTAAAATTTTTTAGTTAGGTATTTGGTAGAATAACATATAACCGAAGGTGTCATTTGATATCACAAACCACTACAGCTGAAATTGCAGTTTCTCAAGTATTTAAACTAGTTTTTTGAACTTTAATCGTTATCTAATTGATAGCATACATAGAAAAACTTTACCTCATTGTTCAACAATATAATAAAAAATTCAAATGCATAATACATGTATATTACTGATTCTAAAAATATTTCAAAAAGTTAAAAGCCAAATTAGTGATAAATCTCTCTAAAAATTTTATGAAAGGTTGAGCTAACATTTGCTTGAAATTCATAAACATGTCAGAAAATCTTAATTATCCTTCTGATTTTATATGTAGGTCCTCATAATTTGTGGTAGCTTTTTGACAGCTTTCAGAATTCTGCTTGAGTTCTCCAGATAGTGATCTAGTTGAGACGCTATCTTATTGGCTGCAAACGATGTTGCATGAATGTTCTTAGCAAGACATCAGTTTAGCTGGCATCTCAATAGTCTTGGTGATGCTATGTTAGTGCTGATGTTATTGCTTTAGTGCTGATGGTAATGCCTTAGTGCTGATGGTAATGCTTTAGTGCTGATGGTAATGCTTTAGTGCTGATGGTAATGCTTTAGCGCGGATGGTAATGCTTTATTGCTCATGAAACATACTAGTGTAGATGGTAATGTATTAGAGCTGATGGTAAAGCATTAGTGTTGAGGATAAAGCCTTAACACTGTTAGTACTACATTAGTTTTGTTGCTAATGCATTAGTGCTTTTGCTAATACAATACTGTTAATAATAATGCAGTAGTTGTGATGGTAATCCAATAACTTTGAAAGTATTGTTTTAGCGCTGGTTTTATTGTTTTAGTGCCGATGGAACTGCATTAGTGGTGTTGGTAGTGCATTAGTGCTGTTTTAAATGCCTTAGTCTTGTTGGTAATGTAATAATGCAAATGTAATGCATAATTGCGAATACTAGTGCTTATGGTGCCTCCTGCACTGTGTTATTTTATGCTCACAGTATCTAGAAATGGTTGCATATAATGTTCAATATATACAATGCACATATATGCAGTTAAATAGATATTTATGTAACTACCAAATTAGTTAATTGTGTTCACAAATGAATCGTTTGGTTGCGCTGCAACTGATGTCATGCCAGCCTCCTCCTGTACCCTTGATGCACACACATTTCTCAGAGGCACTGTTGCCTGGCTCATTGCCATCCCAGTCAGTGTTGGGTTGGCGGTTTCCAGGAATGACTCCTGTTACTAATCCTTTCCATTCAAACTCAGTTAAGTCTTTCTGGCCACCGATGAAGCTATAGTCACCCCAGCCTGAAAAGTGCAAAGTAGTTCCATTTTAGAAGTTAGTTTTCTATCTTTTGTTCGAAAAACTGTTCGTTTCCACTACATCATACTTTAGCTCCAGCACATTATAGCAAGCGGTAATGAAAGTCATTACATACAAAGTTTCAGTTGTTGTCTTATTTTTGATTACGGGAGTTATGGAGTCGGTACGCTTAGAAGTTGTCATTATTTACGATGACAATGGAATGCTATCGATATTTATAAAGTAGTGGGTTATATATTACACTAGTTCCCTGGCACTCCAGTTTCCTGTGAAAGTTTGCCAAGAGTGCCAATAAAGCACAAGGAATAAGTATACAGACACGATTATTCTGAAGCGCGATAAGTTAGTCGTGTGACACATATGGTAGCTGCTAAGCCAAATGTTTGAGTATGAAGTCAGTACGATGCAATCTTTTTTACCATTATCCATATGTGGCTTCAAATTGACCGACCGATGGATTAACTCGAAACTTATTTTAATAAAGATAAATAGCACAAAAATCCTATGAACAAAATATCATTTTATTAATTATTCTATTTTGACTAAATAAAAAAGCCCTTAACATAGAAAAGTGTTTTCATAATATTTATTTTTAAAAACTGCTAGAAAGATTTTAGAAAAATATTCTATGAGCTATCGATCACTCCGGACTATCGAATTTTTCTGTTTATTATAACATGTACTTACTGGAATATTTGTTAACCTTTATTGGCTAAAATATGGATGGATGCAGTAAGCTCCTAATCAACGTATTTTTGGCAGGCTCATGCGCAGTGAGAGCATCATCATGTGTAATAGCTATGCACACAACTATTCTTACAGTATATGTGGCAATGGGGTTGAGTGATGCAAATGGTAGCATTTTTGGCTGAGAATCTGAATATTTGGTTCAATTCAAGTTTCATCAGTTTTATTATTTGAGAAATTTAGAACTTTGCTTATTCATACAGTTTGAAAACTTCATATTTCTCTCTTAGCTCTCCATACTTTTAAATACATCTATCCGTCGGTTACATATAACACACGCCATTCCTGAATGGCTCTACTGCTGCCACCTTCCTTTTTTACACCTGTTCATTGACAGGTCATGTCTCAGGCGTTGCCGGTGATGAACTCTTTCTCAACTAATCTCCGACAAGTAAGCAATTTTAAAAACTTCAAATCAAGTCTCAAGCAACACACCCTTGATTCATTTGAATTAATACTTTAAATAACTTGATACATAACTGCTAATCAGATTCAGACCCATGAATATCTATGCTACAGCTAGTGTTAGGTTGGTATGTAATTTAGTGTCAGGTAGGATATCCTTGCACTTTTTAATCGGTTTTTCCGGTGTCGGGTCCTTGGTATTTACCATCTTCGGTATCCTTTGCCAACTAAGAAAGTTCGGTGTTGTCAGAATTGTAGCTCGGTATATGGTTTTTAGTGTGTGTTCAACTTCAGCTTACCTACTGCCCATTTTTTTATAACACATGTGGGAGGATAAATCAAATATAGAACATATAAATACATGCATATCAAACATATCAAATATCAAACGGGGGTTTTATCAAATATAAAACGTAATATATATTTCATATTTGATAAAGTATAAAACGTATATTACGTTTCACATTTTATCAATGTAAGTCGTAATATAATACTAGATACCTATAGGTAAGCATGGTAATGTTCGTTGAAGAAAGAGTTATAATTTAACTCGCTTGTGTTGTGTTTTCAGAATGTCTGAGAAAAAATTTGTGATTGCCAATGTATGCTGAAAGAGTCTTTTTGGTTAGCGTGTTCGTCGAAGATGCGTTTTGCTATTAACCATAATATCAATTGCCGCGTGATTTTTCTCATTTATTTCTCATTCCGTTACATAGCGATTGGGCGTGAGACGTCAAATGAGCTCTTTCATAAGCAGCTGATGTGCGAGAGATTCTCCCGCACACACGTAGCTTGTAATGCTGTAGCCTGTCAAATATAAAAATCTATCCGGATAACCATTTACCGATAGGCTTTCTTGGTCTTGGTCTTGGTCAATCGAACCCTAAGACCTCGATCCCCGAGGAAAAAAAGGGCCATCATGTACGTATCTAGATCTAGTTCAAATGTTTTCAATAAAAGTCAAGTAATATTCGAAGTAAGTAAAATCATGACTATAAAAAGTGCGTTAAAAATTTCCTCGTAGGTCGCGAGAAGTTCTCGGTAAAAAACTGTTATGATAAAATGTTTTGCTGGCTGGAACAGCCCTAGGTACGTCATTGGATACCGATCTGGTATGATGTGAGTGTGTGTCATTGTGTATATTGTTAAAATTATTGATTAAAGACTCATGCACACTGCTGGAGAGAATTTTCATAAGTAAAACCATTCGAGCCGACTTCCGTCTGTCCTTAAGCAACTCCAACCCTAATTTGTCTCTGGCCATAGTTACGCTTTCCACCCCTTTAAGATCCGCAATAAAACGCACAGCGCGCCTCTGGACATTTTCCAGTTGTGTTTCATGTTTTATGAGGTATGGATCCCATACCTCACAAGCGAATTCCAAAACGGGCCTGCACAGACTAAGATATGCAGTTTTTTTGACGTTTCTGGGTGCTCCGTGTAATACTCTCCTCAACATCCCCAACCTTTGATATGCTCTAGAGGTAATGTCATCGATGTGTATGTCCCATTTAAAGTCATTAGAGACATTCACTCCCAAGTATTTAAAAGATTCCACAATCTCCAAGTGTACGCCATAAAGGGTATACGATAAATTAACTTGGTTGATTGGTGGCTTCCAGCCAAACAAAACTACCAGGCATTTTTTAACATTAAACTCCATTTTCCATGTGTTAGCCCATCGCTCAAGAGATAAAAGATCTTGCTGAAATAAAAGCGTATCACTAGGCGTTGTAATTGGACAGTATAAGAGAGCGTCGTCAGCAAAAAGGCTTATAGAAGAATGTTGAAGAGAACTTCCAATATCATTAACATAAACTAAAAACAGTGAAGGGCCCAAAACAGAACCCTGGGGGACTCCGGATGTAACTGCCAAAAAGCCTGAGTTACTTCCTTGGATAACCACTCTCTGAAATCGATCAAACAAAAAATTTTCTATCCATTTGATTATTTACTTGTCAATTGTAGTACGAAGCAATTTGTCGATTAACAGACCATGGGAGACTTTATCAAAAGCCTTGGAAAAATCCAAGACTGCTGCATGTACTGATGTTTCATTATCAACAGCCGCCATTATTTCATTTGATGTAGAAACAAGCTGAGTAACACAGGAGAGTCCTCTCCTGAACCCATGTTGGTCAGGGCTTAAAAACTCCTCAAGTATTGGGCTTATATTGCTAAGAATAATATGCTCTAAAAGTTTGCATGAAATACATGTTAAAGACACCGGTCTAAAATTTCCAGGGAGCTCTTTGTTCCCTTTTTTAAAAATTGGTACAATATTTGCAGTTTTCCAGATGTCTGGCAAAACTCCAGTATCCAAAAAGTATTGAAAAATTAGTGTTAAAATTTCAGCGGTATTATTTATATCAACACTAAGATCGTTTTTTGTCAAGCCATCTGGGCCCGGAGCTTTGCCATCTTTAAGACCTTTCAACATTACTATGACACCATCTTTAGAAACAACTATCAGACTTTTTGCTACCCCATCACTATAAAAAGTAGGCCTGTGGTCTGTTTTTGAAAATACGCTTTGGAAAAATGTGTTAAAAATCTCAGCTGTCTCTGAGCAAGACTTGTCCTTAAAAGCTGACGTACCGCTACCACCACTCCGGCCACACTTTCTTCGGTAAAAAGAATAAAAAGGCTTACTGTCCCCCTTGCTTAGCGGTTCAAAAAGAGTTCTAATATAATGCTCATGTTCCATTTTTCTGAAAACCTTTTTGTTTGTTCGTCTGAGTATCTTGTACTCTTCAAGGTCCTCTGGCAAGCCCGATCTTTTAGCTTTGTTATACGTCTTTTTTTGTTGCATAACAGCTGTCTTGGCCTCTTTATTAAACCACATAGGCTCATTTGGTTTCGAATTTTTGATCTGGTATTTGGGAACAAACCTTTCAATTGCCATCTGTAAATCACTCTGAAAACAGTTCTAAATCACATTTATATTTGCATTATCCCTAATTAGATCTTTTACTTTCACCAGTGTATTATCCAGATGTTTTATGACAGCTGGGGTATTAGCCTTTTTGTACAAATTTAAAAACTTTTTTGAGGTATCAAGATGGCTTTGGACTGACTGGAGCTGTAACTCCACCATGAAATGGTCACTCAGGCCAGGCTCAACAATATTCAGATTGTCAACCAGCTTCTCATTATTAGTAAGAACAAGGTCCAAGATATTCCCTCTAACGTGAGTCGGCTGTGTCACCAATTGGTGGAGCCCATAAAACAAAACTAAGTTTAAAAAACATTTGTGTACCTCTCTTTGATTTGAACCGGGCCTAACGGCCATATGCTCCCAATCTACATCTGGAAAATTAAAATCTCCAACTATCATCACAAAGTCACCAGCAAACCGCTTGAATATAAAATCTAACAAATCACTCAAAGGAACGATCGAGTCTTTTACCATGATAGGTGGAATATATACGCAAAGTATAATTAATCTAGAATTATTATGTGAGTCCAGTTCTACTTGAATACAAACGGCTTTCACTGGGAAAATCTCGAAATCAATACTGAAATATTGGTGAGGCAATGAGGGCTCAACTGCAATCAAAACTCCTCCCCCGTGTATACTTCTATCCTTTCTATAAATTGTTTTGTTTGATGAGAATATAATTTCATCATTTGTAAATGTACTATCAATGTGCGTCTCCGTGAGACAAAGTATATTAAATTGATAAGAAAGGATATGCAGTTCGTTTAACTTGCCCTTAATGAATCTAGCATTTGCCAGCACCAAATTTAGATGTTTGTTTGCACAATTTTCTTTTTTACTATCTTGTATGTGTTTTCGGGATTTTCTTCTCGAGTCTTCATCAATGTCTTGTATAATTGAAAATCCTCGGCCCTTTCCTCCTTGGTCATGTCAAGCTTAGCAAAAACACCCCCCTTTTTAAGACCATTTATCCTCCTGACTATCTCCCATTTTTCCTCCTTAGAGGTAGTGCTTATTTTAATAGGCCTAGGCTTACTATTTTCGTGTTGACTCTGATCAGCGTCCGAAGTTACCTTAGGTCTACCGAGTCGGTACATGTTTTTCTGATCTATGCATTTTGATAGATGACAGTCTTTGAGAAGATTTTGCAATTCCTCAACTGTTTCCTCCTTGGTCTTAAATTCTCTGATACCAAAAATTATGAGATTTTTATCTCTCATGTCTTGAGCTTCAATTTCGCTTAGTTTAGTGACTTTTTGAGCTGTCACATTGATTGCTGTTGAGTTCGACTCAAGTCCTTTAACTACATTAGCATACGAAACTTCCATTGAATCAAGTTTACGTGTCACTGTATTCGTGAACATGGTTTGAATTTCCTCTAAACTAGAGTTCAGTTTTTTTATTTCATTTGGAATTTCATCCACTTTTCTTTCCAACTTCAGCAATCTCGAGCCTGCCTTGTCACATACTGAGCATGACCAATGAGCACCCGGCAGAGCCGAAAACAAGTCATACAGCCTAGGATCCATGATACCAACACAGCTACCATGAAACCATTTGAGGCAATCTTCACACTCAATGCCACTATCCTCATTTGATACTGGCTTAACACAGCTCTCACACTTCATAGCATTTGATGTCAGACTTTTACTGGTCTTTCTGTTACTGCTTTCAGAACCTGCTCTTCTACTATTGCTACCACCAGCCATTATCACTGAGTCCAAAACCAATCTCCCACTCAGTGTCTTCCAACTATGTATTAGCCAAAGGCTCAAAGCAGAGCCTGAAGTGGCCAAACTGCCCAATCGTAAACCAATAAACAATATGTTGTGTCAGTGATTATAAATAAGGATAAAAGGGGTAAAAGATATGTAATAAAATGGAATAATAAAACAAAAAGCCGAAAATTTTCAAAATCTGAGAAGAGCTCCTAAAATCATGTCCTCGCAGGTCAAGGTCAATCTCATTCGTAGTCTTGAAGATAACTACGAATAACGGATAAATACCGATCATATCAACCCCGCCGTGAATAACTAGCTGTCACCGAAAATAATTGGTTTTCCGGATACCGAAATCCTCTCGGTGTCGGTAAGAGCGGATAACTCTTTACCGGCCCAACACTAGCTACAGCGCATGTGGCTCCTCATTGTGCCTACTTTTTATTTTACTGTCATGTACTTTTTCAATCAAACAAAACAAATTACAAAAATTGTTATGTGGTGCACTCTTTTTTTCTAAAGCCTTCAGTGTGGCTCCTGCATTTATTACAGTATAGGTTAACACCAGATCAATAAGTGTGGATAGCTACATAACAACACCTAATGTGTTGTATTGGCTTGCTATTGAAACACCAGACTAACTATTTTTTTCTATTTACTTGGAAACCTATTTTCCAAAGTGCTTACAACTACAGAGTTTGGAAACCAGATTAAATCGTACAATTGACAAGTGATAGACAAGAATGGAGAGATCTACCTGAGTTGGAAGGGTAAAGGTCTGCTTTAACTTTAGCTCTCAGCCATTCTGAGGCTTCTGTTGTAGCAAAGGTAGCAAGGTACTCTCCATTAGCTCTGCAGTAAGCATCTGCATTGTCCCAGCTTAGAGCTGTCTCAATGAGACGAAAGCATGTCTCTGATATAGGATTGAATGTGTACGGATCGGTGCAGATTAACTCGGCTGTAAAAATTCACATTGCAAACATCAACTACTGCATGTAAATGAATTTCCCTCAGCTTGAATGGCAAACTCCTTAGACATAGAAGTACTTGCTATTGTACAGTTTAAAGGTGAGCTTACAATGCTTTTTGTAGCTTTTATCAGAAAGTGTCGGTATTTCTCTATCATTTACAAATATTTTTTTATGTTTGAGATAATATTGTTGTCAAAATGTTTCATTATTAAAATCGAACAATTTGATCACGGTTGAAGCACTAGGACTAATTAAAAGTTCAATTATGACGACTGTAATTGGAAAAGCACCAACAGAAGAGAGGAACATAACAGTAAAACTTGAATGCATTAGCCGATATCAGCTACTGCAATGACAAAATTTAGTGATGTCTTTTTGCATGTACTTTTCTTCTAAGCGTTTTCATCTTAGACATATTTTTTTAATTTTAATCTAAAAATATTCTTGCAGCCCAATCACCTCACATATCAAAAAACGACTACAAAGAACAAAAAATTGCTAACACTTTCTAATAAAGCCTACAAAAGATTTGTGTAAATTCACCTTAAACATCTTGGCCATAATAGTTCATTGTAGACAACCACATTACATTAACTAAACAAAATTTGAGAATGATTCCGTATGTACCAGAGTTTAAAATGATCTTAAGAGTATGTTTTTATGCGCAAGTAGCTGTTTATAGCTTTATTGGTAGTAAGCCCAGCATTAGTCGTGATTTATTTCGTTTTTGTCAAATAGCACACAGGAGGGTGTTTAATAGGCTAGCTTTCAATTACCAGATGAAGTTTTAAAACCAATCATTTTACTGACGGAAAAAGCCAAGTTGTGAAGTTTGGATGGAGTCGGCTGATGAATATTGAAATGCATGTTTTTTCTGCATATTTTATGGAAACATTTTGTGCGCTTGCAGGTACACACATGCATATAGCAACTATAGCAACAGTAGACCCGTCACCTCAATTTTGCATGATTTTTTTGTTCTGAGCGTTTTAATGCGACCAAATTTTGTCAATTTTAAGCATAAAAGATGCTGGCAGTCAAATCACCTCAAACAAAACCAAAATTATGAATTTAAAAAATACTCACCTCAAACATAAAATAAATCGTAAATGATAAAAACATACTAATGCTTTTTGATAAAATCTACTAAGAGTTTGTAAGTTTATCTTTAACAAAAGTTAACTATCACCAACTGAATATAAGATGAGTGAAATGTACAAATAGCTGAACTTACTGTGGTAGGTCTGTAGGTGGGCTGTGCAGTTTTCTTTGAGATACTTTGCCATGTAGCAGTATCCAAGTTTAGAATCAAATGCTACAGCTCTACACGTTTCATAGTTAGCAAGGCAGATCGTCATACATTCTATGTTTGTTCGTATATCTTGTTGGGTAGTCTTTGTCATTTCATCCAGACAAAAATCTGATTTTGTAAACGTCTTGAGCCTCGAATTAGCGCCTACTAGCTAAAACATTTGTATAATACTATACTCACCTCCACAATAACATGCTATTGCTGACACGTAAACCTAACCAGTGCATGCATTGATAAAATATTTACATTTTAGTTTTAAAGGCATACATTTAAAGCCAAAAGTAAATGTTACCTGAAGTATTTAGTAAAATCTCAAAAATATAAAAGTACTAGCTTTGCCACCCGGCGTTGCCCATGTAATAGAAGAGTATTTGGACAGAAAATTGATTTGTATTTAACATATTACAACATTTTCCATTCTAACTTTCAAACTACATATCATGAGCAGAGTTTTTTGTCTTATAAACAATGAGAAGTAGTGAGAGTTTTGCTATTAGCCAGTTTACTAATGTAAGCAAATAGCTTCTCGTGACGTTATGCTATGACCCGCGCCATACCTAAAGCAGTTAGGTATTACTGTGATATACTGACTTATTTTGTCTGGTTCGCAATTCGACGACCTAGTCCAGTGGGTTAGGTGTAAGATTGGTGAACGGCTGATCCGAGATCGAATCCTCTTCGGTATGGAGTAGTTACTCCAAGATTTTAAGATCTATAGCCGGAATACCGACATATGGAGTTTGAGAAATATATAGATTAAAAAACAATAAGGAATTATCTTTGCAAAGTTTGCAGTTAAAATTGTTAGGCTAAATAGATGTTAATAATTACGAATTTTAAAAATGTTAGACAAAAATCTAGATATACATGTATAAGCAGACATGAAGATTTATTCGTGCACTCACATTTTTATAGCTTAAGATATTTATACACAACATGCGTGTACAAGGAGATGTGAAAAGACTAACTTGTTTGTCTGTAAACAGAAACGATATTCAACCAATTTTAATAATACATTACATGTAATTTGCACGTAACACTTCATTTAATTCAGGTGCAATCCACCTAAGCTTTTTCAATATTTCGTCATAGTCTTACGGGCATAACTTCACAAACTCTCAGACAGCTTCATCGTGTTACTAAACAAAACTGTTATCTTTGGATATTATATAGAACAATTTACTAGGTGAGCCACTAATTCTTCACTTTCAGTTTTATAATACTTACCACTGTGCAGAAAGCCAATGCCAGCTGAACTATTGTCAACATTATAGTGGTGCTGGTGTTCCAACTCAAAATATAGTAATGTAATGTACAACCTCTGAAAGTATTACTTGCGGCAACCTCATATGTTGCTAAAGAATGTTTATTTCATTGTGGATTGGTTTGCAGATAAGAGTAATTACCTTTGCTTTCATGTCATTCACTTGAGTTAACATTCTAATCAATAGCCATAGAGTCCTTCGCGAATGGCTTTACGTCAGATGTAAGTGAGTGACAATAAGCTTCAACGGATCTAAGCTGAAGTTGTCCTAGTTTCTTTTATGACTTGTAGTTAAGTTTAAATCAATATTAAAAAGACAGAGCCAAAACAAGCCGCCAGTGGAAAACAAAATTATTAAAATGATGATGCATGTTTAATGTCTAGCGCCGTAATCACTGAGCGATGAGAACAGCCGTTGTTTAGGGCGCTAGCTTAAGAGCAGAAGGTTGGTTGTTCTCTTCACATAAGGACCATTGGTGATGTTAGAGAGGGCATCCAGCCACAATTGCTCCTGTGCCAAATCCGGCCAGGTCCTCCGGGACTAAACCGGTACCCAATTCTACACTATGGCGTAGATTGAGAGGGTGGCTAGCAACCCTCTCAATCTATGCTATGGCTTAGATTGAGAGGGTGGCTAGCAACCCTCTCAATCTATGCTATGGCGTAGATTGAGAGGGTGGCTAGCAACGCTGCAAAGCTAAGAAAACCAGACAAAGGGCGAAGCAGCTTCTTTGCCCGTCTACAGCTTGCTAGCTAGACATGATACATGCTCCAAGCTACATGATACATGCCACGCGCTACACGCTACACGATGCACGATACATGATGCATGCTAAACGCTATACACGCTATACACGCTATACACGCTATACACGCTATACACGCTATACACGCTATACACGCTATACACGCTATACACGCTATACACGCTATACACGCTATACACGCTATACACGCTATACACGCTATACACGCTATACACGCTATACACGCTATACACGCTATACACGCTATACACGCTATACACGCTATACACGCTATACACGCTATACACGCTATACACGCTATACACGCTATACACGCTATACACGCTATACACGCTATACACGCTATACACGCTATACACGCTATACACGCTATACACGCTATACACGCTATACACGCTATACACGCTATACACGCTATACACGCTATACACGCTATACACGCTATACACGCTATACACGCTATACACGCTATACACGCTATACACGCTATACACGCTATACACGCTATACACGCTATACACGCTATACACGCTATACACGCTATACACGCTATACACGCTATACACGCTATACACGCTATACACGCTATACACGCTATACACGCTATACACGCTATACACGCTATACACGCTATACACGCTATACACGCTATACACGCTATACACGCTATACACGCTATACACGCTATACACGCTATACACGCTATACACGCTATACACGCTATACACGCTATACACGCTATACACGCTATACACGCTATACACGCTATACACGCTATACACGCTATACACGCTATACACGCTATACACGCTATACACGCTATACACGCTATACACGCTATACACGCTATACACGCTATACACGCTATACACGCTATACACGCTATACACGCTATACACGCTATACACGCTATACACGCTATACACGCTATACACGCTATACACGCTATACACGCTATACACGCTATACACGCTATACACGCTATACACGCTATACACGCTATACACGCTATACACGCTATACACGCTATACACGCTATACACGCTATACACGCTATACACGCTATACACGCTATACACGCTATACACGCTATACACGCTATACACGCTATACACGCTATACACGCTATACACGCTATACACGCTATACACGCTATACACGCTATACACGCTATACACGCTATACACGCTATACACGCTATACACGCTATACACGCTATACACGCTATACACGCTATACACGCTATACACGCTATACACGCTATACACGCTATACACGCTATACACGCTATACACGCTATACACGCTATACACGCTATACACGCTATACACGCTATACACGCTATACACGCTATACACGCTATACACGCTATACACGCTATACACGCTATACACGCTATACACGCTATACACGCTATACACGCTATACACGCTATACACGCTATAAACGCTATAAACGCTATACACGCTATACACGCTATACACGCTATACACGCTATACACGCTATACACGCTATACACGCTATACACGCTATAAACGCTATACACGCTATACATGCTAGATGCTACATACATCGCTGCATGTATCAATAAAAACACTCAACAGAAGGCAATGGCAATCCACTGTTGCAACCTGCTACAAAAGTCATGGTTAAAGGAAGTTGGGGAAAATCGTAATTAAACACATCCTCACATAAAACAGAAATTGTCAAAGCAATTTGTAGAAGGGAAATAAAAATTAGGGTTGCTACCCGTAGCTAGGTTATTCAATGACCACCATTGCTCTAGTCATTTTTTATCATTTAATGTTAACTAGATTCAGTGAAACAACACATAGAAGTTTTGATTGCAAGAAACCATTATGGTATGTTTGGCATAAAGAAGCTTACAGGAAAAATAACAGTTGCCAAGAAAATAAATCCAGAGATGGTTGGATACTACAGGCTGGAGATATGAGTTCAAGACAATGGACTCTCACCCAACACTGTAGCCACTAATGTAAGAGTCGACGTTACCGCTGTAAGTACTTTGAGTCATAGTAATTACTAGTCAAGTACATGAACAACTAAAAATAGTCTACAGTATGCATCTGAATCTGGCACACCCTAATTTAGTATGCTGTTTTTTGTGGGAGTTGTTTGCTTCTACATATAAAACATGATAGCTCTGGCATAAGCTAATCCACTTTGAAAAGCAGAATTTTTGTCGAGTTGGAAACCTTTGCTTACAAGGACTGTTTTGTGCACATGTTTAAGAACTCATTTAGACATCCCTAAATAGTTTTTTATAGTTTTTTTTTTAAATTTTGCAGCCAATTCAAGCAAGGTAACTTTCACTTGATTGCTTTGCGCATTGCTGTTATTAATGTAAATGACTAATGGTTCTATCTATAAACGTGAGTAGCATTTTTGGTTCAAATTTTTTTTATATTTATAAGTTTTTTTTACGAAATTTATCTCATATTTGCAGGATATTTATATACTAGCAGACAAGCTGACACAAAAACAGGGTAGTAGCAAGCCAGATGTGAAGCGAACGTATAACATAAACTTGATAGTCGTAATTGTCTTCTCTTCAACATCTGAAGTTCTCAGCCTCATACTAATTGCAGCCATCATTAAAATAAAGTGAGAGGTATGAGAACTATTGAGTGCAGTCAGTTTAACACAAGTTGCATTTTAAACATGTTTTTTATAATAAGAATGGCATGTTTCGCAGTTATTTGACTGACTCAGATGGAGTTTTTTAAAGGGATGATGACCTTTTACAAACAAATGAATATTGTAAACAATGTTAGCAATCTGCTTAAATTGCCATCTGTCTGTATTTACAAAATTTAAAGTTGGCATTGCAGCGAAATAATTAATTTACACGACAAGTTTTATTCAGCAGCTCTTTTTATTCGTATAATGAGAAGGCAAGGAGTCTAGTTCAGTACTCTCGTTATATACATGAAGTATTTATCTATGTAAAAAACATACCTATCTAAAGTTATCAAGATTATTTGCTTAGCAAATTAGTTATATGACAACTTTTTTGTTTCTTAGAGTTCAATTAGCTTTGAACTGTATGGATAATTGTCATTGATGATCATAATCATTGGCCATAATTGAGAGGTGATAATAAAATTCATATCTTTCTATATTAATGACAAGGAAAATAAATAAAACTAACATGACAATGGTACATCAATTACCAATGGTCAAAGTTGGAAACATCACTAACAAGCTAATTAAGCAAATCATATAAATAAAAAGGCAACACTAGATATATTTGTTAACAAATTGAAAACACCTAATTCTAAAATATAATTTAATGAGTGTAAGCCATAAATAGATGTACATACTTTGGCAGGTCTGTAGATGGGCTGTACAGCTTACTCCGAAGTACTTTGCCATATGCCAATATCCAAGTTTAGAATCAAATGCTACAGCTCTACACGTTTTATAGTTATTAAGGCTCATTGTCATACATTTTATGTCTGTTTTTATGTCATGCTGGGTGGTCTTTGTCACTTCGCCTAGACACAAATCTATTTTTGTATAATATATTTGTAGAATTATGTGGGTTATAATGACATGGATACTGTAACTCACAAGTATACCCAAATAACCAATTATGTTAAGCGGATGCGTTTTTGTTGATCAATGGCAGAAAGGTGAGAGAAAAATCAATGATAAAGCTTTGAGAAACAATTTTATCAATTTTAATATAGTTCTGTTGTAATTTTGACATAAAAAACAAAATTCAAAGTAGTTATTCTGTTAAAAATACTGTTTCATCCTTCTTAATCTCTATATCTATAAATAAATTTCTCAAAGTTTGTCGACTGTTTCTGTTTTCGGTTTGTCCAGCTATATAGCTATTAAAACTTTTGAATTAAAATTCAAAATATTACTGGAATTGAACGCACAATGATAGCAAACGCAGATTGATAATCTAATGCATTAACTACGAGACCGCAGAAGCTCACACAATTGCCCACTCTTACTACATAATGTATACACCTTTTTCCGTTTTCACACCAAAATGATGCATTAGTTTAAACTCTATGAACTCTTTTTGCGCTATGAAATGTGATGCTTTTTTGTCCTGCCGTATTACGGCTCATTTTTTTTGCAAAAGCTATATCAACAATGGATTCTTTCGAAATTAAAGTTTGGCAATTAAAGTTTTATAACTCTATGAAACACGATGCCTTTTTTGCGATTTGTGAACTTTTATTTCCGGCTTTTCGTGAGGCTCAATTGCTAAATTGCGGTAAAGGTTAACCCTTTTTACGCAAACAATTTTATTGTCTCGAGTAGGAAGTCTTGAGATTCTCTCCCCGTTTGTCAGACAAAGACACTAGAATATCTTATTTTTACATATTGTCGTTCAAGTATCGTCGTATTCAGAGTTTTGGAGGATAGCTGCTGGTGGAACAGTAAATTTTATACACACACTTCTATGCAAGAACTGTTATTAATAATTCAACATGTTCAGAACTTTTACTTTGTTTTCTCATTTGGTATTAATTGTATCATTATTGAATCATCTCTTATAGCAATCGTAGCAAAACAGACACAATTTAGCTATTACTTGCTAATTATCTCACTTTTACATCTAAACCCTTTTGTAGTCTATGAATTTTTTTTAATTTATTTGACTTGCGCAAAACATTTTCCTCGTGATATGAGGAAATATGAGTTTAAAAATTGTTTGATAAAGTTTGAAAACCTTTACAGTTGTTTTTATTTTCTGTCTCAATTTAATTCAATTACACAAAACACTTTTCTCATGACATGTAGTCTGAAAGTAAGAATGGCAATTGTTGTTATATTCTAAATACAAATCAATTTTCTGTCCGAAGACTTTTTTATTACCTGGGCAAAAAGGGGTTGTACAGCTAGTACATACATATATATTTTTCGAATTTTGTGTATCAAGGCAGGATATGTTTAGCTATAGCTGTAAAAATCTTGGAATAAAGAGTCCATATTGCAGGAGATTTCATTATTGGACCTTCCCCTTCTCCAGTTCAATACTTGACCAATTAAGCCACACAAGCTTGATAGATATGCTAGGCATTATATGTTATTACTAGCTGTACCACCCGGCGTTGCCTGGGTAATAAAAAAGTATTTGGACAGAAAATTGAATTGTCCTTAACATATAACAAATATTACCATTATAAATATCAAACTACATACTATGAGAGAAGTGTTTTCTGTAGTTGAAATAAATTAGGAGAGAAAATAAAAACAACTGTAAAAGTTTTCAAACTTTGTCAAACAACTGCAACTTTCAAACATTATATCATGAAGGAATGATTTTGTGCAGAACAGGTTCTTTTCTTTGGAGGTGTTTGACAAGTTGTAACTTCTGTGAATACATGTATTTAACAGATTAATAAAAAAAATATGACAGAATATGGTAGTATTTTGTGGTTGAAATTTTATTACAACGATTTCTGCCAAAAATGGTTGAAGGAAAACTTAATACTAATAATAAAGGTTGGAAACTAACTAAGTAATAATAGGTAACAGTGATAGGACAATGAACAATTGTTAAACTTCAAACAAATATTAAACTCGAATTAAAATTAAAAAATGCAAGTTGCAATAAAAACGATAATTTAACAAACTTTAAAAACTTATATTATAAACTTCAAAAGTTATACAAAGTTTATAAATGTAATAAGAGAATGTAAATCTACCTATATATATATATATATATATATATATATATATATATATATATATATATATATATATCATATAATTATATTATATGATATATATATATGATTATATTATATATGATTATATTATATATATGATTATATTATAATCATATAACATGAATTATATATATATATATAATTCTCGCAGTATGTAAATGTATGTAAATATAAGAGAGTGAGGAATAACTGATAATAACGATAAATCTTTAGATAATCTTACATTAATCTTACAAATTATTGTAGCAAAATGTGAAAATAAATACAAAATACTAATTAGCTAGGTTTAGAGGAAAAGATGTGTAAGCTAATACACAAAGCGAGCACTAATAGAAAAAATTTTGAAACACGCATTTAGCGAACGAAACATTCGGCTCTTGAGGAAAGGAAATAGCGCCTGTTACTACATTATATCGCTATTAAAATAAACGATAAATAACAAAATGAATAAAATTAAACAAAATAAAAACAACTGTAAAGGTTTTCAAGCTTTTTCAAACAACTGTAACTTTCAAACTTTATATCATGAGAAAAAGGTTATCAAACCACTGTAAATTTAAAAGTTCATAACTTTCAGCCATGTATAGCTTTTAATAACGCACAGTTCAACCTATTCTAGCGGAACGGTTCAAGCGTTGCTAACCAAATTTTTCGAAATCTGAAACAATTTTTCCTATTAAAAAAACTGATGTAGATTTTAATCCGTTTCAAGATAAGAAAAACTTGAGTAAATTTGGAGATATACTTTGGTAAAGTATTTTTTTCAACATTTTACACCATAAGCTGTACTGTATACTACATACTATAAATAGAAACTAGTATATATAGATCATGTTTAATTTTAATAAAATGTTTGATACTTATGATGATGGAACACGAAAGCAAAAGTAAACATTTTGTATGTTTGGCTTTTAAAACATCCAAAGCATTAAAGGTTAAAATACAGTACTAGAAATTGTAAAAATCGATAATAAAAGAGCAAAAAATACAACAGATAGTTGCATCAAAAATCGTAGGAAAAAGAAAATATAAACTGCAGTGGCCTGATTACACCTTTAACTTAACAACTTTACACCTTTACTTAACAACTGTACCTTTCAAACTTCATATCATGAGGAAAATGTTATGCGCAGGACAACTAAATTAAAAATAAATAAAACAACTGTAAATGTTTTCATACCACTGTAAATTTAAAAGTTCATAACTTTCAGCAACCTATAGCTTTGAGTAACGTACAGTACTTTTAGTAAACAAACCTTGGTTCTCGATCATAGTTTCGATCACAGGTTCTCGATCTCCTGTTAAGTTTTTTTAGCGTTGCTAACCAAGTTTTTCGAGATCCGAAACAATTTTTCCCATTAAAATAAAATTATGTAGATTTTAATCTGTTCCAAGATGAGAAAAACTAGGGTAAGTTCAGAGATATACTTCGGTAAACATTTTGCACCATAAGCTGTACTGTATACTACGTACTATTAATTGAAACGGATATATATAGATCGTGTTTAATTTTAATAAAATGTTTCATATTTATGATCATGGAAAAAGAAAGCAAAAGTAAACATTTTGTACGTTTGGTTTTTACAACATCTAAAGCATTTAAGGTTAAAATACAATACTCAAAATTGCAAAAATAGATAATGAAAAGGCAAAAAAATGCAACAGATAGTTAAATCAAAAATCAAAAAAAAGAAAATATAAATAGCAATGGCCTGTTTACTTTACATTTACAGGAGACTCATCTTCCAAAACAATTTAGGGTAACTCGACCGGAAGGGTTAACTCCCTAAAAAATTTCTTTGGTAGAAGAGGCGTTGTCTCGCATGGTTTCTCCCTTTTTGTAAAGAATTTACAAAGCATGAAATGCTTATCCATTTCCAAGCGTTGTCGGAGCTTAGCTAATTGCAATGCACATGCTTCAGCTTAGTTGAGAACCGAATTTATGTTCAAGCTCTGAGGCAAACAAATCTCAAAACCTTTGATGAAAAACCTAAGGCTAAAATAATTAGCACACGTGTGTTGTATACTTTACATGAAAACGTATCTAATCGCTACGGCGTTGTAGCTCAGTAGTAGAACATCTGGATAAAACGCTCGTCGATTAAAACATCATCGAGAGTTCAAATCCATCAGAATCCATCAGAATGCATAAAAACCAAGAAAAAGCGTAAGTTTACGGGTGCTCAATTGTGAGAGCAACTAGACAGCTCTTATTAGTAAGCTTACGCGAATTAGTGATTGGTAAAGTGCCTGGTTAATAGTAAGTGGCAGGCAACTACAGTACCTCTCATTGCTTATAAACTGATTTTTAATACCCAGGCAACGCCGGACATCTAGCCAGTATACATATATACCGCATATATAGTATATATTTATACTAGCTGGATAACAAACACTAACAAACGCTGATATATATGCATATATATTATATATACATATATATACATTTATATATATCCTAGTGTTTGTTGGTTGTTTCTTCATCCATGCGTCCAGTTTCGCAATGAAAATTGAGCCAAGAAAAATCCACATCGTCTAAGATTTGATCCCTGCGCCTACCATACAAAAGGCAACAAGCTAATCATTAAGCTATGCGAGATAAAATTGGTTCATCGAGCAGATAGTCATTATTTGGGTTAAATTACTTACAACACTGTGTTACACAAACCATCACCAAAGCTTGATCTCATAGCTTTTCATTAATAAGTGCACATAGCAATACCTATACAAACTTATTCAATTTAACCAGTGACACCTACATTGCCAGTCACTGTTCATGGGCTGCTTTCATTACTCATGCAATGGCAGGCATTCATCTAGATATGTATAATGTATATAATGTATGTACTATATGCATGGTATCAAGTAATATATATTTTACATTATGTAGAATATCATCATACAATATTACAGTAGATGCTTCTCCAACATGTGTCTCCTCTAAAATAAATTCCAGATAGCGTAAAAAGTTTATGTGTAGTTTTCGTTTCATTCTATGTAAAAAACTCTGTATATCAAAAAGTGGCAAGTTGGCTGATTTATAAAATTTAGGTTGAATGGTAATCTATCTCGCAGCACTTGAGAAAAAAGAGTAACGCCTGTAAGCATTAAATCTATTATATATAGAGCAACCGTGGCATTCTAGTTTGTCATGATAGATTTTCAGTTGTTTTGACAAAACAGAGAATAGGTTAGCTGTGCAATAGTTCATAAATGCTTATAGGCAATTGATCGGTACATGTGTTACAACGTTGATCTACCAAACTGAGTGTCATGAGTTAAAGTATTGTAAAGAGTTATCTATTATCCTAGCATTGATCCTGAATATAGATAGATGGCAAACAGGTAGTACCAATGTTTATCGGAAAACTATTTGTTATTTTGCTTTATTGAAGACGTATAAACTATTTGTTATAGTCTATAGAACCAGTGATATTAACCAGAAAAAGAAGAAAAGTGGGCGATGCAAACAAATAATGTTGAAGTTATGTTACACTCAACAAATAAAAATGTTACGTCTAGTTTGTCTTTTTGTATGCCAAAGAGGTGAGTTTAAAAAGATCTTGGAATATATTAGGCAACTTACAAGCTAGTATTTGTATTACAAACCTTACTAATCAAAACAGTAAGAGCAAGCTTTGGGATGTTGCGCAGTAATGCAGTAACTATGCGTATTTTAACTTAAATCGCAACTTATATTGCCGTGTGAATTGATGTATATCTGAGCATATATATATACATATATACATTTTTTTCAAATATTAAGAAGAAAGTAAACTTTTAGTAATTGTGTTAGTTCCCTTTATATATATATGTTTATATATATATATATATATATATATATATATATATATATATATATATATATATATATATATATATATATATATATATATATATATATATATATATATATACATATATATATATGTATATATATATATACAGGCAACTTTATATGTAAGTTTATATACAGTGCGTGTCATAGCTAGGTGAGGGACCCAAATCTCATTACTAATGAGAGTTAACTTCCTGCCAGGAAACAACTAAATCAAACAAGTGATGAACTTTGCGCAAAAGCTAATAGTGCCGCACCTCTCACAGAGTGCTCAACCAAACCGAAGTGATGTATATTTATATATGATATATATATATATATTACAGAAAATCCCTTTAACTTTTCAGCAAGTAGCAACATCAAAGAAATTAATGGTGTCAAAGGAATTAAAAGTCTTTTAGGGCTGACAGAACATGTATAAATACTATAAAGCATTAAACTCATTTGCTAAAATTAATGAGCATTGTTTTAAGAATAACAATTTTCAAACTTTCACTGTTACATTTAAACTTTTTAGTCAGGGATTTAATAGAAAATATATACGGTAACTGAAAATTTCATTTGCCGTCACAAATCACTGTAGCCGAAATTGGAATTTCTCAAGTATTTGAGCTGACTTTTAGAACTTTATTCACTATTTAGCTGATGACAAAAATAAAAAGTAAAAAAATTTTTTTCTTTTTTGTTCAATGATATACTAAGAAATTTAACTACATAATATAGTATTGAAAAGATTTTAAAGAAAAATTAAAGGTTAAGATTTAAAAAAAAGATTTTAAAGAGTAAAAAGCCAAGTTAGGAATAAATTTCTTTAAAAGTTTTATAAAAGCTTGGGCTAACATTTGTTTGAAATTCAGAAACTTGTCATAAAATTCTGATTATTCATTGATTTTGGTCCTGATAATTTGTGGTAGTCTTGTGCCAGCTTTCAGAATTCTGCTTGAGTTCTCCAGATAATGGTCTAGTTTTGACACTATATATCTTATTGGATGCAAATAATGTTGCGTGGATGTCCTTAACCTGAAATTAGTTTAGCTGGCATCCTAACAGTCTTGGTGATGCTACATTAGTGTTGATGGCAATGCTTTATTGCCCATGTTACCATATTAGTGCTGATGGTAATGTATCAGTGCTGATGGTAAGGCTTTATTGCTCATGGTAGCATATTAGTGCAGATGGTAATGTATCAGTGCTGATGGTAAAGCATTAATGCTGAAGATAATGCCTTACACTGTTATTACTACATTAGTTCTGAAGCTAATGCATTAGTCCTGTTGGTAATGTATTAGTGCTGTTGCTAATACAATACTGTTAATAATAGTGCAGTACCTGTGATGGTAATCATAAAAATTTGAAGTTTTTTTAGCGCTGATTTTATTGTCTTAGTGCCGATATAACTGCATTAATGCTGTTTTGAATGCTTTAGTTTTACTGGTAATGTATTATTGCCAATATAACATCTGTAATGCTATTCATAATGTATTAATGTAAATACTAATGCATTAGTAGTTATGATGCCTCTTGCACTGCATTATTAGGCAATTTATTTTATGTTCACAGTATCTAAAAATGGTTGCATGTAATTTTCAATATATACAATTCACATATATGTAGTTCAATGTAAATTATTGTAACTACCGATTTAATCAATTGTATTCACAAACGAATAGTCTGGCATTGCTGCAACTGATGTCATGCCAGCCATCAAGCGCAATGCCCACACATAGCCCAGGGCCACTATCGTTTGGCTGATTGTCATACCAGTCTGAGTTAAGTTGGCCATTTCCAGGGATGACTCCTGTTACTAATCCTTTCCATGCAAATTCAATTAAATCTTTCTGGCCGCCAATGAAACTGTATCCGCCCCAGCCTGAAATAGGCAATGTAGTCACATTTTAAAAATTAGTTTTTCATCTTTTGTTTGAAGAGCTGTTTATTTTCACTACATCATATTTTATTTCCAGCACATTATAGCAAGCAGAAATGAAAGTCATTACATAAAAAGTTTTAGTTGGCGTTTTGATTTCAATTAAGAATTTTATGGAGTCGGTGTGCTTAGAAATTGTCATTATTTACGATGACGTTGGAATGCTTACGATAATATTTCTAAAGCGGTGGGTTCTATTTAAAAATACATTCTCCGGTGCTCCAGTTTGCGTTGAAAGATGGTTGAGCATGCCGATCAGTCACAAAGAATAAGTAAACGCAATTATTCTGAAGTAAAGGAAGCTGGTCATATGGCACAAATGGTAGCTGCTAAGCCAAATATCTGAGTTCGAATCCAGTGCGATGCTATACTTTTTACTACTATCTACCTGTGGCCTCTGATGGGCCGACAGATAGACAAACAAAAAGCTTAATTTATCAAAAATAAATAATGCCAAACTCCTATGAACAATATATTATTTTTATTAATTATTTTGACTAAATAAAAAAGGCTTAATATAAGGAAGAGTTTCAAAATGTTTATTTTCAAAAAATCTTAAGAGTTAAAAAAAATTCTATAAGCTATCGACCTTTTGTGTTGTAGCTATTAAAAACCAGACTAGCTAATGTTGTTAATGACTAGCGTATTTTTAAAAATATATGCATCTATATTCTTTTTAAACCAAGTTAGAGAATATAAATGACAATTTATAAATAAGAATTGAGAAATCTACCTGAGTTTGAAGGGTAGAGGTCTAATTCAATTTTAGCTCTCAGCCATTCTGAGGCTTCTGTTGTAGCAAAGGTAGCAAGGTACTCTCCGTTAGCTTTGCAGTAAGCATCTGCGTTGTCCCAGCTTAGAGCTGTCTCAATGAGACGAAAGCATGTCTCCGATACGGGATTGTATGTGTATGGATCTGTGCAGATTAACTCAGCTGTAAAAATTTGCATTACAAACATCAACTACTATATGTACATGAATTTTCTTCAGCTAGCAACCACATTATGTTTCTGAGATCACAAAAATCTATTTCTATATGAGGATAAGCATAAAAGAACTTGCTGTTGTCCAGTAAAAAGATGAATTTACACAAAGTCTTTGCAGATTCTATCGGAAAGTGTTGGTATTTCTCTATCATTTACAATTATTTTTTATATTTGAGTGGATCTGATTGCCAGGATGTTTCATTATTAAAGCTAAACAATTTGATCACATTTGAAGCACTCGGGCTAATTGAAAGTTCAAATATGATTCCTATAACCGCAAAGTCACCAACAGAATAGAGGGGCATAACAGTAAAGCTTGAATGCAATAGCCGACATCAGCTATAGCAACGATACCATTTAGTGAAGTCATTTTGCATTTATCTTTCTTTCAATCGTTGGTTGTAGCGTTTGTCTTGTAATCTAAAAATGCGCTGGCAGTCCAATCACCTCACAAATCAAAGATGGTTACAAATGATAAAAAATACTAATACTTCTTAATAAAAGTTAGAAAATTTTTTTTGTAAGTTCACCTTTAACAGCTTAGCCAAAAATAGTTCATTGTTAGACAACCTCATCGCAGTAACTAAACAAAATTTGAAAATGATTTTGTATATACCAGACTTTATATATACCTGATTTTATACACAAGTAGCTAGTTATAGCTTTATTAGTAGTAAGTCCAGCGTTAGTCATGATTTATTTCATTTTTGTAAAATAGCACACAAAACCACTAATAGCTGAACTTACTGTGGTAGGTCTGTAAGTGGGTTGTGCAGTTTTCTCCGAGATACTTTGCCATGTAGCAGTATCCAAGTTTAGAATCAAATGCTACAGCTCTACATGTTTCATAGTTAGCAAGGCATATCGTCATACATTCTATTTTTGTCCGTATATCATTTCGGGTGGTCTTTGTCACTTCGTCTAGACACGAATCTGTTTTTGTAAATGTCCTGAGCCTCGAATTGGCACAAACTGCCTAAAACATTTTTATAATATTATACTCATCTCCACAATAACATGTTATTGCTCACACATACACTCTACCCAATGCATGCATCGATTAAATTTTTGCATTTTAGTTTTAGAGGCAGACATTTAAAGCCAAAAATAAATATTACCAGAAGTATTTGGTAAAGTCTCAACAATATAAAAGTATTAATAAGCAATGATAAGGAATTATCTTTGCAAAAATTGCAGTTAAAAATGCTACGCTAAAGAAATGTAAATAATTACTAGTGCTAAAACATATTACACCAAAATCTAGATATATAGGCAGAAATTAGGATTCATTGAAGTCTATGTGCGCACAGTTTTATAACCTATGAATATTCATACAAGGCATATACATACAGGTAAATGTGAAAAGACTTACTTGAGTAGGTAAGTAAACATATATGTAAACCGAAATGTAAACAGAAACAATATTCAACCAATTTTATTGATACCTTACATGAAATTTGTATGTAGCAATTCATTTAACTCGCATGCGTAAAGGAATTTACCGTCCTTTACTTTGGCACGATCTAGACTATTACATCAAGAAAAGAGAATGCGTATGGTTTCATTCACTTTTATTAAGGAAAGAATTTCCACTAGCCGAGGAGTGTACGGTTATTAGTCTGTTCAACTGAGTGAGCGCGCTCCTTTATATACAATAAGCTCACCCGTTCCAGCTAGCGGAACCAAGTGAGAAAACCGGCTAATAATGGAAACAAGTAGAACCGCTAATGCGTTGGCATAGTTACAATACATTACAATAGCGATACAACATAAAATGAAAGCACAGCGATATAGTATAACAAGCAAATAATAATGATGAAATAAAAATAACAACACAAAATACATATATTAAATATTTGCAGGAATTACAAAGTCATGGTCTGGCGTCCACCACACGTGCAATCACCTAAGCTTTTTCAAAATTATGTCATAGCCTTACACGCATAATTTTACAAACTCTCAGACAGTTTCAAATTTTTAATAAACAAGACTGTTTTCTTCTGATAATATATAGTTTAATTTAACAGCTGAGACACTAAAATTCTGTGTGCAGTTTGATTATACTTACCACTGCGCAGAAAGCCAATGTCAGCTGAACGATTGTCAACATTATAGCGAGCGGTGTTAGTGTTTCAACCTAAAATATAGTAGCGCATGTACAACCAATAAAAGTAATACTTGCGGCTATACCTCAAATGTTGTAGAAGAATGTTTAAAGCACTAAGGTTTGATTTGAGAATAAAAGTAATTTCCTTTGTTTTTATGTATTTCACTTGAGTTAAAATTTTGGTCAAAAACTATAGAGTCGGTCCCAAATAGCCTGACCTCAGACGTATATGAGTAACAATCCGCTTCAAAGCATCTTAGCTGAAGTTGTGCTGGTTTCTGCAATGACTTGTAGTGAAGTTCAAATCAATATTATAATGAAAAAGTAAATACAACTCGCAAATGCAAAAATTAATTATTAAAATGATGACGTATGCGTAGTGGCCAGCACCATAGTCACTGAGCAATGGGAGCAGCCATTTTTCAGCGCTAAAGTTGCTGAATTATTATTAATAGACCAGTGGTTCAAGTAGCACAGGGACCATTGTTGGTGTTAGAGAAGGCTTCCAGCCACAATTACTCCTGTGCCAAATCTGGTCGGGTTATCCCTGACTAAACTGGCTTTATTTTTACGCTCTAGCATAGATGAAGAGGGTTGCTAGCAACTCTGAAGGACTAATAAAAAACTTGACCATGAGTGAAGGATCGTTTTTCCTGCCTACAGCTAGCTAGCTAGTCATGATGCAGCAATAAAAACGTTCAACAGAAGCTATGGCAAACCACTGTTGAAACCTGCTAAAAAAGTCGTTGTTATAGAATGTTGGGGAGAACCCTAATAATCTATGTCATCAAAAAACATAGTACTTGCGAAATAAATTTGTATTAGTAAAATAAGAACTAGGGTGGCTACCATTAGCTAAGTTATTCAATGGCCATCGTTGCGTTGGTCATGTTTTATCATTCAAGGTGAATCAGATTTAGCAAAACAACATATAGAAATATTGATTGCAGGGAACCATTACGGTATGTTGACATTAATAGTCCAGTGCATGTGATGCTGAATTGTTGAATTTTTTTTAGTTTAAGAAACCAAAAGCAGAGCAAGATTTGATTGTTCCAAAATATGGCTGTAATGTATGTCTTTAGAAATTCATTTTGTCGGAATGGCCAACCTTGCCAATACACAATCAGCGTCAAATTTATTGGCGGCGACATTTGCCATTTACACATGTACTGTGTGCGTGGCAGTCTAAGGTGACATAAAGGCTTTTAAACAACTATTTAACTTTTTTATATATAAGGTGATTATATCAATGTATTTCACACTTAGTCGCTAAACTATTACACAAGTGAATAGATGCATTATGCTATTAAATGTATTTTCTGACACAAGGGAGACAACTTCAACAAATAATTGTGGTTTTTATTGAGATTTGATAAATAACAATACATTCATATAGATAATTAATGATAGGATTTAGCTTTCATCTTCCTCATCAGCTTCCTCCTCATCCTCTTCCATACCCCTGTTAGTGCATTCTGTATTGGTGCAGCCACAAAGGTCGCAGCATGGTAAGTTGGCCATCTTGCATGAGCATCTTTGGCGGCAGCCATTTTTGTCGCACTTGCAATGTACCGTCTTCAAAACTTGTGGTGGTATGACAGATTTCTGATACCAAGTTATTTCTAGTGTGTCTTCTTTAGTCATCCTTCATATCTTTCTGATTTTGACTGTTCAGGAGAGTGATTCGGGTTGTTTATTTTACCACCAGCTAAACTGCAGAAATAAAGTATATATATGTGCAATGTTAATTCATACCATAAACAGCAATGGCATTATATCAAATTGTTAGACAAGCATGTGAAAGCTCTTTATTAGCAATCATAGAGTGTGTAGATGTTAGTAGGATAATTTAAAATGAAGCCATGTTGAAGAAGAATTATATAACACAAATCCACTGTTTTTTTACTAAGATTACATTGCACTGATAAGTTTATGTTTGAGGTGAGTTATTTCCCCCTGCCAAATAATTATAATCCTTGACCATATTAAAGAGTCTCAAGTTGAGATTTATTAATAATCTAGTTCAGCGCCACTATGTTTGGGGTTGCTGTTTTGCCTCAAACTACAACTGAAATAGATTGTCAATCTCTATAGCGGAAGGCCACACAAATCCCAACATATACCATACACCTTTTATACCTATTATTCTACACACTCTATACATACCACATCATCGCTCCTGCATAATCTGTTAAATAAAATCATACTTTGCAGTGTTGAATGTTTCACATGACAAACAAATATCAAAGATAGAATACCTGTTCACACAGAGACTATAAAGCACTAACAACAACAATATTCTTAAAAAGAAATATAATAGGAAATTTACCTCTCGGCGTCATATACATACTTATCAGAGCAAGATTTATGGTATTTTAGCTCTCGAGCGACAGCATCACTCCAGCTAAACTCCCGCAAAATACGTTCATTTCCAAGGATCTCTGCACAGTCCTGGAGTTCACCTTTGAAAAACAGCACAACAAATAGCACAACTCAAACATATACCATAAATCACAGGTTACCTTTAGTAGGTCAAAATCGGATGATATCGTCATAATAATACTATGCCATCAAACCAACTAGATCAAATCAGCCATCACAGGCTATTTAAACATTCTTCACTGACATGCATGTACCTGCAGTTTTGGACTGGGTTTTTTGGAGTTTATCAATAGTAGTGGTTGCACATCCAGTCTTGTACTTGTGTTCCTTCTGACACAGAATACATATTGGAGGTAAGATTGGTCGCTGGTTTGCCACTCGTTTTCTCTTAGCAGGCCTAGGTGTCTCCCCTATACTCTCATTTTTCAATTGACATTCATCAATATTGACAGCTAGGTCTGTCTCTGGCTGTGGTGATATTACGCAAAATGTGCAAACTTACTTTCATTTTTGCAAAGAATAGGTTTATATTATGATGGAATAGCTGGGGTGGCGGTTTCTCAACCAGGTAAAACCTGGTCTCAACCTTTGAAAAACAGCACAACAAATAGCACAACTCAAACATATACCATAAATCACAGGTTACCTTTAGTAGGTCAAAATCGGATGATATCGTCATAATAATACTATGCCATCAAACCAACTAGATCAAATCAGCCATCACAGGCTATTTAAACATTCTTCACTGACATGCATGTACCTGCAGTTTTGGACTGGGTTTTTTGGAGTTTATCAATAGTAGTGGTTGCACATCCAGTCTTGTACTTGTGTTCCTTCTGACACAGAATACATATTGGAGGTAAGATTGGTCGCTGGTTTGCCACTCGTTTTCTCTTAGCAGGCCTAGGTGTCTCCCCTATACTCTCATTTTTCAATTGACATTCATCAATATTGACAGCTAGGTCTGTCTCTGGCTGTGGTGATATTACGCAAAATGTGCAAACTTACTTTCATTTTTGCAAAGAATAGGTTTATATTATGATGGCCAAGCTGGGGTGGCGGTTTCTCAACCAGGTAACTTGATAACACTGAGGCAGACCATTTTACACATATACACTAGACTTTTGTGTACTCTGCGTAAAACAGTTGCATCTCATATATACATATGATATTTTGCGATACTGACGCTGGTGGGCAGATCGACTATTATGTCACCACGCGAACGTTTTTTATAAACTGATTTCTGGTTAGCTTATTGTCTTTTTTTATTTAATTTTACTACCAATAATAAACTACAATAGATTGGTCTCTGCTAGCAACAAAAAAAGCCGTTTTGAGAAACAAAAACGATCGTTTTTGTAATACTGAATGAACAAAAATCCGAAATAAAAATGTATTTAAATAAAATTGGGAATTTTGTTTGTAGCTTGTTTCTGCTTTTGTTTCTGCTTTCTGAATGTTTTTCCAGAGTGACGCAACTTTATTTTACTCTCATGGCGTCTTCCAAAGGCTATAAGCAAAGGAGATTGTTGTTTGAGATAGTATTACTCAACTCACTTCAGTTCTCCTTTGAGCTGATTGTAACGGTTTCTTGTGAGTGAAATGGCTGTAGCACTTCTCATGGCAGCTGATAGTGATATCTTAAGAGGCGTTGGTAGTGGTAGAAGATGATGATGCTCCTAGTCCCTTAGAAGATCGTTGCAAATAGAGTCTGGATAAACTCCTTTGTGGCTCAAGATAATAGTTAATATATTGCTGCACATATGACTCAGCAGTGCCGAGCCGCTTTGATGTTAAAACAATCAAGTTACAGTTGTCATTTTCTAATTTCAGACAGTGAAAAGCACATGAGGTAGGAGCCTTTTTCTCCATTTCAACTTGCAAACATGCATGCAGCTTACGCACTACTTTCTTTCATAATAACAAACCGGATTACTAATAGTAAAGCACACTGTTTAACATGGCGTAGTAATTATAAAATCATGACCGCGTGCTGTGAAATAATGCAACCATATTTTGTAACATTTTTACTAGAAATGGCAAGTTTTCAGATTCCAAAAACTTTATTTTAGTTAATTTATGCTACATTAACCATTTTAAATGATCAAAAAACTTCTGCTGGCCGTTTTCTGATATTTTACAATTCAGCATCACATGCACTGGACTATAAGAAGCTCACAGGGAAATAACACTTGCCAAGAAAATATGTCCAGAAATGGTTGGATACTACAAGCTAGAGATAAGAGTCCATCACAGTGGACTCTCACCCAACACTGTAGTAACTAATGTAGGAGTTGACGTTACCTCTGTAAAATTTTGAGTTATAGTAGTTAGTAGTCAAATTCTTGATAAAATATAAATAGTCTACAGTACGCATCTGAATCTGGCTCAGCTTGATGAAGCATGCTGCCTTTTATTGGAGTTGTCCGGGTATACATATGAGAGATGATAACTCTGGCACGAGCTGATCTTTGTCAAAAAGAAGAATTTCTGTCGAATTGGAAACTTGCTTGCTTACCAGGACTGTTTTTTGCAAATGCTTAAGAACTCATTTAGGCATCTCTCAATTGTTTTTTATAGTTTTTTCATTTATTTTCGACAGTCATGTCAAGGAAATTAACCTTCAATTGAATATTTTTACAATGTTGATATTAGTGTAAACGAATAATCTACCTGCTAAAAGTCACTACCATTTTGGGTTCAAGTGTTTCTATCTATAACCATTTTTTTGAAATTTATTTTATATTTGGGTTATCTCCTTTTCGCTATCACATTATCTCATATCTCACAAAGGGCTGGGGAGCAACCCAGATGTGAATCGAACTCATAACATAAACTTTATAGTGGTAATTGTCCTCTCTTCAACATCCGCAGTTCTCAGCCTCATACTAATTGCTGCCATTATTAGGATAAAGCTGCAGGTATGGGAACTATTGAGTGCAGTCAGTTTAACACAGGTTGTATGTTAGGCTTGTTTTTGATAATAATAATGACATGTTTTACAGTTAGCCAAATCAGATGGAGTCTTCTGAAGGATTGATGGCCCTTTATAAACACATAAATATTGTAAACAGTTCTTTTGGTCTGCCTAAACTTCTATGTGTCTAGTATTACCCAAGTTTAAAGCTGAGATTGAAACATAATCATTAATTTATTGAACAAACTTTTTTTAGCAGTTCTTCACTAGTTGTATAATGAAAAGACCAGGAGTCTAATTCAGTACTCTCAACTTGTACACAAAGTACTTATCTATGTAAAAAGCAATTTTATCTAAAGTTGTCCAGATTCATTGCAAAGTAAACTAGTTATATGACAATGCTTTTGTTTTTGTGCCTTAGTGTCTAATTTGCTTTGAACTGTGTTGATAATGATCAATAATGGCCATAATCATTGGCCATTATTGACCAGTGATAATAAAATTCATATCTTTCTATCTTAATGACAAGGAAAATAAATAAAACTAAAATGACAATGGTACATTAATTGACAATGCCTAAAGTTAAAGGAAAGCTAAATAAGCAAATAATATAAGCAGAAAGGCAACACTATAGATATATCTGTTAAAAAATTGAAAACAGTTTAATTCTGAAATATAATTTAATGAGTGTAAGCCATGAATAGAAGTACATATTTCTTACTTATTGTTATTTTTTCACGCATTGGTTAATTATATTTCGTCTCGAGTATTAATTCAATTGTGTAATCTTTAAAGGTGAAATAAAACACACACACACACACACACACACACACACACACACACACACACACACACACACACATACTTTGGTAGGTCTGTAGATGGGTTGTGCAGTTTGCTTCGAGGTACCTTGCCATGTAGCAGGATCCAAGTTTACAATCAAATGCTGCAGCTCTATACGTTTTATAGTTAGCACGGCATATCGTCATACATTCTACATGTATGTCTGCCACTATATCATGCTGTGTGGTTTTTGCAACTTCATCTAAACACAAATCCATTTTTGTGAATTTTGTTTGGCCAAATGGGATGCACACTCTCTGAAAACATTTTAAAATTTTGTGTGGTATAATGACGGGGATACTGTAACTTACAAGTATACCAAAATAACCAATTGTGTTGAGCTGATGCATATAAATAGATGCACATAAGTAGATGCATATAAATAGATGCATTTAAATAGATGCATTTAAATAGATGCATATAAATAGATGCATATAAATAGATGCATTTAAATAGATGCATATAAATAGATGCATCTAAATAGATGCATATAAATAGATGCATATAAATAGATGCATATAAATAGATGCATATAAATAGACGCATATATACTAACATATACACATGCATATATACATATATTGTGCATATATGCCATTACATATACAGTACAAATGTAATGAGTGCCTACACAAGAATAAATAATTTTAGATTATTAGTTTACAGCTGTTACAGTCTTATTATAATAATATATTGTATTTAATTCACATGTAATAGTTTTTAAGTTAGTTTAGTGTATGTCTTTAGTTTTAGTAATTTGTCTCTGAAATAAACTAGACATATTCCGTTTTACATTAAGCTCAGTTAATTTCTTCAAAAATACTTAGCTCAACAATTTAGTAGCCCTACCACTATGCAGAAAAAGACCGTCAGGTGAGCCCTTACTGACACGTTGCTCAAAGAGCTCACCTAATCAAGTGCTGACAGTGTTTTCACAGCAGACAAGCACTAATACATATTGTTTGCTAAAGAAAATTGACTTTGTAATAGTTCTTTGCTGATTTAATTTGAAAAAATTCTACACAATCCAGTTTCCGCCAAAAGCAAGTTCTTTTGCCAAACTATAAACTTCAGCCATTATTCCGCATTGATTTACAATATTAGGCATGAATTGATTTGGTGCTAATGGCAATAGGTTATTAGAGTGTTGATATTTAAGAATAAAACTATTCTTTCGTGTTTTGATTGTTGATCTCATCAAAAAGCTTCAAAGAGTTTACTTTTGAAATAATTTGGTCTGTCTATAGATAAATCAAATGTTGTTGTTTTCTTTTTGATGTTTTCGTTTCACTTTCTCTTTTTTGCTTTTTTTCCTGTTTCCAGTTCTCAGCTTGTTTTCCCACACTCCGTTTTTCTCTCTTAGCTTTTCTCCTCAATTTCTGTGTTTTTTTCTTGTATTCCTCCTCTTTGACCTGCTTTTTTCCAGTCATACTTTTTTCCTTGTTTCTCTGCTTTGATTTCATCATACTTTCTTTTCTATCTTCTTCAAACATTACTTCTCATAACGTACTTATTGCCTGCTTTACCAAAGTATTTAACTTTTATTTTATTTTAATTAATTTAAAATTAAATGTCAAATATGTTTATCATGATCATGTTCAAGGCAAAACCAAAGTTTTTTAAAACATTTTTTAAACATGATGTTTGGAAATAACTTCTACCACTGCAGCTAAATATAACTTTACAACATGCCTGTAGGCATTTGCTCAATGTTATATTAACTTGAGTTGCCAAATGGAGCTAGGAATTAAAGAATATTACCTGTTCCTAATGGTTAATAAAAAAAACATGAAACTATTTTTGAGACATATTTTGACTTTCATATTTTTCCTGCTGTATTAGATTGTGTGTAATGTATATAATATGAACCTATGGTCTTTCTAGATAGCATGTATGTCATGTCACAAACCGGTAAGGATTGTGAAAAGCTGGTTTATAAATCAATTTTATCATCACAACTCAAGCACTAGTACAATAGAACTTATTCAAAAAAAATAATTCTATTTATATAATAATTGCATGGCATGCACTCCCATAAATGCTCAAAAATCTTTCTTTTCATTCAAATATACTTAGTTCTCCAGAAAATTTTTAGACTTCTGTGCATACCCTTATTCTAGTAAATACTAGTGAAATACCTGGCATTGCACATGTATTAAAACTCATGTTATAAGCAGTGATCACCATGCCACACTTATAAACTCAGTTTATGAACAATGCCATTTGCCACTAGCCTGGCACATTGTCAATGGCTAATTTAGGTAAGCTAGTTATTTATGGCTTTTACTAATGCATAGAATGACGTTGTGCAGTAATACAGAGCGTAGAGCGGTGGCATATTCTTACCCACATGACGACATATATCGCCAAATAAATCAAATAGGCTTGTGTGGCTTGATTGGTAAGGGATTGGACTGTTGAATGGGAGGTTCCGAGATTACGTCTACTGCGATACAGATTCTTCATTCCTAAATTTTATTACTTATAGCTAGACAAACTGAACTACCAACAAATACACACAAACTTTTAACTATATATATATATATATATATAAATATATATATAAATATATATATAAATATATATATCTATATATATATATATATATATATATATATATATATATATATATATATATATATATATATATGTATATATATATGTATTTATATATATATATTTATATATATTTATGTATATAGATACATATATATATTTATATATATAGATATATATATATATGTAGTTATATAGTATAATCATTATATAAAATTATACATATGTAAAAAAAAACTTTCTTTCCTTGTTCAATGACATAATAAAGAAATAAATGCATTATATATATATATTGCAGCAAATCACTATTTCTTTTCAACAAGTAGCAACGTTAAAGAAATTAATGGTGTCGAAGGGATTAAAAGCCTTTTATGACTGACAGAACATGTATACATACTATAAAGTGTTAGACTCATTTGCTAAAATTAATGAGCAATGTTTTTGTCATGATAATTTTAAAACTTTCACTATTTCGTTTAAATCTTTAGTCAGGAATTTGGTAGAAAAATGTATAACTAAAGGTGTCATTTGCTATCACAAATCACTCCAGTCGAAATTGGAATTTCTCAAGTGTTTGAACTGGTTGTTAGAACTTTAATCATTATATAACATGATATATATTAAAAAAACTTTCTCTCCTTGTTCAATGACATCATAAAAAATTAAATGCATCATATATTACTGACTCTAGAAAGATTTCATAGCGTGAAGAGCCAAGTTAGTGATGAATTTCTCTGATTTTTTTATAATAGTTTGTGCTAACATTTGTTTGAAATTCAGAAACTTGTCACAAAATTGGAATTATACTTTTGATTTTAGGTCTTGATAATTTGTGGTAGTCATGTTCCAACTTTCAGAATTCTGATTGAGTTCTCCAGATAGTGATCTAGTTTTGACGGTATCTTATTGGCTGCAAATTACGTTGCATGGATGTCCTTAACCTGACATTAGTTTAGCTGGCATCCCAATAGTCTTGGTGATGATACATTAGTGTTGATGGTAATGCTTTAGTGCTGATGGTAAGGCTTTATTGCTCATGGTAGCATATTAGTGCAGATGGTAATGTATCAGTGCTGATGGTAAAACATTGGTGTTGAGGGTAATGCTTTAACACTGTTAGTACTACATTAGTTCTGTTGCTAATGCATTAGTCCTGTGGCTAATGCATTAGTCCTGTTGCAAAAGCATTAGTCATGTTGCTAATGCATTAGTTCTGATGCTAATGCATTAGTCCTGTTACTAATGTTAGTGTTAATAATAATGCAGTAGCTGTGGTGGTAATCCTATTACTTTGAAGTTTTGTTTTAGCGCTAATTTTATTGTTTTAGTGTCGATGGCAGTGCATTAGTGCTGTTGGTAGTGCATTAGTTTTGTCAGTAATGTATTATTGCCAATAGTACATCTGTAATGTTTTTTGTAATGCATTATTGTAAATACTAATGCATAGATGCTAATGGTCTCCTTGCACTACGTTATTAAGCAATTTATTTTATGTTCCCAGTATCTGGAAATGGTTGCATATAATATTCAATATATATAACTCAGATATATGTAGTTCAGTGGAAATTAATGTAACTACAGATTTAATTAATTGTATTCACAAACGAATGGTCTGGGGGTGCTGCAATAGAGGTCACGCCAGCCCTCAGGCGCAATGCCCAGACAAATGTCAGAGCCGATATTGTCTGGCTGATTGTAATACCAGTCGGAGTTAGGTTGGCCGTTTCCAGGGATGACTCCCGTCACTAATCCTTTCCATTCAAACTCAGTTAAGCCTTTCTGGCCACCAATGAAATTATATCTGCCCCAGCCTGAAAAAGGCAATGTAGTCACATTTTAGAAGTTAGTTTTTCATCTTTTGTTTGAAGAGCTATTTGTTTTCACAACATCATATTTGATTTCCAGTACATTATAGCAACCGGTAATGAAAGTCATTACATACAAAGTTTTAGTTGGTGTTTTGATTTTAATTAAGAAAGTTATGGAGTCGGTGTGCTTAAAAATTCTCATTATTTACGATGATGTTGGAATGCTATCGATAATATCTCTAAAGCGGTGGGTTCTATTTAAAACTAAGTTCTCCGGCGCTCCAGTTTGCGTTGAAAGATGGTTGAACATGCCAATCAGTCACAAAGAATAAGTACACACACAATTATTCTGAAGTGAAGGAAGCTGGTCATATGGCACAAGTAGTAAATACTAAGCCAAATGTTCGAGTTCAAATCTAGTGCGATGCTATACTTTTTATCAACATCCATCTTTGGCTCCGGATGGACCGACAGACAGACAAACAAAAAGCCTAATTTATTAAAGATGAATAATACCGAATTCCTATGAACAATTTATGATTTTTATTAATCATATTGACTAAATAAAAAAATGCTTAACATAAGGAAGAGTTTCATAATGTTTATTTTCAAAAAATTTTGATTTTAAAGTTTTTTTTAAATTTCAATTTCAAAAAATTATCCTGAAAGTCAAAAAAAATTCTATTAGCTATCGACTTTTTGTGTTGTAGCTATTAAAAACCAGACTATCTAATGTTGCTAATGACTCGCCTATTTTTTTAAAATATATGCATATATATTTTTTCAAAACCAGGTTAAAGAATATAAATGACAATTTATAAATAAGATTAGAGAAATATACCTGAGTTGGAAGAGTCGAGGTCTGATTCAATTTTAGCTCTCAGCCATTCTGAGGCTTCTGTTGTAGTAAAGGTAGCAAGGTACTCTCCGTTAGCTCTGCAGTAAGCATCCGCGTTGTCCCAGTTTAGAGCTGTCTCAATGAGACGAAAGCATGTCTCTGATATGGGATTGTATGTGTATGGAGCAGGGCAGGTTAACTCAGCTGTAAAATGTTGCCTTACAAACATCAACTACTATATGTACTATCAGCTAGCAACAACATTATGTTTCTGAGGTCAGGAATATCTATTTTTATATGAGCATAAGCATAAAAGAACTTGTTATTGTACAGTAAATAGATGAACTTACACAAAGTCTTTGTAGAATTCATCGGAAGGTGTCGGTATTTATCTATCATTTATGATTAATTTTTATGTTTGAGTGGATCTGATTGCCAGGATGTTTGAATAGTAAAATCAAACAATTTGATCGGTTCAACGCATCTAAGCTGAAGTTCCTCTGGTTTTGTTATGACTTTTAGTCAAGTTTAAATCAATATTGTAATGACAAAGTGAATACAAATCGCAGATGCAAAAATAAATTATTAAAATGATGGCGTATGTGTAATGGCTAGCGCCATAGTCACTGAGCAATGAGAGCATCCATTGTTTGGTAGTTAGGGTGTTGGCTTATGATCAATAGACCAGTGGATCAAGTCACATGACCATTGGTGATGTTATAGAAGGCGTCCAACCACAATTGCTCTTGTGCCAAATCTGACCGGGTCCTCCGAGACTAAACCGGCTCTTATTTCTATATTCCAGCGTAGATGAAGAGGGTGGCTAGCAACTCGGAAGGACTAATAAAAAACCTGACCAAGGGTGAAGGACCTTTTTCACCGGCCCACAGCTAGCTAGCTTGTCATGATGCAGCAATAAAAACGTCCAACAGAAGCTACGACAAACCACTATTGAAACCTGCTAAAAAAGTCATTATAGGATGTTGGGGTGAACCTTAATTATCAACGTCGTCAAAAAACATAGTACTTTCGAAATAGATTTGTAATAGTAAAATAAAAACTAAAGTTGCTACCATTAGCTAAGTTAGTTAAGGACCACCATCGTGTTAGTCATGTTTTATCATTTAAGGTCAATCGGATTCGGTGAAACAACATATATAGAAATATTGATAGCGGGGAACCGATGTGGTATGTTTGACATAAAAAAGCTCAAAAGGGAAATAAAGGTTGCCAAAAAAATAAATCCAGAAATGGTTGGATACTAAACAGGCTGGAGATAGGAGTTCAGGACAATGGACTCTCACCCAACATTGTAGTGACCAGTGTAGGAGTCGATGTTACCACTGTAAGTACTTTGAGTTATAGTAGTTAGTAGTCAAGTACTTGATAAACTATAAATAGTCTACAGTATGCATCTGAATCTGACTCAGCTTGATAAAACAGGCTGTTTTTTATTTGAGTTGTCTGCTTATACTTATAAGGAGTGATAACTTTGGCACGAGCAGATCTTTGTCAAAGAGCAGAATTTCTGAGGAGTTGAAAACTTCTGTTCGCTTACAAGGACTTTTTTTCCAGTTGTTTAAGAACTCATTTAGGCATCCCTAAAATGTCCTTTTTATGATTTTTTTATTTATTTTCACAGCCATTTTTAGGAAATTAACCTTCCCTTGAATATTTTTACAATTTTGATATTGGTGTGAACGAATAATCTATCTGCTAAAAATCACTACCAATTGCGTTCCAAATGTTTCTATCTATAACCATTTTTATGAAATTTATCTCATATTTGGGTTATCTCCTTTTCGCTATCACATTATCTCATATGTCACAAAAGGGTGGCAGCAATCCAGATGTGAATCGAATGCGTGACATATACCTTATAGTGGTAATTGTCCTCTATTCAACATCTGAAGTTCTCAGCCTCATGCTAATTGCAGCCATTACTAGGATAAAGCGACGGGTATGGGAACTATTGAGTGCAGTCAGTTTAATCCAGGTTGTATTTTAGGCTTGTTGGTGATTATAATAATGGCATGTTTTACAGTTAGCTGAATCAGATGGAGTCTTCTAAAGGAATGATGGCCCTTTATAAACACATAAACATCATAAATTGTTGTTTTGATCTGCCTAAATTGCCATTTGTCTAGTATTACCCAAAGTTAAAGTTGGGATTGAAGCATTAAAATTTATTTACGGCCATTATTGACCAGTGATAATAAAATTCATATCTTTTCCTATCTTAATGACAAGGAAAATAAATAAAACTAACATGACAATGGTACATTAACTACCAATGCTCAAAGTTGGATACATCACTCACAAGCTAAAGACGCAAATAATATAAACAGAAAGGCAACACTAGATATATTTGTTAAAAAATGATAACAGTTTATTTCTGAAAAATAATTTAATGAGTGTAAGCCATTAATAGAATTACATATTTTGGTAGGTCTGTATATGGGTTGTGCAGTTTTCTTCGAGGTACTTTGCCATGTAGCAGTACCCAAGTTTACAATAAAATGCTACAGCTCTATATGTTTTATAGTTAGCAAGGCATATCGTCATATATTCTACATGTATGTCTGCCACTATATCATGCTGTGTGGTCTTTGCCACTTCATCTAAACACAAATCCATTTTTGTAAATTTCGTATGGCCGAATGGGATGCACACTCTCTGAAAACATTTGTAGAATTATGTGTGGTATAATGACGTGGATACTGTAACTTACAAGTATAGCAAAGTAACCAATTGTGTTAAGCTGATGCATATAAATAGATGCATATATATAGATGCATATAAGTAGATGCATATAAATAGATGCATATAAATAGATGCAAATAACTAGATGCATACAAATAGATGCATTGAACTAGATACCTATAAATAGATGCATATAAATAGATGCATATAATTAGAAGCATATAAATAGATGCATTTAAATAGATGCATATAAATAGACGCATATAAGTAGATGCATATAAATAGACGCATTTAAATAGATGCATATAAATAGATGCTTGTAAATAGATACATATAAGTAGATGCATATAAGTAGAAGCATATAAGTAGATGCATATGAGTAGATGCATATAAATAAATGCATATAAATAGATGCATTTAAATAGATGCTTATAAATAGATGCATATAAATAGATGCATATAAATAGATGCATATAAATAGATGCATATAAATTGATGCATATAAATAGATGCATATAAATAGCTGCATATAAATAGACGCATATATACTAACATATACACATGCATATATACATATATTGTGCATATATGCCATTACATATACAGTACAAATGTAATGAATGCCTATACAAGAATGAATAATTTGAGATTATTAGTTTACAGCTGTTACAGTCTTATTATAATAATATATTGTATTTAATTCACATGTAACAGTTTTTAAGTTAGTTTAGTGTATGCCTTTAGTTTTAGTAATTTGTCTCTGAAATAAACTTGACATATTCCATTTTACATTAAGCTCAGTTAATTTCTTCAAAAAAACTTAGCTCAGCAATTTAGTAGCCTTACCACTATGCAGAAAAAGACCGTCAGATGAGCCCTTACTGACACATTGCTCAAAGAGCTCATCTAATCAAGTGCTGAGAGTGTTTTCACAGCAGGCAAGCACTAATACATATTGTTTGGTAAAGAAAATTGACTTTGTAATAGTTCTTTGCTGATTTAATTTGAAAAAGTCTACACAATCCAGCTTCCGCCAAAGCAATTTCTTTCGCCAAACTATAACTTCAGCCATTATTCTGCATTGATTTACAATATTAGGCATGAATTGATTTGGTGCTGATAACAATAGGTTATTAGAGTGTTGATATCTAAAAATAAAAACTATTATTTTGTGTTTTGATTGTTGGTCTCATCAAAAAGCTTCCAATAGTTTATTTTTGAATTAATTTGGTCTGTCCATAGATAAATCAAATATTGTTGTTTTCTTTTTGATGTTTCCGTTTCACTATCTCCTTTTTTTCCTGTTCCCGGTTCTCAGCTTGTTTTCCCACACTACGTTTTTCTCTCTTAGCTTTTCTCCTCATTTTCTGCCTTTTTATTTTTTTTCTTGTTTTGCTCCTCTTTGACCTGCTTTTTTCCAGATATACTTTTTCCCTTGTTTCTCTGCTTTGATTTCATCATACTTTCTTTTCTATCTTCTTCAAACATTACTTCTCATAATGTACTTATTGCCTGTTTTAACTAAGTATTTAATGTTTACTTAATTTAATTTTAATTAATTTAAACTTAGATGTAAAATATGTTTATCATGATCAAGTTCAAGGCAATAACAAAGTTTTTTAAAACATTTATTAAACATTATTTTTGCAAATAACTTCTACCACTGCAGCTAAATATAACTTTACAACATGCCACTAGGCATTCGCTCATGTTATATTAACTTGAGTTGCAAAATGGAGCTAGGCATTAAAGAATATTACCGCTTCCTAATGGTACATAAAAAAACATGAAACTATTTCTGAGACATATTTTGACTTTTATATTTTTCCTGCTGTATTAGATTGTGTGTAATGTATATAATATGAACCAATGGTCTTACTAGATAGCATGTATGTCATGTCACAAACTGCTAAGCATTGTAAAAAGCTGGTTTATAAATCAATTTTATCATCACAACTCAAGCACCAGTGCGATATAACTTTTTCAAAAGAAAAGAAATACTATTTATATAATAATTGCATGGCATGCACTCCCATAAATGCTCAATAATCCTTCTATTCATTCAAATATACTTAGTTTCCTAGAACCTTTTTAGACTTATGTGCATATCTTTATTTTAGTAAATACTAGTGAAATACCCGGCATTGCACATGTATTAAAAATCATGTTATAAGCAGTGATTACCCTACCACACTTATAAACTCAGTTTATGAACAATGCCATTTGCCACTAGCCTGGCACATTGCCAATGGCTAATTTAGGTAAGCTAGTTATATAGGGCTCTTGCTAATGCATAGAATGACGTTGTGCAGTAACACAGAGCGTAGAGCGGAGGCGTATTTTCACCCACATGACGACATATATCGCCAAATAAATCAAATAAGCTTGCGTGGCTCTATTGGTAAGTGATTGGACTGTTGAATGGTGTAATATTCTCCTAGTAATATTGTACCAGTTTATTTGTTATCAAGATTCAACTGTATTCTCTGCTCTCTAGCATAAAACTGAATAATATGGTCAAAGCTGTAGGGTAAAGCGCAAGCATAGTCAAGGCTAATGTGAGTATAATAGCTATATAAACATAAATGTGGGAAAGTCAGTGTTTATACAAACATTCCGTAGTATGCTATTGCTATGAGAAAATAACATCATCAATGTCAACATACAACATCCCTTTCCATCTTTAATCGAATTCATTGCACCAGTATTGAATATGCATATACTTCTGAGTGTTACACAAGCTAGGATACAGCCAATGGCTACCACAGGCATCGAGGAGAAGGCACCAAGCAGTGCCAGCCCCACAGCACAACCACAAGCCAAATCGAAACCCAAACTCAATGACGAAATGCTCAAGCTACCAAGAAACACCCAGCTTTATGCACAGTTCACCCAGAATTCCAAAACTACCTCATACTGAGACTGCTTATATGTAGATATTTGCTCAATGATAACAACTTGTATTACTATGACTGGCTAATACAACAGACTAATACGAATACCCAGATTTTCTCTTCTTTTTTTTTTTTCCTTTTTATTTCTACACTACACCACTATCCCTGCAAGAATAATATGACTAGCACTACTTTTTAGTCCTACTCAACTAAATTCACACAAAAGGACACTACTGGCTAATCAATGACTAATAGGATTTCCATACCGCACAGGCATATTCCGCACCCTAAGTGGCCTGATTGGCGTATCAAACTTAGCACTCTGACCTTGTTCTGGTGCTGCTGGGTTGCTACTTTTATCTGGAATATTACCTGCATTGTCAGCAGTACCTACACCACTCGAAGCTAAACTCTAATCAACTGAAGAACCATTGTTAGAAACACCTAGACTACCCCGCTGAACAAATCGTTTAACTTCAGAAACATTTCTACGCATTCTTTTTCCCTCGGAGCTTTCTACCACCACCTCTGAACCATGCTTCCCTACAACCTTTTGTTCCAGTTGATGAAATGTAGAACTAAGCTTGTCAGTCTTGGCCTGCCTTACCAAAACTTTATCTCCTACAATTATGTCATCCTGTGACCGACCTTCATCTGTAAGAGCCCTACTTTTCTCCTGAGCCAGTGCTTGATGATCCCGCAGTTCACCATCCAGAGATTCCTGTCTCTCAAGGCAGGGTAACTTTGTCCTCATTGGTCTTCCCATCATTAGTTCACCTGGAGCTACACCAGTCACTGTATGAGGTGTGGAACGATATGCTAACAGAAACCTTCTAAGCTCAGCTTTGTAGTCCTTACCGGACATATGTGCTATTTTGAGACTTTTTAACAGGCTCCTGTTCTGCCTTTCCACTTCTCCATTAGCAGCAGGCCACATAGGGGTAGTTGATAACCAATAAATCCCATAACTTTGCAAAAACTCTTGGAACTCGCTGCTGACAAATTGTGGACCATTATCAGTCCTGACACTTAAAGGAACACCCCATCGACATATTATGGAATCAAGAGCTGCCGTGATTTTATCTGATTGAGTAGACTTCAAAAAACACACCTCAAAGTAACGACTGTAGTAGTCAACTACTACAAACACACTTTCTCCATTAGGCAGAGGTCCCAAAATGTCACAGGCTATATGTTCCCATGGACGATCTGGCATTTTAGTAGATACCATAGGAGGAGGTTTTGAAGGTGCACTAACCACTTGGCACTCATGGCACTCTCGACATTTAACTTCTGCCTCTTTGTCCATTCCTGGCCACCATAACTTGGATCGAAGCAGATGTTTAGTCTTTTCTATTCCTTGGTGACCTTCATGTGCCAACTCCACAGCCTTTGCTCGCAGCACCACTGGCATGACTATATTGTTGCCTCTCATGACAACACCTTCAACATCACTCAACTCCGTGTACACTGACCTGTAAGCTGGTAAACAAGTAGACCACCTTCCATCTAACAAAGCATCTCTCACTAGTTTCATCTCAGAACAGTCAATAGATGCCTTCTTGACCTCGTCAAATGACATTGCTTTTGGAACTGACAACCTAGCTACCGTATGTACATATTCATCAGCAACATTAGCCACATTCCTGATGCAATCCGGACTAGCAGAAAGCCTTGACAATGGGTCAGCTATGTTTTCCTTACCTGGCTTGTATACCACTTCATAATCAAATGCCATCAGTCTCAACACCCATCGCTCAATGCGAGCAGAAGGTCGAGATTGTACTTTGTTGAAGATAAACTGCAGTGGACGATGATCAGTGACAAGACGAAACTGCAAGCCAATGAGATACATTGCAAAATGCTCACAGCCCCACACAATAGCTAATGCTTCTCTCTCTGTCTGGGAGTAGCGCCGTTCTACAGAGGATAAGCTTCGATGCCCATAAGCTATTACACGCTCCACACAAGCTATCTTCTGACTTAAAATGCAACCCAGCCCAAATGGACTGGCATCAACTGTAACAGTGGTTCTAGCACTAGGGTCAAAATATGCTAGTGTCTCTGTCTTTGACATCAAGGCCTTTATGCCTTCAAAAGCAGACTTCTGTTCTTTACTCCACAGAAATCGAACCCCTTTCTTAGTTAGCCGGTGCAACGGCTCAGCCAAAGTTGACAAATTCGGAAGAAATCTACCAACAAAGTTTACCAACCCAAGAAAACTTCGTAACTCTGAGGCATCTTTAGGTTCCCTAGCACTAACAATAGAGCTCACTTTCTTGGGACAAGGGGAAACACCATCAGCAGAAATCTGAAATCCTACAAAGTCTATTTTGGTCACCCCAAAGACACACTTGGATGCGTTTAATGTCAGACCTAGACCACTCATTCGCTTCATGAACTCAGCTAAGCGTTCATCATGCTCTACACGATTCTTACCAAATATCACAATGTCATCTGCATAGTTTTGGCACCCTGCCAAGCCCGTGATAGCTTTCTGGATTTGGTACTGAACCAGTTCCGGTGCTGAAGCTATCCCAAACATTAGTCTCTTATACCGATAAAGACCAAAGGGGGTAATGAAAGTTGTGATATCTCTAGAGTCAAGATCCAGTTCGAATTGATGAAACGCTTGTTTCAAATCAACCTTACTGAAATACTGGGCACCGTTCAAATTGTACAACAACTCTTTTACTGTAGGTATAGGGTGCCTCTCTCTAATAATAGCTTTGTTAGCCTGGCGCATGTCAACACATAGACGAATATCTTTCCCTTCATTTTTCGGAACAGTAACTATTGGGCTAACCCATCTAGTGGGTCCTTCAACACGCTCAATAATTTCTTGCTCTAGCAACTCATCTAGCTTGACTTTTGTGAGCTCACGAAGGCCAAATGGCAGGCGTCTTACAGGCTGAGCCACTGATGGAACACTCGGATCAATGTGCAATGAAACCCGAAAATCTCTCAGCAACCCAACACCATCAAAGCATTCCGGGAAGCGATCAACCCATGAATGAACTCCAGGACCCCCCACACCTAGAGCCTCACTCCCAGCAACCCTAGCCACCATCGGTCCAACCCTAAGCAAGTCCAACAACTCAGAAGTATGTCTGCTTAACAAAGCAGTAGCCCTACCATTAAAAACGTAAAATACAGTATCTACACGTCTGTTAGTATCAGGCATAAAAACATGAACATGAGTTTCACCAATCAGATCTAAGCATGCAGATCTGTTACCATAGGCAAAAAGTCTTTTACTTGTCTTAGTTATTGAAAAGTTAATAGAGTCAGCAGTGTATTTGTCCATCAAATTGCAGGAAGCCCCAGAATCAATCAACGCAGGTACATCTGACCCATTGAGTCTTAGTATTGTTCTTGCTGACTTGTTAGGATATAGATTAAACACCTCACCATAGTAGTTGTCTCCCTCATCAGCCAACATCTCGCTGCTAATTGTAAATAGAGCATCCACATCAGCCTCCTGCGCATTGTTTGTAAAGTCCAAACTGTCCACAACAGCTGCTTGTGTGGTAGACTTGTTGCTTTTATCACAGTACTTCGAGCCTTTGAAGTGCCCTTTTCTTCCACACTCATTACATCGCTGCTCTCGTGCCGGGCATTCTCGAGCTGATGCCAAATGTTTGATCGACTTGCATCTATAACAGGCACGACTGTCTTTTGTTTGTGTCTTATAGCGCACTCCACTAGTGCCGCTAACCCTGTTAACTGGTTCACCCTTTCTCTTAGCACCATGACTGACATTAGCCTCTATATCACTCGTCTGCCGCAAAACAGCCTCTTCAGTTTGGGATATTGCTATAACATTGGCCAATGTGAGCGCCGAGCCTTTCTCCAAAAGTTTCATTCTAAGCCTATTGCTACGACATTTCTCTATGACTTGGTCTCTAATGACATTTTCAGTCTCTTTAAACTCACAGGTCACAGCCAATTGGCGTAATCTGGTCACATAACTAGTAATCGTCTCCCCTTCATTCACTTCAGTGCGACGAAAAACTGACCTTTCATATGGCACGTTCGTTTTTGGTTCAAAGTACCTGTCTAAAGCTGCCATTGCCTTGACATAAACATTGTCACCTTCAGTCTCTTCAGGCAAGACGTCGAATATGTCTTGAACTTCCTCTCCTGAAAGATCCATCAGCATCGCTTTCTTCTGTGCATTATCAGCAATCCCCCTAGCTGCCACAAAGTACTCAAAGGACCGTTTCCACTTCCTCCATCTTGACCCAACAGTCAAAGGGTCCACAGCCACACCAAATGGCTTAATATGAGCAGAACCATAATCCATCACGAGTCTTTGCAATTAAGTAACCCGAATGATAAAAATCCACTGCAAACTCACAGTCACCTCACCAATACATCCTCGTCGCCATTGTAATATTCTCCTAGTAATATTGTACCAGTTTATTTGTTATCAAGATTCAACTGTATTCTCTGCTCTCTAGCATAAAACTGAATAATATGGTCAAAGCTGTAGGGTAAAGCGCAAGCATAGTCAAGGCTAATGTGAGTATAATAGCTATATAAACATAAATGTGGGAAAGTCAGTGTTTATACAAACATTCCGTAGTATGCTATTGCTATGAGAAAATAACATCATCAATGTCAACATACAACAAATGGGAGGTTCCAAGATTAAGTCTACTGTGATACAGGTTCTTCATTCCTAAATTGTATTAGCTAAAGCTGGACAAACTGAACTACCAACAAATACACACAAACTTTGAACTATATATATAAATCTATATATGTATATATATACAATAAAGTATAGGCTAAAAGTCAGAATAAAGTGCTCGATACTAAAGTAGAGCTTACTATAAATTTGGTAAGAAATTTATTAAAATTTGACTAAGCAAAAAATTACTAAAAGTTTCGTATTACACAAAAGGCGTGTAACACTCATCAGATAAAATGCTAAGCATTTTATCTGATGAGTGTTACACGCCTTTTGTGTAATACGAAACTTTTAGTAATTTTTTGCTTAGTCAAATTTTAATAAATTTCTTACCAAATTTATGTATATATATATATTTATATATGTATATATATGTATATATATATGTATATATATATATATAGATAACGGGAAATCACTTTTTTTTAACAAGTAGCAACGTTAAAGAAATTAATGGTGTCGAAGAGATTTAAAGCCTTTTGAGACTGACAGAACATGTATACATACTATAAAGTGTTAGACTCATTTGCTAAAATTAATGAGCAATGTTTTTGTCATGATAATTTTAAAACTTTCACTGTTTCGTTTAAACTCTTTAGTCAGGAATTTGGTAGAAAAATGTATAACTGAAGGTGTCATTTGCTATCACAATTCACTGCAGTCGAAATTGGAATTTCTCAAATGTTTGAACTGGTTTTTAGAACCTTAATCATTATAGAACATGATATATATTAAAAAAATTTCTCTCCTTGTTCAATGACATAATAAAAAATTAAATGCATCATATATTACTGACTCTAGAAAGATTTCAAAGCGTGAAAAGCCTAGTTAGTGATGAATTTCTCCGATATTTTTATAAAAGCTTGTGCTAACATTTGTTTGAAATTCAGAAACTTGTCAAAAAATTTGAATTATACTTTTGATTTTAGGTCCTGATAATTTGTGGTAGTCCTGTGCCAGCTTTCAAAATTCTGATTGAGTTCTCCAGATAGTGATCTAGTTTTGACGGTATCTTATTGGCTGCAAACTATGTTGCATGGATGTCCTTAACCTGACATTAGTTTAGCTGGCATGCCAATAGTCTTGGTGATGCTACATTAGTGCTGATGGTAATGCTTTAGTGCTGATGGTAATGCTTTAGTGCTGATGGTAAGGCCTTATTGCTCATGGTAGCATATTAGTGCAGATGGTAATGTATCAACGCTGATGGTAAAACATTGGTGTTGAGGATAATGCTTTAACACTGTTAGTACTACATTAGTTCTGTTGCTAATGGATTAGTTCTGTTGCTAATGCATTAGTGCTGTTGATAATGCATTAGTCATGTTGCTAATGTTAGTGTTAATAATAATACAGTAGCTGTGATGGTAATCCTATTACTTTGAAGTTTTGTTTTAGCGCTGACTTTATTGTTTTAGTGTCGATGGTATTGCATTAATGTTGTTTTCAATGCCTTAGTTTTGTCAGTAATGTATTATTGCCAATAGTACATATGTAATGTTTTTTGTAATGCATTATTGTAAATACTAATGCATTGGTGCTAATGGTCTCCTTGCACATCTTTATTAAGCAATTTATTTTATGTTCACAGTATCTGGAAATGGTTGCATATAACATTCAATATATATAACTCACATATATGTAGTTCAATGTAAATTAATTTAACTACAGATTTAATTAATTGTATTCACAAATGAATGGTCTGGGGGTGCTGCAACTGATGTCATGCCAGCCATCAGGCGCAATGCCCAGACAGTTCTCAGGACCACTATTGTCTGGCTGATTGTAATACCAGTCAGAGTTAGGTTGGCCGTTTCCAGGGATGACTCCCGTTACTAATCCTTTCCATTCAAACTCAGTTAAATCTTTCTGGCGACCAATGAAATTATATCCGCCCCAGCCTGAAAAAGGCAATGTAGTCACATTTTAGAAGTTAGTTTTTCATCTTTTGTTTGAAGAGCTGTTTGTTGTCACTACATCATATTTGATTTCCAGTACATTATAGCAACCGGTAATGAAAGTCATTACATACAAAGTTTTCGTTGGTGTTTTGATTTTAATTAAGAAAGTTATGGAGTCGGTGTGCTTACAAATTGTCATTATTTACGATGACGTTGGAATGCTATCGATAATATTTCTAAATCGGTGGGTTCTATGTAAAACTAAGTTCTCCGGCGCTCCAGTTTGCGTTGAAAGATGGTTGAGCGTGCCAATCAGTCACAAAGAATAAGTACACACACAATTATTCTGAAGTGAAGGAAGCTGGTCATATGGCACAAATAGTAGCTGCTAAGCCAAATGTTCGAGTTCGAACCCAGTGCGATGCTATACTTTTTATCAACATCCATCTTTGGCTCCGGATGGACCGACAGACAGACAAACAAAAAGCTTAATTTATTAAAGATAAATAATACCAAACTCCTATGAACAATATATTATTTTATTAATTCTTTTGACTAAATAAGAAAAGGCTTAACATAAGGAAGAGTTTCAAAATGTTTATTTTCAAAAGAGACTAAAAGTTTAAAAAACTTCTATTAGCTATCGACCTTTTGTGTTGTAGATATTAAAAACCAGACTAGCTAATGTTGCTAATGACTAGCCTAATTTTTAAAATATATGCTTATAAACTCTTTCGAAACCAGGTAAAAGAATATAAATGACAATTTATAAATAAGAATAGAGAAATCTACCTGAGTTGGAAAGGTCTGATTCAAATTTAGCTCTCAGCCATTCTGAGGCTTCTGTTGTAGCAAAGGTAGCAAGGTACTCTCCGTTAGCTCTGCAGTAAGCATCCGCGTTGTCCCAGCTTAGAGCTGTCTCAATGAGACGAAAGCATGTCTCCCATATGGGATTGTATGTGTATGGATCAGTGCAGGTTAACTCAGCTGTAAAAGTTTGCCTTACAAACATCAACCACTATATGTACTATCAGCTAGCAACAACATTATGTTTCTGAGGTCATGAATATCTATTTTTATATGAGCATAAGCATGAAAGAACTTGTTATTGTACAGTAAATAGATGAACTTACACAAAGTCTTTGTAGAATTCATCGGAAGGTGTCGGTGTTTATCTATCATTTATGATTATTTTTTATGTTTGAGTGGATCTGATTGCCAGGATGTTTGAATAGTAAAATCAAACAATTTGATTTCGGTTGAAGCACTCGGACTAATTAAAAATTCAAATATGATTCCTATAATCGCAAAGGCACCGACAGAATAGAGGGGCATAACAGTAAAGCTTGAATGCAATAGCCGACATCAGCTATAGCAACGATATTATTTAGTGATGTCATTTTGCATTTATTTTTCTTTTAAGCGTTTGTTCTAGCGTTTGTCTTGTAATCTAAAAATACGCTGACAGTCCGATCGACTGACTAATCAAAAACGATTATAAATAATAAAAAATACGAATACTTCCTAATAAAATCTACAAAGACCTGTGTAAGTTCACTTTTAACAGATCAGCCAAAAATAGTTCATTGTCAGACAACCACATCGCAGTAACTAAACAAAGTTTGAGAATGATTACGTATGTACGAGACTTTATAATGATCTTAAGAGTATGTTTTTATACGCAAGTAGCTGGTTATAGCTTTATTGGTAGTAAGCCCAGCATTAGTCGTGATTTATTTCGTTTTTGACAAATATCACTCAAAACCACCAATAGCTGAACTTACTGTGGTAAGTCTGTAGGTGGGTTGTGCAGTTTTCTTCGAGATACTTTGCCATGTAGCAGTATCCAAGTTTAGAATCAAATGCTACAGCTCTACACATTTCATAGTTAGCAAGGCATATCGTCATACATTCTATCTTTGTCCGTATATCATGTTGGGGGGTCTTTGTCACTTCGTCTAGACACAAATCTGTTTTTGAAAATGTTGTGAGCCTCGAAGTGGCGCGTACTGCCTAAAACATTTTTATAATATTATACTCACCTCCACAATAACATGTTATTGCTCACATATACACCCTACCCATTGCATGCAATGATTAAATTTTTGCATTTTAATTTTAAAGGCAGACATTTAAAGCCAAAAATAAATCTCACCGGAAGTTTTTGGTAAAATCTCAACAATATAAAAGTATTAATCAGCAATTATAAGAACTTATCTTTACGAAAAACGCAGTTTAAAACGCTACGCTGAAGAAATGTAAGTAACTACTTGCGTTAAAAAATATCACACCAAAATCTAGTAATATAAACAGCAACTGGGATTTATTCATGTCTATGTGCGAAAAGTTTTATAGCCTATAGATATTCATACATGGCATGCACATGCAAGTAGATGTGAGAAGACTTACGCGAGTATATGTAAACAGAAACAATACTCAACCAATTTTATTGATAAATTACTTGTAAGTTGTATTTAAAAGTTAATTTAATTTATGTGCAATCCACCTAGGTTTTTTCAAAATTATGTCATAATCTTACGCACATAATTTCACAAACGCATAGACAGTTTCAATTTTTATCATGGGAAACTGTTTTTTATCACATGTAGATTAGTTTAACAGCTGAGCCTCTGATTTTTTACGTGTATTTTATTATACTTACCACTGTGCAAAAGGTTAATGTCAGCTGAACGATTGTCAACATTATAGTCGTGTTAGAGTTCAAACTCAAAATATAAAAACGCGTGTAAAACCACTCAAAGTAAAACCTGTGGCTATCTCGTGTGTTGCCAAAAAATGTTTGTAGCATTATGGATTGATTTGAGAATGAAAATAATTTTCTTTGTTTTTATGTATTTAACTCGAGTTAAAATTTTAGGTAAGAGCCATATAAACGAAAATGAGTGACAATCAGGTACAATGCATGTAAACTGAAGTTGTTCTGATTTCTGTTATGAGTTGTAGTGAAGTTTAAATTAATATTATAATGAAAAAGTGAATACATATCACAGATGCAAAAATAAATTATTAAAATGATAGTGTATGTGTAATGGCTAGTGCCATAGTCACTGAGATATGAGAGCAGCCATTGTTTGGTAGTTAGGGTGTTGGCTTATGATCAATAGACCAGTGGTTCAAGTCACATGACCATTGGTGATGTTATAGAAGGTATCCATCCACGATTGCTCTTTTTCCAAACCTGGCCGGGTCCTCCGAGACTTAACCGGCTCTTATTTATATGTTCCAGCGTAGATGAAGAGGGTGGCTAGCAACTCTGAAAAACTAATAAAAAACCTGACCAAGAGTGAAGGAACTTTTCCACCGGCCCACAGCTAGCTAGCTTGTCATGATGCAGCAATAAAAACGTCCAACAGAAGCTGCGACAAACCACTGTTAAAATCTGCTAAAAAAGTCATTATAGGATGTTGGGGTGAACCTTAATTATCAACGTCGTCAAAAAAACATAGTACTTTCGAAATAAATTTGTGTTAGTAAAATAAAAACTAAAGTTGCTACAATTAGCTAAGATAATTAAGGACCACTATCGTGTTAGTCATGTTTTATCATTTAAGGTCAATCGGATTCGGTGAAACAACATATAGAAATATTGATTGCAGGGAACCAATATGGTATGTTTGACATAAAGAAGCTCAAAAGGGAAATAAAGGTTGCCAAAAAAATTAATCCAGAGATGGTTGGATACTACAGGCTGGAGATAGAAGTTCAGGACAATGGACTCTCACCCAACACTGTAGTGACCAGTGTAGGAGTCGATGTTTCCACTGTAAGTTCTTTGAGTTATAGTAGTTAGTAGTCAAGTACTTGATAAACTATAAATAGTCTACAGTATGCATCTGAATCTGACTCAGCTTGATAAAACAGGCTGTTTTTTATTTGAGTTGTCTGCTTATACTTATAAAGGATGATAACTTTGGCACGAGCAGATCTTTGTCATAAAGCAAAATTTCTTTGGAGTTGGAAACTTTAGTTCGCTTACAAGGACTTTTTTTCAATTGTTTAAGAACTCATTTAGGCATCCCTAAATTGTCCTTTTTATGGTTTTTTTATTTATTTTCACAGCCATGTTAAGGAAATTAACCTTCCCTTGAACATTTTTACAATTTTGATATTGGTGTGTACGAATAATCTACCTGCTAAAAGTCACTACCAATTGCGTTCCAAATGTTTCTATCTATAACCATTTTTATGGAATTTATCTCATATTTGGGTTATCTCCTTTTCACTATCACATTATCTCATATTTCACAAAGAGGTGGTAGCAAGCCAGATGTGAATCGAACGCGTGACATAAACCTTATAGTGGTAATTGTCCTCTCTTCAACATCTGAAGTTCTCAGCCTCATGCTAATTGCAGCCATTACTAGGATAAAGCGACGGGTATGGGAACTATTGAGTGCAGTCAGTTTAACACAGGTTGTATTTTAGGCTTGTTGGTGATTATAATAATGGCATGTTTTACAGTTAGCTGAATCAGATGGAGTCTTCTAAAGGAATGATGGCCCTTTATAAACACATAAATATTGTAAATTGTTGTTTTGATCTGCCTAACTTGCCATTTGTCTAGTATTATCCAAATTTAAAGTTGGGATTAAAGCATACAAATTTATTTACGAAACAAGCTTTATTCAGCAGTTATTCCCTAGTTGTACAATGTATAATGAAAAGACCAGGAGTCTAATTCAGTACTTTCAAATTCAGTACTCTCAACTTGTACACGAAGTACTTATCTATGTAAAAAGCAGTTTTATCTAAAGTTGTCAAGATTTATTGCTAAGTAAACTAGTTATATGACGATGGTTTTTTTATGCCTTAGTGTCTAATTTGCTTTGAACTTTGTTGATAATGATCAATAATGGCCATAATTATTGGCCATTATTGACCAGTGATAATAAAATTCATATCTTTCCATATTAATGACAAGGAAAATAAATAAAACTAACAGGACAATGGTACATCAATTATCAATGCTCAAAGTTGGAAACATCCCTCACAAGCTAAATAAACAAATAAGATAAACAGAAAGGCAACACTAGATATATTTGTTAAAAAAATGATAGCAGTTTAATTCTGAAATATAATTTAACGAGTGTAAGCCATGAATAGAAGTACATACTTTGGTAGGCTTGTAGATGGGTTGTGCAGTTTTTTTCGAGGTACCTTGCCATGTAGCAGTATCCAAGTTTACAATCAAATGCTACAGCTTTATACGTTTTATAGTTAGCAAGGCATATCGTCATATATTCTACACGTATGACCGCCACTATATCATGCTGTGTGGTCTTTGCCACTTCATCTAAACACAAATCCATTTTTGTAAATTTCGTATGGCCGACGGGGATGCACACTCTCTGAAAACATTTGTAGATTTATGTGTGGTATAATGACGTGGATACTGTAGCGTACAAGTATACCAAAATAACCAATTGTGTTAAGCTGATGCATATAAATAGACGCATTTAAATAGATGCATATAAATAGATGCCAATAAATAGATGCTTGTAAATAGATGCATATAAATTGATGCATATAAATAGGTGCATATAAATAGACGCATTTAAATAGAAGCATATATACTAACATATACACATGCATATATACATATATTGTGCATATATGCCATTACATATACATTACAAATGTAATGAATTCCTACACAAGAATAAATAATTTGAGATTATTAGTTTACGGTTGTTACAGTCTTATTATAATAATATATTGTATTTAATTCACATGTAATAGTTTTTAATTTAGTTTAGTGTATGCCTTTAGTTTTAGTAATTTGACTCTGAAATAAACTAGACATATTTCGTTTTACATTAAGCTCAGTTAATTTCTTCAAAAATACTTAGCTCAACAATTTAGTAGCCTTACCACTATGCAGAAAAAGACCGTCAGGTGAGCCCTTACTAACACGTTGCTCAAAGAGCTCACCTAATCAAGTGCTGACAGTGTTTTCACAGCAGACAAGCAATAATATATATTGTTTGCTAAAGAAAATTGACTTTGTAATAGTTCTTTGCTGATTTAATTTGAAAAAAGTCTACACAATCATGTCTCCGCCAAAGCGATTTCTTTTGCCAAACTATAAACTTCAGCCATTATTCTGCATTGATTTACAATATTAGGCATGAATTGATTTGGTGCTGATGGCAATAGGTTATTAGAGTGTTAATATTTAACAATAAAAACTATTCTTTCGTGTTTTGATTGTTGGACTCATCAAAAATCTTCAAAGAGTTTATTTTTAAAATAATTTGGTCTGTCCATAGATAAATCAAATATTGTTGTTTTCCTTTTGATGTTTTCGTTTCACTTTCTCCTTTTTTTTTCCTGTTTCCGGTTCTCAGCTTATTCTCCCACACTACGTTTTTCTCTCTTAGCTTTTCTCCTCAGTGTCTGCCTTTTTATTGTTATCTTGTATTGCTCCTCTTTGACCTGCTTTTTTCCAGTTATACTTTTTCCTTGTTTCTCTTCTTTGATTTCATCATACTTTCTTTTCTATCTTGTTCAAACATTACTTCTCATAACGTACTTATTGCCTGCTTTAACGAAGTACTTAACTTCTATTTAATTTAATTTTAATTAATTTAAATGTCAAATATGTTTATCATGACCATGTTCAAGGCAAAAACAAAGTTTTTAAAAACATTTTTTAAACATGATGTTTGGAAATAACTTCTACCACTGCAGCTAAATATAACTTTACAACATGCCTGTAGGCATTTGCTCAATGTTATATTAACTTGAGTTGCAAAATGGAGATAGGCATTAAAGAATATTACCTGTTCCTAATGGTACATAAAAAAACATGTTTTTGAGACATATTTTGACTTTCATATTTTTCCTGCTGTATTAGATTGTGTGTAATGTATATAATATGAACCTATGGTTTTACTAGATAGCATGTATGTCATGTCACAAACCGGTAAGGATTGTAAAAAGCTGGTTTATAAATCACTTTTTATCATCACAACTCAAGCACCAGTACGATAGAACTGTTTCAAAAGAAAAGAAATACTATTTATATTAGTACATGTAAATACTAGCAAAATACCTGGCGTTGCACAGGTATTAACAATCATGTTAAAAGCAGTGATTACAATGCCACACTTATAAACTCAGTTTATGAACAATGCCATTTGCCACAAGCCTGGCACATTGCCAATGGCTAATTTAGGTAAGCTAGTGATCTACGGCTCTCACTAATGCATAGAATGACCTTGTGCAGTAACACAGAGCGTAGAGCGGTGGCGTATTTTCACCCACATGACGACATATATCGCCAGATGAATCAAATAAGCTTGCGTGACTTTATTGGTAAAATATTAAAGTGTTTAAACTTTGAACTATATATATATATATATATATATATATATATATATATATATATATATATATATATATATATATATATATATATATATATGTATATATATATATATATATACTTATATATATATATGTATATAGATATATATATATTTTTATATATATATATATGTATATAAATATATATATATATATATATAACAAGTAGCAACGTTAAAGAAATTAATGGTGTCGGAGGGATTAAAAGCCTTTATAAGACTGACAGAAAATGTATACATGCAATAAAGTGTTAGACTCTTTTGCTAAAATTAATGAGCAATGTTTTTGTCATGAAAAATTTAAAACTTTCACTGTTTTGTTTAAACTTTTTAGTCAGGAATTTGGTAGAAAAATGTATAACTGAAGGTGTCATTTGCTATCACAAATCACTGCAGTCGAAATTGGAATTTCTCAAGTATTCAAACTGGTTTTTAGAACTTTAATCATTATATAACATGGTACATATTAAATAACTTTTTCTCCTTGTTCAATGACTTAATAAAAAAATAAATGCATTATATATTACTGACTCTAGAATTATTTCAAAGAGTGAAAAGCCTAGTTAGTGATGAATTTCTCTGATATTTTTATGAAAGCTTGTGCTAACATTTGTTTGAAATTCAGAAACTTGTCAAAAAATTTGAATTATACTTTTGATTTTAGGTCCTGATAATTTGTGGTAGTCCTGTGCCAGCTTTCAGAATTCTGATTGAGTTCTCCAGATAGTGATCTAGTTTTGACGGTATCTTATTGGCTGCAAATTATGTTGCATAGATGTCCTTAACCTGACATTAGTTTAGCTGGCATCCCAATAGTCTTGGTGTTTCTACCTTAGTGCTGATGGTAATGCTTTAGTGTTGATGGTAATGTTTTATTGCTCATGGTAGCATATTACTGCAGATGGTAATGTATCAGTGCTGATGGTAAAGCTTTATTGCTCATGGTAACATATTAGTGCATATGGTAATGTATTAGAGCTGATGGTAATGTATTATTGCTGAAGATAGTGCCTTAACACTGTTAGTACTACATTTGATCTGATGTTAATGCATCAGTTCTGTTGGTAATGCATTAGTGCTGTTGCTAATACAACCATGCAAATAATAATGCAGTAGCTGTGATGTAATCCTATAACTGTGAAGTTTTTTTTAGTGCTGATTTTATTGTGTTAGTGCTGATGGAACTGCATTAGTGGTGTTGGTAGTGCATTATTGCTGTTTTGAATGCTTTAGTCTGTTGGTAATGTATTATTGCCAATAATACATCTGCAAGGCTATTTGTAATGCATTAATGTAAATACTAATGCATTAGTAGTGATGATGCCTGTTACACTGCGTTATTAGGCAATTTATTTTATGTTCACAGTATCTGGAAATAGTTGCATATAATATTCAATATATATAACTCACATATATGTAGTTCAATGTAAATTAATGTAACTACAGATTTAATTAATTGTATTCACAAACAAATAGTCTGGCATTGCTGCAACTGATGTCATACCAGCCATTAAGCGCAACGCCCAAACAGAGCCCAGGGCCGCTATTGTTTGGCTGGTTGTCATACCAGTCAGTGTTAGGTTGGTCGTTTCCATGGATGACTCCTGTTACTAATCCTTTCCATTCAAACTCAGTTAAATCTTTCTGGCCACCAATGAAACTAGATCAGCTCCAGCCTGAAAAAGGTAATGTACCCACATTTTAGAAGTTAGTTTTTCATCTTTTGTTCGAAGAGCTGTTTGTTTTCACTACATCATATTTGATTTTCAGTACATTATAGCAACCGGTAATGAAAGTCATTACATACAAAGTTTTAGTTGGTGTTTTGATTTTAATTAAGAAAGTTATGGAGTCGGTGTGCTTAGAAATTGTCATTATTTACGATGACGTTGGAATGCTATCGATAATATTTCTAAAGCGATGGGTTCTATGTAAAACTAAGTTCTCCAGCGCTCCAGTTTGCGTTGAAAGATGGTTGAGCGTGCCAATTAGTCACAAAGAATAAGTACACACACAATTATTCTGAAGTGAAGGAAGCTGGTCATATGGCACAAATAGTAGCTGCTAAGCCAATTGTCCGAGTTCGAATCCAGTGCGATGCTATACTTTTTACCATCATCCATCTATGGCTTCTGATGGACCGACAGAAAGACAAACAAAAAATTTAACTTATTAAAGATAAATAATACTCCTATGAACAATATATTTTTTTCATTAATTATTTTGACTAAATAAAAAAGGCTTAACATAAGGAAGAGTTTCACAATGTTTATTTTTAAAAAATCCTAAAAGCTAAAAAAATTCTATTAGCTATCGACCTTTTGTGTTGTAGCTATTAAAAAGCAGACTAGCTAATGTTGCTAATGACTAGCCTATTTTTTAAAATATATGCATATCTATTCTCTCGAAACCAGGTTAAAGAATATAAATGACAATTTATGGATTAAAATTTAAATTTAAATTTACAGTTAAGAATAGAGAGATCTACCTGAGTTGGAAGGGTAAAGGTCTGCTTTAACTTTAGCTCTCAGCCATTCTTAGGCTTCTGCTGTAGCAAAGGTAGCAAGGCACTCTTCATTATCTCTGCAGTAAGCATCTGCGTTGTCCCAGCTTAGAGCTGTTTCAATGAGACGAAAGCTTGTCTTAGATACGGGATTGTATGTGCATGTGTCAGTGCAGGTTAACTCAGCTGTAGAAAATTGCATTACAAACATTAACTAGTACATGTACATGAATTTCCTTCAGCTATCAACTACATTATGTTTCTGAGGTCACGAAAATCTATTTTTATATGGGCATAAGCATAAAAGAACTTGCTATTGTACAGTAAATAGATGAATTTACACAAAGTCTTTGTAGATTGTATCTATTCTATATATCTATTCTTCTTTATCATTTACAATTATTTTTATGTTTGAGTTGATGTGATTGCCATGATGTTTCAATAATAAAACCAAACAATTTGATCTCTGTTGAAGCACTCCGACTAATTGAAAGTTCAATTATGAATCCTATAATTGCAAAAGCACCGACAGATAAGACGGGTAGTGCTGCACGATATCTTTGCATGTACATTCGATTATTTGGTCTCAGAATATATCGAATATCGAAAAATATCGAACATTGGAGTTGTCTTCTTTCGATATATAGTGTTAGGCTTTAACATGAACGATATGAGAGGATATGGGGTTAATATCGGTTGAAAACTAGGAGTTGTCACCTCGTTACAATAAAGAGAAAAAACAACTCCATTTTTGCAAAATAAAATCCTCCATATCTCGATAAAATATCGGCTTCGATATTCATATCGACTTGAAAACTGACCAAATATAAAATCATTCACTGAAATATATCGTCATATCGAATTATATCGTTTTATCGTGCAGCACTAGAGACGGGCATAACGCTCAAAGTTGAATGCAATGGCCGATAACAGCTACCGCAACGATACCGTTTAGTGATGTCATTTTGCATTTATTTTTCTTTTAAGCGTTTGTTCTAGCGTTTGTCTTGTGATCTAAAGATATCCTGACAGTCTGATCACCTGACAAATCAAAAGCAATTACAAATGATAAAATGATAAAACATTTGTTTAAGTTCACCGTTAACAGCTGAGTGAAAAATAATAGCGTAGCCATAATAGTTCATTGTTAGACACCCATAGCGTGATAACTAAACAAAACTTGAGAATGATTACATATGTATCAGACTATGTAATGATCTTAAGAGTATGTTTTCATACGCAATTAGCTAGTTTTAGCTTTATTGGTAGTAAGCCCAGCATTAGTCATGATTTATTTCATTTTTGTCCAATAAAACACAAAATTGCCACTAGCTGAACATACTGTGGTAGGTCGGTAGATGGGTTGTGCAGTTTTCTCCGAGATGCTTTGCCATGTAGCAGTATCCAAGTTTAGAATCAAATGCTACAGCTCTACACGTTTCATAGTTAGCAAGGCATATCGTCATACATTCTATTTTTGTCCGTATATCATGCTGGGTGGTCTTTGTCACTTCGTCTAGACATAAGTCTGTCTTTGTAAACGTCTTCAGCCTCGAAGTGGCACATACTGCCTAAAACATTTTTATAATATTATTATACTCACCTCCACAATAACATGTTATTGCTCACAGATACACCCTAGCCAATGTATGCAATGATTAAATTTTTGCATTTTAATTTTAAAGGCAGACATTTGAAGCTAAAAATAAATCTTACCGGAAGTTTTTGGTAAAATCTAAACAATATAAAAGTATTAATAAGCAATAATAAGAAATTATCTTTACGAAAATTGCAGTTTATAACGCTACGCTGAAGAAATGTAAATAATTACTTGCGTTAAAAATATCACACCAAAATCTAGTGATATAGGCAGAAATTAGGATTTATTGAAGTTTATGTGCGAAAAGTTTTATAACCTATAAATATTCATACATGGCATGCGCACACAGGTAAATGTGATAAGACTCACTTGAGTCTATGTAAACAGAAACAATTTTCAACCAATTTTATTGATAAATTACTTGTAAGTTGTATTTAGAAGTTAATTTAACTCATGTGCAATCCTCCTAGGCTTTTTCAAAATTATGTCACAGTCTTACGCACATAATTTCACAAACTCGTAGACAGCTTCAATTTTTATCATAGGAAACAGTTTTTTTATCACATATAGATTAGTTTAACAGCTGAGCCTCTGATTTTTCACGTGTATTTTCATTATACTTACCACTGTGCAAAAGATTAATGTCAGCTGAACGATTGTCAACATTATAGTCGTGTTAGAGTTCAAACCCAAAATATAGAAACGCGTGTACAATCACTCAAAGTAAAACCTGCGGCTATCTCGTGTGTTGCCAAAGAATGTTTCTAGCATTATGGATTGATTTGATAATAAAATTAATTTTCTTTGTTTTTATGTATTTCAGTCGAGTTAAAATTCAAGTCAAGAGCCATATAGACGTAAATGAGTGACAATCAGGTACAATGCATGTAAACTGAAGTTGTTCTGATTTCTGTTATGACTTGTAGTGAAGTTTAAATCAATATTATAATGACAAAGTGAATACATATCGCAGATGCAAAAATAAATTATTAAAATGATGGTGTATGTGTAATGGCCAGTGCCACAGTCACTGAGCAATGAGAGCAGCCATTATTTGGTAGTTAGGGTGTTGGCTTATGATCAATAGACCAGTGGTTCAAGTCACATGACCATTGGTGATGTTATAGAAGGTATCCATCCACGATTGCTTGTTTTCCAAATCTGGCCGGGTCCTCCGGGACTAAACCGGCTCTTATCTCTATGTTCCAGCGTAGATGAAGAGAGTGGCAAGCAACTCTGAAGGACTAATAAAAAACCTGACCAAGAGTGAGGGATCGTTTTTGCCTGCCTACAGCTAGCTAGCTAGTCATGATGCAGCAATAAAAACGCCCAACACAAGCTATGGCAAACCACTGTTGAACCCTGCTACAAAAGTCGTTATAGGATGTTGGCGTGAACCTTAATTATCAACGTCGTCCAAAAATCATAGTACTTTCGAAATAGATTTGTATTAGTAAGATAAAAACTAAAGTTGCTACCATTAGCGAAGTTAATTAAGGACGACTATCGCGTTAGTCATGTTTGATCATATAACGTGAATCGGATTCGGTGAAACAACATATAGAAATATTGATTGCAAGGAACCAATATGGTATGTTTGACATAAGGAAGCTCACAGGGGAAATAAAGGTAGCCAAAAAATAAATCCAGAGATGGTTGGATACTACAAGCTGGAGATAGGAGTTCGGGACAATGGACTCTCACCCAACACTATAGTGACCAGTGTAGGAGTCGATGTTACCACTGTAAGTACTTTGAGTTATAGTAGTTAGTAGTCAAGTACTTGATAAACTATAAATAGTCTACAGTATGCATCTGAATCTGACTCAGCTTGATAAAACAAGCTGTTTTTCATTGGAGTTGTCTGCTTATATATATAAGGGATGATAACTCTGCCTCGAGCAGATCTTTGTCAAAAAGCAGAATTTCTGTGGAATTGGAAACTTATGTTCGCTTACAAGGACTTTTTTCCACTTGTTTAAAAACTCATTTAGGCATCCCTAAATTGTCCTTTTTATGGTTTTTATTTATTTATTTTGACAGCCATGTTAAGGAAATTAACCTTCCCTTCAATATTTTTACAATTTTGATATTAGTGTGAACTGTGTTGGATCCTGCGACCAACACGTAGAGGCGACTAGGTCGGCTTACTCTACCGGTCTGCATTCACCCTTCACAGGGGCTGTGTACAGGTTGCCCGTGACCAACACGCGGAGGCGACTAGGTCGGCTTACTCCACCGGTCAACATCAACCACCTTACACAAGGGATTGCTCCCAGAGTGGTTCTATACTAGGTCGACAGGGTCGACCGGAGGTCGACGGGGTCGACAGTGTTTCTGTGAATTTACTCCCACAGCACAGTCCATTGACTAGGTCTCTTGGACTTAGTGATGTGCTTGGTGTGGTTCTGATATCGCGCAAGGTAACAGAAAGAGTATGGTTCCCAATGCAATGCATATATTTGAACAACATAAAAGAGCCGAGGCTCTGCCTTAAATACATTCGATTATGCAAATAAGGAAGCAAAGACCAGCCTCCTTTAGGGGCGTGGTTACATAAAGGATAAAAGGGAGCACAACTCCAAACGATACAAAGAAAAGGGATGGCAACATAACGTTTCCATCACACACGCCGCCCCTATAGACGACCATCGGCTATATAAAAAAAACAAACCAAAAGAAATGAAGAATAAAATAATATAAGAAAACACAAACTAATTGAAGCATACCAAGAGAAATAGGAATAAACAATGTCTTTCACGGGACTCGGTCGCATCTTTTATTGGGTCGACATCCGGTTTGCCAATTCTTCTAGACGACGGGCCGTCCGTCTGAGGTTAGAGGCCTCTTCCCGAAGGACGTCCACCGTGACTCGGGGTCGAATGTCCCCCAGTCGGCTCTGGACGCTGCCGACCGTCGTCAATGTTTTCCTGGGAGCTGGTATGGGTCTTTCCACTTTGAGCGGACTACACCGCTGGCCTATCCGCTTTTTCTTCGGGGGAGAGGGAAAGGGCGCCTGGGGCCCTCTTCTCACAGGCGGCTTCGCCTTAACCGGCCCATAGGGCGTAGGTTTTTCGAAGGCCGGGGGGTTAATCAACCGGACTTTCTGGCTCCACGCTGGGTAGCTGGCGCGGTCGACTTCATAAATCTTGCTTCCCGTTCCACCGTGGGCTTTTCGTATCTCCACATCTCTGATTCTGGATTGATGTTTAGCGATAGTATCCCTTGAAGTCGAGTTCCGCCCACATTTACAAAAGAATCTAGTGAAATGCTGCGCGATATGAATTCGGCGCCGTCGGGGGGTGGACAATAGTTGTTGACACAACGGGCAGTTGGTACCGTTTTCCCGGCATAATCTCAATATCTTTCTGGCCGTTTCTTCAGAGACCCACTTGGTCGGCAGGCGAGAGTTTGGGGAGAAATCTTCCTTCAGGGAGTCGGGCTCCATATCGTCCAGTGTTTCGTTGGGAGCCGGGTGGAGTTCCAGTGGAATTATTAGTTCTGGTAGTAGAGGCAAGGCTCCGATAATTGGAGAAGCCTTCTTTATTGTTTCCTTCGTCACTTCCATGGTTAGAGGAGGTACAGATGTGTATGCTTCGAGTTGACAGCAAGCAATGAACGCGCTCTCTCTGGCTTCCAAGATGGCCGCCCTCTGACCTTGACCTCTTGTGGCTTCTCCTGATTGGACCGCGCTGGTATCATAGTCGGCTAAATACGCAGGGGGCTTTCTGATTCGTTGGGGCCGTGGGGTGTTTCCAGCCCCGGCGGTACTAGCCTGAGCTCCTACGTTTCCCGTGGTTCTTGCTTCCTCGGCCGTCAATCCGCAGCCAGGGTCGGGGCCAGCCCTCGAGTTAGGGTTGCGTTCCCCTGGAGAGACCAAATTATCTTCGCTGGGAAGCCGAAGTGATTCCAATCTTCCCGGCGATTGTGGTATTGGTACATCCATTAGTCGACTAGGCAGGAATGATTCCGAGATAACGGCATCTGGATTATTGTTCTCTCGTGGTACTCGTCTCCGGGGGTAACCTCTCATGTTGGGACGTCGGGTAGGTTCGACTTCAGCTGGGGCTCGTCCTTGTTGCACCGTGCTAGGGCGACAGAGCCTTAACCTTCCTTCAGCTTGAGTGGATCGCTGACCATATCTTTCTATTTCGTAAGTATGATTTTCGTGACTCCTTAGGACGCGATAGGGCCCCACATACTTGGCCGCTAATTTCGGATTTTCCCCTTTTCTTCGCCGCTTGCTTAGCAACCATACGAGGTCACCCTCATTGAATAGCGGAGGCTCTCTCACATCGGTTGATACAATTTCCTTCTGTCTATCTCGGAGGAGAGTATGGGCTTGCATCAACCGGTCGTGAACAGTCTGGACATACTCGTGTAGGCTTGTAAACGATTCCAACCTGTTTCCATATAGCAACTGGTCAGGAAGACGAAGCTCTCGACCCAACATCAAGTAATTTGGTGTTTCCTTAGTGGCGGAGTGCAGTAAGCCTCGCAGCGTCCGCATGATTTGCGGCAATAACTGGTCCCAGTCCTCTTGTCCTCTGCCCAGTAAAAGGGCCCGTAGGGAGTCACCCAGTACCCGATTGTTTCTTTCAACCACACCATTCCCTTCGGGGTGGTACGGAGTGGTCCTAGATTTGTCGACTCCCCACAAGTCACATAACTCTTGAAACAAAGCGGACTCGAATTGGCTCCCCTGGTCGGTGTGGATAATTTCTGGCAGACCGAAGTAACTGAAGACCCTCTCGTCCAAGATCTGAGCTACCGTTGGGGCTGTAGCATCAGGGATAGCTAAGGCATCTGACCACCGAGTGAAATGGTCAGTGAGCACCAACACCCAGCTATTTCCTCGAGGGGTCTGAGGTAGGGGTCCCACCAAATCTACGGCTAGACGTTGCCATGGCCTCCCGGCGTACAGGTGTTGTCGGTTCCCGGAGGTCCGGGCCTTTCCCGTCTTGGCCCGCTGGCAAACTTCACAAGAGAGAACTGCTCTCCGGATATCTCCAGCCATGCCCGGCCAGTACCAATCCAGTTGGACGCGTTTCAGGGTCCTCTCCACACCGCAGTGCGTTTGTTCGTGGGCTTTCCACAGGATCTCCTGTCTCAGCGTTTGGGGGCATACCACCACCACCCTTTCTCGCCCATTCTGAATGAGATGAAGGGTCAATACACCTGATTCATCAAGCTGGAGCTGGTGGAACATCCGGGCCAATCGCTGCAACTCGGGGCTGCCTACTTGCAGCACGGCCTCTTCTATTCTTTTTCGGTTCCTGACGGCCTGGTAAATTATCCCTAGGTCGGTAGCGGGTCTCTGTTGCAATGCCCGTACTTCATCTAACGAAGTCTGCACCACCGTCAACAGTTCCGGGACCTTTGGGACCGTGATTTCATCAGTTTCCTCCACGGGTCCTGGTTCACCTGCCATCTTGACGGCCCGTAACCGAGGGTTTTGAAGCTTGCTGAGAGGGTCGTCCAACACTCCCGGTGACCCCGCACCGCATGGCAGCCATACTGGAACTGGGCTGGCTGGCGTGGGAGTCGGGAGACCGGGCCCTGATGTATGTCCGCTGCTGGGTAGTCGAGGCCATTCGTCTTCATCCAACTGGCGGGCGCTGGGACTGGGTCCTCCTGTACCTCTTGGTGGCTGTACTGGAACTTGGCCCACTGGTACAGTGGTTTCCCAATTTGTCCCTGGGATTACTAGAGAGTCACACACTTGTGACCTAGTTGGCCCCCGATCCCGCTTCTCAATGGCAGCACACTGCCGGCAGTCGATGCACTGTCGTCGACTCAACCCATCGGCGTTACCGTGCTTAACGCCTTTTCGATGGATAATTCGATACTTGTGCTCGGCTAGGCTCTCCAGCCACCGGGCCACCTGGCAAGAGGGTTCCTTCCTCCGGTGCAACCAAACTAAGGAGGCATGGTCTGTCCGGATAGTAAATTCTCTGCCATAGAGGTAGGGCCGGAAATGTCGGACAGCTAGCACGACTGCCAGCAACTCTCTTCTAGTCACGCAGTAGTTGCGTTCGGCGGGGGAGAGGGTCTTGCTATAGTAGGCTATAGGTCGCTCCTTGCCTTGCTGGACCTGGGATAACACAGCCCCGGTCCCTACGTTACTAGCGTCGGTATCGAGCACGTAGGGTAAAGAGGGATCAGGGTATGCCAGTACTGGAGCGTGCGTCAGTGACCACTTGAGCTTAAGGAAAGCTTCCTGTTCCTCTTCCTCCCACTTCCAGGGGACCCCCTCGCTTGTCAACAAGGTGAGAGGTTTGGCGATCGAGGCGTAGTCAGGTACGTATCGGTGATAGTACCCAGTGGTACCCAAATACGATCGTAACTGCGTCACATCCTGTGGTGCTGCCCATCCACTGATGGCCTGAATCTTCTCAGGGTCGGTAGCCACTCCAATGTCGCTGACTATGTGGCCCAGGTACTTAACTTGAGTCTGGAACAGACTGCATTTAGAGGGCTTTAGTTTTAACCCAGCTTGCCTCAATCGCTCCAACACCTCTGCCAGCCTAGTCACGTGACTAGAGAAGTCCGCCGACATGACGATGATGTCGTCCAGGTACAACAGCAAAGTTTTCCAGTGTAGCCCTTGGAGGACGCGTTCCATCAGCCGCTGGAAGGTAGCCGAGGCGGAGGTCCGCCCAAAGGGGAGCACCTTCCATCTCCATAACCCACTGCGTGTGGCAAACGCTGACCGTTCCTGGGCCTCGGCAGAGAAAGGTACCTGCCAATATCCGCTCATCATGTCCAAGGTACTGAAAAACTTGCTGCCGGACAAGGCGTCTAAACTCTCGTCAATCCGGGGGAGGGGGTAGGCGTCCTGGCGAGTGACACTATTGAGTTTTCTATAGTCCACACACAATCGCCACGCCCCGTCCTTCTTCCTCACCAAGACCACCGGAGAGCTCCAGGCCCCGTGAGCGGGCTCAATCATGCCTTGTTTCTCCAAGGCCGAAACCTGTCGCTCGATTTCGGCTTCTTTCTCATGTCCTACTCGATATGGGTGTTGACGGATGGGTTGCGCCTCTGGGAGAAGGGGGATTTCGTGCTGTACCAGGGTGGTACACCCCACGTCTTCGCTTCCTTGGCTGAACACATCCGCATAACGGATCAAAAGGTCTTCCATCCTTCGGTGCTCGGTAGGGGACGAGCAATGTGGCGCCACCTGTTGGAGCAAGTCCAGCATGTGGGGGGGGTACGTTTGAAGGAGAAGGGGGAGGTTCCCTAGGAATCTCGGCATCTTCTTTCGCTGTCCAGGGGACCCCTATTTCGTCCGGCCCGACTCCAGTGTATTGTCCCACAATCGTCCCTGCCGTCACGCTGACCGGATGGTCGGTAGGGTTCATGCAGCGGATGGCCACTTTCCCCTTCTTACCGGGTTGATGTAGGCTGGCGGCCACCATATAACCGCTTCTTACTTCCTCGATCAACCCGACTGGTTGGTAGGATGAGGACGTGAGACGCCCGGCAACCAGGACCTCGGTTCGAGGGGGAAGCGTTGTGGCTCGCATTATTTGAACTCCACTTGTCAGGGGTCGACCCTCTCTGTCAGTGCAAGTCAACTTCTGCCCATTTAACACCAACGTGGGTTGCTGAAAGTTCATCTCACAGTGGTGGTCGACCAAGAAGGGCATGCCCAGGATGGCATCTTCCTTCAGGGCACACACCACTAGAGATACAGTGACTTGGACACTCCTGACTCTGACTGGGAGAGTGATGAGTCCGTGAAACTGCAGCCGGGTACCATCTGCCATCCGCCCATAGTCTTCTCGAACCTCTAATTGGCTCTTGACATCCTTGGGTAAGCGCTCAAAGACATGTCGTCCCAACAGATTAGAGGTGCATCCGGTGTCCACGAGAAACTGGACGGGCTGACCTCCGATGCGACCTGGCAAGAAATAGCTGCTATTGTGTGGCTTCTACAATTCATCTCCATGAGTTCGTCTGGCTTGGCTCATTCTCTGGGGGCCTTTTCGGGAAGGCCGAGACGGCTTTGGCCAGACGTACGTCTCGTCCTTGGCTTCTGAGGGTGGGAGACCTGCACACTCAGGTAAGGGTTGATACTGGTTATGCAAGGGGACCGGTGACGAGCAGGGGGGGAGCCTGTGTCGCCTAGTCCGTCGTGGCCGTTGCCACTGGCCTTGCATTGGTACAGTAGATCCACAGTCAGCGCTTCCCCCTACTGCTGTGGATGGGAACCGTTTCCCGACCTTGTGGCTTGAGGTGGTTGTCCTTGGGTGACTTGAGGGCACCGGCGTTGTGTGTGCCCTGTCTGGCCGCAACCCCAACAATTTGGTCCCCTTTTCTCTGCTCCCCGTTGTCCCAACAGATTTCCTTCCCTTAGTCCATCCGCTAATCCTTTTATAGCCATCAGGACGTCATTCAGGGTGGCTGATGGGGGATCCGAGTGGACGGGGGCGACTGTAGCAGGGGTAGTCTCCTCCTCCTCCACTGTCATTACTATGGGTCGGGCACCAGGCCGAGGAAGAGTGGGCTGAATTTGCAGGAACTCATTCCCTGACTGCACTGCTTCCTCTAAGCTTTGGGCTTTTATTGCCAGAAGATGGCGTTGGAGGGGCGTGTTTCCCAGGGTCAGGGAAAACGCATCCATGGCCATACTGGCTTGGTAGGAGTCCGGAAGGTCAGCGTATGCTATCTTCACTAGACGCTCCATTTCGGTTGCGTGTTCTTGGAGGCTAGGCTTTGGTTCCCTCTTGAGGTGGAGCCTACTCTTAGCCTCTCTCAGGGAGAGCCCGTACTTCGTGCGTAAGGCCGAGAAGATGGAGGCAGGCGAATCTCCTCGACTACAACCTCTGGCTCCCTCCTTCAATGTCTCACGCAGGTGGAGGAGAGTGGCCTTCTCATTCCACTCATTAGCTTCCGCAACCTCCTCGAACTGGGAGATGAACAACTCCACATCTTCACTCCCATCGAACTTCGGTGGCTTGAAGCTAGCTTCCTTCTTAGGCATTTGTAAGGCTCTAGTAATAGCCTCTGTCAGCTGACCAATCAGGTCAACATGTTGTAATTCTGCCTCAGCCAGATCTCTGGTAGCATTCCGTCGGCTGTTTGGCATGGTTACAAGGGTTGTCTTATAAGTCCGAGTTACCGCAGTCAGATCCCACTGCTGCCACCAGTGTGTTGGATCCTGCGACCAACACGTAGAGGCGACTAGGTCGGCTTACTCTACCGGTCTGCATTCACCCTTCACAGGGGCTGTGTACAGGTTGCCCGTGACCAACACGCGGAGGCGACTAGGTCGGCTTACTCCACCGGTCAACATCAACCACCTTACACAAGGGATTGCTCCCAGAGTGGTTCTATACTAGGTCGACAGGGTCGACCGGAGGTCGACGGGGTCGACAGTGTTTCTGTGAATTTACTCCCACAGCACAGTCCATTGACTAGGTCTCTTGGACTTAGTGATGTGCTTGGTGTGGTTCTGATATCGCGCAAGGTAACAGAAAGAGTATGGTTCCCAATGCAATGCATATATTTGAACAACATAAAAGAGCCGAGGCTCTGCCTTAAATACATTCGATTATGCAAATAAGGAAGCAAAGACCAGCCTCCTTTAGGGGCGTGGTTACATAAAGGATAAAAGGGAGCACAACTCCAAACGATACAAAGAAAAGGGATGGCAACATAACGTTTCCATCACAGAACGAATAATGTATCTGCTAAAATTCACTACCCATTGCATTCCAAATGTTTCCATCTATAACCATTTTTTTGACACTTATTTCATATTTGGGTTATCTCCTTGCTATCACATTATCTCATATTTCACAAAGGAGTGGTAGCAAGCCAGATGTGAGTCAAACACGTGACATAAACCTTATAGTGGTAAATTCTCTCTCTTCAACATCTGAAGTTCTCAGCCTCATGCTAATTGCAGCCATTACTAGGATAAAGCGACGGGTATGGGAACTATTGAGTGCAGTCAGTTTAACACAGGTTGTATTTTAGGCTTGTTTGTGATTATAATAATGGCATGTTTTACAGTTAGCTGAATCAGATGGAGTCTTCTAAAGGAATGATGGCCCTTTAGAAACACATAAACATCATAAATTGTTGTTTTGATCTGCCTAAATTGCCATTTGTCTAGTATTACCCAAATTTAAAGTTGGGATTGAAGCATAAAAATTTATTTACGGAACAAGCTTTATTCAGCAGTTATTCACTAGTCGTATAATAAAAAGACCAGGAGTCTAATTCAGTACTTTCAAATTCAGTACTCTCAACTTGTACACAAAGTACTTATCTATGTAAAAAGCAGTTTCATCTAAAGTTGTCAAGATTGATTGCTAAGTAAACTAGTTATATGACAATGGTTTTTTTTGTGCCTTAGTGTCTAATTTGCTTTGAACTTTGTTGATAATGATCAATAATGGCGATAATTATTGGCCATTATTGACCAGTGATAATAAAATTCATATATTTCTATCTTAATGACAAGGAAAATAAATAAAACTAACATGACAATGATACATTAATTACCAATGGTTAATGTTGGAAACCTCGCTCACAAGCTACTGTAAATAAGCAAATAATATAAACAGAAAGGCAACACTAGATATATTTGTTAAAAAATTGATAACAGTTCAATTCTAAAATATAATTTAATGAGTGTAAGCCATGAATAGAAGTACATACTTTGGTCGGTCTGTAGATAGGTTATGCAGTTTGCTTCGAGGTACGTAGCAGTATCCAAGATTACAATCAAATGCTACAGCTCTATACATTTTATAGTTAGCAAAGCATATCGTCATACATTCTACATGTATGTCTGCCACTATATCATGCCGTGTGGTCTTTGCCACTTCATCTAAACACAAATTCATTTTTGTAAATTTCGTATGGCCGATTGGGATACACACTCTCTGAAAACATTTGTAGAATTATGTGTGGTATAATGACGTGGATACTGTAACTTGCAAGTATAGCAAAATAACCAATTGTGTTAAGCTGATGCATTTAGGTTGGTCTTTGCCAGAAATATGATATAAAAATCAATGATAAAGCTTTGATAAGCTATTTTATCAATTTTAATAAAATTCTATTGTACTTTTGACATAACACAAAAAACTCAAAGTAGTTATTTTTTCGAAAATGCTGTTTCATCGTTTTTAATCTCTATATCTATATAAATATTTCGCAAAGTTGTTCGTCTGTTTTCCGCTTTCGGTTAGTCTAGCTATAGCTATTAAAACTTTGGAATTAAAATTCCACATATAACTGGATTTGAACTCAAGATGATTGCAAGCACAGTTTGACAAACTATTGATTTACTACAAAACCACGGAAGCTCATACATTTGCCCATTCTTACTACATAACGTATACATCGATTTCCCACAAAAATTATGTATTTATTAAAACTCTATGAACTTATTTAGTTCTATGAAACGCGATGCTTTTTTTCCTTGCCGTATTAAGGCTATTTTGTTTTCGGCAAAATGATATTACATATATAAATATATATATGTACATATATATATATGTATATATATATATATATATATATATATATGTACATGTATATATATGTATATATATACATATATATATATATGTATATATAGATATAAATATATATACATGTATATGTATATATATATACATATATATATACATATATATATACATATATATATATATAAATATATATATATATATGTACATGTATATATATAGATATATATACATATATGTACATATACATGTATAGATATATATATATACATATATATATATATATAAATATATATATATATATATGTACATGTATATATGTATATATGTATATATATATATATATATATATATATATATATATATATATATATATTTATGTTAGCAGCTATATATGCAGCTAAATATAACTTTACAACATGCCTGTAGGCATTTGCTCAATGTTATATTAACTTGAGTTGCAAAATGGAGCTAGGCATTAAAGAATATTACCTGTTCCGAAAGGTACATAAAAAAAACATGAAACTATTTTTGAGACATATTTTGACTTTCATATTTTTCCTGCTGTATTAGATTGTGTGTAATGAATATAATATGAACCTATGGTCTTACTAGATAGCATGTATGTCATGTCACAAACCGGTAAGGATTGTAAAAAGCTGGTTTATAAATCAATTTTATCATCACAACTCAAGCACCAGTACGATAGAACTTTTGCAAAAGAAAAGAAATACTATTTATAAAATAATTGCATGGCATGCACTCTCATAAATGCTTAAGAATCCTTCTTTTCATCCAAATATACTTAGTTCCCCAGAACATTTTTAGTCTTTTGTGTGCATCTTTATATTAGTACATGTAAATACTAGCAACATACCCAGCATTGCACAGGTATTAACAATCATTTTATAAGCAGTGATTACAATGCCACACTTATAAAGTCAGTTTATGAACAATGCCATTTGCTACTAGCGTGGCACATTGCCAATGGCTAATTTAGGTAAGCCAGTTATATACAGCTCTTACTAATGCATAGAATGACGTTGTGCAGCAACACAGAGCGTAGAGCGGTGGCGTATTTTCACCCACATGACGACATATATCGCCAGATAATTCAAATAAGCTTGCGTGACTTGATTGGTAAAATATTAAAGTGTTTAAACTTTGAACTATATATATATATATATATATATGTATATATATATATATATATATATATATATATATATATATATACATATATATATATACATGTATATATATATGTATGTATATATATATATATATATATATATATATACATATATATATATATATATATATATATATACATGTATATATATGTATATATATGTATATATATACATGTATATATATGTATATATATACATGTATATATATATATATATTTATATATATAGAGTAAGGGGAAATCACTTTTTATTTTCAAAAAGTAGCAACGTTAAAGAAATTAATGGATGTCGAAGGGATTAAAATCCTTTTTAAGACTGACAGAACATGTATACATACTATAATGTGTTAGACTCATTTGCTAAAACTAATGAGCAATGTTTTTGTCATGATAATTTTAAAACTTTCACTGTTTCGTTTAAACTCTTTAGTCAGGAGTTTGGTAGAAAAATGTATAACTGAAGGTGTCATTTGCTATCACAATTCACTGCAGTCGAAATTGGAATCTCTCAAATGTTTGAACTGGTTTTTAGAACCTTAATTATTATATAACATGACATATATAAAAAAAACTTTCTCTCCTTGTTCAATGACATAATAAAAAAATAAATGCATTATATATTACTGACTCTAGAAGGATTTCAAAGAGTGAAAAGCCAAGTTATTGATGAATTTCACTGAATTTTTTTAAAAAAGCTTGCGCTAACATTTGTTTGATATTCAGAAACTTGTCATAAAGTTTGGATTACACTTTTGATTTTAGGTCCTGATAATTTGTGGTAGTCCTGTGCCAGCTTTCAGAATTCTGCTTGAGTTCTCCAGATAGTGATCTAGTTTTGACGGTATCTTATTGGCTGCAAATTATGTTGCATGGATGTCCTTAACCTGACATTAGTTTAGCTGGCATCCCAATGGTCTTTGTAATAAATATAGTATAATTTTGAATCAGCAACACCCTTGTTCCACTTATTTTCTAGTTACTAGTAGATTAGCAATATACAATAAATCATGTAAGTTCGTATTAGCTATGGGCTGGGATCAACCACTAATTGGTGTTGTTGAAGGCTGGTTGTCTGTGTTGAGTTTGCGGCATTGTTCGTTGCCCGGCTGTTTGGCGGTCACGGCTGACGGCCCTTGTGCTGCGTGGGCGCGATTGGCCGGCGGGAGTGGTATCGTGATCTGTCAGCCAATGAGTACGGTCCGCACCGTCAAATTTTATTAGCGCGCTCACCTTGGCGCGCTCTGTCAATGCCTGTTAGTAGGTTTGAAATATCAGTCGGCACAAATTCTTCATTTACAACTTTACCTACTTTTCTAAATGTTGCTGCAATTTAAACCTATAAGAGAAGAGAGAATTAAAGGTATGGATTTTATAGCGATATTTTATGTCAACAGTTGTGTACGTTTTATTACTCATTATTACGTATTTTTACCTCATTCTATCTAAAGCATTATGTAATCACAATGTATTACACTATTTTAGATTTCACGGTGTCAATAAACAGCAGTGAAAATTAATAACCTCTCCAAGCTTCGAAATTGCAGTAGTCTGCAGCACTCTTTGAACAATCTATTACAACGTAACTGAACCTCCATTTCCTAAAAGCATAACAAAATTTGCTACAGTGAAATCTTTACTCGCTTAAACACTACGCCCTACGGAGGTTCAAACCATTCTAAGTAAAAGTAAGCTTGACGATACGGAAAGCTAACGTAACAGTCCTGAAAGTTCTTGGCATAGTTTTGATTGACCGAACTGCCAGATGGCAAAGTCATAAAGAAAGCGTCGTTAATTTCAGCGATCTCACCTACAGGCTGCAAACTAAGTCAGCATAAACAATAGTCTTTGTATTACACTGGACGTAATCAGTGATACAGACACACGAACAACCGTCAAAACTTTAGAATCATCTTTGTATTACACTGGAAGAAGTCAGTGATACAGACGCCACACGCAAACTAAGTCAGCATAAACAATAGTCTTCGTATTACACTGGACGTAACTAGTGATACAGACACACGAACTACCGCCGAAACTTCAGAATCGTCTTCGTATTACACTGGAAGTAGTCAGTGACACAGACGCCACACAGACTTTAGTAGTAAAGTTCAAGCAAAGTCCAATCTACAGTCAAAGTGCTCTCAGCATCAGCTAAGTATCTATATAGAATAAGCCTACTAAGTTTATTACGTAGACCAGTGACAATTATAACAGGCTGTAGATTTAAACAGACAATTCAATAGTTAGAGCATCGCCTCGTTAGCCAATATAGGGAGTAAAATTACTTGCTGGCCTAAACTTATACCGTAAATATATAGTGATTAAACTGTTATTTTGTATTACCAAGATAGTAAGACTTTGTTTTTTGACTACACCTTTTTATCACTGCTTGTAAACTAGCTAGCATTGACAGAGTGCCCTTGGGTGACAGGTTGGTGGTCGCTGTTTCGGGGCTTGCCTGGCTGGTAGGTTTGGTATAACTTATGCGGTTCTGTCGTGCCTTGGCGGCGCCGGTGCTGTTGGCTTGTGTCGTGCGGGCATCTGGACGCGAGCGTGTTGCGTTCTCGGACTGTTCGGCTGGGTCTAGTTGCATTAATTGGTGGTTGAGTTCAGCTTATCGTCATTAACAATATCATCGAAATAAGTATAGTCATGACAAAGTCCAATAGCAATAGTGACAGCGAGTCACACACAAAAGGTCCGGTTAGTGGGCCTAACTCCGCAGAACAATCAAGTAGCGCAGTCAGTGCTGAATCTAAGGCCATTGATGACAATTCTGAGGAAAAACATCAGAGAAAATCAAATCGAGATAAAAAGCTAGCTTTAAAAGCTAAAGAGAACAAAGTTATAGAGTTATCACAAACGCTGGTCAAAACCATAAGTAAGCAGTTGGAAGAGAATGAGAATTTTTTGGGAGAAGCTGATGCTCTTCCAGACGATCGTGTAGATACATTTATGTCGTTAGTAGAGCAATGTACTATTTCTGTTACTGATATTTTTACCGAAATAAAGGTACTCAGTGATAATAAAGTAAATCCAACCACACAAACTCTGTTTGATCAATTCATTGCCGATATAGAGCTAGTGCAAAACTATTACAGTCAACGCAAAGAATCAGAGCTCAAGCTAGATGAGGAGCTAAAAGAAGCTGAACAAGCTGTAGAAGAAGCCAAGAAGAAATTACAAGAAGAGATGGAAGAGTTGGAAACTCGCATGGCCGCCCGGCGTGCAAGACTACAGGAGAGGTACAAAAGGTTAAACACCAAGCAGACGACACTCACCGGACAGAATTTTTCACAGAATAGTCCACCAGTAATTGCCGCACCTCCCACAAGATTTACAGATCCAGCACAAGCTACTCAATCAATCTCTCCACAGGCTGTTCTTCAACAGCATCCGATATGGCTCAAGAAAACGAGTGACTCTTTTACGAGAGACACAATTCCTGACCGTTTTGATGCAGATTCCAGACAATCAACACAGGGAGACTATCAAGCGTCTCATCTGGCACAGGAAATCACAGAGCATATGCACGTATCATTACTTGCTCCACCTGAGCCGAATGTGTTCTCGGGAGATCCCTTGGAATACGCTGACTGGCGAGTAGCCTTTGATAGTCTCATAGACTCAAAACGAGGATCTCCCATAGAGAAGCTCCATAGACTAAAGAAATATGTAAGTGGCAATGCCAAAGAAGCCATATGTGGCTACTTCAGACTTCAAACAAAAAATGCGTATGAAGAAGCCTTAGCTACGTTACACGAGGAGTTTGGTAGGGAGGATCTGGTAGAGAACAGCTTCCGGGACAAATTGGAAGGCTGGCCCAGAATCGCAAATAAAGATCATGACGCCTTAAAGAAATACTCATATTTTCTTAAGCAGTGCCTTGCAGCACAAAGAGTCATGCCTAACCTTCAAGCGCTCAACGACAAACGAGAAAACAAGAAGTACATAAAGGTTTTACCAGCTTGGCTGGTGAACCGCTGGACTTACTACGTCACTGACAAAGAAGAAAAGAAAGGGTTCCCACCATTCTCTAAATATGTGGAGTTCATCTCTCATGAAGCAAGGGTGTCAAGTAATAATCTTCGAGACACAGAAGATGCTCAACCTCACCCTAAACCCACTCCTCCTAAAAGAGAGAGGGTTCGCAACTTACGCTTAAGCGCCAGTAAACCGAGTGACTGTACACACTGCCAGAAAGGTACACATCCTGTGGCAGAGTGCAGATCATTGGCAGCTAAAAGTGAACCGGAAAAAGAAAGGTTCATCAAAGAAAACAGGCTATGCTACGGTTGCTTGAGGTCTAATCACCTCAGCAAAGCTTGTCAAAATCGAGCAACTTGCACTAAATGTGGTAAACGTCACCCAACGGTCCTTCATAAAGATTTCCGAACCACGCAAGAAACATCTAGCAGGACCGAGACTGGTGCATCTCGAACCAAACCGTCAACAGAAAAGCCCAACGGTGAAACCAAGAAAAACGTACACACTGTGAAACAAGGGAAGGGATCTAATCTGCTCAATATGATAGTGCCAGTCCATGTATCATCAGATAAAAGTGAACAGCTTGTCTATGCGTTATTAGACACACAGTCTGACGCCAGCTTTATAACTTCTAGTCTGGCTAGTCAAATTGAACCCAGTTACACCACAGAGAAAATCACAATGGCCACACTGCACGGAGAGACAACACAGAGACTTAACCGCTACACCATTAGCGTCAGAGGTTATGGCTTACAAGACGCACAAAGAGTAGAAGTACGAGCTTACGAACAAAGTACATTACCGTGCAATAGAAATCAGATACCCAACAAAAACACGTATCAGATATTCCACATCTGAAACACTTACAGCAAGAGATTCCCCCAGAAATGGATATACCCGTTGGTATTCTTATCGGAGTAGACTGCGCGACAGCCCTTGCACCAAGAAAAGTCATTCTCGGAGAAGAGGGAGAAACATTTGCCATGCGTACAGTGTTTGGGTGGACCCTATGTGGTGAAGTGAAAAAACTTCCAACCAAGCATACAGTACACAGTATCCAATCAACTCAATCAAGCACAGAACGCTGCGAAACAATCAAAGGAGCATTACAGACCGATTTAACATCTCTTGAGATTCTAAAGAAAAGCTACGCTAAAATCGAAAACCCACTGGAAGATGCTAACTGTCTCACCAACACAAAGATGTCACAGAATGACAAACAGTTTTTACGAATTTTAGAAACAGGAGCTAGAAAATTGGAGAATGGATCGTGGTGCTTTCCGCTGCCATTCAAAGATGAAACGTTGTTGCCTAACAACCGAGCTCAAGCAGAGAAAAGGTTCGAGCAACTAGCAAATGAGCTCAAAGGAGATGCAACATACAAAGAAGAATACGATCAGTTTATGAGAGAAATGATTGATAACGGGCACGCTGAACTTGCACCTGATGAACCCGTTAAAGGAAAAACATGGTATATCCCTCATTTTGGGGTGCGTCACCCCAGAAAGGATAAATTACGCGTTGTGTTTGATGCCAGCGCAAAGTACAAGGGTCAATCGCTTAACGACCAGCTACACACAGGACCCGACATGATGAATAGTCTGGTAGGAATCCTCCTACGATTTAGAACAAAACGAATCGCTATATCATGCGACATCGAAAAAATGTTCTACAATTTCTTTGTAACAACAGACCACCGAGATTTTTTACGTTTCCTGTGGAAGGACGCTAACGATAGTATGGCAAACCCTCAGGAGTACAGAATGACCCGACATCTATTTGGTGCAACTTCTTCTCCTGGTGTCGCCACCTTTGCATTACGAAAGATCGCGAAAGAATACGAGGAAGAAATGCCAATAGCTAGTCATTTCATTCTAGAGGACTTTTATGTCGATGACGGCATAACAAGTGTAGACACAGTAGAAGAAGCAGCAATCCTCATTCAAAACGCCATAGAGATATGTGGAAAAGCCAATCTACGCCTTCACAAGTTTCTAACCAACAACCGCGAAGTATTAGCCAACATACCAGCATCAGAAAGAGTAAAGGAAGCCCAAAATCTGGATTTATTCAGAGACAAACTGCCCACCGAGAGGACCTTAGGCTTAGAGTGGTCGGTTGAAAATGACACAATACAATTCCAAAACAGCATGAAGTCTATGCCATCTACTAGAAGAGGGATCCTATCGGTCATATCACAACTTTACGACCCATTAGGGTTGCTAGCACCATTCATCTTTAAAGGACGACAAATATCTCAAAAGGCCTGTGGAGAAAAAGGCGAGTTTGGACGCAGAAGTTTCGCCAGAACTGAAATCCGATTGGGAAAATTGGAAAAAAGAGCTAAGCAGACTTGAGAGTGTAAAAATAGAAAGATGCGTCGTACCAGAAGAATTTGGCTGCGTAACGCAAACCGAGATACACCACTTCTGTGATGCAAGTCTCAACGGTTACGGAGCCTGTTCGTATGTGAGGCTGGTGAACAACCACAAGGAAGTCCACACAGCACTGTTGATGGCCAAATCACGAGTGGTTCCTCTCAAGCAAATAACAGTTCCAAGATTGGAGTTGCAGTCCGCCGTCGAAGCAGTCAAACTCAGCTCCATAATCAAGGCGGAATTGAAAGTTAACATAGAAAAAGAGTTTTTTTGGTCAGACTCAGCAATAGCTTTGGGCTACATCAAGAATAGTGAGGCTCGGTACCACATGTTTGTAGCAAACAGGGTAGAAGTTATTCGAAAGAATTCTGGAGGCGAACACTGGTTCCACGTACCTGGCAAGGAAAATCCAGCTGACATCTTGTCGAGGGGCGCAAGCCTCCTTGAATTGTTACAGTCTACTTGGTGGTCTGGGCCAGAATTTCTGCGCAACTTGGACATCGCAGTGTACCTGGATGATAAGACAGGCAACGAGACCAAAGCCGTAAACGATCCCGAAATCAAAAAGCTTAAAAACATTCTTAGCACAAACATCAACGTTGACAGTCTGGCGCTTTGTTTTGAGAGATTCAGTTCCTGGTCGAGACTAGTCAAGGCTATAGCAAATGCAAGAAAGATGCTGAGCGCCAGAAGCTTGAGTAAACCTGAGTTATTGCCAGCAGATACGCTACAGGCCGAAATCATCATAATCAAACTGGCACAATCTCAAGAGTGGAGTGCAGATATAAAACAGCTGTCTAAGTCAAAAGAAGTACACAAAGGGAGCAGCCTTCTAAAGCTGAGGCCATATTTGGATGAAGACGGACTACTCCGCGTTGGTGGGAGAGTTAAATACTCTCTAGCGCTGACAGACAATGAAAAACACCCAATACTCATACCGAAAGCATCCGCAATCGCCAAACTACTTGTGACGCACTTCCATAAAAAAATACACCATCAAGGACTGACCACTACCGTTGGCGCAATAAGAGGCGCCGGATACTGGATTACGGGTGCAAGTAAACTTGTGGGAAGCGTCATATACAAGTGTGTCTAATGCCAAGCTGCAAGAGGTCCACCAATAACACAACTGATGGGAGATTTACCCCAAACTCGTGTGGAGCCATCCCCACCGTTTACTCACGTCGGAGTAGACTGCTTTGGGCCATACACGGTGAAAGACAGACGTACCGAGCTGAAACGCTGGGGTCTGCTTATAACGTGTATGTACTCCAGAGCGGTGCATATTGAAATATTGGAGGCAATGTCAGCGGACAGTTTCATCAACGCCATAAGACGTTGCATATGCATAAGAGGAGGCATTAAGACAATATACTGTGACAATGGTACCAACTTCGTTGGTGCGGACAACGAATTGGCAAAAGAGTTTGAGACAATGAACTGTACACTGAAGGCGGCATTGAAGGATGAAATGATTGAATTTAAATTTAACGCGCCTGGTGCTAGTCATGCAGGCGGTGCATGGGAGCGTCAAACTCGAACCATAAAAGGAGTGCTCAATGGAATGATAACCACATACAAAGGTAGGATGACCACAGAGTCATTAAGAACAGCGTTCTATGAATCAATGAGTACGGTAAACAGTCGTCCACTCACTGTGGACAACCTTTACAAACCAAACGAAATAGTAATCACACCAAATCATCTAATTACGATGAAACCTAGGCAAGCACCATTGCTACCTGGAGAGTTCGACAAGCAAGAAATCTACGGTAGAAAGCAGTGGAGAAAAGTACAGATGTTTGCCGAGGAATTCTGGACCGAGTGGAAAGCCGGATACATCGCGAATATAACCAAGAGGCAAAAGTGGACACAAGTAAAGTGGCAAATACAAGCAGGAGACTTGGTGCTCATCGTTGATGATTTCCAACCGCGCAATCAGTGGCTCACGGCAATTGTCGAAGACACCATTAATGAAAAGAGCGAGTTACCGAAAAGAGCCAAAGTTAGAGTCGCAAGTCGTTACCTAGACAAATCCGGAAAGAGGCTAGAAAAGGCCACCATACTGGAACGCCCCATACAGAAATTGATTCTGCTCCTTCCGTCTGAATCAGAATAGTCATTTTGTAGCATTACAGTAGAGTACATTGTAGTTAGCATCATATTTCCATAGTAGCTAGTAGTAGTAGTCCAAGTTTTGTTTTGTTGTGGGTATCGTATCCACACTTCTTAGAATATACATTTTTGTGTATCTTTAGCATTAATATGTTTATCGTCTCATTAATTTTCCGTTATTATAGCAAAATTAGGTGGGAGTGTAATAAATATAGTATAATTTTGAATCAGCAACACCCTTGTTCCACTTATTTTCTAGTTACTAGTAGATTAGCAATATACAATAAATCATGCAAGTTCGTATTAGCTATGGGCTGGGATCAACCACTAATTGGTGTTGTTGGAGGCCGGCTGTCTGTGTTGAGTTTGCGGCATTGTTCGTTGCCCGGCTGTTTGGCGGTCACGGCTGACGGCCCTTGTGCTGCGTGGGGGCCATTGGCCGACGGGAGTGGTATCGTGATCTGTCAGCCAATGAGTACGGTCCGCACCGTCAAATTTTATTAGCGCGCTCACCTTGGCGCGCTCTGTCAATGCCTGTTAGTAGGTTTGAAATATCAGTCGGTACAAATTCTTCATTTACAACTTTACCTACTTTTCTAAATGTTGCTGCAATTTAAACCTATAAGAGAAGAGAGAATTAAAGGTATGGATTTTATAGCGATATTTTATGTCAACAGTTGTATACCTTTTATTACTTATTATTACGTATTTTTACCCCATTCTATCTAAAGCATTATGTAATCACAATGTATTACACTATTTTAGATTTCACGGTGTCAATGAACAGCAGTGAAAATTAATAACCTCTCCAAGCTTCGAAATTGCAGTAGTCTGCAGCACTCTTTGAACAATCTATTACAACGTAGCTGAACCTCCATTTCCTAAAAGCATAACGAAATTTGCTACAGTCTTGGTGTTGCTACATTAGTGCTGATGGTAATGCTTTAGTGCTGATGGTAAGGCTTTATTGCTCATGGTAGCATATCAGTGTAGATGGTAATGTATCAGCGCTGATGGTAAAGCATTGGTGTTGAGGATAATGCTTTAACACTGTTAGTACTACATTAGTTCTGATGCTAATGCATTAGTCATGTTGCTAATGCATTAGTTCTGATGCTAATGCATTAGTCATGTTGCTAATGTTAGTGTTAATAATAATGCAGTAGCTGTGATGGTAATTCTATTACTTTGAAGTTTTGTTTTAGCGCTGATTTTATTGTTTTAGTGTCGATGGTATTGCATTAATGCTGTTTTCAATGCCTTAGTTTTGTCAGTAATGTATTATTGCCAATAGTACATCGGTAATGTTTTTTGTAATGCATTATTGTAAATACTAATGCAGAGGTGCTAATGGTCTCCTTGCATTGCGTTATTAAGCAATTTATTTTAAGTTCACAGTATCTGGAAATGGTTGCATATAATATTCAATATATATAACTCACATATATGTAGTTCAATGTAAATTAATGTAACTACAGATTTAATTAATTGTATTCACAAACGAATGGTCTGGGGGTGCTGCAATAGAGGTCACGCCAGCCCTCAGGCGCAATGCCCAGACAAATGTCAGAGCCGGTATTGTCTGGCTGATTGTAATACCAGTCGGAGTTAGGTTGGCCGTTTCCAGGGATGACTCCCGTCACTAATCCTTTCCATTCAAACTCAGTGAAGCCTTTCTGGCCACCAATGAAATTATATCTGCCCCAGCCTGAAAAATGCAATGTAGTCACATTTTAGAAGTTAGTTTTTCATCTTTTGTTTGAAGAGCTGTTTGTTTTCACAACATCATATTTGATTTCCAGTACATTATAGCAACCGGTAATGAAAGTCATTACATACAAAGTTTTAGTTGGTGTTTTGATTTTAATTAAGAAAGTTATAGAGCTATAGAGTTATGTGCTTAAAAATTGTCATTATTTACGATGATGTTGGAATGCTATCGATAATATCTCTAAAGCGGTGGGTTCTATGTAAAACTAAGTTCTCCGGCGCTCCCGTTTGCGTTGAAAGATGGTTGAGCGTGCCAATCAGTCACAAAGAATAAGTACACACACAATTATTCTGAAGTGAAGGAAGCTGGTCATATGGTACAAATAGTAACTGCTAAGCCAAATGTTCGTGTTCGAATCCAGTGCGATGCTATACTTTTTATCAACATCCATCTCAGGCTCCGGATGGACTGACAGACAGACAAACAAAAAGCCTAATTTATTAAAGATGAATAATACCGACTTCCTATGAACAATATATTATTTTTATTAATCATATTGACTAAATAAATAAATGCTTAACATAAGGAAGAGTTTCATAATGTTCATTTTCAAAAATTTTGATTTTTAAGTTTTTTTTAAATTTCAATTTCAAAAAATTATCCAAAAAGTTAAAAAAAATTCTATTAGCTATCGACCTTTTGTGTTGTAGCTATTACAAACCAGACCATCTAATGTTGCTAATGACTAGCCTATTTTTTAAAATATATGCATATATATTTTTTCAGAACCAGGTTAAAGAATATAAATGACAATTTATAAATAAGATTAAAGAAATATACCTGAGTTGGAAGAGTCGAGGTCTGATTCAATTTTAGCTCTCAGCCATTCTGAGGCTTCTGTTGTAGTAAAGGTAGCAAGGTACTCTCCGTTAGCTCTGCAATAAGCATCCGCGTTGTCCCAGTTTAGAGCTGTCTCAATGAGACGAAAGCATGTCTCCGATATGGGATTGTATGTGTATGGAGCAGGGCAGGTTAACTCAGCTGTAAAAGTTTGCCTTACAAACATCAACCACTATATGTACTATTGGCTAGCAATCACATTATGTTTTTGAGGTCATGAATATCTATTTTTATATGAGCATAAGCATAAAAGAACTTGTTATTGTACAGTAAATAGATGAACTTACACAAAGTCTTAGTAGATTTCATCGGAAGGTGTCGGTATTTATCTATCATTTATGATTATTTTTTATGTTTGAGTGGATCTGATTGCCAGGATGTTTGAATAGTAAAATCAAACAATTTGATCTCGGTTGAAGCACTCGGACTAATTAAAACTTCAAATATGATTCCTATAATCGCAAAGGCACCGACAGAATAGAGGGGCATAACAGTAAAGCTTGAATGCAATAGCTGACATCAGCTATAGCAACGATATTATTTAGTGATATCATTTTGCATTTATTTTTCTTTTAAGCGTTTGTTCTAGCGTTTGTCTTGTAATCTAAAAATACGCTGACAGTCCGATCGCCTGAAAAATCAAAAACGGTTACAAATAATAAAAAATACTAATACTTCCTAATAAAATCTACAAAGATTAGTGTAAGTTCACCTTTAACAGCTCAGCCAAAAATAGTTCATCGTTAGACAAGCATATTGCTAACTAAACAAAATTTGAGAATGATTACGTATGTACCAGACTTTATAATGATCTTAAGAGTATGTTTTCATACGCAAGTAGCTGGTTATAGCTTTATTGGTAGTAAGCCCAGCATTAGTCGTGATTTATTTCGTTTTTGTCAAATAGCACTCAAAACCACCAATAGCTGAACTTACTGTGGTAAGTCTGTAGGTGGGTTGTGCAGTTTTCTTCGAGATACTTTGCCATGTAGCAGTATCCAAGTTTAGAATCAAATGCTACAGCTCTACAGTTTTCATAGTTAGCAAGGCATATCGTCATACATTCTATTTTTGTCCGTATATCATGCTGGGTGGTCTTTGTCACTTCGTCTAGACACAAATCCGTCTTTGTAAACGTCTTGAGCCTCGAAGTGGCACATACTGCCTAAAACATTTTTATAATATTATTATACTCACCTCCACAATAACATGTTATTGCTCACAGATACACCCTAGCCAATGTATCCAATGATTAAATTTTTACCATTTAATTTTAAAGGCAGACATTTGAAGCCAAAAATAAATATTAACAGAAATAGTTGGTAAAATCTCAACAATATAAAAGTATTAATAAGCAATAATAAAAAATTATCTTTACGAAAAACGCAGTTTAAAACGCTACGCTAAAGAAATGTAAGTAACTACTTGCGTTAAAAAATATCACACCAAAATCTAGTGATATAGACAGCAATTGGGATTTATTCATGTCTATGTGCGAAAAATTTATAGCCTATAGATATTCATACATGGCATGCACATACAAGTAGATGTGAGAAGACTTACTCGAGTATATGTAAACAGAAACAATACTCAACCAATTTTACTGATACCTTACATATAAGTTGTATTTAGCAGTTCATTTAACTCATGTGAAACCCACCTAGGTTTTTTGTAAACTTTGTCATAGTCTTAGGCGCATAACTTCCCAAACTATCAGACAACTTCAATGTTTATTACAGGAAACTTTTATTCTTATAACATATACACGTGTAGATTAGTTTAACAGATGAGCGTTTGACTTTCCACGTGTATTTTCATTATACTTACCACTGTGCAAAAGGTTAATGTCAGCTGAACGATTGTCAACATTATAGTCGTGTTAGAGTTCAAACCCAAAATATAGAAACACGTGTACAACCACTCAAAGTAAAACCTGCGGCTATCTCGTGTGTTGCCAAAGAATGTTTCTAGCATTATGGATTGATTTGATAATAAAATTAATTTTCTTTGTTTTTATGTATTGTGGCCAAGTTAAAATTCTAGGTAAGAGTCATAGATCCCGTCCCAAATGGCCTGACCTCAGATGTAAATAAGTGACAATCAGGTTAAACGCATCTAAGCTGAAGTTGCTCTGGTTTTGTTATGACTTTTAGTCAAGTTTAAATCAATATTGTAATGACAAAGTGAATACAAATCGCAGATGCAAAAATAAATTATTAAAATGATGGCGTATGTGTAATGGCTAGCGCCATAGTCACTGAGCAATGAGAGCATCCATTGTTTGGTAGTTAGGGTGTTGGCTTATGATCAATAGACCAGTGGATCAAGTCACATGACCATTAGTGATGTTATAGAAGGCGTCCAACCACAATTGCTCTTGTGCCAAATCTGACCGGGTTCTCCGAGACTAAACCGGCTCTTATTTCTATATTCCAGCGTAGACGAAGAGAGTGGCTAGCAACTCTGAAGGACTAATAAAAAACCTGACCAAGGGTGAAGGACCTTTTCCACCGGCCCACAGCTAGCTAGCTTGTCATGATGCAGCAATAAAAACGTCCAACAGAAGCTACGACAAACCACTATTGAAACCTGCTAAAAAAGTCATTATAGGATGTTGGGGTGAACCTTAATTATCAACGTCGTCATAAAACATAGTACTTTCGAAATAGATTTGTATTAGTAAAACAAAAACTAAAGTTGCTACCATTAGCTAAGTTAGTTAAGGACCACCATCGTGTTAGTCATGTTTTATCATTTAAGGTGAATCGGATTCGGTGAAACAACATATAGAAATATTGATAGCAGGGAACCGATGTGGTATGTTTGACATAAACAAGCTCAAAAGGGAAATAAAGGTTGCCAAAAAAATAAATCCAGAAATGGTTGGATACTAAACAGGCTGGAGATAGGAGTTCAGGACAATGGACTCTCACCCAACATTGTAGTGACCAGTGTAGGAGTCGATGTTACCACTGTAAGTTTTTTGAGTTATAGTAGTTAGTAGTCAAGTACTTGATAAACTATAAATAGTCTACAGTATGCATCTGAATCTGACTCAGCTTGATAAAACAGGCTGTTTTTTATTTGAGTTGTCTGCTTATACTTATAAGGAGTGATAACTTTGGCACGAGCAGATCTTTGTCAAAGAGCAGAATTTCTGAGGAGTTGAAAACTTCTGTTCGCTTACAAGGACTTTTTTTCCAGTTGTTTAAGAACTCATTTAGGCATCCCTAAAATGTCCTTTTTATGATTTTTTTATTTATTTTCACAGCCATTTTTAGGAAATTAACCTTCCCTTGAATATTTTTACCATTTTGATATTGGTGTGTACGAATAATCTATCTGCTAAAAATCACTACCAATTGCGTTCCAAATGTTTCTATCTATAACCATTTTTATGAAATTTATCTCATATTTGGGTTATCTCCTTTTCGCTATCACATTATCTCATATGTCACAAAAGGGTGGTAGCAATCCAGATGTGAATCGAATGCGTGACATATACCTTATAGTGGTAATTGTCCTCTCTTCAACATCTGAAGTTCTCAGCCTCATGCTAATTGCAGCCATTACTAGGATAAAGCGACGGGTATGGGAACTATTGAGTGCAGTCAGTTTAATCCAGGTTGTATTTTAGGCTTGTTGGTGATTATAATAATGGCATGTTTTACAGTTAGCTGAATCAGATGGAGTCTTCTAAAGGAATGATGGCCCTTTATAAACACGTAAACATCATAAATTGTTGTTTTGATCTGCCTAAATTGCCATTTGTCTAGTATTACCCAAATTTAAAGTTGGGATTGAAGCATAAAAATTTATTTACGGCCATTATTGACCAGTGATAATACAATTCATATCTTTTCCTATCTTAATGACAAGGAAAATAAATAAAACTAACATGACAATGGTACATTAACTACCAATGCTCAAAGTTGGATACATCACTCACAAGCTAAAGACGCAAATAATATAAACAGAAAGGCAACACTAGATATATTTGTTAAAAAATGATAACAGTTTATTTCTGAAAAATAATTTAATGAGTGTAAGCCATTAATAGAATTACATATTTTGGTAGGTCTGTATATGGGTTGTGCAGTTTTCTTCGAGGTACTTTGCCATGTAGCAGTACCCAAGCTTACAATAAAATGCTACAGCTCTATATGTTTTATAGTTAGCAAGGCATATCGTCATATATTCTACATGTATGTCTGCCACTATATCATGCTGTGTGGTCTTTGCCACTTCATCTAAACACAAATCCATTTTTGTAAATTTCGTATTGCCGAATGGGATGCACACTCTCTGAAAACATTTGTAGAATTATGTGTGGTATAATGACGTGGATACTGTAACTTACAAGTATACCAAAGTAACCAATTGTGTTAAGCTGATGCATATAAATAGATGCATATATATAAATGCATATAAGTAGATGCATATAAATAGATGCATATAAATAGATGCAAATAACTAGATGCATACAAATAGATGCATTGAACTAGATACCTATAAATAGATGCATATAAATAGATGCATATAATTAGAAGCATATAAATAGATGCATTTAAATAGATGCATATAAATAGACGCATATAAGTAGATGCATATAAATAGACGCATTTAAATAGATGCATATAAATAGATGCTTGTAAATAGATACATATAAGTAGATGCATATAAGTAGAAGCATATAAGTAGATGCATATGAGTAGATGCATATAAATAAATGCATATAAATAGATGCATTTAAATAGATGCATATAAATAGATGCATATAAATTGATGCATATAAATAGATGCATATAAATAGCTGCATATAAATAGACGCATATATACTAACATATTCACATGCATATATACATATATTGTGCATATATGCCATTACATATACATTACAAATGTAATGAATGCCTACAAAAGAATAAATAATTTGAGATTATTAGTTTATAGCTGTTACAGTCTTATTATAATAATATATTGTATTTAATTCACATGTAACAGTTTTTAAGTTAGTTTAGTGTATGCCTTTAGTTTTAGTAATTTGTCTCTGAAATAAACTACACATATTCTGTTTTACATTTAGCTCAGTTAATTTTTTCAAAAATACTTAGCTCAACAAATTAGTAGCCTTACCACTATGCAGAAAAAGACCGCCAGATGAGCCCTTACTGACACGTTGCTCAAAGAGCTCACATAATCAAGTGCTGAGAGTGTTTGCACAGCAGACAAGCACTAATACATATTGTTTGCTAAAGAAAATTGACTTTGTAATAGTTCTTTGCTGATTTAATTTGAAAAAAGTCTACACAATCATGTTTCCGCCAAAGCAATTCCTTTCGCCAAACTATAAACTTCAGCCATTATTCTGCATTGATTTACAATATTAGGCATGAATTGATTTGGTGCTGATAGCAATAGGTTATTAGAGTGTTGATATCTAAAAATAAAAACTATTATTTTGTGTTTTGATTGTTGGTCTCATCAAAAAGCTTCAAAGAGTTTATTTTTGAATTAATTTGGTCTGTCCATAGATTAATCAAATATTGTTGTTTTTTTTTATGTTTCCGTTTCACTTTCTCCTTTTTTTCCTGTTTCCGGTTCTCAGCTTGTTTTCCAACACTCCGTTTTTCTCTCTTAGCTTTTCTCCTCATTTTCTGTCTTTTTATTTTTTTTCTTGTTTTGCTCCTCTTTGACCTGCTTTTTTCCAGTTAAACCTTTTCCCTTGTTTCTCTGCTTTGATTTCATCATACTTTCTTTTCTATCTTCTTCAAACATTACTTCTCATAATGTGCTTATTGCCTGTTTTAACTAAGTATTTAACTTTTACTTAATTTAATTTTAATTATTTTAAATTTAAATGTAAAATATGTTTATCATGATCAAGTTCAAGGCAATAACAAAGTTTTCCAAAACATTTATTAAACATTATTTTTGCAAATAACTTCTACCACTGCAGCTAAATATAACTTTACAACATGCCTGTAGGCATTCGCTCATGTTATATTAACTTGAGTTGCAAAATGGAACTAGGCATTAAAGAATATTACCGCTTCCTAATGGTACATAAAAAAACATGAAACTATTGCTGAGACATATTTTGACTTTTATATTTTTCCTGCTGTATTAGATTGTGTGTAATGTATATAATATGAACCTATGGTTTTACTAGATAGCATGTATGTCATGTCACAAACCGCTAAGGATTGTAAAAAGCTGGTTTATAAATCAATTTTATCATCACAACTCAAGCACTAGTACGATAGAACTTTTTCAAAAGAAAAGAAATACTATTTATATAATAATTGCAAGGCATGCACTCCCATAAATGCTCAAGAATCCTTCTATTCATTCAAATATACTTAGTTCCCTAGAACCTTTTTAGACTTCTGTGCATATCTTTATTTTAGTAAATACTAGTGAAATACCCGGCATTGCACATGTATTAAAAATCATGTTATAAGCAGTGATTGCCCTACCACACTTATAAACTCAATTTATGAACAATGCCATTTGCCACTAGCCTGGCACATTGCCAATGGCTAATTTAGGTAAGCTAGTTATATACGGCTCTTACTAATGCATAGAATGACGTTGTGCAGTAACACAGAGCGTAGAGCGGTGGCGTATTTTCACCCACATGACGACATATATCGCCAAATAAATCAAATAAGCTTGCGTGGCTCTATTGGTAAGTGATTGGACTGTTGAATGGGAGGTTCCAAGATTAAGTCTACTGTGATACAGGTTCTTCATTCCTAAATTGTATTAGCTATAGCTGGACAAACTGAACTACCAACAAATACACACAAACTTTGAACTATATATATAAATCTATATATGTATATATATACACATATATACACATATATATATATATGTATATATATATATATTTATATATGTATATATATGTATATATATATGTATATATATATAGATAACGGGAAATCACTTTTTTTTAACAAGTAGCAACGTTAAAGAAATTAATGGTGTCGAAGAGATTAAAAGCCTTTTGAGACTGACAGAACATGTATACATACTATAAAGTGTTAGACTCATTTGCTAAAATTAATGAGCAATGTTTTTGTCATGATAATTTTAAAACTTTCACTGTTTCGTTTAAACTCTTTAGTCAGGAATTTGGTAGAAAAATGTATAACTAAAGGTGTCATTTGCTATCACAAATCACTCCAGTCGAAATTGGAATTTCTCAAGTGTTTGAACTGGTTGTTAGAACTTTAATCATTATATAACATGATATATATTAAAAAAGCTTTCTCTCCTTGTTCAATGACATCATAAAAAATTAAATGCATCATATATTACTGACTCTAGAAATATTTCAAAGCGTGAAAAGCCAAGTTATTGATGAATTTCTCTGATTTTTTTATAAAAGCTTGTGCTAACATTTGTTTAAAATTCAGAAACTTGTCACAAAATTTAAATTATACTTTTGATTTTAGGTCCTGATAATTTGTGGTAGTCCTGTTCCAACTTTCAGAATTCTCATTGAGTTCTCCAGGTAGTGATCTAGTTTTGACGGTATCTTATTGGCTGCAAACTATGTTGCATGGATGTCCTTAACCTGACATTAGTTTAGCTGGCATCCCAATAGTCTTGGTGATGCTACATTAGTGCTGATGGTAATGCTTTAGTGCTGATGGTAAGGCCTTATTGCTCATGGTAGCATATTAGTGCAGATGGTAATGTATCAACGCTGATGGTAAAACATTGGTGTTGAGGATAATGTTTTAACACTGTTAGCACTACATTAGTTCTGTTGCTAATGCATTAGTCCTGTTGGTAATGCATTAGTTCTGTTGCTAATGCATTAGTCATGTTGCTAATGTTAGTGTTAATAATAATACAGTAGCTGTGATGGTAATCCTATTACTTTGAAGTTTTGTTTTAGCGCTGACTTTATTGTTTTAGTGTCGAAGGTATTGCATTAATGTTGTTTTCAATGCCTTAGTTTTGTCAGTAATGTATTATTGCCAATAGTACATCTGTAATGTTTTTTGTAATGCATTATTGTAAATACTAATGCATTGGTGCTAATGGTCTCCTTGCACTGCGTTATTAAGCAATTTATTTTATGTTCACAGTATCTGGAAATGGTTGCATATAATATTCAATTTATATAACTCACATATATGTAGTTCAATGTTAATTAATTTAACCACAGATTTAATTAATTGTATTCACAAATGAATGGTCTGGGGGTGCTGCAACTGATGTCATGCCAGCCATCAGGCGCAATGCCCAGGCAGTTCTCAGGACCACTATTGTCTGGCTGATTGTAATACCAGTCAGAGTTAGGTTGGCCGTTTCCAGGGATGACTCTCATTACTAATCCTTTCCATTCAAACTCAGTTAAGTCTTTCTGGCCACCAATGAAATTATATCCGCCCCAGCCTGAAAAAGGCAATGTAGTCACATTTTAGAAGTTAGTTTTTCATCTTTTGTTTGAAGAGCTGTTTGTTGTCACTACATCATATTTGATTTCCAGCACATTATAGCAACCGGTAATGAAAGTCATTACATAAAAACTTTTAGTTGGTGTTTTGATTTTAATTAAGAAAGTTATGGAGTCGGTGTGCTTCGAAGCTTAAAAATTGTCATTTTTTACGATGACGTTGGAATGCTATCGATAATATTTCTAAAGCGGTGGGTTCTATGTAAAACTAAGTTCTCCGGCGCTCCAGTTTGCGTTGAAAGATGGTTGAGCGTGCTAATCAGTCACAAAGAATAAGTACACACACAATTATTCTGAAGTGAAGGAAGCTGGTCATATGGCACAAATAGTAGCTGCTAAGCCAAATGTTCGAGTTCGAACCCAGTGCAATGCTATACTTTTTATCAACATCCATCTTGGGCTCCGGATGGACCGACAGACAGACAAACAAAAAGCTTAATTTATTAAAGATAAATAATACCAAACTCCTATGAACAATATATTATTTTATTAATTCTTTTGACTAAATAAGAAAAGGCTTAACATAAGGAAGAGTTTCAAAATGTTTATTTTCAAAAGAGACTAAAAGTTTAAAAAACTTCTATTAGCTATCAACCTTTTGTGTTGTAGATATTAAAAACCAGACTAGCTAATGTTGCTAATTACTAGCCCAATTTTTAAAATATATGCTTATAAATTCTTTCGAAACCAGGTTAAAGAATATAAATGACAATTTATAAATAAGAATAGAGAAATCTACCTGAGTTGGAAAGGTCTGATTCAAATTTAGCTCTCAGCCATTCTGAGGCTTCTGTTGTAGCAAAGGTAGCAAGGTACTCATCATTATCTCTGCAGTAAGCATCTGTGTTGTCCCAGCTTAGAGCTGTCTCAATGAGACGAAAGCATGTCTCCCATATGGGATTGTATGTGTATGGATCAGTGCAGGTTAACTCAGCTGTAAAAGTTTGCCTTACAAACATCAACTACTATATGTACTATTAGCTAGCAACCACATTATGTTTCTGAGGTCAGGAATATCTATTTTTATATGAGCATAAGCATAAAAGAACTTGTTATTGTACAGTAAATAGATGAACTTACACAAAGTCTTAGTAGATTTCATCGGAAGGTGTCGGTATTTATTTATCATTTATGATTATTTTTTATGTTTGAGTGGATCTGATTGCCAGGATGTTTGAATAGTATAATCAAACAATTTGATCTCGGTTGAAGCACTCGGACTAATTAAAAATTCAAATATGATTCCTATAATCGCAAAGGCACCAACAGAAGAGAGGGGCATAACAGTAAAGCTTGAATGCAATAGCCGACATCAGCTATAGCAACGATATTATTTAGTGATATCACTTTGCATTTATTTTTCTTTAAAGCGTTTGTTCTAGCGTTTGTCTTGTAATCTAGAAATACGCTGACAGTCCGATCGCCTGACAAATTAAAAACGATTATAAATAATAAAAAATACGAATACTTCCTAATAAAATCTACTAAGATTAGTGTAAGTTCACCTTTAACAGCCAGAAATAGTTCATCGTCAGACAACCACATTGCTAACTAAACAAAATTTGAGAATGATTACATATGTACCAGACTTCATAATGATCTTAAGAGTATGTTTTTATACGCAAATAGCTGGTTATAGCTTTATTGGTAGTAAGCCCAGCATTAGTCGTGATTTATTTCGTTTTTGACAAATAGCACACAAAACCACCAATAGCTGAACTTACTGTGGTAAGTCTGTAGGTGGGTTGTGCAGTTTTCTTTGAAATACTTTGCCATGTAGCAGTATCCAAGTTTAGAATCGAATGCTACAGCTCTACACGTTTCATAGTTAGCAAGGCATATCGTCATACATTCTATTTTTGTCCGTATATCATGCTGGGTGGTCTTTGTCACTTCGTCTAGACACAAATCCGTCTTTGTAAACGTCTTGAGCCTCGAAGTGGCACATACTGCCTAAAACATTTTTATAATATTATTATACTCACCTCCACAATAACATGTTATTGCTCACAGATACACCCTAGCCAATGTATGCAATGATTAAATTTTTATTTTAAAGGCAGATATTTGAAGCCAAAAATAAATCTTAGCGGAAGTATTTGGTAAAACCTCAACAATATAAAAGTATTGCTAAGCAATAATAAGAAATTATCTTTACGAAAATCGCAGTTTAAAACGCTACGCTAAGGAAATGTAAGTAACTACTTGTGTTAAAAATATCACACCAAAATCTAGTGATATAGACCGCAATTGGGATTTATTTATGTCTATGTGCGAAAGGTTTTATAGCCTATAAATATTCATACACGGCATGCACATACAAGTAGATGTGAGAAGACTTACTCGAGTATATGTAAACAGAAACAATACTCAACCAATTTTACTGATATCTTACACGTAAGTTGTTTTTAGCAGTTCATTTAACTCATGTGCAATCCACCTAGGTTTTTCACAAACTTTGTCATAGTCTTAGGAGCATAACTTCCCAAACTATCAGACAACTTCAATGTTTATTACAGGAAACTTTTATTTTTTATAACATATACACGTGTAGATTAGTTTAACAGATGAGCGTCTGATTTTCCACGTGTATTTTCATTATACTTACCACTGTGCAAAAGGTTAATGTCAGCTGAACGATTGTCAACATTATAGTCGTGTTAGAGTTCAAACCCAAAATATAGAAACGCGTGTACAACCACTCAAAGTAAAACCTGCGGCTATCTCGTGTGTTTCTAGCCTTATGGATTGATTTGAGAACAAAATTAATTTTCTTTGTTTTTATGTATTGCGGTCAAATTAAATTTCTAGTCAAGAGTCATAAAGCCCGTCCCAAATGACCTGACCTCAGATGTAAATGAGTTACAATCAGGTTCAACACATCTTAGCTGAATTTGCTCTGGTTTTGTTAGGAGTTGTAGTCAAGTTTAAATCAATATTATAATGACAAAGTGAATACAAATCGCAGATGCAAAAATAAATTATTAAAATGATGGTGTACGTGTAATGGCTAGCGCCATATTCACTGAGCAATGAGAGCAGCCATTGTTTGGTAGTTAGGGTGTTCGCTTGTGATCAATAGACTAGTGGTTCAAGTCACATGACCATTGGTGATATTGTAGAAGGCGTCCAGCCGCAAATGCTTTTGTGCCATATCTGACCGGGTCCTCCGAGACTAAACCGGCTCTTATTTCTATGTTCCAGCGTAGACGAAGAGGGTGGCTAGCCGCTCTGAAGGCCGAATAAAAACCTGACCAAGGGTGAAGGAGCTTTTCTGCCTGCCCACAGCTAGCTAGCTTGCCATGATGCAGCAATAAAAACTTCCAACAGAAGCTATGACAAACCACTTTTGAAATCTGCTAAAAAAGTCATTATAGGATGTTGGGGTGAACCTTAATTATCAACGCTGTCCAAAAAAACATACTACTTCCAAAATAGATTTGTATTAGTAAAATAAAAACTAAAGTTGCTACCATTAGCTAAGTTATTTAAGGACCACCATTGCGTTAGTCATGTTTTATCATTTAAAGTGAATCGGATTCGGTGAAACAACATATAGAAATATTGATTGCAGGGAACCGATATGGTATGTTTGACATAAAGAAGCTCACAGGGGAAATAAAGGTTGCAAAGAAAATAAATCCAGAGATGGTTGGATACTACAGGCTGGAGATAGGAGTTCAGGACAATGGACTCTCACCCTACACTGTAGTGACCAGTGTAGGAGTCGATATTACCACTGTAAGTACTTTGAGTTATAGTAGCTAGTAGTCAAGTACTTGATAAACTATAAATAGTCTACAGTATGCATCTGATTCTGACTCAGCTTGATAAAACAGGCTGTTTTTTTATTTGAGTTGTCTGCTTATACTTATAAGGGATGATAACTTTGGCACGAGCAGATCTTTGTCAAAAAGCAGAATTTCTGTGGAATTGGAAACTTTTGTTTGCTTAAAAGGACTTGTTTTCCAATTGTTTAAGGACTCATTTAGGCATCGCTATATTGTCCTTTTAATGTTCTTTTATTTATTTTGACAGCCATGTTAAGGAAATTAACCTTCCCTTGAATATTTTTACAATTTTGATATTAGTGTGAACGAATAATCTATCTGCTAAAAGTCACTACCAATTGCGTTCCAAATGATTCTATCTATAACCATTTTTATGAAATTTATCTCATATTTGGGTTATCTCCTTTTCACTATCATATTATCTCATATTTCACAAAGGGATGGTAGCAAGCCAGATGTGAATCGAATGCGTGACATAAATCTTATAGTGGTAATTGTCCTCTTTTCAACATCTGAGGTTCTCAGCCTCATGCTAATTGCAGCCATTACTAGGATAAAGCGAAAGGTATGGGAACTATTGAGTGCAGTCAGTTTAACACAGGTTGTATTTTAGGCTTGTTGGTAATTATAATAATGGCATGTTTTACAGTTAGCTGAATCAGATAGAGTCTTCTAAAGGAATGATGGCCTTATATAAACACATAAATATTGTAAATTGTTGTTTTGATCTGCCTAAATTGCCATTTGTCTAGTATCACCCAAATTTAAAGTTGAGATTGAAGCATTAAAATTCATTTACGGAACGAGCTTTATTCAGCAGTTATTCACTAGTCGTATAATAAAAAGACCAGGAGTCTAACTCAGTACTTTCAAATTCAGTACTCTCAACTTGTACACAAAGTACTTATCTATGTAAAAAGCAATTGTATCTAAAGTTGTCAAGATTTATTGCTAAGTAAACTAGTTATATGACAATGGTTTTGTTTTTGTGCCTTAGTGTCTAATTTGCTTTGAACTGTGTTGATAATGATCAATAATGGCCATAATTATTGGCCATTATTGACCAGTGATAATAAAATTCATATCTTTCTACCTTAATGACATGGAAAATAAATAAAACGAACATGACAATGGTACATTAATTACCAATGGTCCAAGTTGGAAACATCACTCACAAGCTAAATAAGCAAATAATATAAACAGAAAGGCAACACTAGATATATTTGTTAAAAAATTGATAACAGTTTAATTCCGAAATATAATTTAATGAGTGTAAGCCATGAATAGAAGTACATATACTTTGGTAGGTCTGTAGATGGGTTGTGCAGTTTGCTTCGAAGTACTTTGCCATGTAGCAGTATCCAAGCTTACAATCAAATGCTACAGCTCTATACGTTTTATAGTTAGCAAGGCACATCGCCATACATTCTACTTTTGTCTGTATATCATGTCGGGTGGTCTTTGTCATTTCGTCTAGACACAAATCGGTTTTTGAAAATGTTGTGAGCCTCGAAGTGGCACATACTGCCTCAAACATTTTATAATATTATTTTCATCACCGCAATAACATTTTATTGTTCACAGATACACTCGAGCCATATCGTCATACATTCCACATGTATGTCTGCCACTATATCATGCTGTGTGGTCTTTGCCACTTCATCTAAACACAAATCCGTTTTTGTAAATTTCGTATGGCCGAACGGGATGCACACTCTCTGAAAACATTTTTAGATTTATGTGTGGTATAATGACATGGATGCTGTAATTTACAAGTATACCAAAACAACCAATTATGTTAAGCTGATGCATTTTAGTTGGTCTTTGGCAGAAATATGATATAAAAATCAATGATAAAGTTTTGATAAGCTATTTTATCAATTTTAATAAAATTATATTGTAACTTGGACATAACACAAAAAATTCAAAGTAGGTACTTTTTCAAAATACTGCTTCATCGTTTCTAGTCTCTAAATCTATATATATAATTCTCAATGTTGTTTGTCTGTTTTCCGCTTTCGCTTAGTCCAGCTATAGCAATTAAAACTTTGGAATAAAAATTCAACATATAACTGTATTTGAACTCACAATGATTGCAAACGCAGTTTGATAATCTATTGCTTTACCACGAAACCACGGAAGCTCATACAATTGCCCATTCTTACTACGTAACGTATACATCGATTTCCGTTTTTCCACCAAAGTTATGAATTTACTTAAACTCTATGAACTCATTTAGTTCTATGGAACGTGATGCTGTTTGTCCTTGCGGTATTTAGGCTATTTTGTTTTCGGCAAAACAATGATATATATTTATATATATATACATAAATATATATATATATATATATTTATGTATATATATTTAAATATATATACATAAATATATATATATATATATTTATGTATATATATTTAAATATATATCATTGTTTTGCCGAAAACAAAATAGCCTAAATACCGCAAGGACAAACAGCATCGCGTTCCATAGAACTAAATGAGTTCAATATATATATATATAAATATATATATATATATATAAATATATATATATATATATATAAATATATATATATACATATATATATGTATATATATATATATATATATATATATATATATATATATATATATATATATATATATATATATATATATATATATATATATACTCTTTGATACTTCTTGATACCAATCTATTTTGATAAGCAGTGGTACTACCTGTTTGCCATCTATCTATATTCAGAGATCCATGCTAGGATAATAGATAACTCTTTACAACACTTTAACCCATGACACTCAGTTTGGTAGATTAATGCTGTAATACATGCACCAATCAATTGCCTTTAAATATTTATGATCGATTGCAAAGCTAACCTATTCTTTATTTTGTCAAAACAACTGACGATCTATAATGATGAACGAAAATGCCATGGAACTTGTATATATAATAGATATAACGATTACGGACGTCGCTTTTTTTTGCAAGTGCTCCTCTGTTTGGTCGAAACAACTGAAAATCTATAATGACGAACTAGAATGCCACGGGTGTTGTTTATATAGTATAGATATAATGCTTAAAGGCGTCACTCTTTTTTCTCAAGTGCTGCTAGATAGATTACCATTCAGCCCAAATTTTATAAATCAACCAACTTGCCACTTTTCGATATACAGATTTTTTCATAGAATGAAACGAAAACTTCACATAAACTGTTTACGCTATCTGGAATTCATTTTAGAGGAGGCACATGTTGGAGGAGCATCTACTGTAATGTTACACGATTATATTTTACATAATTTGAAATATAAATTAATTGATATAATGTATATAGTACATACATTATGTACTATATACATGTCTAGATGAATGCTTGCCATTACATGAGTAATGAAAACAGCTCGTGAACAGTGGCTGGCATTGTAGGTTCACTGATTAATTTGAATAAGCCAGCATAGGTATTGCTATGTGTACTGGACATTAATAAAAAAAACTATGATACCAAGCTTTAATGATTGTATGTTTAACGCAGTGTTATACATAATTTAACCCAAATAATGACTATCTGCTCAATAAACCAATTTTATCTTGCATAGCTTAATGATTGGCTTGTCGCCTTTTGTATGGTAGGGGCAGGGATCAAATCTTAGACGATGTGGATTTTTCATGACTAAATTTTCATTGCGAAACTGGACACAGGAATAAAAAAAACAACTAACGGGCACTGATATGTATATATATATGTATATATATATATATATATATATGTATGTATATATATATATATATATATATATATATATATTCATATATATATATATATATATATATGAAAGTCAAAATATGTTTCAAAATTAGTTTCATGTTTTTTTTATGTACCTTTAGGAACAGGTAATATTCTTTAATGCCTAGCTCCATTTTGCAACTCAAGTTAATATAACATTGAGCAAATGCCTACAGGCATGTTGCAAAGTTATATTTAGCTGCAGTGGTAGAAGTTATATACATATACACATGTACATATATATATATAACTATATATATATATATATATATATTAACTAAAAGCAAGTTAATATACATATATTAACTAATTCACACGAAACAAATTTGTAACGCAAATACTAAAAGTTTACTTTTTTCGCAATAATTTTTCAAATATATATATATATATATGTATATGTATATATGTATATAACTTCTACCACTGCAGCTAAATATTACTTTGCAACATGCCTGTAGGCATTTGCTCAATGTTAGATTAACTTGAGTTGCAAAATGGAGCTAGGCATTAAAGAATATTACCTGTTCCTAAAGGTACATAAAAAACATGAAACTAATTTTGAGACATATTTTGACTTTCATATTTTTCCTGCTGTATTAGATTGTGTGTAATGTATATAATATAAACCTATGGTCTTACTAGATAGCATGTATGTCATGTCACAAACCGGTAAAGATTGTAAAAAGCTGGTTTATAAATCAATTTTATCATCACAACTCAAGCACCAGTACGATAAAACTTTTTCAAAAGAAAAGAAATACTATTTATAAATTAATTGCATGGCGTGCACTCCCATAAATGCTTAAGAATCCTTCTTTTCATCCAAATACACTTAGTTCCCCAGAACATTTTTAGTCTTTTGTGTGCATCTTTATATTAGTACATGTAAATACTAGCAAAATACCCGGCATTGCACAGGTATTAACAATCATGTTAAAAGCAGTGATTACAATACCACACTTATAAACACAGTTTATGAACATTGCCATTTGCCACTAGCCTGGCACATTGCCAATGGCTAATTTAGGTAAGCTAGTGATCTACGGCTCTTACTAATGCATAGAATGACGTTGTGCAGTAATACAGAGCGTAGAGCGGTGGGGTATTTTCACCCACATGACGACATATATCGCCAATTAAATCAAATAAGCTTGCGTTGCTTGATTGGTAAAATATTAAAGTGTTTAAACTTTGAGCTATATATATATATATATATATATATATATATATATATATATACATATATATATATATATACATATATATACAACATATATACAACGGACCTACGCCCTGATGATGAGGAAATTGACTGGCACACGAAACCTCTTCATGGTGCTTACCACCAACAAATATCTAAGGTTGGCGATCTTCACCAGACATATATGTGGCTGAACAAAGGAAACCTAACGGCCAATACAGAGTCGCTAATCATGGCAGCCCAGGAGCAAGTGATCCCAACAAGGCAACTCCAAACGAAAATCTATCACACTAGAGACGATCCTAGATGCAGACTGTGCAAAGATGCACCTGAGACCATCCAACACATCATCAGTGGATGCAGGCAGCTAGCAGGGAACGCATACACTGAACGGCATAATCATGTCACAAGTATTGTGTATAGAAGTTTATGTGATGAGTATGGCCTTAATAAACCACAACACTGGTGGGAAGCTCCTGGTAAGGTGAATGAAAATGACCGCTCTAAGATCCTCCGGGACTTCTACATCCAAACTGACAAGCATGTCCTAGCAAACCAACCAGATATAGTGGTGGTAGACAAGGAGAACAAGAGGGCTACTATAATAGATATAGCAGTACCCAATGACTACAATATAGCCAGCAAAGAAAAAGAAAAGATAGAGAAATATCTCCCTCTTGGAGAAAAAATTGAAAAATGCTGGAATGTAAGAACAACTGTAATCCCAGTAGTCATTGGGGCACTGGGCGCAATAACACCGGCGCATAAAATGTGGCTTGCCCAAATACCAACAACAATCAACTCAGGTGAGTTGCAGAAAAGTGCGCTATTGGGAACAGCTAAGATCTTGAGGCGAGTGCTCAAACTCCCAGGTCTCTGGTAGGAAACCCGAGTTAGAGCAGGTAGAAAAATGTATAACTGAAGGTTTCAATTGCTATCACAATTCACTGCAGTCGAAATTGGAATTTCTCAAATGTTTGAACTGGTTTTAGAACCTTAATTATTATATAGCATGATATATATAAAAAAAACTTTCTCTCCTTGTTCAATGACATAATAAAAAAATAAATGCATTATATATTACTGACTCTAGAAGGATTTCAAAGAGTGAAAAGCCAAGTTAGTGATGAATTTCACTGAATTTTTTTAAAAAAGCTTGCGCTAACATTTGTTTGATATTCAGAAACTTGTCATAAAGTTTGGATTACACTTTTGCTTTTAGGTCCTGATAATTTGTGGTAGTCCTGTGCCAGCTTTCAGAAATCTGATTGAGTTCTCCAGATAGTGATCTAGTTTTGACGGTATCTTATTGGCTGCAAATTATGTTGCATGGATGTCCTTAACCTGACCTTAGTTTAGCTGGCATCCCAATAGTCTTGGTGATGCTACATTAGTGCTGATGGTATTGCTTTAGTGCTGATGGTAAGGCTTTATTGCTCATGGTAGCATATTAGTGCAGATGGTAATGTATTAGAGCTGATGGTAAAGCATTGGTGTTGAGGATAATGCTTTAACACTGTTAGTACTACATTAGTTCTGATGCTAATGCATTAGTCATGTTGCTAATGCATTAGTCATGTTGCTAAAGCATTAGTCCTGATGCTAAAGCATTAGTCATGTTGCTAATGCATTAGTTCTGATGCTAATGCATTAGTCCTGTTGATAATGCTAGTGTTAATAATAATACAGTAGCTGTGATGGTAATCCTATTACTTTGAAGTTTTGTTTTAGCGCTGATTTTATTGTTTTAGTGCCGATGGTAGTGCATTAGTGCTGTTGGTAGTGCATTAGTTTTGTCAGTAATGTATTATTGCCAATAGTACATCTGTAATGTTTTTTGTAATGCATTATTGTAAATACTAATGCAGAGGTGCTAATGGTCTCCTTGCACTGCGTTATTAAGCAATTTATTTTATGTTCACAGTATCTGGAAATGATTGCATATAATATTCAATATATATAACTCACATATATGTAGTTCAATGTAAATTAATGTAACTACAGATTTAACTAATTGTATTCACAAACGAATGGTTTGGGGGTGCTGCAACTGATGTCATGCCAGCCATCAGGCGCAATGCCCAGACAGTTCTCACGACCACCATAATTGTTTGGCTGATCGTCATACCAGTCAGAGTTAGGTTGGCCGTTTCCAGGGATGACTCCCGTTACTAATCCTTTCCATTCAAACTCAGTTAAGTCTTTCTGGCCACCGATGAAATTATAGCTGCCCCAGCCTGAAAAAGGCAATGTAGTCACATTTTAGAAGTTAGTTTTTTATCTTTTGTTTGAAGAGCTGTTTGTTGTCACTACATCATATTTTATTTCCAGCACATTATAGCAACCGGTAATGAAAGTCATTATATAAAAAGTTTTAGTTGGTTTTTTGATTTTAATTAAGAAAGTTATGGAGTCGGTGTGCTTAGAAATTGTCATTATTTACGATGACGTTGGAATGCTATCGATAATATCTCTAAAGCGGTGGGTTCTATGTAAAACTAAGTTCTCCGGCGCTCACGTTTGCGTTGAAAGATGGTTGAGCGTGCCAATCAGTCACAAAGAATAAGTACACACACAATTATTCTGAAGTGAAGGAAGCTGGTCATATGGCACAAATAGTAGCTGCTAAGCCAAATGTTCGAGTTCAAATCCAGTGCGATGCTATAATTTTTATCAATATCCATCTGTGGCTTCGGATAGACCGACAGACAGACAAACAAAAAGCTTAATTTATTAAAGATGAATAATACCAAACTCCTATGAACAATATATTATTTTTATTAATCGTATTGACTATAAATAAAAAATTCTTAACATAAGGAAGAGTTTCATAATGTTTATTTTTAAAAAATTCTGATTTTTAATGTTTTTTAAATTTTAATTTCAAAAAGTTATCCTAAAAGTTAAAAAAATTCTATTAGCTATCGGCCTTTTGTGTTGTAGCTATTAAAAACCAGACTAGCTAATGTTGCTAATGACTAGCCTATTTTTTAAAATATATGCATATATACTCTTTCAAAACCAGGTTAAAGAATATAAATGACAATTTATAAATAAGAGTAAAGAAATATACCTGAGTTGGAAGAGTCGAGGTCTGATTCAATTTTAGCTCTCAGCCATTCTGAGGCATCTGTTGTAGCAAAGGTAGCAAGGTACTCATCATTATCTCTGCAGTAAGCATCTGCGTTGTCCCAGCTTAGAGCTGTCTCAATGAGACGAAAGCATGTCTCCGATATGGGATTGTATGTGTATGGAGCAGGGCAGGTTAACTCAGCTGTAAAAGTTTGCCTTACAAATATCAACCACTATAGTTACTATCAGCTAGCAACAACATTATGTTTCTGAGGTCAGGAATATCTATTTTTATATGAGCATAAGCATAAAAGAACTTGTTATTGTACAGTAAATAGATGAACTTACACAAAGTCTTAGTAGATTTCATCGGAAGGTGTCGGTATTTATCTATCATTTATGATTAATTTTTATGTTTGAGTGGATCTGATTGCCAGGATGTTTGAATAGTAAAATCAAACAATTTGATCTCGGTTGAAGCACTCGGACTAATAAAAAATATGATTCCTATAATCGTAAAGGCACCGACAGAATAGAGGGGCATAACAGTAAAGCTTGAATGCAATAGCCGACATCAGCTATAGCAACGATACCGTTTAGTGATGTCATTTTGTATTTGTTTTTCTTTTAAACGTTTGTTATAGTGTTTGTCCTGTAATCTAAAAATACGCTGACAGTCCGATCGCCTGACAAATCAAAAACGATTATAAATGATAAAAAATACCAATACTTCCTAGTAAAATCTACTAAGGCTTTGTGTAAGTTTATCTTTAACAGTTCAGCCAAAAATAGTTCATTGTTAGACAACCACATTGCAGTAACTAAACAAATTTACCTCAAACATAAAAGAAATCGTAAATGATAAAAACATACTAATGTTTTTTGATGAAATCTACTAAGGTTTGTGTAAGTTTATCTTTAAGAAAATTTAATTTTCACTAACTGAGTATAAGATGAGTAAAATGTACAAATAGCTGAACTTACTGTGGTAGGTCTGTAGGTGGGTTGTGCAGTTTTCTCCGAGATACTTTGCCATGTAGCAGTATCCAAGTTCAGAATCAAATGCTACAGCTCTACACGTTTTATAGTTAGCAAGGCATATCGACATACATTCTATCTTTGTCCGTATACCGTGTTGAGTGGTCTTTGTCACTTCGTCTAGACACAACTCCGTTTTTGTAAAAGTCGTGAGCCTCGAAGTGGCACATACTGCCTAAAACATTATTATAATATTATACTCATCTCCACAATAACATGCTATTGCTCACAGATACACTTGAGACAAAGCATGCATTTATTTGATTTTGGCAATTAGTTTTAAAGGCAGGCGTTTAAAGCTAAGAATAAATATTATCAGATGTAATCGGGGATCTCAACAATATAAAAATATAACCAATAATAAGGAATTATCTTTGGAAAAACTGCTGTTAAAATTGCTAAGCTGAAAAATATAAATAATTAATAATATTAAAATATGTTGCAGAAAAATCTAGATATATCGGCAGAAATTGAAAATCACTCAAGTGAATGTGCGCACAATTTTATACCGGTAGGCTATAAATACTCAAACATGGCATGCACATGCAGGTAGATGTGTTAAGACTTATTTGAGTCTATGTAACCATAAACAATGTTAAACCAATATTAATAGTACATTACATGTAATTTTTATTTAGCAGTTCATTTAACTTACATGCAATCATCTAAACTTTTTCAAAATTTTGCCATAGTTTTACTCACATAATTTCACAAACTCTTAGACAGTTTCAATTTTTTATCATAGGAAACTGTTTTTTTTATCACATAATTATAGATTAGTTTAACAGCTGAGCCTCTGAAATTCCATGCGTATCTTTATTATACTTACCACTGCGCAGAAAGCCAATGTCAGCTGAATGGCTGTCAACATTATAGTGCTGTTAGTGTTCTAACCCAAAAGATAGTAATGCATGTACATGTACAACCATGGAAAGTAATACCTGCGGTTATCTTGCGTGTTGCCAAACAATGTTTCTAGCATTATGGATTGGTCTGAGAATAAAATTAATTTTCTTTGTTTTTATGTATTGCGGTCAAGTTAAAATTCTAGTTAAGAACAACAGAGTCGGTCCCAAATGGCCTGACGTCAGACATAAGTAAGTGACAATCAGGTTCAACGCATCTAATCTAGAGTTGTTCTGGTTTCTGTAATGAATTGTTGTTAAGTTTAAATCAATATTATAATGGGAAAGCCAAAACAAATTGCGGGTGCAAAGATTAATTATTAAAATGATGACGTATGTAAAGTTTGAAAGTTAGAATGGCAATTGTTGTCATATGTTAAATACAAATCAATTTTCTGTGCAAATACCTTTTTGTTACCCGTATCGTCTTATTCAAAGCTTTTATGGACAGCTTTTGGTGGAACAGTAACCATTTTTATAAACAGACTTCTATGCGATAATTGTTAATATCAATTCATCATATTCAAGATTTGTATTTTCTTTGATCAGTTGAAATTAATTGTGTCATTACTGAATCATATTTAATTGTAATAGTAGAAAAAACAGACTTAGTTTAGCTATTACCTGCTAATCATTTCACGTTTACACCTAAATCCTGTTAAACCTCTTATATTGTTTTTAATTTATTTGATCTGCACGAAATATTTTTCTTATGATTTGAAGTTTTAAGGTTGCAGCTGTTTGACAAAGTTTGTTTTTAACATCTACATGTATATATATATTTATATATTAATATATATATTTATTAATAAGATCAGTAATACCTATACTAGCTTATTCAAATTAACGAATGACAATTAGATTAACAGCCACTGTTTGTGAGCTGCTTTCATTACTCGTGTCAGGGTAAGCATTCATCTATATATGTATAATGTACATGATGTATGCACTATATACATGGCATCAAATAATATATATTTTACATTATGTAAAATACCATTGTACAATATTACAGTAAACAGTCCTCTAACATATGCCTCCTATAAACTAAATTTCAGATAGCGTAAAAAGTTTATGTGAAGCTTTTGCTTCATGCCATGCAAAAAACTGTTATTCAAAAAGTGTCAATTCGAGTGATTTATAAAAGTTAGGTTAAATGGTAATGTAGTTTGCTGTGCAATAATTCATAAATATTTAAAGGCTATTGATTGGTGCAAGTGTTACAGCGTCGATCTACCAAACTGAGTGTCATGGGTTAAAGTATTGTAAAGAGTTATCTATTATCCTAGCATTGATCCTGAATACAGATAGATGACAACCAGGTAGTACAGCTGTTTATTGGGAAAAGTTATTGGTTGTTTTGCTTTATTGCAGACGTATAAACCATTTGTTATTGTCTAAAAATTAGTGATATTGATCAGACAAAGGAGAAAAGCGATCGATGCAAACCAGTAATACCGGAGTTACGTTACAGCCAACAAATTAAAACGTCAGTTCTAGTTTTTCTTTTTGTATGCCTAAGGGGTGTTTAAAAAAGATCTTGGAATGGATTAGGCAACTCAAATGCATATATGCATATATATATATATAAATACATATATATAAATATATATATATATAGATAAATATATATGTATATATATATATACATATATATATATATATATATATATATATATATATATATATATATATATATATATATATATATATATATATATATATTTAGGTCGAAAAGGTAGAGAAATATCTCCCTCTTGGAGAAGAAATGGAAAAATGCTGGAAGGTAAGAACAACTGTAATCCCAGTAGTCATTGGGGCACTGGGCGCAATAACACCGGCGCATAAAATGTGGCTTGCCCAAATACCAACAGCAATCAACTCAGGTAAGTTGCAGAAAAGTGCGCTATTGGGAACAGCTAAGATCTTGAGGCAAGTGCTCAAACTCCCAGGTCTCTGGTAGGAGACCCAAGTTAGAGCAGAATTTACCACCCATACGGGGTATCCGGGGTGAGGAAACAATTTTTTTATATATATATATACAGGAGGCTAATGGCAAAAAGATGGCGAGTGTAAAAATTAAGCGAGGCATCTATCAAGGTGACTCCTTATCACCGCTGCTCTTCTGCATATGCTTAAACCCTCTAAGCAATATGCTGGAGGAGACTCAATATGGGTACCAGTTTAAGAGTGGCACCAAGATAAACCACCTCTTCTACATAGATGACATCAAGCTGTACGCTAACAAAGAAAGGGACGTTGATTCGCTAATACACCTCACTCAGGTATACAGCAAGGACATCGGAATGACCTTCGGTATTGAGAAATGTGGAAAGCTAATTCTTAAGAAAGGCCATTCTATGCTCACAGATGGCTTAAGAATGCCAAATGGTACCATCAAAGATATAGAAGAAGTGTACAAGTACTTGGGGATTATGCAAAGCAACATCAACCACGAAGCCGAAGTAGGTCACAAAGCCATTACCGAATACAAGAAATGTCTTCGGCAGGTCTTACGGAGCCAGCTCAATGCCAAGAATCAAGTCATGGCAATAAATACCTACGCACTGCCAGTAATAAGATATCCAGCAGGCATAATAAAGTGGACTGAGGAAGCCATCAAAGAAACAGATATAGCAACTCGTAAACTGCTGACCATGCATGGAGCACTTCACCTAAAATCTGATACTACTAGATTGTATCTTGAAAGGAAAGATGGCCGTAAGAAACTGAAAAATTTACAGCAGACAGGGAAAGAGGAGGAGCAAAGCATCAAAGCCTATGCAGTCTTCATGGCCACTTCCGGTAAGTTGCAAGCTGAATTTCAAGCGGCTGCTCTTACAATGGACCTACGCCCTGATGATGAGGAAATTAACTGGCACACGAAGCCTTTTTATGGTGCTTACCACCGACAAATATCTAAGGTTGGCAATCTTCACCAGACATATATGTGGCTGAACAATGGAAACCTAACGGCCAATACAGAGTCGCTAATCATGGCAGCCCCGGAGCAAGTGCTCCCAACAAGGCAACTCCAAACAAAAATCTATCACACTAGAGACGATCCTAGATGCAGACTGTGCAAAGATGCACCTGAGACCATCCAACACATCATCAGTGGATGCAAGCAGCTAGCAGGAAACGCATACATTGAGCGGTATAATCATGTCGCAGGTGTTGTGTATAGAAGTCTATGCGATGAGTATGGCCTTAATAAACCACAACACTGGTGGGAATTGCTCCTGGTAAGTTGAATAAACATGACCGCGCTAAGATCCTCTGGGACTTCTACATCCAGACTGGACTGACAAGCATGTCCTAGCAAACCAACCAGATATAGTGGTGGTGAACAAGGAGAACAAGAGGGCTACTATAATAGATATAGCGGTACCCAATGACTACAATAAAGCCAGCAAAGAAAAAGAAAAGGTAGAGAAATATCTCCCTCTTGGAGAAGAAATTGAAAAATGCTGGAATGTAAGAACAACTGTAATCCCAGTAGTCATTGGGGCACTGGGCACAATTACACCGGCGCATAAAATTTGGCTTGCCCAAATACCAACAGCAATCAACTCAGGTGAGTTGCAAGAAAGTGCGCTATTGGGAACAGCTAAGATCTTGAGGCGAGTGCTCAAACTCACAGATCTCTGGTAGGAGACCCGAGTTAGAGCAGAATTTACCACCCATACGGGGTATCCAGGGTGAGGAAACAACTGGTATTTATATATATATATATATATATGTACATATATATATATATGTATATATACATATATACATACAATTTTATATATATATATATATATATAATTGTTTCCTCACCCCGGTTAACCTGTATGGGGTGGTACTTTTCAGCTCTAACTCGGGTCTCCTACCAGAGACCTGGGAGTTTGAGCACTCGCCTCAAGATCTTAGCTGTTCCCAACAGCGCACATTTTTGCAACTCACCTGAGTTGATCGCTGTTGGTATTTAGGCAAGCCACATTTTATGCGCTGGTGTTATTGCGCCCAGTGCCCAATGACTACTGGGATTACAGTTGTTCTTACATTCCAGCATTTTTCAATCTCTTCTCCAAGACGGAGATATTTCTCTACTTTTTCTTTTCCTTTGCTGGCTATATTGTAGTCATTGGGTACTGCTGTATCTATTATAATATTTCTCTTGTTCTCCTTGTCCACCACCACTATATCTGGTTGGTTTGCTAGGACATGCTTGTCAGTCCGGATGTGGAAGTCCCAGAGAATTTTAGCGCGGTCATTTTCATTGACTTTACCAGCTATGGTAGTAGACTATTACCAAATACTACCATAGCTGGTGGTATTTTGTATCAGTTTTTTGAGTTTTCTATCAGTTTTATTGTGTTAGTGCTGACAGAGTTGCATTTGTGATTTTGGTACTGCCTTAGTCTTGTCGGTTATGTATTAATGCAAACATAATGCTAATAGTAATGTATTATTGAAAATGCTAATAGTGCTGATGATGTCCGGTGCACTGAGTTACTAAACAATTTATTTTATGTTTACAGTATCTAAAACAGTTGCGTATAATGTTCAATATATACAGTTCATATATATGTAGTTCAATAAATATTCATGTAACTCCAATGTCAATTAATTGTATTCACAAATGAATCGTTTGACCATGCTGCAAGGCATGTCATGCCAGCCTCCTCCTGTACCCTGAATGCACACACATTTCAGAGAGTCACTGTGTGCTGGCTCATTGACATCCCAGTCAGAGTTAGGTTGACCGTTTTCAGGAATGACTCCCGTTACTATTCCTTTCCATTCAAACTCAGTTAAATATTTCCGGCCACCAATGGTGGGATATCCCTCCCAGCCTGAAAAAGGCAATGTAGTCACATTTTAGAAGTTAGTTTTTTATCTTTTGCTCAAAGAACTGTTCTTTTCACTACACCATAATTCATTATAGCAAGCGGTAATAAAAGTCATTATTTACAAAGTTTCAGCTGTCGTCTTATTTTTGATTAAGGGAGTTATAGAGTCGGTGTGCTGAGAAATTGTCATTATTTACGATGACATTGGAATGCTATCGATAATATTTATGACTTGGCGGGTTCTTCATAAAACAAGTTCTCCCGCACTCCAGTTTGCTGTGAAATTTTGTCAAGAGTGTCAATAAAACATAAAGAATAAATACAAACAAGATTATTCTGCAATGCAGAAAGTTAGTTGTTTGGCACAGATGGTAGTTGCTAAGCCAAATATCCAAGTTCACAGCTAGTACGAAGCAACCTTTTTTACCAACATCTGCCTATTGCTTTGGATTGACTGACAGACAGATAAACACAAAACCTAATTTAATAAAGATAAGTAATACTAAACTCTTATGAACAACATATTATTTTTAATAATTATATTGACTAAATTTAAAAACGCTTTACATAGAGAAGTGTTTTCACAATATTTATTTTTAAAAATCCTGAAAAAATTTTAGAAAAATATTCTATTAACTGTCGATCACTCCTAACAGTCCAATTTTTTTGTTCCTTTTAAATGTTTTAATGAAACCTGCTTTCACGTTTATTGGCTAAAATGTATGTGGATTCAGCAAGCTCATGTTAAACTTATATTTTTATTTATTTATCTGTATCTGCATCAAGATAAATTTTTTACATGGAATTATACTTAGAAGAAAAGAGGAGCACTAACATCTAAATGTAGAAGTGACTGTTTTTTGGTAGAAAAGCTCAAGGCCTGCAGCACAAATATAATATTACTAAAGCTCTGGCAGGCTCATGCGCAGTGAGAGCATCATCATGTGTAATAGCTATGCAAACAACTATTCTTACAGTATATGTGGTAATGGGGTTGAGTGATGCAGATGGTAACGTTCTTGGCTGAGAATCTGAATATCTGGTTCAATTAATTTTCCATCAGCTATTTGAGAAATTTAGAATTCTACCTATTCATACAGTTTGAAAACTTCATATTTATCTCTTAGCTCTCCATACTTTTAAATACATCTATCCGTCGGTTACATATAACACACGTCATTCCTGAATGGCTCTAACGCTGCCACCTTCTCTTTTAACACCTGTTCATTGACGGATCATGTCTCAGGCGTTGCCCGTATGGGACTCTTTCTCAACTAACCTCCGACAAATAAGCACTTTTAATAAGTTCAAATCAAGTCTCAAACAACACACCCTTGATTCACTTGAACAGTCATTGTGCATTTTTTCTTCTCCAAATAACTTAATAATGTAACTGTTAACCAGGGTCCTGTGCCATGAATAACTAAACTTATGCACACGTGGCTCCTCATTGTGCTAACTTTTTACTTCACTGCTAGGTACCTTTTCAATGAAATAAAACCAATTACAAAAAATTCTCATGTGATGCACTCTTTTTTCTAAAGCCTTTAGTGTCGCTCCAGCTTTTATTACAGTATAGGTTACCACCAGATCAATAAGTGTCAATAGCTACATAACAACACCTAATGTGTTGTATTGGTTGCTATTGAGACACCAGACTAACTATTGTTTCTATATACATGTACTTTGAAACCTATTTTCCAAAGTATATACATCTACATATTTTGGAAACCAGATTAAATGATATATTTGACAAGTGACCGACAGGAATAGAGAGATCTACCTGCGTTGGAAGGGTAAAGGTCTGCTTTAACTTTAGCTCTCAGCCATTCTGAGGCTTCTGTTGTAGCAAAGGTGACCAGGTACTCTCCATTAGCTCTGCAGTAAGCATCTGCGTTGTCCCAGTTTAGAGCTGTCTCACTGAGACGAAAGCATGTCTTAGATATGGGGTTGTAAGTGTATGGATCAGCGCAGGTTAACTCAGCTGTAAAGATTCACATTGTAAACATTACCTAGTACATGTTCATGAATTCCTTTAAGCTAGCGAACACAGATATGTTTCTGAGGTCATGAAAATTTATTTTTATATGAGCATAATCATAAAAGAACTTGTTATTGTACAGTAAATAGATGAATTTACACAAAGTATTTGTAGATTTCATCGGAAGGTGTCGGTACTTCTCTATCATTTATGATTATTTTTTATGTTTGAGATGATCTGATTGCCAGGATGTTTCATTATTAAAATCAAACAATTTGATCTCGGTTGAAGCACTCCGACTAATTGAAAGTTCAAATATGATTCCTATAATCGCAAAGGCACCGACAGAATAGAGGGGCATAACAGTTAAGCTTGAATGCAATAGCCGACATCAGCTATAGCAACGATATTATTTAGTGATATCATTTTGCATTTATTTTTTTTTAAGCGTTTGTTCTAGCGTTTGTCTTGTAATCTAAAAATACGCTGACAGTCCGATCACCTCACAAATCAAAAACGATTATAAATAATAAAAAATACTAATACTTTGTAATAAAATCTACTAAGATTAGTGTAAGTTCACCTTTAACAGCCAGAAATAGTTTATCGTCAGACAACCACATTGCTAGCTAAACAAAATTTGAGAAATAACCTCAAGATTATGTTTATATACACAAATAGCTGGTAATATCTTTATTGGTAGTAAGCCTATGCAGCGTTAGTCATGATTTATTTCGTTTTTGTCAAATAGCGCACAGGAGGGCGTTTAATGGGCTAGCTTTCAATTAGCAGATGAAATTTTGAAACAAAATATTTTACTGACTTTGCAGGAAGCTTAGAGTATATGTGTAAAGCTTAGATGGAATCAGCTGATAAAATATGAAACGCATAGTGTTTTCATATATTTCATGAAACATTCTATGCCCTTGCATGTACACACATGCATATAGGAATTATAGCATCAATAGTAATAATAATAACTATTAGTAACTATTTTGGTATGTATTTTTCTTCTGTGCATTCTAATGGGTCCAAGTTTTGTCAATTTTAATCATAAAACATTCCGGCATTCAGATCACCTCAAATATAAAATAAATCGTAAATGATAGAAAATACTGATAACTTTTGATAAAGTCTACTAAGGTTTGTGTAAGTTTATCTTTAACAAAATTAACTTTCACCAACTTAATATAAGATGAGTAAAATGTACCAATAGCTGAACTTACTGTGGTAGATCTCTAGGTTGGTTGTGCAGTTTTCTCCGAGATACTTTGCCATGTAGCAGTATCCAAGTTCAGAATCAAATGCTACAGCTCTACACGTTTTATAGTTGGCAAGGCACATCATCATACATTCTATTTTTATCCGTATATCGTGTTGAGTGGTCTTTGTCACTTCGTCTAGACACAAATCCGTTTTTGAAAAAGTCGCTTGCCTCGAAGTAGCACATACTGCCTAAAAAATTTTTATAATATTATACTCATCTCCACAATAACATGTTATTGCTCACAGATACACTTGAGACAAAGCATGCATTTATTTGATTTCGGCAATTAGTTTTAAAGGCAGGCGTTTAAAGCTAAGAATAAATATTATCAGATGTAATCGGGGATCTCAACAATATAAAAATATAACCAATAATAAGGAATTATCTTTGGAAAAACTGCTGTTAAAATTGCTAAGCTGAAAAATATAAATAATTAATAATATTAAAATATGTTGCAGAAAAATCTAGATATATCGGCAGAAATTGAGAATCACTCAAGTGAATGTGCGCACAATTTTATAACGGTAGGCTATAAATACTCAAACATGGCATGCACATACAGGTAGATGTGTTAAGACTTATTTGAGTCTATGTAACCATAAACAATGTTAAACCAATATTAATAGTACATTACATGTAATTTTTATTTAGCAGTTCATTTAACTTACATGCAATCATCTTAACTTTTTCAAAATTTTCCCATAGTTTTACTCACATAATTTCACAAACTCTTAGAAAGTTTCAATTTTTTATCATAGGAAACTCTTTTTTTATCACATAATTATAGATTAGTTTAACAGCTGAGCCTCTGAAATTCCATGTGTATCTTTATTATACTTACCACTGCGCAGAAAGCCAATGTCAGCTGAATGGCTGTCAACATTATAGTGATGTTATTGTTCCAACCCAAAAGATAGTAATACATGTACATGTACAACCATGGAAAGTAATACCTGCGGTTATCTCGTGTGTTGCCAAAAAATGTTTCTAGCATTATGGATTGATTTGAGAACAAAATTAATTTTCTTTGTTTTTTATGTATTGCGGTCAAGTTAAAATTCTAGTTAAGAACAACAGAGTCGGTCCCAAATGGCCTGACGTCAGACATAAGTACGTAAGTGACAGGCAAGTTCAACGCATCTAATCTAGAGTTGTTCTGGTTTCTGTTATGAATTGTAGTCAAGTTTAAATCAATATTATAATGGGAAAGCCAAAACAAACCGTGGGTGCAAAAATTAATTATTAAAACGATGACGTATGTAAAGTTTGAAAGTTAGAATGGCAATTTTTGTCATATGTTAAATACAAATCAATTTTCTGTGCAAATACCTTTTTTTTACCCGTATCGTCTTATTGAAAGCTTTTATGGACAGCTTTTGGTGGAACAGTAACCATTTTTATAAACACACTTCTATACGATAATTGTTATTATTAATTCATCATATTCAAGATTTGTATTTTCTTTTATCAGTTGAAATTAATTGTGTCATTACTGAATCATATTTAATTGTAATAGTAGAAAAAAACAGACTTAGTTTAGCTATTACTTGCTAATCATTTCACTCTTACATTTAAATCCTGTTAAACCTCTTATATTGTTTTTAATTTATTTGATCTGCACGAAATATTTTCCTTATGATTTGAAGTTTTAAGGTTGCAGCTGTTTGACAAAGTTTGTTTTTAATATCTATATGTATATATATATTTATATATTAATATATATATTTATTAATAAGATCAGTAATACCTATACTAGCTTATTCAAATTAACGAATGACAATTAGATTAACAGCCACTGTTTGTGAGCTGCTTTCATTACTCGTGTCATGGTAAGCATTCATCTATATATGTATAATGTACATAATGTATGCACTATATACATGGTATCAAATAATATATATTTTACATTATGTAAAATATCATTGTACAATATTACAGTAAACACTCCTCTAACATATGCCTCCTATAAACTAAATTCCGGATGGCGTAAAAAGTTTATGTGAAGCTTTTGCTTCATGCCATGCAAAAAACTGTTTTTCAAAAAGTGTCAATTCGAGTGATTTATAAAAGTTAGGTTAAATGGTAATTGACCCTGCTGCACTTGGAAAAAAATGGCGTTCGTATAGCGTTATACCTATTATATATGCAACATTCGTTGCATTCTAGTTCGTCATGATGAATTTTCAGTTGTTTAGACAATACAGAAAATTGCTCATAAATATTTAAAGGCTATTGATTGGTGCAAGTGTTACAGCGTCGATCTACCAAACTGAGTGTCATGGGTTAAAGTATTGTAAAGAGTTATCTATTATCCTAGCATTGATCCCTGAACGCAGATAGATGACAACCAGGTAGTACAGCTGTTTATTGGGAAAAGTTATTGGTTGTTTTGCTTTATTGCAGACGTATAAACCATTTGTTATTGTCTAAAAATTAGTGATATTGATCAGACAAAGGAGAAAAGCGATCGATGCAAACCAGTAATACCGGAGTTACGTTACAGCCAACAAATTAAAACGTCAGTTCTAGTTTTTCTTTTTTGTATGCCTAAGGGGTGTTTAAAAAAGATCTTGGAATGGATTAGGCAACTTAAATGCATATATGCATATATATATATAGAAATACATATATATAAATATATATATAGATAAATATATATGTATATATATATATATATACATATATATATATATATATATATTTAGGTCGAAAAGGTAGAGAAATATCTCCCTCTTGGAGAAGAAATGGAAAAATGCTGGAATGTAAGAACAACTGTAATCCCAGTAGTCATTGGGGCACTGGGCGCAATAACACCGGCGCATAAAATGTGGCTTGCCCAAATACCAACAACAATCAACTCAGGTGAGTTGCAGAAAAGTGCGCTATTGGGAACAGCTAAGATCTTGAGGCAAGTGCTCAAACTCCCAGGTCTCTGGTAGGAGACCCAAGTTAGAGCAGAATTTACCACCCATACGGGGTATCCGGGGTGAGGAAACAATTTTATATATATATATATATATATACAGGAGGCTAATGGCAAAAAGATGGCGAGTGTAAAAATTAAGCGAGGCATCTATCAAGGTGACTCCTTATCACCGCTGCTCTTCTGCATATGCCTAAACCCTCTAAGCAATATGCTGGAGGAGACTCAATATGGGTACCAGTTTAAGAGTGGCACCAAGATAAACCACCTCTTCTACATGGATGACATCAAGCTGTACGCTAACAAAGAAAGGGACGTTGATTCGCTAATACACCTCACTCAGGTATACAGCAAGGACATCGGAATGACCTTCGGTATTGAGAAATGTGGAAGGCTAATTCTTAAGAAAGGCCATTCTATGCTCACAGATGGCTTAAGAATGCCAAATGGTACCATCAAAGATATAGAAGAAGGGTACAAGTACTTGGGGATTATGCAAAGCAACATCAACCACGAAGCCGAAGTAGGTCACAAAGCCATTACCGAATACAAGAAACGTCTTCGGCAGGTCTTACGGAGCCAGCTCAATGCCAAGAATCAAGTCATGGCAATAAATACCTACGCACTGCCAGTAATAAGATATCCAGCAGGCATAATAAAGTGGACTGAGGAAGCCATCAAAGAAACAGATATAGCAACTCGTAAACTGCTGACCATACATGGAGGACTCCACTCAAAATCTGATACTACTGGATTGTATCTTGATAGGAAAGATGGCGGTAGGAGACTCAAAAGTGTACAGCAGACAGTGAAGGAGGAAGAGCAAAACATTAAAGCCTATGCAGCCTCCATGGCCATCTCAGATAAGTTGCTAGCTGAATTTCAATCGGCTGCTCTTACAACGGACCTACGCCCTGATGATGAGAAAGTTGACTGGTACACGAAACCTCTTCATGGTGCTTACCTCAACAAATATCTAAGGTTGGCAATCTTCACCAGACATATATGTGGCTAAACAAAGGAAACCTAACGTCCAATACAGAGTCGCTAACCATGGCAGCCCAGGAGCAAGTGCTCCCAACAAGGCAACTCCAAACGAAAACCTATGACACTAGAGACGATCCTAGATGCAGACTGTGCAAAGATGCACCTGAGACCATCCAACACATCATCAGTGGATGCAAGCAGCTAGCAGGGAACGCATACACTGAGCGACATAATCATGTTGCAGGTGTTGTGTATAGAAGCCTATGTGATGAGTATGGGCTTAGTAAACCACAACACCGGTGGGAAGCTCCTGGTAAGGTGAATGAAAGTGACCGCGCTAAGATCTCCTTGGACTTCTACATCCAAACTGACAAGCATGTCCTAGCAAACCAACCAGATATAGTGGTGGTAGACAAGGAGAACAAGAGGGCTACTATAATAGATATAGCAGTACCCAATGACTACAATATAGCCAGCAAAGAAAAAGAAAAGGTAGAGAAATATCTCCCTCTAGGAGAAGAAATTGAAAAATGCTAGAATGTAAGAACAACTGTAATCCCAGTAGTCATTGGGGCACTGGGCGCAGTAACACCGACGCATAAAGTGTGGCTTGCCCAAATACCAACAACAATCAACTCAGGTGAGCTGCAGAAAAGTGCGCTATTGGGAACAGCTAAGATCTTGAGGCGAGTGCTCAAACTCCCAGGTCTCTGGTAGGAGACCCGAGTTAGAGCAGAATTTACCACCCATACGGGGTATCCGGGGTGAGGAAACAGTTTTATATATATATATATATATATATATATATATATATATATATATATATATATACGTATATATATAGATATATAGATATATATATATATATATACGTATATATATATAGATATATATATATATTGTGCATATATGTCAATACATATACAGTAGATTTGTAATAAATACCTAAACAAGCATAAATAATTTAAGATTTTTAGTTTACAGCTGATGTAGTTTGAGTATAATGATATATTGCATTTAATTGACATGTAATACTTCTTAATTTAGCTTAATGTATGCTTTTAGTTTTGGTAATTTGTCTCTGAAATATACTAGACATATTCCGTTTTACTTTAAGCTCAGTTAAAATCTTTAAAAATACTTAGTTCAATAATTTAAGGAATTTATCGGTATGCAGAAAAACAATGTCCGTTTAGCCCACTGATGTACGAGTCAAAAAGTTTACCTAAGCAAGTGCTGACAGTGTTCTCACAGCAGGAAAACCCTAATACATTTTGTTTGCTAAAAAACTCACTTCGTAATTGTTTCTTACTGATTTATTTTGAGCCGAATCTGCAAGATCTGGTTTCTCTCAAAAGCCATTTTCTTTGCCATGCTATAGACTTTGGGCACAATCCTGCATTGGTTAACAGTATTAGTTCCGAGCTTTTTTCTTACATTCCTTTTTGTCCATTCCTTTACTTCTCTCCTCATTTTCTGCTTTTCTTTTTTTCTCGTATCGCTCTCTCTCTCTCTTCTTATCTATCTAATATTTTTCTCTCTTTGCTTTTTTCCCTGAAAAAAGTCTTTCTTTCAGTTTTTTCTCTTTATTCATTTGCTCCAATTGCATCATACTTTCTTTTCTTATAATAAACCTAATGCCTGCTTTAACAAAAGACTTATTTCAATTATACAAGTGTCAATAACTTGTGTTTACCATAATCATGTTTAACTCTGTAACAATTTTTTCTAAAATATTTTTTAAACATGATGCTTGTAAATAACTTGTATCAACGCAGGTAAATATACCGTTACAGCTTGCCTGTCGGTAGCTGTTAAATATTACAGTAACCTAAGTTGCAAAACAGAGCTGGTCAATAGTGATTAGCGATTTTTCAGAATGGTACATAAGAAACCTTTGAGATTATATTTGAGAACATAATGTGGGCTTCTTTTGACTGTCATATTTTTTCTGTTCCATTAGATCATGCGTAATGTATATAGTATGAATTCATGCTCTCATTGCAGCAAATCACTTTTGCTTGTCATTTATTATTCTCTTTGGTAGTTTTCAAATTTTATAATCTCACTAACTTCAAATCAGATCAGTACAAACTAGCTGTGAGTAGCAGTACATACTGGAGTAGGTTTATAGGTAGTTCTACGGCTTCCTCTGAATTATCCTGCTATGTGACAATATCCAAGTTTAGAATCAAATACTACAGCTCTACATGTTATATAGGTAGCAAGGCACGTGTGTTTTATGTTGGTCCGTGTATCATGTTGGGTGATTTTTGTCATTTCGTCCAGACACAAATCCGTTTTTGTAAATGTCTTGAGCTTCAAAGTGGCACATACTGCCTAAAACATTTTTATAATATTATATTCATCACCACAATAACATGTTATTGCTCACACATACACCCTAACCAATGCATGTGTTGACTAAATATTTGCATTTTAGTTTTAAAGGAAGACATTTAAAGCCAAGAATAAATATTATCAGAAAGTATTTGGGGCTCTCAACAGTATAAAATATAAGCAATAGCAAAGAATTATCTTTGTAAAAATTTCAGTTAAAAATGCCACACCAGAGAAATGTAAATAATTTTTAGCGTTAAAAGATGTTACACAAAAAACTAAATATATCGGCAGAAATTAAGATTCATTCAACTCTATGTGCGTACAGTTTTATAACCGATGAATATTCATACATGGCATGGGCATACAGGTAGATGTGAGAAGACTTACTTGAGGATATGTAAACAGAAACAGGGTTCAACCAATTTTATTGATACATTACATATAAGTTGTATGTAACAATTCATTTAACTCACGCGCAATCGCTTAAGCTTTTTCAAAATTATGCCACACTCTCAGGCGCATAACTTCATAAACTCTCAAACAGCTTCAATGTTTTAATAAACAAAACTGTTTTTTTTATAATATATCGATTAATTTAACAGCTAAGCCACTAAAATTCTATGCACAGTTTTATTATGCTTACCACTGTGCAAAAAACCAATGTCAGCTAAATGATTTTCAACATTATAGCAGTGTTAGTGTTTTAACCAAAAATATAGTAATGCATGTACAACCACTGAAATTAATACCTGCGACTATCTCAGGTTGTCAAAAATGTTTATATCATTATGGAATTATTTGAGAATAAAATTAGTTTTCTTTGTTTTTGTGTATTTCACTTGAGTTAGCATTTTAGCGAAGAACCAAAGAGTCGGTCCTAAATGGCCTCACGCCAGACATAAGTAAATGACAATCAAGTTCAAGGCATGTAAACTGAAGTTGTTCTGGTTTCTGTTATGGGTTGTAGTAAAGTTTAAATCAATATTATGAGGAAAAAGCCAAAGCAAACCGAGGATGCAAAAATAAATTATTAAGCTGATGACGTACATGTATGCGTAGTGGCCAGTGCCATAGTCACTGAGCAACCAGAGCACCCGTTGTCCAGTGCTAAAGGTGCTAGCTTAGCATAAGATAGAGTAACAAGATAGTGAGATAAGTAGGTTAGTGGTTTGAGTCACATTAATACCATTGGTGATGTTAGGGAGAGCATTCAACCACAATTGCTCCTGTGCCAAACCGTTGGGTGCATCCAGTTTAACACAGGTTGTATCTCAAGCATGTTTGCAAATATATGAATGGCATGTTTCACAATTATTTTGTTACAAACAAATTTTGGTTGAATGGTAATCTACTCCACAGAACGAGCAAACAAATGGTGTCTGTATAGCGTTATATTTACTATATATACAACTTCCGTGGCATTCTATTTCGTCATGATAAACTTTCAATTGTTTTGACAAAACAGAGAATAGGTTAGCTGTGCAATTGGTCATAAATACTTAAAGGCAATTGATTGGTGCAGGTGTTACAAGGTCGATTTACCAAACTGAGTGTCTTGAGTTAACGTATAGTGAAAAGTTATCTTTTATCCTAGCGATGATCCCAGAATGCAGATAAGCAGGTAGTACCGCTGTTCAAGAGAAAATTGTTTGTTGTTTTGCTTTATTGCAAACATATGAGCTATTCATTACAGTCTAAAATGCCAGTAATATTAATCAGGAAAAAAGAGAAAAGCGGTCGATGCAAACCAATAATACTGGAGTTACGTTACAAGCAACAAATTAAAACGTTAGGTCTAGTTTTTTTAATGCCAAAGGTATGAGTTTAAAAAGATCTTAAAATGGATTAGGTAATTTACATGTATTTTGCTTTTTGTGTGATATGAATTTCTTACAACGTAAACATTCCTGGATTGAATGATTTACATTTTAGCAATGCCCACTGTATATATATATAATTATATATACTGTATATATATATACTGTATATATACTGTATATATATACTGTATATATATACTGTGTATATATAATGTATATATATACTGTATATATAAATATATATAAATAATTATATATATGTAAATATATATATATAATCATATATATATATATATTATATAAGTATATATATAACTACTCATGCTACAGACAGTACTGTTTCGGCTATTGAAGCCTCATCAGTGCAGCTCAGAGCTTAGGCAAGGGACACAAATCCCATTACCAATGAGAGTTGCCTTCCTGCCATGAAACAACTAGGTTGCCTCACAGACTTTTTGAAAGTCAATGTGCTGGCACCAGAGTGCTCAAATCACCAAAGTGATGAGCTTTGCACAAAGGCTAATAGTGCCGCACCCCTCACAGAGTGCTCAACCAAACCGAAGTGAGGGAGCATATACTATATACTATATATATAAATATATATATATATATATGTATATATATATATATATATATACATACATACTATCTAAATGACCAGTGTTGCATGGGTATTAAAAACCAGCTTATACACAGTGGCAGGTAATGTTTATATACGTACATATACACGTATGTATATATGCACATATATACGTATATATATATAAATATATATATATAAATATATATATATACATATATATATATATATATATATATATATATGTATATATATATATATATATATATATATATATATGTATAGTGGGCTATTGGGAACAGCTAAGATCTTGAGGCGAGTGCTCAAACTCCCAGGTTTCTGGTAGGAGACCGAGTTAGAGCAGAATTTACCACCCATACGGGGTATCCGGGGTGAGGAAACAATTTTGTATACATATATATAAATATATTTGTTTCTGAGCACTGGTCATATAGTTACTCATGTGCTGGAAGAGCACATGAGTCACTATATAACCAGTGCTCAGAAAGGAATTGGGCGCAACACCCGAGGAGCCAAACATCAGTTACTGGTGGATCGGACGGTCTGTCAAGACAACAGGAGAAGGCACACCAATCTTGCCATGGCTTGGATTGAATACAAAAAGGCCTATGACTCAATTCCCCATAGTTGGATACTTGAGTGCCTCCGTATGTACAATGTTCACCCTGCTCTTGTGGCATTCATCAAGATGTCAATGACCAAATGGAAGACGGAACTGGAGGCTAATGGCAAAAAGCTGGCGAGTGTAAAAATTAAGCGAGGCATCTATCAAGGTGACTCCTTATCACCGCTGCTTTTCTGCATATGCCTAAACCCTCTAAGCAATATGCTGGAGGAAACTCAATACGGGTACCAGTTTAAGAGTGGCACCAAGATAAACCACCTCTTCTACATGGATGATATAAAGCTGTACGCTAACAAAGAAAGGCACATTGATTCGCTAATACACCTCACTCAGGTATACAGCAAGGACATCGGAATGACCTTCGGTATTGAGAAATCTGGAATGCTAATTCTTAAGAAAAACCATTCTATGCTCACAGATGGCCTAAGAATGCCAAATGGTACTATCAAAGATATAGAAGAAGGGAACAAGTACATGGGGATTATGCAAAGCAACATCAACCACAACACTGAAGTAGGTCACAAAGCCATTACCGAATACAAGAAACGCCTTCGGCAGGTCCTACGGAGCCAGCTCAATGCCATGAACTAAATCATGGCAATAAATACCTACGCAATGCCAGTAATAAGATATCCAGCAGGCATAATAAAGTGGACTGAGGAAGCCTTCAAGGAAACAGATATAGCAACTCGTAAACTGCTGACCATGCATGGAGCACTTCACCTAAAATCTGATACTACTAGATTGTATCTTGAAAGGAAAGATGGCCGTAAGAGACTCAAAAGTGTACAGCAGACAGTGAAAGAGGAGGAGCAAAGCATCAAAGCCTATGCAGCCTTCATGGCCACTTCAGGTAAGTTGCAAGCTGAATTTCAAGCGGCTGCTCTTACAATGGACCTACGCCCTGATGATGAGGAAATTGACTGGTACACGAAGCCTCTTCATGGTGCTTACCACCGACAAATATCTAAGGTTGGCAATCTTCACCAGACATATATGTGGCTGAACAAAGGAAACCTAACGGCCAATACAGAGTCGCTAATCATGGCAGCCCAGGAGCAAGCGCTCCCAACAAGGCAACTCCAAACAAAAATCTATCACACTAGAGACGATCCTAGATGCAGACTGTGCAAAGATGCAGCTGAGACCATCCAACACATCATCAGTGGATGCAAGCAGCTAGCAGGAAACGCATACATTGAGCGGTATAATCATGTTGCAGGTGTTGTGTATAGAAGTCTATGCGATGAGTATGGCCTTAATAAACCACAACACTGGTGGGAAGCTCCTGGTAAGTTGAATGAAAATGACCACGCTAAGATCCTCTGGGACTTCTACATCCGGACTGGACTGACAAGCATGTCCTAGCAAACCAACCAGATATAGTGGTGGTGAACAAGGAGAACAAGAGGGCTACTATAATAGATATAGCCGTACCCAATGACTACAATATAGCCAGCAAAGAAAAAGAAAAGGTAGAGAAATATCTCCCTCTTGGAGAAGAAAATGAAAAATGCTGGAATGTAAGAACAACTGTAATCCCAGTAGTCATTGGGGCACTGGGCACAATTACACCGGCGCGTAAAATGTGGCTTGCCCAAATACCAACAGCAATCAACTCAGGTGAGTTGCAAGAAAGTGCGCTATTGGGAACATCTAAGATCTTGAGGCGAGTGCTCAAACTCCCAGGTCTCTGGTAGGAGACCCGAGTTAGAGCAGAGTTTACCACCCATACGGGGTATCCAGGGTGAGGAAACAACTGGTATTTATATATATATATATATATATATATATATATATATATGTACATATATATATATATATATATGTATATATACATATATACATACAATTTTATATATATATATATATATATATAATTGTTTCCTCACCCCGGTTAACCTGTATGGGGTGGTACTTTTCAGCTCTAACTCGGGTCTCCTACCAGAGACCTGGGAGTTTGAGCACTCGGCTCAAGATCTTAGCTGTTCCCAATAGCGCACCTTTTTGCAACTCACCTGAGTTGATTGCTGTTGGTATTTGGGCAAGCCACATTTTATGCGCTGGTGTTATTGCGCCCAGTGCCCCAATGACTACTGGGATTACAGTTGTTCTTACATTCCAGCATTTTTCAATCTCTTCTCCAAGACGGAGATATTTCTCTACTTTTTCTTTTCCTTTGCTGGCTATATTGTAGTCATTGGGTACTGCTGTATCTATTATAATATTTCTTTTGTTCTCCTTTTCCACCACCACTATATCTGGTTGGTTTGCTAGGACATGCTTGTCAGTCCGGATGTGGAAGTCCCAGAGAATTTTAGCGCGGTCATTTTCATTGACTTTACCAGCTATGGTAGTAGACTGTTACCAAATACTACCATAGCTGGTGGTATCTTGTATCAGTTTTTTGAGTTTTCTATCAGTTTTATTGTGTTAGTGCTGACAGAGTTGCATTTGTGATTTTGGTACTACCTTAGTCTTGTCGGTTATGTATTAATGCAAACATAATGCTAATAGTAATGTATTATTGAAAATACTAATAGTGCTGATGATGTCCAGTGCACTGAGTTACTAAGCAATTTATTTTAGGTTTACAGTATCTAAAACGGTTACGTATAATGTTCAATATATACAGTTCATATATATGTAGTTCAATAAATATTCATGTAACTCCAATGTCAATTAATTGTATTCACAAATGAATCGTTTGACTTTGCTGCAAGGCATGTCATGCCAGCCTCCTCCTGTCCCATGAATGCACACACATTTCAGAGAGTCACTGTGTGCTGGCTCATTGACAAACCAGTCAGAGTTAGGTTGACCATTTTCAGGAATGACTCCCGTTACTATTCCTTTCCATTCAAACTCAGTTAAATATTTCCGGCCACCAATGGTGGGATATCCCTCCCAGCCTGAAAAAGGCAATGTAGTCACATTTTAGAAGTTAGTTTTTTATCTTTTGCTCAAAGAATTGTTCTTTTCACTACACCATAATTCATTTCCAGCACATTATAGCAAGCGGTAATAAAAGTCATTATTTACAAAGTTTCAGCTGCCGTCTTATTTTTGATTAAGGGAGTTATAGAGTCGGTGTGCTGAGAAATTGTCATTATTTACGATGACATTGGAATGCTATCGATAATATTTTTGACTTGGCGGGTTCTTCATAAAACAAGTTCTCCCGCACTCCAGTTTGCTGTGAAATTTTGTCAAGAGTGTCAATAAAACATAAAAAATAAATACAGACAAGATTATTCTGAAATGCAGAAAGTTAGTTGTTTGGCACAGATGGTAGTTGCTAAGCCAAATGTCCAAGTTCACAGCAAGTACGAAGCAACCTTTTTTACCAACATCTGCCTATTGCTTTGGATTGACTGACAGACAGACAAACACAAAACCTATTTTAATAAAGATAAGTAATACTAAACTCTTTGAACAACATATTATTTTTAATAATTATATTGACTAAATAAAAAACGCTTAACATAGAGAAGTGTTTGTACAATATTTATTTTTAAAAATGCTAAAAAACTTTTAGAAAAATATTCTATTAACTGTCGATCACTCCTAACAGTCCAATTTTTTTGTTTATTTTAAATGTTTTAATGAAACCTGTTTTCACGTTTATTGGCTAAAATGTATGTGGATTCAGCAAGCTCATGTTAAACTTATATTTTTATTTATTTATCTGTATCTGCATCAAGATAAATTTTTTACATAGAATTATACTTCGCAGAAAAGAGGAGCACTAACATCTGAATGTAGAAGTGACTGCTTTTTGGTAAAAAATCTCAAGGCGTGCAGCACAAATATGATATTACTAAAGCTCTGGCAGGCTCATGCACCATGAAAGATCATCATGTAGAACAAATATGCACACAACGATTTTTACAGTAGATGTGGCAATGGGGTTGAGTGATGCAGATGGTATAACGTTCTTGGCTGAGAATCTGAATATCTGGTTCAATTAATTTTCCATCAGCTATTTGAGAAATTTAGAATTCTACCTATTCATACAGTTTGAAAATCGCTTATTTCTCTCTTAGCTTTCCATACTTTTAAATACATCTATTCGTCGGTTACATATAACACACGTCATTCCTGAATGGCTCTAACGCTGCCACCTTCCTTTTTTAACACCTGTTCATTGATGGATCATGTCTCAGGCGTTGCCGGTGATGGACTCTTTGTCAACTAATCTCCGACAAATAAGCAATTTAAAAAACTTCAAATCAAGTCTCAAACAACACACCCTTGATTCACTTGAACAGTCATTGTGCATTTCTTCTTCTCCAAATAACTTAATAATGTAACTGTTAACCAGGGTCGTGTGCCATGAATAACTAAACTTATGCACACGTGGCTCCTCATTGTGCTAACTTTTTATTTCACTGCTAGGTACCTTTTCAATGAAATAAAACCAATTACAAAAAATTCTCATGTGATGCACTCTTTTTTCTAAAGCCTTTAGTGTCGCTCCGGCTTTTATTACAGTATAGGTTACCACCAGATCAATAAGTGTCAAATGCTACATAACAACACCTAATGTGTTGTAGTGGTTGCTATTGAGACACCAGACTAACTATTGTTTCTATATACATGTACTTTGAAACCTATTTTCCAAAGTATATACATCTACATATTTTGGAAACCAGATTAAATAATATATTTGACAAGTGGCAGACAGGAATAGAGAGATCTACCTGAGTTGGAAGGGTAAAGGTCTGCTTTAACTTTAGCTCTCAGCCATTCTGAGGCTTCTGTTGTAGCAAAGGTGACCAGGTACTCTCCATTAGCTCTGCAGTAAGCATCTGCGTTGTCCCAGTTTAGAGCTGTCTCACTGAGACGAAAGCATGTCTTAGATATGGGGTTGTAAGTGTATGGATCAGCGCAGGTTAACTCAGCTGTAAAGATTCACATTGTAAACATTACCTAGTACATGTTCATGAATTCCTTTAAGCTAGCGAACACAGATATGTTTCTGAGGTCATGAAAATTTATTTTTATATGAGCATAATCATAAAAGAACTTGCTATTGTACAGTAAAAAGATGAATTTACACAAAGTATTTGTAGATTTCATCGGAAGGTGTCGGTACTTCTCTATCATTTATGATTATTTTTTATGTTTGAGATGATCTGATTGCCAGGATGTTTCATTATTAAAATCAAACAATTTGATCTCGGTTGAAGCACTCCGACTAATTGAAAGTTCAAATATGATTCCTATAATCGCAAAAGCACCGACAGAAGAGAGGGGCATAACAGTTAAGCTTGAATGCAATAGCTGACATCAGCTATAGCAACGATACCGTTTAGTGATGTCAGTTTGCATTTATTTTTCTTCTAAACGTTTCTTCTAGCATTTTTTCTTTTAATCCAAATATGTCTCAGCAGTCCGATCACCTCACACATCAAAAAACGATTATAAAGAATAAAAAATACCAATACTTCCTAATAAAATCTACAAAGATATGTATAAGTTCACCTTTAACAGCTCAGCCATTATAGTTTAATGTTAGACAACCACATTGCTAACTAAACAAATTTTGAGAAATAACCTCAAGATTATGTTTATATACACAAATAGCTGGTAATATCTTTATTGGTAGTAAGCCTATGCAGCGTTAGTCATGATTTATTTCGTTTTTGTCAAATAGCGCACAGGAGGGCGTTTAATGGGCTAGCTTTCAATTAGCAGATGAAATTTTGAAACCAAATATTTTACTGACTTTGCAGGAAGCTTAGAGTATATTTGTGAAGCTTGGATAGAATCAGCTGATAAAATATGAAACGCATAGTGTTTTCATATATTTCATGAAAACATTCTATGCCCTTGCAAGTACACACATGCATATAGGAATTATAGCATCAATAGTAATAATAATAACTATTAGTAACTATTTTGGTATGTATTTTTCTTCTGTGCATTCTAATGGGACCAAGTCTTGTCAATTTTAATCATAAAACATTCTGGCATTCAGATCACCTCAAACATAAAAGAAATCATAAATGATAGAAAATACTGATAACTTTTAATAAAGTCTACTAAGGTTTTGTGTTAGTTTATCTTCAACAAAAATTAACTTTCACCAACTGAGTATAAGATGAGTAAAAGGTACCAATAGCTGAACTTACTGTGGTAGGTCTGTAGGTGGGCTGTGCAGTTTTCTCCGAGATACTTTGCCATGTAGCAGTATCCAAGTTTAGAATCAAATGCTACAGCTCTACACGGTTTATAGTTAGCAAGGCATATCGACATACATTCTATCTTTGTCCGTATACCGTGTTGAGTGGTCTTTGTCACTTCGTCTAGACACAACTCCGTTTTTGTAAAAGTCGTGAGCCTCGAAGTGGCACATACTGCCTAAAACATTTTTATAATATTATACTCATCTCCACAATAACATGCTATTGCTCACAGATACACTTGAGACAAAGCATGCATTTATTTGATTTCGGCAATTAGTTTTAAAGGCAGGCGTTTAAAGCTAAGAATAAATATTATTAGATGTAATCGGGGATCTCAACAATATAAAAATATAACCAATAATAAGGAATTATCTTTGAAAAAATTGCTGTTAAAATTGCTAAGCTGAAAAATATAAATAATTAATAATATTAAAATATGTTGCAGAAAAATCTAGATATATCGGCAGAAATTGAGAATCACTCAAGTGAATGTGCGCACAATTTTATACCGGTAGGCTATAAATACTCAAACATGGCATGCACATACAGGTAGATGTGTTAAGACTTATTTGAGTCTATGTAACCATAAACAATGTTAAACCAATATTAATAGTACATTACATGTAATTTTTATTTAGCAGTTCATTTAACTTACATGCAATCATCTAAACTTTTTCAAAATTTTGCCATAGTTTTACTCACATAATTTCACAAACTCTTAGACAGTTTCAATTTTTTATCATAGAAAACTGTTTTTTTTTATCACATAATTATAGATTAGTTTAACAGCTGAGCCTCTGAAATTCCATGCGTATCTTTATTATACTTACCACTGCGCAGAAAGCCAATGTCAGCTGAATGGCTGTCAACATTATAGTGCTGTTAGTGTTCCAACCCAAAATATAGTAATACATGTACATGTACAACCATGGAAAGTAATACCTGCGGTTATCTCGTGTGTTGCCAAAAAATGTTTCTAGCATTATGGATTGATTTGAGAACAAAATTAATTTTCTTTGTTTTTATGTATTGCGGTCAAGTTAAAATTCTAGTTAAGAACAACAGAGTCGGTCCCAAATGGCCTGACGTCAGACATAAGTACGTAAGTGACAGGCAGGTTCAACGCATCTAATCTAGAGTTGTTCTGGTTTCTGTTATGAATTGTTGTTAAGTTTAAATCAATATTATAATGACAAAGCCAAAACAAACCGCGGGTGCAAAAATTAATTATTAAAACGATGATGTATATGTAGCGATCAGCCCCCTAATCACTGAGCAATGGGAACAGCTGTTCTTTAGTGTGTCGACTTATGATCGGTACGTTGGTGGTTCGAGTCACCTGACCATCGGTGATGTTAAGGGGGGCATCCAACCACAATTGCTCCTGTGCCAAATCTGGTCTGGCCCTCCGAGACTGAACAGGTACCCATTTAGTAGATTAAAAGGGTGGCTAACGCCCCGACGGGATTAATAAAAACCTGACAAAGGGCGAAGAAACTTCATTGCCTGTCTACAGCTTGCTAGCTGAACAAGATACATGCTGCTTGTCACATGCTACGTGATACATAATATACGATACATGCTAGATGCTAGCATACATGCTGCATGCTGCATGATAAATATGACATGCTACATCTTAGACATGCTACATGATACATACACTGTTGCATGTAGCAGTAAAAACACCAACAGAAGGCTATGGCAAACTACTGTTGAAACCTGTTACAAAAATAATGGTTATAAAAAATTTGGGAAAACCATAATTATCTACGTCCTCACAAAACACAGTACTTGTGAAAGATATCCGTGGTAAGAAAAGAAAACCTAGGGTTTGACTGAAACAACCTATAGAAATATTGATTGCAGGGAACCAATATGGAATGATTGGCATAAAGAAGCTCACAGGGGAAATAACAGTTGCCAAGAAAATAAATCCAGTGATGGTTGGAGTCTAGGACAACGGCCTTTCACCCAACACTGGAATGACTTATGTAGGAGCCGATGTTACCACTGTAAGTATTTTGAGTTATAGTAGTTACTAGTCAAGTATCTAATAAAACTATTAAAAGTCTACAGTATGCATCTGAATCTGGCTCAGCCTAATTTGGTTTGCTGTCTTTTGTGATAGTTGTCTGCTTATAAATATAAGAGATGATAACTCTTGCATAATCTGATCCACATTGGAAAGCCGAATTTTTGCAGAGGTAGAAACTTTTTCTTACAAGGTCTGTCTTGTGCACCTATTTAATAACTCATTTAGACATCCATAAATAATATTTTTATAGCTATTTGTTTGTTTTTGGCAGCCAAGTTGAGGAAGTTAACCTTCACTTGAATGCTTTGTGCATTTATGTTATCAATGTAAACAAGTAATCTATCTGCTAAACGTGAGTAGCATGTTGGGTCCAACTGTATATATTTTTACTAACTTTTTATGAAATTTACCTCATATCTGCAGAATATGTATATACCAGCAGAAATACTGACAAAAATGGAGTAGTAGCAAGTTAGTTGTGAAGCGATGGTATATCGTAATATTTACAGTGGTAATTGTCCTCTCTTCAGCATCTGCAGTTTTCAGCCTCATACTAATTGCAGCCATCATTAGGATAAAGCGACAGGTATGGAAAGTATGGAGTGCAATCAGTTTAACACAGGTGGTATGTTAGTTATGTGTGCTTATGAAAATGGCATGTTTCACTGTTACTTGGCTGAATCAGATGAAGTTTTCTAAAGAGATGACGGCTTTTTATAAACACATAAATATTGCAAATAATTGTATCGATCTGCTTAAATTGCCATCTGTCTAGTATTACCAAAAATCTAGGTTGGCATTGCAGCAAAATAATCCATTTACAGAAGAAACTTTATTCAGCAGTCCTGCATTAGTTGTATAAGAAGACAAGGAGTCTAATTCAGTACTCTCATTATTTACATAAAGTATTGATCTATGTAAAAACATTTTTATATAAAGTTATCAATATTGATTGCTAAGTAAACTAGTTATATAACAATTCTTTTTTGTGTCATAAGCTTGGTTCCCATATACGTCGCAAAGCACAGGCGGCAGCACCGCAGGCTATTAGCGGTGAAATGGGAACCTATGCGCCGGGTACCGCCGGGTACCGCCGAGGACCACCGGTAGTTGCCGGCGGCATTATAATAGTTTAGCGCCATTCAAATTTTGCAAAAGGCTGCAGGCAAAACCTCCTTGAAATGCACTGTACGGGTGAAGGTCACCATTATAGAAACGACATAGCGAGTGAATATGATATTTGATTACCGATTATGTTTACAATGCAGCTTATATGTGAAAACATGCTGCCGGGCCTAACATCGCAAACGTTTTGCTGCACAAGTTATCATTGGAGTATCGCATTCAATGTCGGAATCAGGCTTTAGTGTCCAATTTGCTTTGAACTGTATTGATAATGATCAATAAAGGCTATAATCATTGGCCAATATATTGATCGATGACAATAAAATTCTTAGTTTCTATCTTAATGACAAGAAAAATAAATAAAACTAACATAACAATGGTACATCAATTACCAATGCTCAAAATTGCAAACATCACTAACAAGCCAAATAAACATATATACATAAAAAGGCAACACTTGATCTAGTTGTTAAAAAATTGAAAAACGTTTAAACTCTGAAATATAATTTTAGAGATAAAAAATTTATCTTATTGTGCCGTATAAATATCCATTTTTTTGAAAAAGGAAAAAACTCATGAAATAAAATTTTCTATAGCTTACAGCAATTAGGGGTATCCAATCCTACTGCATCAAAGCCTGGACTACTTAAAAAACAACAAAGCCCTCATCACGTATCTGGAGCCATTTTGTCACATTTTTCAATATTATCTTTTTCATATTAAAGCCAATTTTTAGCAAAGCTTTCTGAAGCACTGATGCCATCTTGTCAAACATAAAATGCTAAACATTCTGCATTCCAGATCAAAAAAAACCATAGCTGTAACTGTCGCACAGAAGCTCACAAGCTATTCAACAGTGGTCCCTCCAGCAAGCAGTAGCAACCTTTTTGTGGCTCAAGCTAGGGTGCTATTGCCTAAACGGATCAAAGTTCAGAGTTTAGCAGAGTCAGCACTGCTACTGAATGTGATGCTGCAAAGCCTCTGAATACTCAGGTAACATTCAAAGTGAAATCACTGACCGGAAACACTAAGTTATGTTTGGACGAGTCTGTTGCATCAATGTGTCTAAAGAAAATGTGCAAGGTATATCTATAAATTTATGTTTTATTAATCATTATAAACTTCTTCCTTCCCTTTCGACTTTGTGTTCAAAAATGTAAATATTTGAAAGTTTTCACTTCCGGAGATTGTTTTAGCTAGCGCCATTTTCAACGGCCACCCTGTTGAAGCCTGGAGTTTATTTTGTGTTTGACGTGCACTAATTATTGAACAATACGAAATGTCCGTCTCATGATCGAATTACAAACAGTAATTTAATTTACTCTTTCATTAAAAGCCGATGCTAGTCGTCAAGGTCCAAATCAAGAGTACAAAATAGTTCAACCAAACTCATAAAGACTTCCATCAACATTTCTTCCCTTTGTCGAGCGACGACATCAAAAGTGTGATAATATTTCTTCCCAAGTTCCTCATCCTCATTCCTATTGACAACTCACCGATATGACCAACTTTTCTCTTGAAGTTAAAGTAAGATTTGACTAAATTATACAGTATTACTCAACATTAAAGCCGCACACCCAACCTTCCCTCCCCGTTTGATGCTGGTTGAACAATTCTTTCATCTCACATGTCAGCTTAGCTCCAAGTGCAGACATCATTTTGACTCCATTCAACTAATCAAATAAGTTTAATCTAGTAAAATAAAAACCTTTAACTCCATCACTACAATGGGTTAAATTTTAAACTGAAGATTTCTAATTTCAAAATTAAATTAAATTATATTTGTTGGATGAGAGATATAAGTGCAACATTCACGTGCCGTATCACCAAAATGAGGAGAATTTGTTTTTTCAGCTCATTAAACACATGCTTACTGCTTACAATGTGTTTTAAAACGCTTTATTCGTTCATTGATTGGCTATTTCACACACATGTATAGACTTCTTTGCAAGGTCTCTTCCCACACTCTTCAACATTTCAGAATTTAAGTACATGTACATGCTTGAAACAAATGCTAGACATAATACATCGTGTAACTGAGAACCACTAAACTATTGGTTATCAAGGAACTAATGCTATTTTATGTGGAATTATTCTCTTTTAGACATTTCTGACCACTTTCACCAATGGATCTCCCAAAAAATTATATACTTATTTGCAACACCTCCTCATACAATTTCCAACATTTCATAATTTCAGTAAATGCTTCAAACAAAGGGTAAAAATTGTAGGTTTTGTAGCTGAGGACCAGAAAACTATCGGTAAGCTAAGAACTAAGGCTGCATAATGTAGAATTAATCTCTTTCAAATCTTTCTGACTACCTTAACCAATAGATCTCCTGAAAACTCAGTGATTGCTGCACTTAAAAATTATGACAAAAACAACTTGGCTAAACATTCTTTGGGTTCATCTGAGGGTCACCTTAGTACCGTCCCAACACCAGCTTCATTGCAGGTTAGTTATCAAGCTAGTTGCGATCCAGTTAAATTATTCTCTTTACAGCTCTTTCATTTTTTCTAAAAAATATTTTAGAAAAATTAAAAGAGATATAATTAAATTATATAAAGAAAATTAAAAATATATAAAGAAAAAACATTTTTTTAAATATTTTTTTAAAATAATAATTAATACTAAAGTTACTTTTTTGTTTTTACAAAAACAATTTTAATATTTAAAAATGTATTGAATTAGTTTTAGTATTATCTGCACTCATTACAAAACTACTATTTAATCGCTACCTGCACTGCTGAGACCTTTCAGACGTTGAACATGCAACAGCTCTAACATAGATGTTTACTCAAAGTTATCCTTTTATTACAGATGAATTTAGACAAATTGTTAGTAAATGTTATCAGCAATTCCCATAATTTTTTTATCATTAGCGACTTTTTTGATGTTTGAGATGACCTGACTGCAAACATATTTGAAAATTAAAATTAAAAAAACTTGATCGCAGTTAAAACACTCAGATCAAGCAAAAGTGCAACTACGACATCTATAGCTGCAAAGCGACTGACAGAGTAGAGGAATGTAACTCTGCAAGTTTAAAGCCATTGCCAATGTCGATAATGAGAGATATAAGCAGCCAGGCAACTAATGGCATCCCTTTGGCATGCATTTTCCTTTTGAGTGTTTTAACCACAATCAAGCTGTGTCGACTTTATTTTTTAAACATCCTGGTAGTCAAATCACCTCTTACATCAAACACACTTGAAAATAACAAATAAATGCCAATGAGTTTTGATAAAACTATTAAATTTTTGTATAAGTTCATTTCTAAACTATACAGAAAGTTTTTTAAAATTTTCAACAATATGTAACATTTTATTTTTATTCTTTGTTTAGAGGTCGCTGAACAAGGCGAAAGAGCCAGACAGCGATTCTGGAAACTGTGATGATGTCTGTAGCATACACAACTCAACTCCCCAACTTAGTCACAATGCCTGCAAATCTTCACCGAATATTCTTAAATCATTCCAAAGTAAGTTCTTATCTACTACTAGAGTGGAACAAGGGATTGACCACAAAGTACCCAGTAGTATCAGCAGTGGAAACAACTCTATGAACACAAACTCAAGTCAAAATGGATCTCCAGCTACTTCACAGGTGTGTACATTGTACATGCATGGTGTTATAGTATGTTAAAGCTTTTGATGAGTAAACAGTATAAAATAAAAATAAATGTCAATAATTTTAAATAACAGCTACTAAAATCTTTTGTAAGTTCATTTCTAAACTATACACAAAGTTTTTTAAACTTTTATTATTATGTAACATTTTATTTTTAATCTTTGTTTAGAGGTCGCTAAACAAGTCGAAAGAGCCAGACAGCGATTCTGGAAACTGTGATGATGTCTGTAGCGTACACAACTCAACTCCCCAACTTAGTCACAATGCCTGCAAATCTTCACCGAATATTCTTAAATCATTCCAAAGTAAGTTCTTATCTACTACTGGAGTGGAACAAGGGATTGACCACAAAGTACCCAGTAGTATCAGCAGTGGAAACAACTCTATGAACACGAACTCAAGTCAAAATGGATCTCCAGCTACTTCACAGGTGTGTAGATCGCACATGCATGGTGCTATAATATGTTAGTTTTTCATGAATTTCTGATACCAAAAAAGGTCTGCTAAGATATTCGTTAATAATAAGTCGAATCGCAATAGTAATATTAGTAATATTAATATATTAATATATATATTATTATATTATATATATTATATAATATATATATAATATTAATATATTAATATAATATATCGTAATAATAGACGTAATCGTAATAAGCAATTAGATTTACATATTTTTGCATTTTTCATTTTTTTTCCAAAAAATACAAGTCATTTTTTTAATTCAAATGGTTAAAATCACTACTACAATAAGAACCATAGCTGTCTGTCAAAAGAAACAAACGGAGGTGGAAAAACGATTACTTTGAATGGTATTCAAACTTATGATATTTGCCTTGGTAGGTCAACGCTGTAACACATGCACAAATCAATCGGCTTTTGCTGTTTCAGAATAATTTTTGCATGTAATTATATTCTATGTTTTATTAGTACAGCTGACCATCTCTGGCAGCACACTAGATTGTCAGAGTACTAGTAGTATTAAAACTAGTACTAAAAATAAAGTATGATTGATTTGATGTCACTTCACTACGTAAAGCTCCAGCCTCTGATCAGTATTTTAACTAATTAAGTAAGAATATCTACTATAATAAGAGTCCTGTTTGTATACCATCTGTTCGACACCACACGAAGTGCATTTAGAAATAAATTCTTCTGCACAAGAATCAAACCCAGATATTCAGATTACCAGCAAAGCGCCCTACATCTGCACCACTCAGCCACCAGTCCACTTCAAAAAATAAAAGTGCACATACTTTATAAACAAGATGATCTTGCGCGGGATTTCCAGCATACTAGATAGTGTAATAATGGCATTCCTCAATTTTCCAGAACTAGTGTGTGACTACATTGATATTTTTTGAAATACTCATTTCACTTGAATGTAGTAAATGCATAAGGCATCGCTATCTATGACCGCTATAGTGTTAGCTCTTTCTCTTTGTATTTTACGTAACACACGTGTGGGCATAGACAATGTCACTAATGCTTAGCACATGTATCCAAGCATTCTTTCATTCACACCCATTGTAGTTCATTCCCACTTCTTCCTTTCAGAATACCAGCCGTAATCACAAACAGAAAGAATCTAGCATAGCTTCTGGTCCAAAACACTGTATGTTGCCTCATCATTCACCCCCTCCTCAAGAAAGTGGATCTGACAACTACCCAGCACAGAATACCAGTGAAATGTCTAATCAGACAATTAATGGAGAGAATTTTTGTGCTTATATAGATGACCTTTTCTTTTCTGATATACTCTAGACATCCTTGTAGTAGTACGTATATATATTGTATTAGAAAATAGATGACTAAGTAATTATTGAATGATTTATGTTTTAAATAGCATTTTATGTTGTTAAATCGTGCATTTCTATGATAAAATGTATAGGTTATTTAAATTACTGAATATTATATTGTATACGAATTCAGCCATTGCATCGTTTTAACCATGTAAAATATGTGTATGTAAGAAGGATACAGTTAATGTTTCATGAGTACTAACTGTGTGGTCCTTCTAGTCCTACTTCCTGTAGTCTGTATAAATGTTTCATCTTTGTGATTCTACTAATATGACAAACAAATACCAGCTTTTATCTCCGAAGACCAGAAAGAAATGTCAACTTTAGTTGCTTGCCAGTCACAGCATTTTGTATGATGACGGAATTATTTTTTGTCACTTTTCAACACTAAACAGTGTTTAACTTTTGCCTGTTTAACATTATAGACTGCTAATACTTGATGCAAGCGCCTTATGAGTGCTTTTTCATTTATTTATAACATTTTATTTTCTTTTGTTACTTTATATAGCTGAGATTCTGCAAAATTTGATTTTAACTTGGTAAAAAGTACTCAAATACAACATTATAGTTGAAAGCCACTTTGATGTTTTTTACACAACTGTGACTGCTGCAAGTTCTAAACTGCAACTGCTGAAATTTTAAATGCAGCAAGAATCAGACTTTTATCTGGGAGTGCAGGTTTTTTTTATTTTGCCCGGAATGGCAATACAAAATAGTAGCAGCAAACAACACCGACCCTCTTATAAAAGCCTTTACTGCCAAAGGCCAACAGCTGTACATGCTGTCATACCATATGTTAGGTTTTAAAACTTGTTTGGTTCAGAGCTATTACACATTTATTTGTTAGCTTTATATTGGTTAATCACTTTGTTGGTTTTACTTTGGCCAGTCTACTTTTAGCTCTATTTTGGCTAGTCCATTTGTTAGCTTTATTTTGGTTGATCCATTTGTTAGCTCTATTTTGGATAGCCCATTTGTTAGCTTTATTTTGGTCGGTCTACTTGTTAGCTCTATTTTGGCTAGCCCATTTGTTAGCTTTATTTTTGTTGGTCCATTTGTTAGCTCTATTTTGACTAGTCCATTTGTTAGATTTATATTGGCTAAACTATTTGTTAGAGTTATTTTGGCTCGTCCATTTGTTAGCTTTATTTTTGCTTGCTTACCTTCAGCTCTATTTTTGCTAGTCTATTTTTAGCTTTACCTTGGCTAGCCCATCTGCTAACTTTGTTTGGGCTAATCTATTTGTTAGCTTTATTTCGGCTAATCTTTTTGTTAGCTTTATTTTGGCTAGTCTAGTTATTAGCTTTACATTGGCCAAATCATTTGTTAGCTTTATAATGGCCAAATCATTTGTTAGCTTTATAATGGCCAAATCATTTGTTAGCTTTATTTTGGCTGGCCTATTTGCTAGTTAGCCATTTTCTTAGTCCACTTTTTAGCTTTATTTTGGCTATTTGCTACTAAGATTACTGCATAGCATTGGGGAGTTGCCATCTAAGATTAGCAGCTGGGCAGTCTGGTGTTCTACCACATTAGTGGCTGTGTAAAAAGTCCTTTAAAAATATTTGCTTAGTAGTCAAACATGGCGTAACCTCTAAAACTTTTGGCATAATCGTAACGTGAGAGTCGGCGTACCGTCGACTATCACGTAACGTATAGGCTAGTGCTTCAGCCTTTTTCTCACATTATTTTTAGATCTACTCGCATAGACTTAAGTCCTCTGAAAGGTAATTCCTTTTTGAGATAGCAACTCCAGAGTTTGTGATTTTTGCTTCAAATTATATTTATTAGTAGTTTTCTACTGGTAATTTATTGCTGAAATTTTATTATTTATCTTAACGATTTCGGATTAAAAGTTACTAAGAACGAATCAAAATCATTGTCTTGAAATCATAACAAATCAGGTTCTAATCAAAATTAAATTTTGATTGAAACTCCGATTTTTGTTGATCAACCGTCACTGATTAATTGTAATTTTAAAAATCCTAAAGATACGATAGTTGCCTTAGTTATGAATCTCGGCTTCTTTTCTTTTGTTATAACTGCTACTTTTGCTAATCAGCTGCCACTTAGTTGTTATACTTTTTTCAACTAAAGTTTTGCATCCATTTGAATGAATTATTGTCAACCTTCAAACACAGATAAAACCTTTTTGAGTTGTTTGCATGTACATACATATTCAGTTGCAGCAGATTATATCTTATTTTCTGCATGTGCTAGTACAAACCAGATGTTTAGTAGCAAAATTTATTGCAAATAACTATTCAAACTACCATATGTGCATATTTAACTTGATAAGCGTTGACCTTTCATATCTATTTCAGTTCCTCCTAAATGAGAAAAAGAAATCCACATTCATTGCGTTAAATTGTGCTCATTTATTAGAAATGAATTTCTTTACTAGAGTATATTTAAGTAGAAACCTATTACAATGTATTGATGGACTATTTACATTAGAATGGTTTGCTAAAAGCACATAACTTCAGTGCCAGTGCCTCTGTCTAAAGTCATCTCCAGCTCATCACAACTTGAATAATAGCAAAATATAATCTCATGATATCACTCTTGTTCAAAATAAATGTTCAGAATCTTTCACAACCCCAAATAAAAATTAAAACTAGTAAATCTTATATATAATATGTAATATTTAGAACAAGGATTTGTTTAAGCTAGTTATTTATAGGCAAATACATAAATAGTTCAATAACTTTATGGGTCACAAAAGCCTCGATCAGTCTCCTTCTGATGATTATGCCCTCCTGTTGTATGCTCCGGGTAGGGGCTGAGGCTGGGGTTGATAGCCGACCTCTCGGTGAGGGTTGTCCATCAACCCTGCAATTAAGACAATGATTATGTTTGATTTGTTCAACTCAGTAAAAGGCTAAATATTCTCAAATTGTGTCATTGATGGGCATAAACTTGCAAATGGTGCCATGCACACATTTAAGTTCGAGGTGTTTTGTAAGTAGCATACATTTGTTTGTCAGAACAACTGCATGATAACTTGAAAATGTTCTAGCCACTACTCAAAGCATTTTCCTACTTATAGGGACGACTGTTCCTTTTACACTTTTGATCTTCCTAATCGCTACTAGCGGCCTTGTGAGGTCTGGGATTTATATCGCTGCTTCCGACTCTAACTCTCAGAAACCAGACAGAGTTTTAAAAGCAGACAATTTTACAAACCGAATAACTTTGAACCCGATTTAACAAAGCTGGCAAAATGCACAGACTGTATGCTTGTAAGATTTGAATAAACTCGGCTAAAAATATACACATTCATGAGTTTAACACAAATTAATAGACAAGCCCACGCTCAATGACAAAGTTGAATTTACCCACAAAGATTTCAAGGTTTTTATTTCATAATCTTTTCAGCATCTTTGTTGCTGACTACTGTATTTAGGCAGCAGGCAATATTGATGATGTTTACTTGTTTTTTACTTTAGCAAATCATTATATCTTATGTTTATGCATAAACTTACTACTAGCATTAAACGCATTAAATTAATATTGAATTCATGTAGTAGCTGTATTTACTCATTGTTAGTGTGTAGTGAACGAATGAGCTCCCACTACTGATTTGTCCGTTCCAACTTGTGTTTTATTTAAATATAATAAAGGCAGCATTGAGTCTGTTTCGGATATTGATTTGACAAGAACTTGGTATTTTAATACTATATGCTCCAGTTTTTATGTCTTGAAGATTGTCAGCTGCATTTTTTACTCCTGTAGAATAGGAGTTGCCTGACCTTAAACCACATTCTTAAGAGTCTCTCTGTTGGTGCGTTTTTTTTGTTCACCCACGCGTTGCGTTTGTTCACCCATGTCTGCATGGAAGTTTATTCCCAATCATCGTGCTAGTTGTCCTTATTGTTTTCTAGTTAGGGCTAATGATACTTCATACGGTATATGTTGATTTCATAAAAATAAAGAATGTTTATAACAAAAATGATCAGTTTAGTCAGCGCCGTGTCAAAAAGGTGTCCGCGTAGTAAAGTCGGTTATATAATAGCTGATAATTAATAATTTAATTCTATATGTTTCCTTTATGCTATAATTCTTACAACAAAAAATTGAATTCAAAACATGCCTTAACTGCAATAAAACAACCAGGTTGTTTTATTGCAGCAGTCTGTTAATGCTTATTACCACAATCCTTCATATTTCTATCTAACTTGATCATAATTTCATCTAATTCTATAATAATTATATCTAATTCTATTTAATTCTATCCACATGTAGCTCCATCATTTTCTATCATAGTTATATTCTAATTTTACTCTAGTAATTTACTAGTGTAGTAACTTTTGAATTTATGTTTAGCATCTTAAATCTGTGCTAGAAAAGGTTTTTGCTTGTTGTGGCTTTGATTGAATCCCATAGAAAAAGTATTTTGGCCATTTCAAAAAAGAGATATGTTTCCTGTTAGAGTGTACTGCAGCTTAATAGCGGAGTGCAAAGTTTTTTCGTGAAGATTAATACAAATTTATAGTCCGGTGAAACGTAGCTGTAAATGTCAGGATTATTTAGCTTCTATGCTTACCTGTACGAACTGTCCAATCTTCAGCTTTCATTTCAGGGTAAATGTACTGCATAAGGGGACGATGGAGGAACAGCCTATTAAATGCGTCATCACAGACTCTGTTGCAGTTATTTGCTTGCTGTTGGCAGTCGTCTATGCAGGTCTGTGTGCAAATGTTACAGCATTTTAACAGCATTTTAAAAATAGCGTCACCTTTTACAAACTATTTACTATAAACTGATGTTTAAAAAAGCTATAGTGGAACAAATAGTTACTTTATATTTGCAGTTTGTATAGAACTACCAAAGATTCTATAGCCATAAATTTGTTGATTTAGCAATTAAATCCATAGTTTTTAAAAGCCGAAACAGAAACAAAATCTTTGTTTGGAACAAAATTATTGCTAGCAAAGCAACATATAGTATATCTATTTCTTAATATAAAGCTTTAAAAGCTATGTTGAGATGTAGATTTTTCAGATAGGGAAACTTCTTTAACTGATTTGTTCATAAAGATCAAAGCTGCATGATTTACAATGCTTTGAGTTGTTTAGAAACCAAGCAAGAGATACCTAGAGCTATAATTGTTGCTTTACATTACATTAAATCATTTTAATGTCTGACATACAAACAACCGGCTGGGGTTTAATTTCACAAAAGGTCACCGGTGGTGACAGAGATTTCTTCCAAACTTAAATTACACTTGGCTGCCAGATATGCCTTTTATCGTCAAGGTTCCTTTGCCACTGGAGGCAGACACGTTTAGCTAAGATTACGGAGCCAAGGTTTATGCAATTATATTTACTACAATAAAAGCCTACATTTGTTCGTTTTTCACCACGCCTGAAAGTTAGGAAAAAGGTTGCATCATTCAGGATTTGAACCCACACCTTCCTTGCGTGAAGCTACGCAGACATCCTACTCAATCTTCGAGGCATTAATCATAATTATACTTTTATTTCTACTTACCCTTCCATCAAATTCCATGTTCATTTCAATCATCATCGTTCCTCTGTACTGACACTCGGTGACGCAGCTGCCACTGGTGTATGCATTAGCACAGCTTGACTTGCAGTTTTGCTGTGAAAAAAGAGACGAAATGCTCTGTGAGTGTCGAACTATTGACACATATTTGTAGATAACAACATTACACAAGAATGACAGACATAACTAGAATATGTACTAGAAATGGCTATGTTTAGCAGAGTGTTATGGTACAGAATAAGGTCGATATAATAGCAACAAGCTAAGGTTTCATTTATGTTTGGATTTACCATTCCTAGCTGAATGACAGAACGCAATCTTAAAAAAATGAAAATTTCATCCATCTGTTTCTCTGTCTGTCTAAAGTATTAATTGAAGTTGAGAAAAAATGATCCCATTGTATGGGAGTAGAACTCACCACATTAAGTTTCAAGATCTGACCAACCAATTATTGTTCTTTTTCCAGTATTTTAGGATTACTTGTGCAGTTAGTAGTTACACCTGACGATTTTTTTCTGCGCACTGGACTTCAAGTGTACTATTTTATTTGGTCAATTAAGTTAGAAGTAAAAGTTACTGCAAATCACATTAAACATAACTGGTGTAAAGCTGTGTAAAGTGTATAAATCCATTTCAGTGCCTGATATATAGTCAGTACAGAAGTCGAAACCGTGTAAAAATGAAGTCATCTATATCTGTAATCACACTACATCTGATATGCTATCTAGAGAATTACAACTTATCTGCTATATGTGTGCTTACAATATATTATGTTACACGTGTACTTATATTATATCTTATCTGCTGTATGTGTGTTTACAATATATTATGTTATATATGTATTTACAATATATCTTAGCTGCTATCTATGTACTTACAATATATCTTAGCTGCTTTCTGTGTACTTACAATATATTCTGCTATATGCGTACTTACAATATATTATGTTGTATGTGTACTTACAATATATTCTGCTATATGTTTACTTACGGTATATTCTATCATATGTGTGCTTACAATATATTATGCTGTATCTGTACTTACATTATCTCTTAGCTGCTTTATGTGTACTCATATCATATATGAGATATTTTCTGTATACTTAAATTATATCCGGTATACTATCGATACAATTACATTATAGCTGACACATAATTTATAAACTTATAGTATATATTATATATTATTTATATACTTATAGTATATCTTAAACATTATCTATCTATTTATTTATAATATATATTATATATTATCTATATACTTATAATATATATTATATATTATCTATACATTTCTATTGTATATTATTTATATACTTACAATGCATCCAACTTGACACTCGTTGTACTTCTGCATACAAAAGTTGCCCATCTGACCTGGAGCTCCCGTCCATCTGCAGAAATGGTCATTCTTTCGACAGTTTCTCTGACACTAAATTTCAAAGGATTATTGTATTAATTGAAAAATGTTTAAAAACCTAATTTAGGGAAATATTTTTAATAATTTGCAAGACAAAGGTGTAAGTTTCTGTTTGAACAACTACTATTATTTTATTTTTATTCATCACGCAACTCAATGCTTAATTTATTTTATTTTATTCATTTTAGGCTTATTATGCAGGCTAAAATAATAGTGTATCAGTATCTAGAAGTTTGGAAAAAGTTTAAAATTTTTAAATGTTGTCTAAAATATGCACCTTATTAAATGGATCTAGGAACTATTAAGCTTCATCTACTTTCATCTACGCTGTAACCATGGCAATAGTTTTCGTTTAGACTTCTCATTGATACTAATCTAAAGATGTATTAGCACTTGCATCTTCAGTCTAACTATAAACCATAAAAATGGTTCAATTTAAGCAAAGCATTTATTATATATGATCTCTTTAAGTCTTTACATCTTCAAACTTTATTTGTAATACATTTTTCATTTTATGCCAATTCAATATTTCAAGATCTTGCATGGTTTGTTGTTTCATTTTTACATGACAGTTACAGGCTTTCAACTCATTTTAACTTAGATGATTTGAATAAATGCATTTAACATCCAACAATTATTTTGAAAATATTATTGATAGCTATTTTAACAATTTTCTACCTAATATTTATTCTCTTAGCAGAGAAAAGGATTTTATACGCTATTTAAAAAGCCTTTTATTTGATCTGATTGGCGGTCGTCGTTTTTCTTTCATTTGTTTTATCTTTTTTGTCTGGAATAATTTGAAGCACTTCTATTTGAAATATAATAATTGCCAATAAAGTAATCTATATTTTACAATTTGTTTAAAATAAAAGCACTCACCATTCTCAGGTCAATGGCTGAGACCATTGCAAGAGAAAGGAGGATGATCACTGCAACCTTCATGTCTATAATCCGCGGAGCCAAGAAAATCACAACTAACTGCAGTAGATGGCGGTGAGCTAAGGTCACAAGGGCTTATGTTACTTTATTTTATACACACCTTTAGCCTCAGCTCCATGTTTAAGCATGCAGTTTTATTGGGGACTGCCTATTGTTGTCCACATTTTTCAGCACAGCCTGAGGATCACTAAATGTAGCTAATTGGTCCTATTCGCAGAGTGCCCTCACCTCACAGGTATACCTATAAAACCTGTCTTAGCCTTAGCTACATAAACTGCATGAATAAAATAGGACAATTTAGTAGCCCCTCCTATTTGTTTCTAGGTGATTTTACTTGGCAATTATGTAATTGGAGAGATGCTATTTTTTGGTTATTTGATATTTAACTGAAGAGCAACCTTAATTAGAAACAGGCTGCCTTAACAATCACAGCATGTGCATTGTATAAGCTCCCAGACAATACAATGCATTGTGCATGGTGGATTTGCTTAACCTTCTGAGTAAGTTCAGGCTTATTACATTAGTTGTCTGATGCTGACTTAGGTAGATGCCCGCTGCCAGTTTTTGGGCCGCAGGTAATATATAGCTAATGCTTAGATATTAGCTACTGTTATTGCAGCATTCCGAACTTGCTACTTTTTTAAAAGCAAAACAGAGTTAGGCAGTTTGGTTTTTGCTCAATAAAGTTGTATAGCTTTGATTAGTTTAGCTTCATAAGCTAGTGTTATCGGGATATTCGAAAGGGAACAAATTGATCTAGATAAAGCAAAAATTGAATTCTGTTGTTCTATATGATCTCTGAGTAAAACAATTGGGTAACTTCTAACAAGCTGTTTAAAATTTTGGACTAAGTCATGGATTTTACAAATATGCCATTTTTATATGGTTGCAAATATTTGGTTAAATCCATATAAGGCCTACATGTTATTTTTTCACACTATTTGTTACTCATTATTTTTAAATGCTTCACTGATTACTCTTCTCATATCACAAACAAAGCTGTTGTTACATGTTTTGCTTCATATAGTTTTAAACTTCTGTGTTTCAAATTACTTGATTTTCTTTAACACTTCAATTGATTTATGTCGTGGAAAGAGAGTGGCTGTAATTTAATATGAAAAGAATGTGGCAGAACATTTATGAGAGTGAACTTACTGTAAGATCACACACAGACACCTTAGCCAGCCAGGTTTAAAGTTCAAATTAAGAGCAACCATTTTGCGTCAGCAGTGTTATAAACACCAAGTAGTATTTTGGTGTTTACTTTACGTATTTCCTGCATATAACTGTTAAATCTAATCCTATCACATAAAAATATTAGGTTTTCTTGCTGTACAGCAATGCCAACTTTAAAAACAACTTTCATTTTTTTATTTATTTCATTTAATTATAATTAGTAGATTATTTAACTAAATTGATGTAAATGTGAAAAATAAAATTTGGTTAACCTACTATGGCAGTTAGAGCTGTACACATACATGTAAGTGCTATAGTTATTTTTAGTGAATTTAGCTATAAATGTTTTCAAGTTTTTTCTTAGAAAAAAAAGCGAATTTGTCTTCATGATCGGTTTATTGGTTAATTTAGTTTTTTTATCACAGCAAACGAAATAGAACTGTTGGTGCCAGTGTATCCATCGCAAGCTGCTTCACCTTTAGCAGTAGAGGACAACTCCAAATATATGGTAATTTATTGACATATGGTGCGATTATTTATTTGCATTGCAGAGCAGTGTAAACTATTTAACAGTTGTGCACAAGCTAACAGAAAATCAAGCAGTTTTTTTCCAATAATTTGCTAATTATTAAGTGTAGCCGAATTCGCGAAAGTCATTTTAAAGCAGCTATAGGCTGTTTTTGATAGCATTGAAACATGGCAGTCATTTTAAATATTATCTTTTTAATTTTTATGAGGTGCATATTTTAAAACTTCAAAACTTTTTAAGTATGGTTCAAAATCTAAAAGTATTTTTGCCGATCTTTGTTCAGTTTTACTTGAATTTGGAATAATTTTTTCTCATCGGCTGTAAATACAAGAATTGTAGTCATACAAACCCTTAATTTTCAAGAATCTTATCGTAGTCTTTGCTTTGATTAGAAGAAATAATGGTACACAATTATAATCAAGTTGATCAGGGCCCACTGGAAGTAGATTGATGAACGCATGACGATGCATGATAACCCTTTTACCTCGCCAAAATCACCCTTGAATGGATAAAGCCTGTGTAATTATCTGTTGGAAATTTTAAAAAATCAGTAATCTATAAGAAAAAGTGACTTGAACTCAAATTTTTTTGTATTAACAAGTTCTTTTGTACATAAACATATGTTTACATATATATTACAACAATTTTCTATGTATTATATGCTTTGAAACATTTTTTAGCAGAACAGAAACTGATGTCACAATCCTTACACCCTGTTGTTAAGTCTGTTCCTTCATCATCACCTGAGCTACTATAACCATCATTTTTTTCATTGTGTCTGAAAACTTCAGCATTCATATCAATATCATTTGAACTATTATTTTATTGATCAGTTAAAAGTTGATAGACAATTTAGTTTTAAATTTCTGTTTAGAGCTTCGGCCTGCGCATAGCTTCAAGGTATGATAATTGAATGCTTGACTCGCTACAATCACCTTTGGAGTATGACCAACCAAGGCATTCAATGCAACATTTCACTGCATCATTAGTTTAATTTACAGCCATTAATAGAATAATTACTGTGTAACTCACATATCAAAAAAGGCATAGAGAGAATAACTCCAAGTTTGCTGATACATATGTGACAAAGCAAAGGTTTACCAGGTACTCCATTTTATAGTAAAAAGTTTACTTATTTTTATCCTCTGTATCTTTTTAGTTTTTGCATATAGAATACTAAAGCAATAAATTTTAGAGTTGCAAATAAAATTTAACAAGCAGGTAGATGAATGCTTGTCACTAAAAATATTTAAAATGTTTAGTTCTCATAAAATTGAGTCAAGAAAAATATAACGGTATGTAAAAACTATTTAGCATATTTTTTGAGCTTGTATCCAAAACAGACACTCAAAAGTCAAAAGTAGCAAAGAATAGTTTTCAAAATAATGCTATTCTTAATAAATATTGCGCTTGGGAGACCTGTGTACTATGAGAGATCGTAATGAGTAATAATTATATGCATAATTAATTTGCGAGGGGCAATGCAGCTGAGTTGTGTAGTGGTTAAGTGCAGCACTGTGAAACAGAAGGTCTGGGTTCAATTCTCGTAGCAGGCCTTTTTTAAAAGGTCTTAATGGCACTTTGAGCAGATGGACAAACTCTGCTCTTGTTGTGGTACAAACTAGGTGAATGTCTGGTGTCGCACAAGCAATAAAATAATAACCATAATAATTTTACTAACTTAGCTAGTGCAGCTGTCAACTTGCTACCATAAGAGCTGTTTCCTACACATGGCGCTAGCTTGTAATGTTACGTAACACGCTATGATCTATAACAAAATCATTAACTCTAGGCAAGCTAATAATGCTTTCTACAAGCAATGCATAAGTATGTGCCTTATTATGCCATATTATGGCATTGACAATGTAGTGTTGTAAATTAGTTCGTTGGTTTGCAGATCTAGAAGTTCCAAGGTCAAATCAAGTGCAAAGCAGGTTTTACGTTCCTTAAATTTTAGTGCTTCAGCTGGACAGATAGACATACTCTGAGATGTATAATATTTTTTAAATGTATTGTTGAAGTTTTTTTGAGCCTGTACAAGAGGACATAACTCAAAGAGCTCAGGAGTGTAACAACTCTAGTTCGTGGCCCATATGATGCTGACAGCCATTATTATTGAGCCAATTAGGTTGAATAGAAAGCAGATGCATATTGAATATGTCTGACTGTGTGGTTATACCCATTTATCTGACTGCACAAGGTATACAAAGTTTATGATATTTTATCAAATTTGTACAGGCCTTGTCTGCTACAGTTGTAGAATGCTCCCACATTCTGCAACTATTCACCTCATGAAAATTAATAAAACAATTTAAAACAGCTGCGGTTTTTGGTGCTGTCGACAACAGATTAGTTGCTTTAAAATTACTGGCGAACTGGGTTACATTTGATCACTAGCAAATAATTGAAAAAAGCTTTTTTGGTTTTCTTGTTGACTTGTACGCAACTGTTGAATAGTTTACACTGCTTAACTATGCAAGAAATAAACATACTGTATGTTAACAAATTGCCAAATATTTGGAGTGCTCTCTACTGCCAAAGTTGAAGTGATCATGCGATGGATACACTGGCACCACCAGTGCTATTTTTTTTTTGAAGAGTGTGTGAACATTCTACAACTATAGCAAAAAGAAGATTGTGTCTGATGTCGGCTTAGCTTACAGTAACTAGAGGGTGTGTGTGGTTTTTAAAAGCATTTTAAACAAACAAATGTCTTGAGTCTAATGACACCAAAGCCTCAATGACTGGAGACATGGCCGGTTACAGAGAGTTATTTAAGGTTGGAATGTTATTCCTTTCAACACCAGTGGCTTTTTTTTAGAAAATGAACGCCTGCCTTTTGTGTGCAAGTCAACCGTTCTAGACCACTAGAATAAAGATGTGTTTAAACTAACATTATTTGCCAGAGTTGTGTTTCCGCTAAGACAGGGCGAGTTGAAAGAGCTTCTCATCTGTTTACGATTTAAAATAAAAAAATTTACAAAGCCCAACCCAACTCAAACTCTGACTACACAAAATGGGTCATCTGTTTCAGCCAATAAAATACAACATTAATATTCCTTCCGTCCACTGCTATGGAGGTACAATATAGTCTACAAGCCATATAGCTACTCCATATAGACCCTCTGCTGCTACGTGTCACACACTTGTATGTGTAATAATTATAGTAGCTAGCAACTACTAACTGGTAATAATAGTACTAGTAATAATTAACTACTACTTTAGTTAACTAGTCATTTGGGAGGACAGAATACACAGTCAATTATATTTGTATTTTCAGTGGTATTAAGAGATATGATGGGTCAACTTCATGTTGCAGTTCATCAATAACGGTATCAACAACAGACAAACATAGTATGCAGCCTTTCACTGATTTTAATGTTGGATTTTGTGTTGGAGACTAAGACAAAGCCATTTGTACAACCATTTTTTGTTTGATACTAAACAGACTTTGTCAGCGTGGAAGCAACTTCAATAAATGATTAGGATGTAAATTCGCCTTAATCAATGCAGATTAGGCCAACATTTTTTTGACTTAGCAAACTTAGTAAAAATCATCAAACTAAATCGGATTACAACTACAAGTAAAGTACATATTTGATAGAGCTTGTCTCGGTCTCTTTAAAGCCGTGCCATTTAGGTTTGAGAAATTGTCCTGCAGTTGGCTCATTTCACTTATACCGGCTATCAAAAGAGATGAACCTCTCAGGCAAAATAGAAGTCAAAGCAGAAGTATGGCCGGGTATGGGTTAAGAGCATGAGAGGACAAACCTATTATCTCACCCTACTTATACTGTTGTGAAGATTCTCGAAAAGAAGCAGCTAAGGGCAAGCACATTCATAAGATAGTACAAATTTCATGATGTCATGCATGCAGAGACAGTTATAGGATGCATCGGATTTCCTTACAGGTATTCTAAAAAGTTACATCTGCCAAGAAATTGGAGAAACGTAAATTTTGAAAATAAGTATACAATAACTCTTTGCTTATTCCAGTGGTCCTCAACTGTTTGCTGTCATTATCTGCACCTTCAGACAAAAAAAGCGTATTGCCGCCTCATTTTTTCATAAACAGTAGCATTTGTTTAAAAAATTAGTATCAGTCTACATCTGCATAACACTGCGTTTATATTAATGTTAAATAGAATAAAAAATAAGGACTAAATCGCAGTAAAAAATGACTTCATTGTTTGTTGCATGATGTATTTTATACTTCATACACCTGTTATGTATGTTGTGCGCATGCTCATTGCGAACAGAACCCTTACATTCAAAAGCTCACATTTTCTGGCAAATGGCAGAGAGCACCACTGCCTCTTAGAGAAGTGGAAATGCGATTGCACTTTAATCTAAGATGGTAAAAAAAAAACAAAAAAAACAAGCGGTCTGAGGTGAAATGAGCGGCATTTAATGAAGGTTTTGCACTCTCTTCTAGATAAAAAAGAGGCGTGCCTAACTTTTTGATAAGTACTGGTTCAGTCTTTCCCATATCTATTAACTTGGAGTTATCTTCTCCAGAGAGCTTTCCGCAGTATGTGGCTAACGTAGTAATTACCCTAACCAAGTGCCACAAATAAATCTAGTGAAACATTTTAGCATACACACGACCCATTCATATGAATCAAGTGTCTGGTTATCATAGACTATAATACTTATAATGATTTTAGGCTAAAGATTTTTTTGCCACATTTCTATGAATGCCCTTACCCTCTGCCAACAGACCCTGCTCAACGTTATAATCATGTTCCATAGTCTATTTTAGACGAGATTAACGCATTTTTCTTAAAGATATGAGTAGCCTAGGACTGGGATCTAAAACCCAAAAATTATGTGATTATTCATCCTACTTGTGGAAGAATTGCACCTGTTATCAAAAGTTTAGAAAAAGAAAGCTTTAACACATTTTATTTCAAAATTCATAATATAGAACGACACAAAGGAGCTGCAAGTATGCTAACATTAGGTGCAAGCAGTGTTGCACCGTCTAGTTATTAAACCAGCAGCATCGCGTGATACAGTCAGCACGTGCAAATATTTTGATTGGCACTCGTCCTCAGGCTAGCCAACTACTGCATCAGGATGAGCTTTCATCCAGGCACCATGCTTCTTTTTAGTGTCCTCTAACTTCTTATAATCAAGCAGTCCAAAGATCTGACCATACTTCTGGATAACAAAAGCCAATTCATATGAAAGGTTATGTTGAACTTAAGATAGGTCACAACACATAGTCTTAGGCCAACATTACTTGAATTTTCTTATCATAGAATTCATGGTCTTGGTAACATAATCCAAGTATTAAAATTAGTTAGCATAAAAATGGTGAGTGATAACGTATCTGATATCTGGTATCTAGGTTATCTGGCCTGCTGGTATCTAAGTTACTGTGATATTGACAGAAAGTTAATATAACAGTATTTTTTAAATATTTGCAATAGAAGATTTGAAAAATAAAATGATTTTAATCTTTTGCAAAGTTTTTGACTAAAAAGTACACCAACTATAACCAGGAAGGAAAAAAATAAGGCTGGGAGTATACTGAGTCTAAAAGTTTGTTGCTTCTGCAGTCCACATCTAGTTCTGTCGGAAATTACAGGGTCAGCAAATAATTCATTCCTTTTTTCATGTTTCCACTTTTGCTATAGCCATGCTAACCCATTTAATTACTAAATATTGCAAATCATTATGTGAAAAAAAAATTTCCTTATTTCAGCTAATTAAAGCAAAAGCCTTCCAACCTCATTTTGTAACAAAGATGGTGAAACTAGTATTGTGATGTTACATTTTTAGTGCCTGATTATAAATTTTGTTTGTGGTAGAATATTATGTCATCACTTTATATGCAATAAGCGAAAATTTAAAAATGACGCACACTGAAACCAAAATGATAAAAAGAAATTGTAAAGAGTTAGTCCTAGCATCAGGTTTGCCCCAACAGTTATGTAAAGCACACTAATGGCCCAAAACATGAAAACACTTTTTGACCCAGACATTTGTAGAATTCAAATTTTTCTACACTGTTCTTAATATAAATTTTATACTCTTTTTAGCTTTAGCTTTTAATGAAATTATTTAAAAAATCATTGTTTATGGTCATGTTTTTTTATTGTAAAGAGATCAAGTTTTCAAGTCAGTCTTATAGTATATACACCTAGTGAGTTTTGTTTCAAAACAAATCTTTTGACAATTGTTTAACCCATCATGACAAATCAGTCAATACACCAAAATAAAAATTTGCTAGTGTTTACAGCAGCTCTAATGACTCCAAGTTTGGCCACAATTTTTTTTACATTTCCTAGTTTTCTTTTGTCTTTAGTCATTGATTGTTTGTTCCAAAGTTACTGTTACCTTCATTTTAATTTTTACATGGCTCCAACTAGCTGAAGAAATACCAACAGAAAAATCAGTCTTTCTGTAAAACTTGCTCAATTCGAATTCAAAAATAAGTTCCCACTAATAAATTACATATTTGAGAAAAACAAATCACAAAAAAGTGAAACAAAATGATTGAGATTCTTGCTCAAAATCTATGCAAATATTTTAGGGAAAACCTTTTTATTTACATACCTTTTACTAAAGTGGTATGTCTTCAATTGCACAACAGGTGTATAAAGTATTCATAGACCAAATGAGTACTTCTAGTGTATTTTTTCTTATTTGTAAACATAAAATAATGCAACTTTCATGCTACTCAAAGCATGCTAAGAGTTCCGAATTGATTTAACTAAATATTTTCGCATAGATCAAACATTCTTGCTCACTCTTAGTTTACAAAAGAAAGCTTTTCACTCACCTTGAGAATATCGTCAGTAAAGTCATCCATGGTTATCATATCTTTGCCTGAAATAAACCAACAAAATCTTTAGCAGCTTGTGGCAGCAAATGCAAAGCTATGAGGATTAATTAGTGAGGAACAACACGCTCCAAGCTTGAGTGTATGAAATGAGTGATATGATGAGTCTTTGAGAAGAAGAGATGATTTGGATTAAAATGCAATCAAACCAATTATTCATCAACATAAACATCTATCAAATATTAATATAAACATAAATCAAACATCAATATAAACTGCAATCAAACATCAATATGAACATCAATAAAATGCTTTGGAAATTTTTTTTAACATTGACGCATCATCAATTTTTTCAAACTCAACCGGCTAGGAACAAAAAGTTGTACAAAACTTATCGTTAAATAATTTTTTACTCATATATTCTATTTGTACGCTTATAATCATTTTCTTGACTATATCACTTAAATTGCTCTGATAAATATTAATAAAACTATGTTCTTACGCTATTTTATCACTTCTTCCTTTGGATAGCTATAAAATTGAAACACACAGAGTTTAATTTATAAGCCATGGGCTGGAAAAATCATTAAAAATTATAAATATGAGCTTATGGAATTTAATATCTCATCATTTCTGAAAGTAGTTACTTTCATAGTAGTTACTCAAGTAGAGCGCATATTTTAGGAACAAATAAAATATTAAAAAACTAACAAAATTATGAACTTTTACTGAGTTGGTTTACAATACTTAGTCTACCGGTATATAACTACTAAGAATTCCCCTGTCATACAGCCCACGACCAAAGTTATATTGGAAAAAAGAAAGGGTACTGATGGTTGAGAAATGCAATATTAGCAGTCAAAGTGCACTGCAGTGCAATATGATAATTGCAATGGTAGCTGTAATGTACTGGTTGTGGGTGTTATTATATACAACAAACAGCAATAATGAAAGGAAAAGATTATATGTTTATATTTTTCCCCCTGCAATAGGAGAAATTCAATATTGGCCAATATTAGAAGTAAAACGCACTGATATTATTATAATAGCCAATATTGTTAATATAGTAATAATACAAAACCAATGCAGAATTTTGTTTACATTTCAAAACGTAATAGCTAACAATATCAAGAAGTTGTGATATTTATATAGATTTTTAGAAAAGCTATTTAAAAAAGTGTTTGGTCATGACAAACATCAATAATGAAAAAAAAGATTATATGTTTATATCTCTCCCCTGCAATAGGATGAGTGCAATATTGGCCAATATTAGAAGTAAAATGCACTGATATTATTAGAATAACCAATATTATTAATATAGTAATACAGTAATAATAGAAAACCAATGCACAATTTTGTTTACATTTCAAAACGTCATAGCTAACAATATCAATAAGTTATGATATTTATATAGATTTTTAGAAAATATATTTAACAAAACTATTTAAAAAATAATAACACTAACATATTGCCTATCATCCATGTTGTTAGTGTGACTATTACAGTTCAAAAGTCATCCAAACTTATAATTAAATATTGCAATAATCTCATAAGAATCGTTAAAAAAATATCATCGTCATTTCCTTTACTTTCACTGCTTTGGACATTAGTTAGAATACCAAAGTACTCAAAAGTTTCCAAAATGTCAGTTACTTTGAAATCGGCAAAAAAGGAGCGATTTCTGTGCATCTACGTTAATTACAGAAACCTTCGGCAATTCGACAATGCTATAGACTGGTAAAATGTGCACATTATCTTTTTCGTAAAATGCGCACGACTTGATGGTTCTATTCTCTGTCGCTCGGTTTTCCGTTTGCCGGTTTTAATTTTGATAAAAGTAAGGCTTGGCCAGTTTTAATAATGATTTTCGGCCAAATTAATCTGTCTATTTGTGTACAATCCAATCAGATGGGTAAGTTTTAAGATACTGTCGACAATTTACAAAGACTTGGTAACATATTTAAATAGGCTTAAATGTGTTTTGTATCATTATTATACTTTAACGACTCTACAAAACAATGGTTAAATTTGTTGATGAGATTTCGAAACAAGGGTTTGCGACGTTGTTGATGAATAATTTTCGTAAGTTGTGTGCACATGCATTTATCATAGAAACTCTCGAACGTTCGCTCCGCTTGTTTGGTCGTAGGAATAGCAATAATGTACACTGTAAATAGTTGTTTGCTTACTAGTTAATTAACGAGCACAGTTTTAGCTGCATTAATACCATTGATAGTCATAAAATATGATATCCTTTCATCTTTTTTTCCATCTTTAATCATCTTCATAAAGAATTTGGTTGAGCGTACCATTATTATTATTATCAATATTATTACTATTATTATCATTATTATTATTGCTATTATTAATATACATACTTTTAACTAGTACCTCCGCTGGCCAGCACACCCGAATAGATCATTAGGTGTAATAAAGATCTGCATAATTAATTCGAAATGTGGTTGGTTGGTGCAGGTGTTAGAATGTCGGTGCACTAAGCTGGATGTCACGATTTTAAATCTTGAATAACGCAATCTTATTTTCCAACACCCGACGACACCGGAAAAGTGAATGGACAATCACAACTCTTATTATAGTAAATATTTTACCAACAAACAGAGATAACAGCACATTATTTAATAATAATATAATTTGTTATTATTGAGGTATTTTTACATATATTGTCAAAAGAATTAATTTGATCAATGTTTTGAAAAACATAAAAAACATTTGAAAGTGACGTTTGTTTGAGCACTTGTAATGCATTTAGATGTTAAATTTACAAAGCATGTATTGTTTATTATTGTTTTAAATAATGCAACATCCAGTTGCTCAAATTTATTTTGGCAGGCTTTGATTTCTAATAAAATAGGCAGTGACAGATATTATTTCATAAAATTATGAACAAACTAAAGCAAAAACAGCAAAATTATTTTAAATAGAGTTGTATGAAAAGCTGTTTTAAGCTATTTAATTTCGCTAGGGCAAAGTTGATGTTGGCGAAAAACCCGATGACAATTCATCACTTCAAGACATAGAAAGGTAAAATTGTAGCAAAGTGGCCAATAATTATTCTAGTGTCCGGTTATGACTTGAAATAACTTTTGTACAAGCAAACTGTACTTTGGTTAAACGGCTGCCTTAAGCATTATAACTCCGCTTATACAGTCTTTGTTATGATATATATTATTTCGCTTACGTTTTTCAAAAACTCACGTAAAATGTGGTTTTTTATCTGTATTTATTTTATTTATGTGTTTACTAGCTCAATAGAAATAGTTATGTTTTAAGGTCACAATTACAACTCTTAGAATTATGATCAACACAGCTGCATAATATTGTACCTACATAATTATGTAGTTCTGACAGGTTCGTGTTGTCTAGCAGACAGTTTTTGTGCCAGATAGCTACCAGGGATTTTTCAAATGGTTGGCAGGTTTAGCCAATTGGCTTGTGAGACCTTTTCAAGACATATGGACAGAAATTTTTTATTATGTGTTATGCTCTATCTATACTCACTATTTTATCCAAAATTCAAGTTTTAGTTTAGATGATAGATATCTCCAAATTGTTTACAAATAAACTAATTTTAATGTTTTGGAGTTATGTCACCTTAGCTTTTGGCAACTTTATCAGGTGATATTTTGCGCTGTTTTGTGATTAGCTGGAGCTTGAGTAAAGAAGTTTAAAAATAATTTAAACAAAACTTTTGCTACAATATTCCATCCTTGGAGTTATTTATTTTTACATTAGAGTCATAAATATCTCAAAAAGTATCTGATAGTATTTTACAGGTATCTCAAAAACGTTAAACTTTGAGCTGAATTACTGCACTATTTACTACGCTTACCTTTGCTGACAGAGTCGAAAACCGTCTTTTGCTCTGAGGCATCGATTTTTCCATCCGAATTTGTATCATACATCTTGACAAGAATATCAGCGCGCTCCTCAGCCACACCCACTTGGCTTACCATCACATTTCGCAGCTCATCCGTTGTTAGCGCTCGGTCATCTGCAAGAAAATGATTATTTAAAATAATTTATTGAGTTCAAGCTGAATAATCAAACAAAAGTCTGACAAGAAGATGTCAAGACTAAAATGCTTTACTCGAATACCGAGCACTTAATGTATTTAAAAGTAAAGTGCTATTCATGTCAAAATTTGATTTTTAAAATTTCTGATTCTAGATTTTTTTTCAAAAATAATTAAGAACTATTGAATTAAAGAATTAGGCAAAATAAAAAAAGCTGGAAGAGTGATAACCCCATTGTACGCATTAGCATAGCTATTTGGGGCGTCGTGCTTGTCGTCATTGCGTAATAAAGATCTATTTTTATAAGTAATTAGGTTTTATTCACCTGTTAAAAAATGTAAATTAAGTTTTTTTTAAACTGGCTACCTTCTCTATCTTTGTTTATAATATTAGGGAGTTAGTTCCTAAAATTTGCCTAAAATTAAACTACCATTTCATGTCTCTAAAGGTAGAAGGGCAGTTCATGTCTCTAAATTAAACTATAATTTTGCATCTCGAAAGATAGAATGGGAGTTCATCTTTCCAAAGATGGAGCGAAGGTTTATGTCTAAATTGAAGTAGAATTTCATATTCGTAAAAACAAAATGGCAGTTCATGTCTCTGAATGTAAAATTATAGCATGGAATCCGCATGAGGCAGGGTATCAGTCATTCTGTTTCATCTGAGCCCTTACCAATGGCCCATACATATATAATAAAAAAGCAACATTTATGTTCATAGACCATCTGTCAGCTAGCTGTGACAGTTTACCAAGACTCAACTGTGAACTTTTTCCAGTGGCATAAAAGGCAAATTTTACCAGAATTTTAAGAGACCTGTATGGCATCATGTCAAAGATACACGCAAACAAAAGTATTGAATGGGTTTACTTGCAGAAGTTCAAACATACTGGCAGGTTTTTCTTTGTTAAAAAAATTGTATTCTTAATTAAATAGTATGCAGTTTGTGTGTAGATTTTTAACGGCGAATCATTACACTGTTTTCATGGCAGCAATTCATGAATGAGTTTATCGAGGGAAATTGATTTTATTGCGTGTGAAAGTGCATCTTGATTTTCTAATCATTGGGTTTCTAAAAGATGGGTTCTTGAGAGCCAGATGGATTGTTAATGGCAGAGTTGTTGGTACTTTGGTGGAAGACACGGAGCAACAAGTGCTTTTGGAGTTTGGATGAAACTAGCCAAAACACGTGAAAAGCTGTTTGGGCCGATTAACAGCAGATGTGTCCATATCCACATGCGCGAACATGCGCGAACGTAGGCAAATGCACGCACACACATGCACACACGTGCTCACACACACACACACATGCTCACATGTGCGCACACATGCAAATTAATTAAAAAGTGGGATTTAGTAATATGGACATGTGTTCACTACATGAGTTTTTAATTGGTCAGATCTAAGTTGATAGCGTGATAACGAGCAGCCCTGATTACATGGTCATTTTTACAAAGTTACTTAGACAGCGTAATTTAGTTATCATTAAAAAATCATTTTGTCGAGCTCCCACCATTTTTCAAGTTTTTGAATAAACATTAACTTAAGACTCAGCAACAGAATGTAAATTTTTGGATGTAAGATTTCATTTTACTTAAATGAATTAGACAAATGAGAGTTAGACTGTTCCCTGGTTGGTCCATCAGATGACTTAATTTTTGTTGGGATTTATTATATATATTATATATATATCAATTTATTAGCAATAATTTCATTTCAAATAGAAATGTTTTCCAAATTAAGCCATGCAGGAATCATGAACAAAGTAGGCCAAAGTTAGCCAATAAAGTCAATTATAAAACTTGGTTATAATTATATCAGTAGACTAGGTGAATGTACGGTGTTGCACGAGTAATAATAAAGTTTTTTGCATCAAACTTTTATTTGTAATCAGCATATACACCATTCCCATTCTAACTTTTAAATGAAAGTGTTTGTTTATTTTTTAGAGTTCTGTCACAACAGAAATCTTCCGATAGTATCACCTAAAATGTCAAGCTTTAAAAGAGAATGCAAGAGCCGCTTGCTAAGCCGAGACTAATCAAGTCGACTTTTTTAGTTTTTGTGAAATAGTGAATTTTGTCTTCATTGCTAAGTTAAGCCAACTTCTGTGGGCTCAGCACTTTAACAAGCTGTAGTGCTACTGCACCTGTCAGCCTCATACTTAAATAATATTAAAGTATGATATACACCTTCTTCGATAAAACCTGTATCTCAGGTTGAATTGCTTCGTTTTCAATTCCGCAAACATTTTTGAAAAGTTGAGAAATCTCTCTATTATTTTAGGCTAAAAAACTATTTTGTGATCTTACCTCATTTGTATTGAAAATGACCTGACCTGTCACATATGTAAGAACTAGGCTTTCATTGATTTTTCCAATCAATCAAAATGGCAGCTGTATCAACCTTTTCTTTAATGCTTTTGCTCAACTTTTACTCATTGATGAAATAAAACACAAACACAAGTAGCATCCCATGAGCTCATGAATCAAACCAATCTCGCAGCCAAGAAAATATTGACCTTAAATAGCAAACTCTCTCAATTTGAAAGATTTTATTAAAAGGTATACATTTTTTCCATCATTTCGGATTTGGATTTTGGTTTTAGGTGGTCTGATTGCCAAATTTTGTCAAGATTAAGTTTGGTAAAGAATGGATCACGGATTAAATGTTTAGGAAAAAAAACTTCTCTAAAATGACTTTAGTAATTGAACTTTCTGTTTGTCACTCTCGTTATCACATAGGCTACTGCAGTTAAGTTGCAGTGTTACGTGTCTCTATTAATTAATATTTTATTTTATATTTGCTCATAAATGTTAGAAGAAACCTGGAAATATAGCCTTCACTACCTTGATGTAGATTTTTTAAATGATTTACATGTAAAGATAGGTTAGTTAGAAAATGTATCACTGTTCTCCTTTAAATTCTGCATAAACATATGCGCACACAATACCAATTAGATCATTGTTTATGTCTAATAAGATTTTGCATGACTGCTGACATCATTTTTGTCAGAGTTTAAGCTATTTTTTTCTGAGTATTTCTATTGCGATTAAGTTTTATTGATTTAATCTTGACAAATTTTGCCAATAAGTTAACTTGAAACATTAAACAGAACTTGAAATGATAGAAAAATATCTATGATTTACAACAAATCTTTTAAATTTTAACAATATTGACTTTAACCCGAATTCTTGCTCACGTTCCTGTTTGCCTCAGCCTGTGCTATAGCTGATTACACTGTAACCTAGCAAAAGAAATAAATGCATTGGTTGAGCATCTTACCATTCGTATCCAAACGGGAGGCAAATGCTGTTAGCTCTTTTTCATCAATGAAATTATCCTTGTTAGCATCAACAACAGCAAAAAGTTTTTCAAATCGATCAAGGGCCATAGAGACCTCCCCGAACTGGTAGAGGAGCGACTGCCAAACTTTTTCATGCTCTTGTTTGCTCATCCTGTTGTCATCTAAAACAACCATTCAGTTCAACATACAGAGTGTACTCACTTCATCGTAAGAGTGTACTTACCTGGTATGCATCAACTCCCTCAAAGACTTTCTCTCCCTGTTTAACTGCTACTGCTACACTGACTGTCCGGTACGCTGTGAGAAGTTGCAGTGTGCAATAGCAATGTCAATAGCAATGTGCAAAATTATTCTAAGCTAGTACTTGTTTCGTAAGACTCTAGTGCCCCAGGAGAGGTTGCCAGACAGCCCGATAAAGCGCAAAAAGCGTGTAGCTACACAATTATTCAAACTATCTAAAACCAGCCAATTGGCGCAGGTGTTAGTTTTGGTCTATTAAGCGAAATGTCACAAGTAAGAGTTTTGTTAAAAACAATATTTTATCTTAACCTTTAGACCTGGCTTTAAACAAGCAAACAGATAGACAGATACACCGCAATTTCTATAGTAACTGGTACGCTTGTCAGTCCCTGCACTGTGAGAGAGCATTGTAGGTAATCAGTATGGAGAGTTATATTGTAAAGACTGAAGTGCCCGATTGGTGCAATGGTTATGCGCTTGCTTTTGAATCTGACAAGCTCGGCTCAATTCCCTTACTGGTTGATGTTTTAGTGCTCTTAGCAGGTGGCAGTGTGCCTGGCTGCTAAACTGAATGTTTGAGTTTCGATTCTATGCACCACAATCCTTTTCCTTTATCATCCACCCGTGGCTTAGGAAGGACAGGCAGACACACTCACAGACAGATTGAAAGGGACAAAACTTGACTTCGGGTAAAGTTACCAGATTAAATTAAGAGTGTGATTATGATGTCTAGAGTGGCAAAGTGTGATGGAAACGTATGTTGCCATCTCCTTTTTTTTATATCATTTGGAGTTGTACTCTCTTTTCATTTATGTAACCACGCCCCTAAAGGAGGCCGGCCTTTGCTACCTTATTTGCATATTCAGCTGTATTTAAGGCAGAGCCTCGGCTCATTTACGTTGTTCAATATATGCCTTGCATTTGGAACCATACTCTTCTGTTACCTTGCGCAATAGCAGAACCACACCGAGCACTTACTTTACTCCAAGACTCAGTCTATGGACTGTGCTGTGGGAGTAAAGCCACAGAAACACTGTCGACCCCGTCGACCTCAGGTCGACCTTGTCGAACTAGTATAACACCACTCTGGGAGCAGTTCCTGGTGTAAGGTGGTTGATGTTGACCGGTGGTGTAAGTCGACCTAGTCGCCTCCGCGTGTTGGTCACGGGCAACCCTTACACAGCCCCTGTGAAGAGTGAATGCAGACCGGTAGAGTAAGCCGACCTAGTCGCCTCTACGTGTTGGTCGCAGGATCCAACACAAAAGATAACGACATAGTAGAGAGGCTTAATCTTGCGACTTGAATGCAATAGTTGATATTAATAACAAGAGATACAGGCAGCTGAGCAACTATTAATTTCACTCTGGTATGCAGTTTTCTTCGAGCATTTAACCACAATCAAGTGTTATGAATTTTAATCTCAAAACATCCTGGCAGTCGGACCACCTCAAATATCAACAACGATTGTGAATAATAGAGAAAATACTGATAACCTACTGATAACATTTACTAAAGTTTTGTGCAAGGTCCTCTTTAGGTTTAAATATTATTTCGGAGTAGCAACCGAAGTTAGTAACTAGAAGGAACCATTGTGCTTCAAAACGCTCACCATCAAGATCGCTGTACTCAAAGCCGATGATATACTCATCTCTTGTTATTTTGCCATCTCCATTGTGGTCATTCAGGTAGAAGAGGTAGGTGGCACCATTGGGACTTATCGACGGAAGAGACTTTGCACTTTCATAGTACTCAATAGACCCGTCATCTAGAGAATATAATTGGTTTTTAGATTACCAAATACTAGCCCTACTAATATATTTAGGGAGACCTCTAAGTATTTCTTGTTGTCGAAGCTCAAGTAGTCTTTGCATCGTTGGGCTGTCTTTTTATTTTATATTTTTATTTTTTATCCATGAGAGCCACACCTTGTTACTGATTGCCAGCTGGACTCTGCACCTTAATTAGCCAAACTAGCTTAAAAATGGAGCATTCATCAATGATTTGTTGATGTACTTTATTGGGGGTGTTGTATACGACATCTGAGGCATCAAGTATACTTGATGCCTCAGATGTTAGTCTTGCTGCACAATGAATTCACAGCAATGAACAAGTTTTTTGAGCACAAAATGTGCACTACGTAGTCTACTTACATGTACATCTTTATTAAGCTAAAATTTACTTTGGCTTAACAGATGCTTGCCAATAAACTATATGCAGGATGGAATGATGAATATGCTATTGAATAGTGCTGGTTGTTCACTATTACATTGTAATAACAGAAGGCTAGTGTTAACACGACTGATTAACTATATTCACAAACAACCAGAGAAGTCTGATTTGACCACAACTGGTTAAATATATTTATACCAAACAGTGAAAGTTTGGTGTGCATGTAGGTGGCTTGTTACAGTTGGACAGAACAACATTTAAGGCAAGCCATCACTATGGTTTCACTGGGTAGATGGTGCGGCTTCAGAATTGCGCTCATGTTTAGTTACTGTGCAATAGTGTTCTAATTGACATTCACATGTTGCCAGAGATGGGCACTCATGTTAACATGCTTGTTTGAGACTGTCTTAAGGCTCATCTCACAAGTAATTTGACTAGAACTGATTCTCTAGTATAGTACTTCCTTTACTGTAAAATCGTATGGACTCAGCACTTCCGATCAGCACAAATCGAATTTGCCTTTTACGGTCACCATAAATACATTGTCTAGATTTTATATTTTCAATAAGTATAACGACTCAAGTCAAAATGCTCAAATGCTTTTTTATTATTATCATGACTTTATTATTATTACTGTTTTGTTGAAAAATTCGTTACCTACAGTGATATCCTAAGAAACCCAAGCTGTTAGTTGATGAGCACCGAAGCAATGATTATAAGTGTAGTCCATCGTTGCCAGAGGCACGCCTTTTCACATGAGCTCAATATTACTGGTTATATTTTATTGTTCAATTAAATTTACTACAAACTAATATATTAAAGCTCCATGGTTTGCCTGCAAACTGACAATAAGCTTATAATGTTTAAGCCCACGAATATCGTTCAATCTGCCGAAAAGCTTTTATAATGTCTCGCCTTAATTTTCTATGTAAAAACACTGATCAAAGATCCCAAAGTTAACTAATTCACTCAAAAACTTCGCCACAATAAATTTAGGAGCTTGACTTATCCTTCTGCTAAAAACTAAAATGTTATATTTTCCTTTACTAGGAAAACAATCCATAAACCAGCTGCTTCCAACTTTATTTCCCGTTCAGAATTGGTGAAAAGAAAAATCTTTTAAACATCTAGCTAAACATACACATTTCTTTTACTGAAGTTCATCAACACAGGACTTACGATAGTTCTGACTACTCATTTTTATAAAAAACAATGTGTGTTCGCGTTTTGTTGAAACTGAAACAATGAGAGCATTATTTTTGCAGCCAATTTCACTAAGGTACAAAAGTATTAAACATTTGTTTCGCTTGTGAAATGCGTTGATTCTTGAAAGCGTTGAATTTTGTTGTTGGTTTTAAAAGCCATCAAATTAAAGTTCCAGGATAGAAACTGAGCAGATATTCTGAAAATCTGTTTTTATAACAACAATATTGAGAGTATGCCAGCAAAAGATTGTTGGCATGACTTAATTCCATCAAGCAATGAAATCCGTGATGAGTGAGTTGATATTTGCTGTACAAACAGCTAAGAGACTAAACTAATGTTTGTACATTGTAGGTAAGGTAGTTGTTGTGGTTGATTGTTATTTTGATACATTACCACAAGTCAACTTTTGATAAGAATAAATAGAGTATTAACTTTGTTTATTTGAAAGAACTGAATTGAATCGATTCATTGAGAATTGTGTAGGTAAAATATTGAGGATTGAATTGAATTGTATTGGATTGAAAATTGTGAAATGAATTGGTTCCTACACAACTTTTGATGCAACAGGATTGGGAACTGAATTATTACTTTTTGATAGTAATTGAAGTTAATTTAGTCATTCTTAAAGCCTTTTAAACGTCTCTTTATTGTTCGGTTTAACACAGGCACTTTAATAAATATGATGAGGAATTTTAAGCCAGAGGTCTGGCAAAGCACCTGTATCTTGTCAAATTGAAGAAGAATTGACTGAAGGTTGAAAAATGCCTAAAATGGAATAGCTCGCGCGTCATTTTCTTGCGCATCATTCTTAAATGAAGTTTTTGTGTTTTGCCAGGATCAAACATTTGATAAAAATTTGCGAGTAACCAAATTTGTGTGACGTGCAGATTTTTGCTGTTTTCGTCTTGCGGTGGATGCAAAAGTGCAAATTATCGATAGCGCTTACAATAGCAAATTGACTGTTGTCACGCATAACACCCAATAAAGCCAGTTCTAATACAGATAATTAATTACATTTATACATAGCAACCATATAAAGGCTATTACTCTATAAAGACATAATAATATCTAATACTAACAAATATGTATTATTATACATTAAATAATAAATTTGTTATAATTTACTACATATTTTTTATAGATTATAATAATTTATAAATAAATACAATATTAATGAATATTAGTAGTATATTATTAATAAAATTAGGCCAGCATGATAAGCAAGGTATTAACTAACCAAGCGATTTCCCTGATTCTAGAGAGCTGAGTTTTCACTTTATGTTGTAGTTCACTTACGGTTTGCATCTACATACACAAATGCTTTCTCATACTCCTGTATTTCTATATATCCGCTGTTGTCCATGTCAAGTAAGACGAAGTTTGTGTTTATGTCAAACTTGCTCCTCATGTTGTTTCTAATTTCTTCAGAGATTTTTGTCGTGATGAGCTCAAAGCTCTAAACGAGCAAACATCAATAAATTAAAAACTGTCATGACTATCAATAATATATCCTACATCAAAATATCAAAAACTCTTATGTCAAATTTTAGTAGTTTTATAAAACATCTTCTGCTGCTACAGAATTCGAATGAAATAGCTGATGTGAGTCACTTTCTGCTGTTATGTTAGAGATAAACTTGCACAGAATTTTAGTAGATTTTATCGGAAAGTATTGATTTTTTCTGTCATTGGTGAATCCTTTCAATGTTTGATGTTATCTGACGGCCCGAATGTTTCAAGATTAAAATTGACTAAATTTGATCATGGTTAAAATGCTCATATTAAGCGGAAGTGTGATTAGGACGTGTATAGCTGCAAATATATTGATAGATTAGAGGCACTTAATGCTTTAACTTGAACACAATAGCCGAAATCAACTATTACATCGATAACAACTAGTGACATCATCTCACACATAGTTTTCTTCCGAGCATTTTAACAATTTCTTTTGTCAAATTTATCAATTATCCAATATGTTGATACCAGTCAAGTTTTGTCAATTTTAATTTTAAAACATTTTGCCAGCCAGACCACCTCAAACATCATAAACAATCTCAAATGACAGTAAATACCTATACTTTGTGTTAGTTCATCTTTAAGTCATCTTTGTTATTATACGCTGACAAGTGGTGGTTTAGCCTTATTTTTCTCTTCCTGCGCTATGTTCTTCTCATGAGAATTTATTTAAATTCAAATTTAAATAAATTTAAATTTGAATTTAAATAATTTAAATCTCAGTAATTTAAAGACTTATTTAAATGAAATTGCATAACATTTTGTCGGTTTTATCAAAAAGTTTTGATGCTTTTTTATTGTTTGCTTTTGATGTCTGAAATGATCTGACTTCTGGAACATTTTAAGATAAAATAGGAAAAACTTGTTCTGTGTAATTGCTCCAGAAAATGTGAGTGAAATAATTAAACTAGTTGTTACCACTGCTATAGTTGATATGAATTATTCTGTACAAGTTGGAGTGCTACATGGTTCTATTTCTTCAGTTTCTTTGCAACTATAGATGTCACAATCACACTTTGGCTCATTCTGGGCATTTTTATTGCGATTAGGTTTTTGATACTAATATTAAAATATCTTCACAGTCAGACTATCTCAAACGTCAAAAACAGTCGCAAACGATCGAAAAATACCGATACTTTTTAATAAATTCAGCTATCAACAAAATCAAAATTTTTGGACAAGTTTTTCTACGCAGCAAATTTGTTAGCAGAAAAAACATATCCTCCTATGTTTTGTATGAAACCTTTAAAAAAACAAACATTTTGCTATTTTAAAGAAATTATTTTTATCAGCTTTTTAATAGTGTTTTGTCGAAGGACATGTAGAGAGTTATGAGTTTCTACCATGACCAACTAAATTTTTAGAGTCAGCTGCCAAACTTACAAATTTCACGAGACTAGATAGGTCTATATTAATAAATCTTACTGCATTTTTATTTGGCCAATGTCATCTAAGTTTTACCCGCATATGCTTTGCCCCCTTACTTCAAGTCGCCAAAGTGTTTGTTTTTAAAGATCTGTGCGAGTGAGAGAAAAGAGAAAAAAATCTTCGGTAACACCAGGCTTAAAGCTAGTAACGTATAAAAATTGAAAAACATTGTAAAAGGTATAAGTTAACAAAACTCTGATGCATCTTTTGTGCATAAATTAATAAGTACTCAGCTGAATTTCACAAAAAAACCTTCACAACAATTTCACAACAAAAATTTTCACAGCTGAATTTCACCACAAAAAAGCAGGCATTGAACATTGTTAGTTAATTCTCGTGTCTTTTTTTCAAAACAAACAAAATATAAACTTTTTCAGAGTTTATCACATTTTAATATACTGTTATATTTTGAAACAATTTTTGGCCAACTGTTTAAATGTTTGTAAAAGTTATGCCTGCTGATTTTTTCATGTCAGCCATAAAAGGAAATCCTTTAAGTCCCAAACCTAAGCCTAACTCTGAACCTCAAATCAGATATATTCTTAAATCGGAACTTGAGCCAACCAAAGTCTAAAATCTTTTTTCCGAAAAACTGTTCTTAAGTTTTCAAATTATCATTGCAACAGTTATACAGGAATAATCTTTGTTTAAACACCTATCTTTAAATCAATATTGCTAAACAATATTTAATTTTGCTCGCAATAAATACCGCTAACGAATAACTGCATTTCCCTTTCAAACAAGCAAAACAAAGAGATCAATCCCTTTTTTCAGTATCAATTACAGACATGAAATAGTCGTCAGTTAAAAGGTTAAGAGTTTGTTTTGCATGGAGACCTTTAAGAACATCAGGCTTGTAACAAAATTAAACAGTTTTCTTTAGTTGTTAATTTTATAAATTTGATGTGTGATCTAATTTTGCTCAAATTTTTTATTTATTACAGCCATTATTTAAAATTTTGTACTATCTTTGACATCATTTGGATTAAAGCTTAAAAATTGTCTATATTTCAGTTTTTTTAAATATATACATTGAACCTAAAATCAAAGCCCTATCGTATTGACTAGGATTAAAATTAACTGCAGCATAAAAACAGTGTAAGAATGTACTTACATACAACATAGCGTTCATAAATTCGTCAAACGAGACAAAGCCATCATCTGTCAAAGAATATAATAGTCAATTATCCACGAAGCAACATTTTTTACAAGTTAATCCAAAAAATTTGTGAATTAAAGTTGCAGTTATTTAATAATTGTAACTTTAATTCTTCTATTTTATTCTTTGTTAGCTATTAGAAGTACGGATGATCAGCTGATTATTTTATTCTGTGTATCTTTCGACAAACAAGAGAGCATTAGATTACTCAATTGCATTGGGCAGAGTTTTGAGATACAAGATAATTCATATTTAAAGTACATGATGTTCAATTGGTACTGTGAATCTGAGCAAATGTATATCAATAAACTTTGAAATCTATTTAAGATCTGATTAACTGCAAAAGAATTAAATTGTAAATCAAAGGTGTTTTAACATTTAATTTTTTAAATTGAAAGAAACTTACGGTCATAGTCCAGCATTTGGTAAATAGCAGCTCTCTCTGGTTCTTCAATAGCGCCATCCCTATTACCATCAAAAATGTCAAAAAGGTCTTGAGAAACTCTTTCACTAAGTCCAGAGTTAGTTGACCAGTACTTTGCAAACTCATCCTTGGCTAGCACCCCATCAGCTGTGAAACAGTATAGTAACGATCTACTGCTACATATCTCACCATTGTCAATTAGTGTTATCATTCGTAGCGCAAGGACTCAAATCACCCTATGTTGTCAGTATTTCAGAAGATCAATAAAATTGGGTTAAGTAAGTCACTACTCTAGGACACTTATGTATTCGTCTCATCTAACTTTCGCGTTTTCGCGGAGTCATCCTCTCGCGAAGATTTCATGAGCGAAACTAAACTATCTTAACGAACAAGCGAAAATGCGGAATTAAATAGCTTTGATCATTGATACTGTAGAATTGAATTTTATAACGACATTTATTTTAACGTTTTTATCGACCACTATAGCATCGTTAAAATATAAACTATAAACCAACAAAATAATTTGACTGTAAAAATTTATTACGTTATTATTTTCCCATTAATAATGATTTATAATGATAGGAAATTGATGCCAGTGCACACGCATTAGTAGCGCTATTGTTTGTTGGGGACACCAATCAATGCAGTGAGCACCGCGTGTTGAAAGAAAATAAGACACACTGAAACCCACAGTGCTACACAAGCAGCATGGCTCTGGAAAAGTTTGGATTCACTACTGACACCTCTTCAATAACTTGTAATAATTCAGAAGATGAGGCAATAGAGAAAGAGTTAGCTCTGATAAATAACACTAATAAAAAAGGAAGAGAAGAAGTTATAATAACTGTACACTGTGCTAGTATCTGTAGCTGTAGTATTATTAGCAGATGTATCATCTATGTATTTGTATACAACTTGTAATTACTGTAATAAAGATGTTCAGCAATTATTAGCAGCAGTTGAGTGTTTGGGAAAACGTTAAAATTAATATAGACAACACCGTTGATCGTTAAAATTGAAGTACGTTAATATAAAAACACGTTAAATTGTGACAAAAAACGTTGAAATTTTCAGCATAATTAAATTCCATGCTACAGTAGTCCAAGAAACAAATGGCAGCAAATGATCAAATAGCATTATCGATCTCGGCCATACAATTCTACCTGCAGTTGACAATTACAAACTAGTTTCATATTGAAATTTTTTTCATACCGGCGAGCCTGAGGAATATAATTGTGTTTTTTCCACTGCATTTATTTTTACATAATTATATTTTCGCACTCATCAGAGTTGCGAAATCAAGTTGCAGTGAAAGTTTACTCTGTATGCTACTCACGATACTAAATACTAGCAAAATATAAGTGTCCTAGGGTATCTAAAATAAACAAATTTAGTGTGAAACAACATAAAAGTAAAATATTTTATTTGTAACCATTTTTCTATAATAGACAACTGCTTTACTAGCATGACACAATCTCACATAGTTTATCTGTATATATACAGCTGCAAGCGTTTGTCTGTCGTCTTTCTGTCATGTGTGTGTCGTCTGTCTGTCATATGTCTTCTGTCTGCCTGTCATATGTCTGTTGTCTGTATTCCATCTGTTTGTTGTCTGTCGTCTGTCAGTCGTCCGTTTGTTGTCTGTCGTCTGTCAATCGTCTGTCTGTCGTCTGCCAGTCTTCTGTCTATTGTCTGTATGTCGTCTGTCTGTCATCTGTCTGTGTCATGTCAATTGTTTATCAGTCGTTTGTCAGCCGTCTGTTGGTCATCTATCTGTCATCTGTTTGTCGTTTATCTGTTGTCTGTCATCTGTCTGTTGTTTGTCAGTCATCTGTCAGTTGTCTGTCTGTCATCTGTCTGTCACCTGTCTGTCGTCTCTCTTTTGTCTGTCTGTCGTCTGTCTGTTGTGTATCTATTGTTTGTTTGTCATCTGTCTGCTAGCTAAATGTTGTTTAACTTTTAGTCTGTCGTGTGTCTAGTTTTAGCAATAAACTATGCACAAAAAACCATCTTTTAATTAGAATTGAACTAAGAAACATCCGTTTTTCAGACAGGCGCTAACCACTACACTAACCAGATACTATGAGACATACCAGGGAATCATTTTTGCTACAGTTATTATACCGATTAGACTATACATGTTGGCAGAGCTTGCGAAAATACTGTTGATTGCTACAAAAATGCTCCAAAATCATTATTGTGTGATAGGTCTCAACAAGTAACGACTATGATCCCAATTTTTCAAAGCCGTGGTGAAGCAGCTGCTTAGTTTAGTGGTAGTGCACTTGCCTTCACAACTGTGCATCTGCCAAATGTATGGGTTTTGTTTTTGTGAGGTAACAGTCTTTTTTCTAATGCTGGCTTCAGAGGTTCAGGCGCTACTTTTATTGTAATAAAAATTTAGATTACTTTAAGTTACTAGCTTAAGTTACTCAAGTTCATGAGATAAAGAAACAGCCAATACCCACTAGATTACCTGCTACTGTTTATAAGCTGCTTTAAATCTTGAATGAATGTATAGCATACGAAGCAAAACATGTTTGTCAACAATCTGTTTTAATAATGCCTCAAGCTTTCGAATATTTGAATTATGCATTGGCCAAACACACGCACACACGCATACGCACAAGCATGCACACACACGCAAATAAACACTCACCGTAATTTAAAAGTTAGAATGTTAAATGCCGTATATATCAAGTGAAAATATATTTTCTGTGTTAAAACGTTTTTATTGCTAGTGCAATACTTAGTATTTAGCTAATAAAATATGTATGATCATTATATTATTTTTTGGTAATTATTTTATTTCAAACAGGTTTTTTCAAATTATGCCATACAATAATCATAAAAAAGGTCAACAGTTGGCAAATAAAACCAAATTAATAATTTGATGTACAGTGGTTAAAATACTCTTATCTGCTAAGAGAACAGATTCTAGGTTGAAGATTGTTGAAGCAGCCAGCGATGATGTTTTAAAAATAATCGAATAAATTCAGAATCATAGATTAAATTTAATCAAAAAACAAAATTAGGAAAACTTCATGGTTTATGTTAGTAGTTTAATTTTTTTAAATTGATTTTCTTTGTTCATGTATAATAGTTTCATAACCTACCATTCTTGTCAGCTGCCATCACAACCGCCCAAGTCTCAACACCGTTTAATATGTCATCTCCATTCTGGTCAGCAATGGCAAGCATCGCGAGTATTCTCGGTGCTGCTGCAGCAGCAAGATTTGTCAGATATTTGAAGGACAGCAGGCTGAACTCTAGTTCTGCTAAGGTCACTTTTTTATCCGCTAAAATTAAAAACAATATCGTTTTGTTAAATGGTACCATTTAATGATCTTAAGATTTAAAAGTTGAACTATACAAATCAGTTTTACAAGACAAAGATTTTTGGTACGAAACAAAATTGCTAACTTTCAAAAGCATTAGCAGTATATCAATCAATTAATTGAATTTCTCAAAAATAAAAGATAGCTTTTAAGTCAGCTGATGAAACAAAAAATATGCAAAATTGTTTTAGCAAACACAAACATGTTAGACATAAAACCAGCAGCATCAATGTATGACCAAAAAATAGATCCCTGTCATTGACATCTTACATGACCTCTAACAATATGCGTATAGTAAGAGGTCAATGACAGCCATCATATATATATATTGTATAATATGTATATATATTATTAAACATATATATTGTACATCTATAGTAATATTATTATAAAATAGTATGTATATAAGTCTTAAAGTTTTCCGTCGGTCAATAGGCTATCAGCTTTCAAAGCTGTCGTCTGTCTAAATATAGCTACTATAATATAGATATTAAAAGTTCCCTTCGTGCTGGATTTGAACTCACGAAGATAGCAACCGCAAGTTCATAACCACGCACATTTAACCAAAAGGCTACACAGTTCTTACCATTACATTGCTTTTACCGTATACTGTGTACCCTTTTCTCAAATGCACACACTAAATTATGTATGAGATAACAGAGGTTAAAAAAATTGCATGAGTTATAAAAATGTTTTTGCATAACTTTATGAAATACGATGCTTTATAGCCATTGTTGTATTAGGGTAAATTTTTTTTCTGTTAAACAAGATCAATAAAACTTTTTCTTTTCTCAAATTCAAAATTGGCAGTCCCTGTACAGATTACTGCAAAATTATTGATGTGCTATTTGCCGAAACCTTTTCCATAACGTATAAAGCAGGGGTTGATCATTAGTCATTGTATGTTATAGTGAAAAGGAAAACAGATTCATGTAGTAGATAAAATTTCAGACATTGACAAATTTGAAGGTTAGTTTCATAAATTACATACTTTCATTAATTAAATATGAACAAAATCCGCTGTTTTTTTATTTATGGCTTTTACATTATTTATTTTAATTAAAATTAAATATTCAAACATTTCTTTTTAAAACATCTTTATTTGTATGAATATTGCCTATTTTTAATTAAATGTTAATTTTAATTTGGATATAGTATATTAACATGCACAAATTCCTTTTCTCAACATACTAGTATTAAGTTTGTTAAACATTTGAATCACAAAAGTTCATTACATTATGTAATGAACTTGCTTGCTTGCTTGTCTATTAGCATACACATCTTTCGTTTGAATCCTACAACTTTTTGTTTCAGAACTAACATAGTTACAGGACCATTAAATTTACTATTATGTAAGGTTATAATTATCAGCTTTTTCTCACTTTTTTATATTTAATAGCAAATTACTACATTTATAAAATTTTCATGAATTTAGAAGCCTATAATATAAGTTCGTAAAATTTGGTTTATTATTTGTTTTTCACAGTAACATTTTAAAGCATAATTTAAAAACAGTGTTTTAAAATTAAAAACCGTTAACTTCCTTATCACTATTATTCTTACAGGTAAATAGTTTGCCATCTTGAATATTAATCTATCATTTAATCTTTTTTTCAGACATTGATCTAATAATAATTCAATTCAAAAATACTTTCATATTCAGTTATAGTTTTATTTTGAATTAACCTGTTAAATATAGTCATTCTAAAAAGTTACACATAATCTAACGCCTTCAAAAAAAGAAGCTGCAATCATTTACTTTTTGGGTGGTGTGGTAGTGACGTATGTCTACAAATGTTAAAAGTTATAAATAAACAGCTTCATATTAAAGTTAAAATACTAAACGCTGTAAGTGTCCAATAAAATAAGTTTTCTGTGCAAAAACTTTTTTTTATTACCCAAGCGGCCCCGAGTATTCAACTAAAATACATATAAATGAATAATGTAAGTGAAAAGGGCGAGATGTGTACAAGTTTGTATAGGGATAGATAGATATGTATAGAAATTTATAGATGCATTCGGACCATAAAGCAATATTAAGTATGATGCCGCCAGAGGTTGCACAACCCACTGTCTGTGCTTTTTAAAGAGCCATGGTTGCACAAACAATGGCTCTGAGATTTTTGCTAGATATATCTGTGCCCAGTAGCAAGGAAACCTCAAAGACTAGAAACATGCCCAGTTGCATAAAGCAATATAAGGTTGGATGTCATTCTTGTCATCACCAGTTGCCTTTTTTGGAATTCAATATCAACCTGTGGCTTGTAGGTCAAGTATTCTTGACTACCTGACCATAGCTGCAGAAATGTTTAGTTATGTATAGATAGGCACAGACATGTGCGGAGATGTACAGAGGTGTATACATGTAGATGTGCATATAGGTATGCATTTTTTTCGTTGAATTGCCAGCTTAGAGGTAATAGCAAGATAACCTGGTGGAGAAAACTATACTAATAATATTGCATCGAGTACCATTACACAGTCACAATTAAAAAACTAAAATGACCAATGTTTCAATAATTTTTAGTCTTTGCTTTACCCCTGTTCTGGTGAAAAACCTACTTCGGTTTTTATTCTATATCGCTTTTAACTCTTTTGGCTAAAGTTACTAGTTTTAAATTACAGCCATAAAACTCACAATTTCTATCCATTACGTGATAGCTGGTTCTGATCTCATGTTCATCTATCGATCCACTGTGATCGAGGTCTGTATGGAAGAAGGAGAAAAGAGAGGCCTTTGGAGCAATGCCACTCCGTATTTGTGGAGTCATAAACTCTGTATAGTTCAGATAACCATCACCTAAACACAGTACATAGCATACCAATAGAATTACGAGTTGCAACTTTCATGCCACATAGCTGCAAAGTTGGTTCTAAACAGATTGGTTAGCCAGCTCTTGGCTGATCTGCTCATTAATACAAGCTTTAATTCCTGACAGTTCCTTACATAGAACTGAAGCTAAATTATTTGTTCTATTCTAGTTTTATTCTATTTGTAAACAATGGAAAAAAATGTTTGTCGTAAGTTTAAACACAGCAACTTGTGAGTTTTTAAAATATTTTTAAAAAGTTTGAAAACAACATGCAAAATTAGGAGTTGTTTACCTTGGTTATGATGTTGAATAAAAACATTAGGAAACAACTCTCAATTCCATTTTTGATATATTACTGCGAAGGCCTTACTTTTAAGGTTTTTAATGAAAGCTTGCCAAAGATTATAGAAATAAGGCAGCAATTTTTGCTTGTCATATCTATTTTATTTATACAAATCATCTGCTCAAGTTATTTGGCAATCTTATAACCTGCTGGAAATAACTGTTCATAGTCACTGTGTCTAGTAGTTCTAAAATAAAAAAACTTTAAATCTAGAGGTTTTTATATTTAAACACATTTAAAACTCTAAATTCCTACATAAGATCTATAAATTTTTTTTTAATGTTAATTCTGTAAATTTAAATCTGAATATATAATATTTTAGATTATATATGTAGATACTTAAATATAAATATCTACCACATCATCCAGGATTTTTAAAAGTATAATTAAAGAAATATTTTTACGCGGCATACAACCAAACTATTTTTAGTAACGAAAGTTATACTGAAATTTTCATGGAGAATTTCAAGCTAATAAAGTTATAAAAAGTATTTAATCCAAAGATCCACCCTTATTAGGGGCTTGTGTAGAGAAATTTTTTTTTTATCTAGTTTAAAATCCATACACCACTCTGACAGTTTTTGTTTTTCAAAGGCTTAGGAGTTCTCTCATAAAAAAATTGGACGGCAGGATTATTCTTTATTGGACTTTGCTACCTGTGACAAGTATAGTATAATTTAAAGAAAATGAACCATTTAAAAATGGACATTGGCCAAATTTTAGTAAAATTTATGCAAAAGTATCAGAGTTTTTACATCATTTAAGTTTGTTTGTGTTGTTTGAGGAGACCCGACTGCCAAAATATTAATATAAGAAAATTAATAAAACTTAGGAGTACGTAAGTACCTCATGAGAAGGTTTCTAAGTTCAATGAAAGCTTGCAATTGGAATCCAGAGCATTATAATGCTCGTAGAACAAAGAGATGATTAGGATTTTAGTGGCGAGAGCCTTTTCAAATACTGTTTAAGACGTAGATTTCAAAGCAGCAAATACCCCAACGGAGATATTTTCACCAACCGCTATAACCCAATGATAATTTAATTTTGCTTTTGCCATTAACCAAAGCGGTTATCAGATTTATGATAACTCCCCAAATGTGGTTTTGCATTTGCAATCGTGCATAACTATTAGAAAAACATGTAGGCTACAGTTAAATCTTGTTTTTGGTAGAATTTCGGCAGCTATTTGTCAGAACAGACAAAACTCTCTCAAACGTTCAAAGACTGCAATTTCTCAAAATTTTGCAATTTGGTAAGTAGCGATGAAACAATTGATGAAAACTAATAAAGGATGGACTATAAGAAAGCAACTTGAGTTATGTTGATATAATGTGTATGTAGAGCAAGGTAAAATGAGTTATATTCCCTAACCTTACAGCGAAACATCGTAAAGTTAGTCAAAAGTAAATTGCTAATACAAAATCCTTTTGTACTGATTATTATTTATTTAACTTAAGAAATAAAATTTAAGCTTACATTTTATCATTACATAGTTTTAAATAAATGACCATGCACGCCATTGCTCAAATCGGCAAATAGCTGTAGAATGAACTGCAATTATGAGCTATCATGTACTATCAGCGTCTTGAAATTTGACACCTATGATCGCAGCTGTTGGCATCTGGATTGGCTAGTTGTGGAAAACATTGGAACCATTTTCTACTATTGTGAAGATCGATGCCAATGTCATTTAGCAAGCATAGCAAAATAAGATGTTCAGGATGATTTACATAATCAAATAATTAAAAAGTAATAAAAGGACCTGCGATATTAGGAATGCCATTTTGTAGTTTTCATGATTTGTTGGTTAGCAATCACCCACAATTAACTGCTCAGAGTGTGTACACCTTATCGTTGGGATGACATCTAAACAGCTAATCGTTACGTCGATTGCACAATTAAACGTTATTTTGAGCGATAGTGTGCATCGGCCTTCATACAATCAGTTTTGTTAGCATATATAATTACAGGAAGTATTAGTTTTTGGTTTTCAGCTGTGATATCTTGTAAATGTCTGGGCCACAGCATATGATAATTTAATACTTTGAAGCCTGGGCTCAGGACAAATCTAGAAGGTTTTATCACACTAGATCCTAAACCTAAGTAAACAAAATTTTTGCTTTTTCTGTACTTCCACTTTTCATAGAATTAAAAGATTTTTGTCGCTTAGCGCGGTATACTTTTTGAGTATAATCACACACCCACAACTCATTTGGGCTATTAACTCTTAAGATCTTGTTGAGTTACCGAGGTCACTTCTAATCGACCGAGAAATGAAAACTGGCTGCCGACAAAGCATTAGTTTCTACCGACACACATTTGCGGTTTTTAATAATGTAGGTCAAATATACATGTAGATAGAGCTAAAAAGCATCTCTTCAGCAACATGATCTTCACACTGAAACTGCTGGTTTTTTATTTATAAAAAAATAAACCATCTATCCGACTCGATGTACTCCTAAATTATCACATCTTCAAAAAAGTCCAAAAAAAACTTTTTGCTATATTTGCTTTTCAATTGACATTAACAAGCTTAGAGCTTCAAAATCTATCTAAGAATTTTGCTATTGTAAATACTTTCACAGTCGATTGGATGTTGGGAATGCGGTCTAAGATCAGGTGGGTTACGTGCGTGTGCAAGATTACTCACCATCAAGATCTTCTTGTTTGCCAGCATTCATGTATTCTTCTAAGCTAATACCATCACCATTGGAGTCCATAGAAACAAAAATAACCGTAAGGTTAATATTAGATGGGGCCAGTTGGGTGAATGCATCAGTATCATAGCTGTCCATCACTCTTGCAAATATCTGAAATTTTTAAAAGTAATCATATTTATTGTGTCAAGGTCATTTTTAAGCAAATAAATATTTAAAAAATGATTAAGTGTTGGTTAGGGTTATGTGAAATTTTGAAAAAATACTTATTAACAAACGAGGAGGATAAACAGGTTTACGAGTCGCAACTAATGAGACCAAGTTACAAGTGATTATGACAGGAATTAAACAATTTTTTAACCTCAATTGGCTTCTTTTGTTTTAATTTCAACTTGTTTGTTCTGCACACTATATTACCCTGTGGGCTTATGCTAAATTGACATGCATTGTAAAACCAAGTCGAGTTGAATGAAACTTTGCATTAAACTAGTATAGCTCACCAAGGTCGCATGGCATGGTTTTGTCCGACTTGCACGAGTTGTATGATTTCAACATTGATTGAAGCAATTTTGAACATTTCAACAAATAGATTTTCAACCACGATTTTAATTTGTGTCAGTTGTTAGAATACCTAAGTAATATGGAAAATTATTAACCCATTTTAAATTAAACCATTCACAAAGTTTTTACCTTCAACAAAAAACGTGTAATAACAGCTAAGATTTAAACAAACATGCAAGAATCAAAAAGGTTTTAGAAAAACCTGAATTTATATTACAAAGCTAAACTTCAATTCAGTTTATCATATCATTATTGCAATTAATTGTGGTATACTTTGAAAAGAAAGCCGAATTGATGAAATGGAATATTGAAGTTGTGTTATCTACATGATGAAGTTCTGACAAGATGAGACCTCAAGTCATATACTCACGGCTGTCATTGCATTTAGAAATTCCACTCTAGTAACTACACCATCATCTGCAAAGAAAAAACTGCCAACTTAAGATTTTCCTTCTAATCACTAGAATGACAGAAGAATTATTTTGACCCATACCAAGTGTATATTTACCTGATGAGTCACACAAGTAATATCCAACCGCAAACAGTAGAGAGTTAAAAAGCAAAACATCTCCTATTAAAAAACTGATTAATTAATCTGAATTCTGGCTTGACAAGTAAAATCTGTTTGCAAAATGAACGATGAAATACAAATTAAATAAGAACGATGAATTGAGAATTATATTATGGTTTGGTTTTGCTATGATTCCAGTTTTTACTACTGTGAACGTAACGAGTAGACACGGACAGAGAAAAATAATGTTCTGAAACATATTTGAGCCACTCGGATGTAGAGTCAAAGCTGCTTACACAGGATAAAAGCCTTTTCATGAAGTTACTTCTATAATCTTAAAAGTAATTATGAGTGATTTCGAAGTTGTATAGAAAATTTATATTTTCCATAACCAGTGCAGCCAAGTTTTGAGAATTTTTGTTGTGTTTCTTTTTTAGCATATTTTTGGTGTTACAGTAGAAAAGAACTGTTTATGTCTTACGAACTTGTTCCATCGTGATTTTATGATGGTAGCAAGAGAGTATGAAGGCATTTATACTCGTATGTTCATCTTCTGTGCAGAATGTAAGTGGTGTTTCCACAGATAGTAACCATAAAAAATGCAAAGTGTAATGATAATATATGATTGATACAGTTATTTACTCACGACTATAGTCAAATGCCTCAAAAAGGCCTTTCTTTTCTTCGTCAGATCCAAAGTCAGTTGTTGCATTGTAATTGATGATTTTGAATAATCTAGTAGATCTGTCCGCATTGTCTCCTGTCACGTTCCTCCAGTTGCTAACAAACTCCTCTTCACTGATACGCCCACTATCTAGAGTAAACAGGCAGACATGTGTTAAATGTTTACTCTTCAGACACACTCATTTGCCTGTGAACAAACAGCTGAGTTTAGTTAATTCCTTTATAAAACTGAGTGTTAGGTTATCATTTGATGAAAGCCTACAATTTGTAGCTAAAGAATTTGTGTCACAAAATAAGAAAAAACTTCTCCGCCGGACGAATATTGAGCAGTGAAAACTAAAGGTACAGCTTCAACCGACTGTCTGCTAGTAGTTACTGACTAACCATGTCGAGTGTGCAAACTTATCATTCTTCTCTAAAAGCTAAACCCTCATAACTCTTATGCTGGTTACGCTTTGACCCAGAGGATATGCATTAAATAATATTCTTTTGTCTCTTTTAAATTTTTATAGACAGAATAATTCTATTGTCTGTCCTTTTGCTTTCATAACTTTCCAAGTCAAAAAGGTATGTTTATTACTAAAAAAATTTTCTAGGTATGTAGTAACACAAGCAAACAGAATCTAAAACTAGCGCTAACATGCTGAATCTAATGCTGACCCCTGCCGTGATGGATACATCAGTCTGAGATATAGAGCTGCAAAGCCACACCCACTTATTCCATGAGTGGATTCACTAAGTGACACTATAGACAAAATAATTTTGGATATGAGCAAAAAGCCTCTTTTACTATGGCTGAGTGTACGAATTGATCATATCATTATCTTTACTTTGAACTATCACTGCTACAATGTCAGCTATTGATTTACTTATTGCTACTAACTATTGAATTGTAAGACAGTGTAGCTGTCAACCTGAATGGCATCATCTATTCTGCATGCTAGAAGTAGCAATGTATTTTTTACTCGTAGTGTCTGTGGGTGGTCTTGTGACCACCCACAGACACAACTGTGATCAGAAAAAAGCTCAGCTAGCTGATCAGCTGCGAAGATTGACTGCAGCGCAAGCATGAGTTACAAAAGCTGTTCTATAGATAAACTTGCACAAAAATAACTTTTAAAAAGATTTTATCAAAATGCATAAATATTTTTTTCATCATTTGCAATTGCCTTTGATGTCTGAAAATGATATTAAGATTAAAATTGACAAAATTTTATTGCGGTAAAACTTTCAACTAGAACCAAAATTTAGTGTCATAAAACATGTTGTAACGGAGCACATGGCACCGATAGCAGGTAATATATATATAAGTATACCAAAATCAGTGACTTTTGTGACAAAACCATAGATCTGAAGGTAAACAGCTATTATCATCAAATCCTGACAGTAATAGCATCAAGACATATTACCATCAGTGTCGGCCTTAGCAAGAATAGACAACATGTCGTCTGCTGTCAGAAAACCAGTTTGCTTTTTGTCAGCTGAATCAAAGATTCTTTCTACGCCAGCGCCAATTCTTTGCATCAATTTCACCTGCGTGCCAAGAGTGTTTACACTTGATGCGTATTCAACATAGTTGAGTGCCTCGTCTTCTGTAATTACAAAAAAAACACAAACAGAAATTAAAGCTAGACTTGAGATATTCATTGTAACTGTAGATACACAAAATGGTAGACTGGGAAGGCAGTAAAGTAGGGCGGCAGTAAAGGCTGTACTGACTATTGCAAGTGGAGACAAGTGGAAGCATGCATATTAATTCAGAAAAACTTTAAAATGGATAACAAACTGGACACAGATAGTTTGCAGCTTTAGGAAGAAATGTTTAAAACCCCAGATTATGAGCAGAATTTTTACATACTGTCAACATCCATGACGGCAAAGATTTGGGCTTGCTCAGCTTTGTCGATTTCGTTATCATGGGTGTAATCAAATCGGAAGAAGGTGTACAGGCTATCAGAGTAGTCAGCACCGGCTTCCTCATAGCCCCTGATGAACTCGGAAGCATTCACTTTAGTGTCACCTTAATGAATAGAGTTGGAGACCTTGAAGAAAATTACAGTAAAACCTCTATTTGAACACCATGGCGTTCAATTTTGTGGATGTGTTTCTTCTGGTTTTTGGTATGGTAGTTTCGTAAAAACCAAAAAATTTCAAAGTGGTGAAAAGTTGAAAAAAGTACTCAATTAAAGAGTGATGCTGTGTTTTGTAGCCTCTCTTCTGTAGTGGCATTCTATTAGGGGTAGTGTTCAAATAAAGGTATCGCTTGAATAAAGGTTTTACAGCAAGGAAACTATTCCCAGAAAAACGGACAATACTGTCTAAATTGTAATATTCAGTTGAGATCTTCTGAATCAGTAGTAGTTTGTCTAAGTTTTTCATGTATCTTCATCTAAAAAAATGAAAATATAAACTTGCGGTTTAAGTTTTCAAATTTTAATTTTAGAATTACTGATTGCATTTCCGAAAAATGATGTCTGATCGATTTAGCCAAAACCGTTAAAATAAGGTGTAACAGTTGAATTTTTGATCAAATTGGCTTATTATATGATCATGCTAAGCTAAAAGTTATGAAAATTAAAATACTTTACAGAAACATATTTATAAGATGCTATACCAGGATCTAATACAAATGCATCCATTATTCATCTAAATCTACTTAACAAACTCAAGACAATGTTATCTTGCTTTTAGTCAGCAATGTTTGTCAGGCATGAAGAATCGTGTTGGCTTATAGCCAATCTATTACAAAACTTTACATACTTCTTATTAGGGATCGTATTTGCACTGCTCTTGAAATGACTATCTCTGAACTAGTTTGCTAAACCATCTCAATTTAAGAAAAGTTAAATAGTAAGAGTTATGGATAAGTTGATCTTTCTAAAAAAAATCAAGCAGAGTTTTTAAACCTTTATCAAACTCTTGCACAGCAACGCTAATCAAGTCGTGTCTCTATTGGAACTGCATGATGATGTTTACTGTTGTTGTCCAGCTTTCTAAAAACTGAGATATGATCGACATAATGATAATTATAACGATAATCAAGATAGGTCTCTATTTGTACAGAGTGATAGTGTTTACCGCTGTAGTCCATTTTTCTAAAGAAGCTGAGAAACTCATCCTTAGTGATCAGTTTATTGCCGTCAGAATCCATTAATGAAAAGCTGTCATCTCTAAACTGGTCTACACCAGCCAGCGCATCACGACAGCTGTAACAGAGAGTTAAAGGCTGGTTCAGTATTAAAACCTTATTTAAGATAATCTGTTCAAGGTTCCTATAGCTCTTGTAACTAACTAGGTATGCAACTTTTGTGCAGCGAGCAATCAGATGCATTCTTGAGCTCACACAGATTCAGCAAACAAAATACTTCATACATTATCCAAAAAGTCTATTAGTTATTATTCCATAGTGAAAGGTTTGTTAACAGTCTAGTCATTATGGGAAATGTGCCATCATATTTAACAATAGAAGAGAGTTTGTGAGTGCTGCAAAAAAACTTAATTCTAATAATGTTTTTAATTACTTGTAATTATGCAATATGATATAGTTAATTTGATAACTTAGTAGCAATTAATAGTTGTTACAAATAATTAATGGTAATGTTTAAAAAAAAATTTAATGTTAATAATTAATATTAAACATTTAATAGCTTTGAAAACCTAACTAAAAAAAGTTTTTTACCTAGCATATAGCAATGAACTAAAAAAATTCAGAATTAATTTTTATAATTTTTTATGATACAAACCATGGGGTGATAGTCACTTAACGTTACTCAAATGTTTTAGCTTACAAAAAGTGGAATATATAAAACTTGTTGATGAATACTTCAAAAATAAGGTGAGCAAGAAGGTAAAAATAACTTGAAAAACGAGTTCTAAGTTTTTTAATCTCGCAAAACTTATTACAATATATTTCCTGATGAATAATCAAACCAATAACTTTGTGGAGACGATAAGGGATATTTATCATAATGCTTTTTCTGAAATATACTAATCACAGATTTATTGATCAGCAAGCATGTTGAGGCAGAAGCTACTTAAACCAACGCCTAAAGAAAACCTCTGACGCGAAAATGAATTTTGGGTAGTTTAAAAAATATGTGAACAACAGTTTCAGTTTTTGGTTAATCTATAAATAAGCTCACAAAATTTTAGTAGATTATGTCAGAAAGTTTAAATATTATTCTATCATTTGAAATTTTATTTATGCTTGAAATGATATGACTGCCAAGTTGTTTCTAGATTAAAACCAATAAAACTTGGCTGCGATTATAATGCTCATAAGTAAAACATGTGTGAAATGAAATCACTAATTGTTATCAATTTGATAGTTGATATTAATTATTCTGTCATAGACTTCATAAACGTCATACATGTAGGCTACAATCAAGTTTATTAAATTTAATCTTGAAACATCCTGACAATCAAACAGATTCAAACAAAAATATCGCAAATGATGGAAAAATATTGATAATTTCGAATAAAATCAGTTAAAATTTTATGTAAGTTTAATTTTAAAATTAGCGGGTTATCTCAAGTAAATAAATGTTTAGTTTAACTATCAAGGGTTATTTATTACGTACTCTACACTTTTTACCCACTTACATGGCAAGCACCAAGAAGGTGCAGATGGATATCAAAATCTTCATTGCTCCCTATTTGACGAGCTGGGCAAGTGTATGCAGGTGTGAGCACCAAGGGTTGCTGTAATAAAGTAATGGGTTAAATGAAAACACCCTTGGTTGGCAAGCCCTAGCCTCAGCGTTAACATCAGGCTTCATGGCAGTGAGGAATGTCTCTCACTTTTATCGCATTCGTTAAGATTTTAGGCAAAAGAAAGCCTCATTGCAGAGATAAACAAGAAGTGATGTTTGCTTATGCTTGGTCATGCATTGGCTAATGCTTTGTAATCTTATCTCTTCTGTTTGGTTTGGGGCGCTTGGCTTGGTACTGGTCGCTCAAATTTGCTGATTTGTGTCAGCTTGCGACAAAAATTAATCGGCTTTTCTTCTTAACTGACTGCGTAGGAAGAAACTGGTTCTGGTGATAACAGCTTTGTCTTTAAATTAGCAATAAGTCGGGTGATGCCTAGGATTTCTTTCACTTTTTGAAATGTGTAAATGCATAACACTTAGGCAGACTCACAGACAGACAGAGCACACATATATACACACATGCAACCATGCAATAGCAAAGTCTGATTTATTAGCATAGATATTTGTTCTTTTCCAGTTTTAGATTGTCAAAAAAATTTGCCTTCAATACTACGTAAAAAAGAGATTAACACCTATGTAAGGAATGTTGTGTGGATTTTAATTAACATCTCAAACTTTACACAAACATGCCTTGCTGAACTCTCCAACAGCAAATATATGTTTTCCTCATCTAAAAAACCTAAAAAAGTCTTTGAGGCATTCTTAGTTTGCTGAAATCCTTTTTTTCTTTTTATGTCAAATTTCATTAGGCGCTGCCCCCAAAAATGGTTTTCCTCTTGGTATAGGATCTATTTTAGCTACTCTTTTAAAAGTTTGGCACAGAAGTAATTGGATTAGATGCCCTTTGTAACACCCTCAACAGTTCTTGCGCGGCTCGAATCACTAGCCTACTCATCACGAGTCAGCACCCCAATTTATAGAACGCCGATGCTGAAGTATTTTTATTTGGTAAAAAACAGTATATTTTTATTCAAGTTTACTTGCATTTAGGGCAGCTGAACACAGATATAAAATTTTCACTTTATTCATTTCCATCCTCTAGTATTACCAACTGTTATGAATGATTTCTGTACATAATATAATGTAAGATCATTGTTAAATGTGCTCCAAACTATTGTCAAAAGACTAATGAAGTGTGAGTTCATTAGTTTCGTCATTATATTGATGAAATTGCTAAAATTAGTGGTAACAATTAACTTCATAAATACCGTATACCGTTGGGTCAGTAAAATAATTGATTTATAATAACAATTTTTTCTACAGTTTTATTTATTAATTGTTGATTTATTTTTGTGATTGAACATCAGGCCTGGAGTTAGTTTATACTCGACTCTGACGCAGCTATCTAAACAAGTTAAAGGCTTTACCTATGTTTCTATCTACCTAAAAAAGCAAGTGTACCTTACACGTTAAAGTACTTGGCATGCAACTATTAGACTTGGATTGAAGCATTACAGAAGATTATTCATAATAAAAGGAACCAAATTTGTAATTTCAGACAGAGTTATCAAAAGGTGTTAAAAGAAAAGTTGTTAGATCTATAACAGGGATTAGGGACAGGCCAAGCATTACGGAGGCGCGAAGGTATTTTAAAATGAATCTCTTAGAGTTGAGACACCAGAATGCCAGAATGTCTCTGATGCTGGGGCTCTCGTTAAATGTCAGTAATGCATGCTTTATTGATAAACTTGATCAACTGCGAGACACCATTAATATTCCTGAGACTAGTTTGGCTGTGGTCGGTGCTCTGTGGGCGGTAAGGAAAAACACTAGATTTTACTCTCACAGTTTTTTACTTGGAACATCGCATAATCTGAGTGACCTACCAAAGTTTTGAGATGTATATTTTAACATTATGGCTTTTTCACACAAATTTAATATCACAAATCTTTCTTACACAAGTATCTATATCCTCTCAATAATATACTTCAACCTAAAAAGCTGTTGTTCCAAAAGGTTGTGCTGCACAAGGTTGAGTCACAAAAGATCAGGTCGCAACAGGTTGAGTCACAAAAGGTCATATTACCAAAGATCAGGTCACAACAGGTTGAGTCACAAAAGGTCATATTACCAAAGATCAGGTTGCAAAAGGTCATATATCGCAGTTACAGTAGACTAGTGTTTATTTTAAAAAGCATTTAGTAATAAATATTGAAGGTTTTATTATAGTGAAGAGGTGTTTTAGTAACTGAAGAAGACAATACAGACAGATTAGTTTGACTATTCAAAACAATTTATTTCAGTCTAACAGCTGACATTTGACTTGACAAAGAAAAAAAGGCCTTTTAAAGATATCTCACTACAGCCATTAACAGCCATTAACCAAAATCAGTAGCAATTAAAGGTATACTATCGTTACACTGAATATTTTATAGGATTAATATCTGACTGAATCCATCTACACCCTGCAAAAAAATACTTACTCTGGTTCACTAAACTAATCATCTATCAGAGACTTAAATTAAATGAAGCATTCACGTTAAGTATAAATGTAGCTAGATGAGAGAAAGTCGGTAAGCACTTAGTTACCAATACAGCCTCATTTCATAAAATATAATATAATAAAATTCATAAAATAGTCGTCATCAACAGCCGTTTTTTTGCTTTTTAACTATTTCACCTATTAGCATGTGGTGCACCATTTTTGAGCTCGTTGATACTATTGAAGTTTGGTTAGCTAGAGCGAAGCAGCTTGTACTTCTTACCATACTTGAAGAGTAACACTTTCATGATTCTCATTGGATGAAATGTGTTTGTAATCACACTTGCTACAGACATCATTTTTTCGTATTTCATCTCAGTTTTGTTTGCAGTTCTTGAAGAAGAAAGCAATGGTAACTCACTTTAGCTATTGATTAATCGATACCAAAAACACACGGACATACTCCTTCAAGGAATTGTTACATTGAAGCTTATATATAATTTCTAAAATTATTTGTCTGCCAGTTATCAGCCTAGACAGTCTGTCATTTGTTCAGTCTAATTTTTTGCTGTTTGAAAAGTTTGCATCCCAGATGATGTGATCTCAGAACCTCTCAGTCCGCAGACCAGCAATCTAAGCCGCTGCACTACAATAACCAAGCTATCTATAGCTGCTAGCAAATTCATTACATTAGTTAAATAGTGACGCTTGAAGCTATTGGGGTCATTAACTAGCATGGCTGACAGTTTCGATAACAGTTACGCATAACGATTATTAAGCTGTCTACAAGCACTGCTAATTGTTATAGTAAAGGTAAGCTTACCTTTACTGGCTTACAAGGTAGGTTACAATAGTTTATTGGGGGAATGTTTTATTACTCAAGCAATGCCAGGCATATGGCTAGTCACTACTAAAAACACACATATATGCTACTTCGAGGAGTGGTTCTATTAAATGCACCTAAAATCTAATCAAAGGACTGGCTACATATGTTCATGGTTGCTATATGTGGTGTTATAGTGATAGTGTCTACACAGTCAACTCATCCAAGCTCAGCGCTTTGTCAAAAAACTCATTTTTCTAATAGGTAATGCATTCCTGATTAGCATATTGTCCATTAAGGTTGTGCCTTGACAGCTATTTTCAGCCAATCTTTCATAGTTGTATTAATTATCATACTAAGAATAACACTAATGAAAATGATATATTTTTAATGTTTAGTGCAGTGTTTATGAAATTTTTTTAAAAATAAGTAATATAAAACACATATTAAATCAAACTGAATGCAAAGTTTAAAATAAATAAAGAAATAGGAAATAATATGAGGTTAATATTATGATAATAATTAAATATTTTCAATAATAATGTTACCATTTAAAATATTTGATTATGTGATTTATAATGTAATAATCAAGATAGTAAATAAATTAAAATGAAATTGGTTTTGAAATGAACGTTTTCTATTTTTTTTACAGTTTTTGGTAAACTAGATAAATGCCGTGCATTGCACGGACAATAAAAAAATCTGTGTACAGAAAATTTACTTCTAATCCACATATTCAGCATCAATATTCACCATTCTAACTTTTAAATCAAATAGTTTGTTTATTTATGTATACTGTGCTCTTTATGTTTACCGTGTTTATTTCGGTGTAATTCATACCATACCAGCTGCAGTGCCTACTACATATCTATACCGATTGCAATAATCTTGTTGGCTATATACTGTAATTTAAGCATTTTCCTTATGAGCATGAATTTCTCTTCTGGGAAGGCTTCACAGATTGTTCATCTGTATGGCTTTGTACATAAAGCTAGCTGCAGCTTTTAATGTGAAGTCATGAAAGATTGGCATGTATTCCAAGTATGTGCCACATTTATACCACCCTGTAGCAAGCTGGACAGTGTAGTGTAATGGGTAAATAAAGGTCTGTAGAACTGGAGGTTGGGAGTTACAATCCAGTTTGCTGCAAATTGCATTGGATTTCTCATTTTTAAAACTTTAATACTATACCCAGACAAACAGAAGCACGGACAAATAGATGGGCAAACATTGAGATGTATATATATATATTGATTTTGTAATTTCCCTAAAACATCTTAAACATTTTTAACGATTGAGCTCTAACTCAATGAAATTTCTGTCTACCTGCCTACTATTGACCAATCAGACAAAAGCAATGCGAAAAGGTGTTGATAAAACACCAACATACTGAAGCTAGTGTTGATGATGCTGTCAATAGGTTCTGAACATATTGGTTCCAACTCAGTCTGAAACATTTCCTTATATAGTCGTTTAATCTTGTAGTTGGCAGGTGCTTAGCAGGTGGTTATCCGTCAACTCTTTTAGGAAATTAATTTTTGGTATGACATCACGAGTTATTGAAACAGATGTAGTACCTCTGTGCATTTGTTGCGATCCAATGTTAACTCAATTATCTTGCCAAGCACTGTAAACTGCAGGTAAATGCTTAGCTGATGCTGCTTTTCTCTTGTGTGCTAAGGTGTAATTTGCCAAAAGAGTTTACCTAACGCTGAACCACTACTCTCTACTGATAAATTGTAACTTACTGAAAGCAACCTAAATTTTTACTTGAAACAAATTAATTAACATTTTAAGCTTTTTTTGAGCAAGTATAGAACTACACAACCCAGAGTCTTGACATTTCTATTTTTTGTAAGACCTAGATGTCTGGCAGACGTGTATTCTATACCGGTCGTGCTTAAAGGCTATCCAAATCTGACCTGACATAAGTTCATTTGTATTACTTTGTCCACTATTCCATTAAAATCGGTAGCACAGATTTTAACTATGTGAAAATGTTTTTGGCTACTCATTTTTACAACATCTTTAATCCTAGTTTCCAATGCGCTAGTAATACTATCAGCGCAATTAAACCTTTTGTTGTTGTCATGTATGTAGTTCTGTTGTTCATGTGAACCGTGTACCTTTCAGCGTGAATAACAGGGTAACAAAAGATTCAGCTCATCCTTCTGGAGTAAAAATTTGAAAAATGCGCAAATAGTTTGTTGTTAGTTAATGAGATTTAAATAAAACTGTTATCAATGTGAACTGTGTACATTTTATCATGTGTATTTTTGTGTGCGCGGATAACTACGTAAAAACAAATTCATCTCAACATCACAGCATAAAAAACTGACAAATTCACAAATAGCTTGTTGTTAGTTAAAGAGATTTAAATAAAAACATTCACAGCTTTATCTCTCAAGTCATAGTGGTTTGACTTTAAATTAACTAGCTCAGCACCGTTGATCCTAGCATACATTCACTCTAGATTTAAAAGCTTTACTACATAAATAGAATGAAAATGTACATTTTAGCTTTTTACTAAGTTAGACGGTTTTACTCAATAATTCAAAAAAAATTTTTTAATTAGCTATTACTGTTTAAAACATCCATCAGCAGATAATCATATAATTTCACATATTAACACAATATCTAAGTTTAGATTTCCTGACCAACAAAAGTCGAATTATAGTATTGTTTTATTAATTGTGTTAGACTAGATTCAAATCAATCGCCATTGGCAGAAAAAAAACTACCTATTCAGGTTTGCACTAATAGATTGGTAACCAAATTTGGTTGTCTTTGAGCAAACGCAATCAGCTATTAGTTTTACTATTATGCAGGTTTTAATAAATGGTGTTAAAAAGACCAAAGCGTGACTCGCCTCAAATAAAATCCTTTTATTGGAAATTAAGCTTAAATTTACAAAGAAAGTTTAAGGAAGTAAAGAGATACGGGTCAGTGTATCTTAGAAGAATCCGATGACTGCGTCAGCTTTCTTTCGTAGTCCCTCAGATTTCTCGAAAACAGCGAAAATCTGTGAAAGGAGAGTTATATTAAGGCGAACGCACAACTATCACATATTAGTAGCTATGGGTAACTTTCAATAACAACCAGCAATTATGGGTAACTATAGTAATAGCTACAGGTAAATACTAGTACGTACTGATAGCTATCAATCATTTAGTGACTAAAAATGTAGTAAACACTCCTACAATGTTAGAAATCCATTCCGAGAACGTTTACGTTATAGTACTTTTATGTTATTTGAACTATAATACACCATGTACATGTATATTGTCTAATTCTTTCTAAGGTTCAACCAAACTCTCTCCTTTGGTTCTACAAGAGGGAAAAACTAGAATTAAGCTTTTAATTTATTGACTGTTCCATGACTGCAATATTATCGGTTTGTATCGACAACGTTCTTCTTTCCTTTTTACTTTCATTCGTTTTATTGTCCGACATTATTGATTGCGACAATTTTACAACAGGTTAAGGGAAACGCATCCCCTCCAAATCAATTTACAATGATTTGTTTGTTTTTTAGACATCAATGTTTGCTCTGTAAAAAAAACGTCAACAAGTATTTCGTACGTCTAAAATTAAGTAAAACAAAAATATATTTGACTATGATGAGACAGGTGTCTAAATTTCCTTCGTCTATTTGTTTTGAGAGATCAAGGTTATGATAAAATACGACGTTTGATGCTAATCAAACTCGTGACGTTTACATTGGTAGACCAACGCTGTAACACCTGCACCAATCTATTGCCTCAAAATATTTTTGAGCATTTTGGCAGCTACCTATTCTCAGCGTTTTGTCAACATTTGACGATTCATCATGGCGAACTAGACTGTTTCGGAACTTATATATAATAGAGATAAAACTATGAATGTGTAGTTTTTTCTTTCTAAATTGCGGAGAGAGACAGACCAATATTTCAAGACAAACTACAAAATTCTTTTTACTCAAATAGAATTTGGGAACTTGCACCAACTTGACACTTTACGTTATATGAAAGTTTTTAAGTAGTGCGGTGCAAAGATTTTACCTAAATTTTTACGTTATATAGAATTTATGTTATAGGAGGTATACGTTATAAGAGCATCTACTGTATAAATAGTTATTAATCACAGCAAATAAAAATTTTTTACTACATTTAAATCATATGCACATGCAATAACATTTGGTATGACAACTAAATTGAATGCATTCAATATAATCATCATTTAATTGGTCTGACTAATAGAAATAGCTAGCATCTTTATATGTGTCTCAAACTTGGTAGAATGATTCTGACAAGAGCAGACAGGAAGTCTCCTAGTAATTTTCTAAATGGTTTAATGACGATCTCAGAAAACACACTTATTTGCTTCTCAAGTACCCTGATATAGGTGTTTGAATATCACACTAGTGCTGATGATAGTTTCTATTATAAGGTCAGCAGTGTACAATATAGCCAAGAGGGCAAGACACTAAACAGAAAAATTTGCAACTCCAGAGAATTTTATTAAACAATTGATTAAAAAACCTTGCATTTATGTATACAATGTTTTATGTATAAAATTTGTATGTGTATACTTTAGTGTGTATACACGTTAGTATGTCTACATGTTTGTATATCTACACATTTTATGAAAACATGTTAGTATATTTTATTACAAATTTGTATGTATATACATTTGTATGTATATACATTTGTATGTATATACATTTGTATGTATACAGGTTTTTATGGAGGCATGTATTCATTCATGTACTTATGTTTACCTTTACGCAGATAAAGCTACTCTGACAAGAGATCTAAACAACATATGGTGTGTAGAGTACATAAACTATTGACCAGTAATTAGTGGAAATGAGTTATCTGTTTGGCAGCATCTCACAGCACCAACATGAACTAAAAACTAAACATGATAAAATGACATGCCAAAAAAAGAACAGAACAATTTTTAAGTAGCGATTAGCTTGAGAGAAATACTGTATGTTTAATATTTGTGATATAATTAGTAGAAAGATATTTTAGAACTTGATCACCAAGACTCTTTTAGACCACTATATCCTGAACAAAATATGCTTGTGTTATCAAATATTAACAATATATTACCACAGGTTAGCTGAAACTATGATCTGCTACTTACATTGAGTAAGGAGTTCTGAAACTCGTCATAAGAAACCAGGTCATTATCTGCAAGTGTAAAAAAATACTCTACAATTTGAGCGGGTAAGCCAATCTATGTGTTAACTGCATTACGATCAAGCCAATATCAGTCTACACATTCTGTTGATGTATTCTCCTTGAGAGAGTGCTAGTGCCTCATACATTTGTTTTGGGAGTAAAAATGAGCTTACACAACATTTTAGTAGATATAAAAAATTTTCTAACATTTGTCATAGTTTTTCATGTTTGAGATGATCTGAATGCCGGGATGCACTAACAATGAAATTAGCCAACACTTAATTGCAATTAAAATTCTCTGAAGAAAAACACGCCTAAAAGTATGTCACAAGTTGTTATCATTAATAGAGTTGATATCAGCTATTGCGCTCAAGTTACAGCTTTACGTCTTTATTCCGTCAATTTCTTTGTAACGTCATAATTGTGCTTTCACTTAATCTGAGTGTTTTAACAGTTATCAAGTTTTGGCAATGTTAATCTTTAAACTTCCTGGCAATCAAATCATCTCAAACAACAAAAGCGATCGCAAATGATAAAAAACAATAATTCTAATAAAAATCTCCTAAATGTTATGCAATTTCATCTTCAACAATGTAAAATTTCGACTCATGACAGCTATATAGAAATGTAATGAACGAACCATCAAACTATAAATCAGCCTATACATAGCCTAATCCTAAGCATGAGAACAGTTGGTTGTTATAAGGTAGCTAATAGGCATAGTTAAATCATAGATTTACTTCCGTAATCCATCGCATCAAAAAGAGTCTGTTTCTCTTGCTCATCGCCAAACACGCCATCTTTATCTTGGTCAATATCGTTGAACAAGAACACAGTTCTGTCAGCTGGTTCAAGAGTTGCCCTCATCCAGTTTTTTTTAAATTCTTCTTGACTGACCACTCCATCCTCTGCAGAGAGATATAGCACACAACACTGACCAGTCAATTTACTGCGGGTAGGTCTAATACACAAGGCTGACCAGGCCATTCGCTGTAGGTAGATATAATACACAAAACTGACCAGTCCATCTACTGCAGGTAGATATAACGCACAAAACCAATCAGTTCATTCACTGCAGGTAGATATAACACACAACACTGACCAGTTCATCCTCCGCAGGTAGATATAAAACACAATAGGCATGAACCATCATGTTTTGTAGACCATGTGTTTCAACTGAGAAGTTACAGAGGCATAACACTAGTGATATCTCAAATCATCCATGTCAAGTGACCCCACATTAACATGGACAGTAACCACACATTAATGAGGCAAGTGATCTGCCAAGTTTCAGACCAATAATGACATGTGACAAGTGACAAATCAGATGTTAGGACTGTATCACTAAACTGGTTATATATGTATAAAGTGTATTTTCCTATCCAGTAATGATATAAACACAACTTAATTATTTGCATATGCCATGTGAATGCAGGTTCACCCATCATATGCCCTTAACTATGTATGCCAACAGCCTTGACACACATCAGACATGCCTGCAATATGGATTAGCAGACATTCGGCATGCAGGATGATGTCATGCAGGCCAAACAGCTTGCGGAAATACACAGGAGGTATGCTAGCTGTAGACTTATGGCTCCCTACGTACCTCACGCAGGGAGACACACAAATAACATGTACTTTGCATGTTACATGCATGGACAAATCATACAAGTAACACGCCAAGTGCCACACTTGTAAAACACCGTTGAGTAGTTTATCATCACACATGAGCGGTGAGATATAATTTAGTTTAGTCATCAAGTACAGCATTTGGGTACAGACACCTCACATCTGCAGTTGATGTAAATATATACCCAGTATCTATATTTAGTTGCAGTCATTACAAACGGGGATTTCTACATCTCAGGCTAGTTATGTAGAAATTACCGTTGAAGAATACTACTACATTTTAAAGATAGACTTTCATAACATTTATGTACATTTCATCAGAATGTAACGGTATTCTTTTATCATTTGTTATTGTTTTCGAAGTTTGAGGTGATCTTTCTGCCAGGTTGTTTTAAGAAGAATAAAATCGACCAAAATAGATTGTGGTTAAAATGTTCAAACGAAAAATAGGTGCCAAAATGACATCACTAGTTGCATGGCAGCCTGTCTCTCTCATTAATAATATCAGCTATTGTGTTCAGGTGGCAGCGTTACGTATTCCACTGCAGTCTGTTCTTTTGCAACTACAGTCATATTACCTGAATATATGAGCTTAATACGGTTTGCGGCTCGGCCTGTAAATCAATTAATTTGTGTTTCGAGGAGTTTTTTCCCATATAAAATATTTTTATATAGAATTTTTCTCATATAAAAAAGCTAAATACATTTTAATCAGCCATAATATATAAAACAGCAAATAGAATAATAAATATGATCATAAATAATAGAAAAATGGAAAATGTCTTTTAACGGCTATAATTTAGCGCAGACACTAACAAATTTACAAATACCTATTAAGTTGTTGAACTATGCAATAAGATGCTACATTACAAGGAATGTTACAATAATTTTTTACCTTTGCGACAGACATAGTGGCCAACAGCGCTCTGAGAGACACCAAACTTTTGTGACGCTACATAACCGAAACTTTGAATTTAACTTACCGTATATACTCAATTATAAGACGCACTTTTTTGACTTGAAAATCGGCCTACATTTCACCTGCGTCTTATAATCGCAACATACCACGAGGGGCCATGTGTTTCTTTGAAGCAGCACCGATTATCAGGCCACTGCTATACCGTATACCATGTACACGAGAGGGGACGGACACTCGGTAGACGGAAGACAATCGCGGCGATTTTAACTGTTTTTAACTCCACTTATTGCTCGCAAAAATGTCTTCAGTCAACAAACGTAAGATGATGCGCCGATGAGCAAAAAGCGCCAATGATCGAAAAATCCTTCAATTAATGTTCTATCAGTAACAACCTCGACGGAACAGAAGACGACATCCTCTAGACTGATCAAGTGAACGACACAAATGAAGAAACTGATGACGAAAATGAAATCTACGATGATGTACTCACCGAGGAACAAGCCAAGAAACGCCTTGAAAATTCATCTGATGAAGAAGAATTCCACGGCAATTGAAAATAAGCATTTGCCACTTTATTATGTATACAATTACTTGTAAAAATTGCAATGAATTTCATATTTCTATGTCTGAGTGAGGTGATAAATAAATGGAATTATTTCACGTTTTCGTAGCTTTTTATTATTGAGTCAAACGGACGCCTTTATAAGGAAGATTAAGAATGATTGCTCACTTCCAAGATAGTCACGTGACTGACAAGAAAATAACAACCAGATTCGTTTTCAAAAGATATATTCATGACGAACAAAAACAACACAAAAACAGCGCATGTGAAAAGATTTATTGATTCCAATTACGGTACAAAATTGATTGCCGGCAGACTTCAGTTGAATTTACTCTAGCGTTCAAACTTACCTGTCAGTCAACTGAGCCCTCAAAGTGAGAAAAAAATCAATTGAAGTGCGTCCTATACTTGAATTACCCTTTATTTTCAATAATTGGCTGAAATTTATGCTGCGTCTTATACTAGGGTGCGTCCTATAATTGAGTATATACGGTAAATGATTTTAGCGTACAAAATACACACTTAAACGCAAGTTTCAATATTTTACTAAACATACTTTAATTGTTTATTATCCGTTTATGGCTTGCTGCCTTTTGCTTTTTAAGCACTGTAACTTAAAGCCAACCATTTACAAACTTTTTTTCAAACTGATTCGAGGGAAAAGACAGACATGTTGTTCCCGAAAGTGGCCTCTTGCATATTTGACTATATAGCGACTGTCGAGAGCTCGCTAGTATGCTCCACCTCCAAGAATACTCGTATCTAAGAAAAGGCTTGCTCAAATTGTTTCTTAATTTTCTCATATGTCGCGATATGACTGTATAGACACTATATTTGCACTTTCACTTTGGTCTGAGCATCTCAATTGTGTTCAAGTTTTTTTGATTGTTACATTAAAACTTCCTGGCAGTGAGATCACCTCAAACATCCAATACAATCATAAATGACAGAGAAATACTAATAATTTCTGATAAAATCTAATAGAATATTGCACAAGTTCATTACTAGCCAATATCACACGTCTGCTCACCGTTAGTGTCGGCCATGTTGAAGATGTTGCTAAACTCTCCAAATGTCAGATTTCCAGTTTTGTCTGTGTCATATTTGTTGAAAAGCAGAGCAGTTCTGCTACCTGTAAAGCTCGCTTCAGCAAGTTCTCTAAGGATGAGTGCCCACTTGGCTGTGAACTCTTGCAAGGTCACGCTGTCGTCACCTGTAACAGCCATGCTGCTATTAGCTTACATAAAATCAAGGCGATCTATCTTTTCTTTTGTTTAAGGGTTTTTTTGGGACTCAATGTGAACTGCAAACCTAAGTTGGTTTATATCTATTTTTACAGAGAACACCGACAGTTGCGATTTGATTTTAGACAGTGTCAAAAAAAGCAGCTAAAAATTAACTGATTAAATATAAGTCAAGATATACAAATGGTTGTTGTGGCTAAAACCTTCCAAGGACAGGTAGTATTTCAATACACTATAACACTTTTCCAAATCGCAACCAGGCTGGCTAAAAACCATTTTTGATCATATCGTTTGATTATGCTTTTTAATGACTTTCAAAATAACTCCATTTTAACATTTAAATAAAGTATTGTATTTTTTAAATACTACCTTTTCATTATCAATATCAGCAAAGCATTAAAACTTAAAAGTTCAAAAATTGACACCACAACTTGCTGACAGTCTGCATATTTGGATATTGTGAGGTACGCCCTCAGAAGGACAACACCCTAGTTGATATGCTCACAGAAGGACATCGCGTAGGTTGTAGATTGCAGACCTCAAGACGACACTGCGTGAAAAGGTAAGTCCAGCCCTCAAAAACACATTGTGTAAGTTGCAAAAGACAGTAATTATTCAAATTTGATTTAGTAAACATACAAAAAACTATGGAATACTCTCAACTGGTAATAGAACCATCAACGAAAGCACGAATTGAAGTTTTTAAAATGTTATAAATTTGATAAAGTATCACAAGATGAAAGTGCTCCAAGCAAACGCTTAAAAAAGAACAATTTACTAGCTAATGCAAAACCTCACCATTACTGTCTAAGTCAGTAATTGTTTTATCAAAGGCTGTCTGGTTGAGGGTAAAGTCGAAACGATTTGTGAGAAGACGATAGAACAGATAGAGGGCTCCTGTTGGGTGCAGACCTGAGTTGTTGTAGGCATCGATAAACTCTCCAGCTGAGATCAGGTTATCGGCTACAACACGAGAATTAGAACAATCAAACTAGTGACATTGGAAGATAACACATCGCTGACTGACTTTCATGTAACATTAAAAAGATACATGTAAAAAGAAATGTTTTTTTAAAACAGTTTTTCTTTGAAATATTTTACAATTTTATTGAAGACAAACTTACATAACATTTCAGTAGAGTTGAATCGGAAATTATTGATATTGTTCTACCACTTGAAATTGCTTTTGATGTTTGAACTGATCCAACTGTCAGGATGTTTTGAAAACAAAATCAACAAACCCTGATTATGGCTGAAATGCTCAGAAAAATGCATAAAAATGTCATCAGTAGTTGCTATCATTGATATCGTTGACATCGATGATTGCGTTCAAATTTTAGCTTTAGGCTTTTCCATTGTGTTGGCCTCTTTGCAACTACAAGTGTCATAATCCTTTTTTCAGTTCATCTGATCGTGTCAGGCATGTCTGGGCATGTCAATGGCAATCAAGTTTCTCAATTTTAATCTTGTTCGTTGGTTTGTTTTATTCTACATTAAATCACAATACAACAAAATGAAAGAAAAAGTAAAGTGGTATTAGCAAGCCCAGCACATGACTATAAACTGGTACCAACAATATCAAGTCAACTCACCGTTCTTGTCTAGCGCATGGAAGAGTATATTGGTGTCAGCAGTTGTCAACACGTTATCCTTGTTTACATCGGTGTCATAGAATGATCTCGTGACATTAAAAGAGCCTTGAAGTGTCAGGTATGTTTGTATTAGTTTACCTTGCATGATTCTGGCATAGATCTATATAAATGCAAACAGAAATTCAAACTATCGCTTTGAGATTATCGTTATTTGCAAAAACATATATTACATTCTTAAATACAATCAGAACCCATGTACTTACTGAAACTTATTATGATTTTTACAAATGTTGATTAAACAAAGAGCGAGAAATTACATAAGTCAATTTGGGTTGATGAGCTGCCTAAATGACTGTCTGTGAATATCCTGTATAACTAATTCAACAGAGTGTTTGATCTTTTCATATGTATAATGAGTAAATACCTACATCGTGTTCTACTATATTTATTTCAGTGAAGGCTTTTTGAAAATCTCCTGTTCTACCCACATTACTTTTGCTAAATTTGTTTATGTCAATTAATGTCTTCAAGACCTATTCACTTTTTTTTCAGGGCAGTTACAGATTTTCAGTTCACTTCAACTTACGTGATATGAAAATATTTTATGCAACAACTAATAACTATTTTAAAAAGTTCACCTTATATCCATTCTCTTAGCAGATAGAACTTATATATTTAAAGATATATATATATTTAAAGATATATATATATTTAAAGATATATATATATATATATATATATATATAAAGATATAGGTGTTTTTATTCTTCTCTATAGTAATTATAAACTAAAGATCCTTAGAATAGTTCCTTGCACTCTGTATTAGAAACTTCAGAAGAGTCAGGCAACCAATTTATGGCGAGAGACAATAAGTTTAATTATATTAACTGGTATGAGAAAAAATACAAGTCAATAGAATAATAGAATAGTACATTATGCAGTTGCTAAATGCATTGAAAAATATAGAGTTTAGGGTGCAGAAGAAAGAAATTAGTAAAATCTAGTTGTCTTTAAAACTGAAATAGAGCAAACTGGACTCACCAGAAGCAAACCGCTACTGAACTCATCTGCTGATATGGTTCCACTCCCTGCAATGAACATTTCTGTTGAATAATTTGATAATAGTGCGAGTACAGGTCAATAAAAAATGACCAATTTAGACTCATACATGACTCATTAGAAACACGAGGGTGTCTAATGCCTGATCTCCTTTTATCAAACCATGTCAATCATTACTGTGAAATGTTGGCAAACACCAGCCCTTGTTTTAGTGTTACTTTAATCTAGTGAATCAAGCTATCAAACGCTGTGCTACTTGAATGCAAATATTACGAAGTACAAACATGCGGTAATATAAGCTTTAAATCCTAAAAGGCCCTACAAAAAATTAATGATGGCTAGGCGTGTGGCATAACATAATCTGTGCTATTGCAGCAAAAACAATTTTGCTAAAAAAACTCTTCAACTTAAAACTCAAGTACTTGAAATAGAAAAAAACAAAATTAGCTCATTTTAAATATATTTGGATAACGAAGAGCAAAGAAATTGCTCAGTTCTTTAAATCAACAGCAAAGACTAGGAACTTCAATTTTCGCTGAAATTTGTCACTGAAGTACCTACTGTCTGAATCGAATTGAGCAAAAGCTGCCAATCTTTCATCAAAGGAACTGATGCCATTTTTATCACCGTCAATGGCGCTAAACAGTTGAGTAGAAACCAGCTTATCAAGTCCGGTGTGCTGTGACCAAAATGCAACAAAGTCATCTTTCGGGATGTTACCATCACCTAAAAAATAATACTTTAGCCATTAATGACACCAACTTTGTCTTGTTTTCTAAACTTGTAAGACAGTAATTTTTTTCAAAAAAGAACCAACTTCACACAAAAATGAGATTAGCAAATGGAATCCTTTTAGTTAGGTGAGCATCCTAAATAATTGATTCTGATTGGCAAACACCCAACCAATCGTAGGTCAAATTTTTAGAGAGCCCAAATATGCAGTGTACTGACGTGGTGTGGCAGCTCACATTGTCTTATTTATAACAGTAATTTAATAGTATTGAAGACTATAGCACAACAGCAACTACAGTAGATGCTCCTATAACGTATACTTCTTATTACAGTAGACACTCCTAAAATGTATACCTCTATAATGTAAACTCAAGACAACGTAAGGAACTTATGTGAAGTTTTAGTTTTGTACTAGTTAAAAAATTCCATATAATGCAATGTCAAGACGGGCAAGTTCTTAAAGTCGATTTGAATGCTACTCTATTTTTTTGCATTTGTGAAAGAAAAAATGATGTGCAGGAAGCGTTATAACCATTATATATATACCTTTTGCGATGTTCTAGTTCGTCATGATAGATCGTCAGATGATTCGACAAAACAGAGAGTAGGATAGCTGCGCAATTGGTCATAAATACAAATAGAAAAGATCGGTGAAGGTAGTATAGCATCTGTCTACCATTCTAAATGTGATGAGTTGGTGTATCATCAAAAGTTCTATCTAATCCTAGTCTTGAACACCAGATACAGATAGAACACGAACACGTAGTACCGATTTTTTGTAGGATTACTTTCTTGTTTTGCTTTATTGTATATGTATGAAATATTTGTTATTAGTCTTGCTCTGCAGATTAGACTTTACTGTTTAAAAAATGAGCAAATCGTTATAAACGAATGCCCAAGATGTGCCTTCTCTATTGGATTTTTGAGAAAAATACCTCAAACATGGTCTATAAAAACAGAGAGATTGATCATGAAAAAGAAAAAAGTTGTCGATGCAAAGCATTATTAATGCAGTTATGGCGCAGCCCACAAATTAAAAACGTTAAGTCAAGTTTTTTTTGTTGCACGGCCAAAAGAGGGAGTTTGAAAATATCTTTGAACATATTATGCATTTTGCATACATGTATTTTACTATTTTTAAACATAAAATTCGTACAACGTAAACATTCCTGGAATGAATAATTTGCATTTAGGAGCACCTACTGTACACGAAACATGTAATACGTATATACGCTACAAATTTACTAATTATTAGAATATTTTGTAGTAGATATACAAGCATAGGCATTACAACAATTCATGTGAAATACACTATATACAGTAAGGTGCACCTTTTTAGCCTGAGAGCTACTTCTGACATGACTGAATCAAAATAATTTATCATATATTAAACATGCAACACATATTTATAAATAAATTAAAAATTTATAAAAACAAATCTTAAAGTTTGTCTGGTCGTAGTTCCGTTTGTTCAGCTATATTTATTAAAATGTAGGAATGAAAAATTCGTATCGCAGAAGATTCGATCTTGGAACCTTCTGTTTGTTAGGCAGATGCCTTAGCAAATACACTACAATATATGAATTCATCATGCGACCGATATATTGTTATGTGGATGAAAATACGCTACTGCTCTACATTGCGGCGCATCGTAAGTTAATGCTTACTCTCATGGCTCTCATTAGTAAAGTTACTCAAATTGTCCATTGGCAATTTGCCAAGTTAATGAAAAGTGGCATACAACTACCTTACCTCTCACTGTTTACAAGTTGATTTTAGTACTTGTGCAACGCCGGAAATTTTGCTAGTTTTGTTTTACATTTACAGTATATGCTTTTGTACCCACTTAATTTCATCAAACCTGTACAGCAAATTACTTTCTAATATTGGACAATTGCTTCTTTGGTAAAGCGACTGTAGATTGAAAGATGAGTCAAACGCACTTTGAACTTGACATTGTGAAGAAAAACCATATTTCAATTCTGTATGGTAGTGGTAGGTCTTCGGGTTTTCCCTTGGTTTATCATTTTCACTCATTTTTATTGCATCTCTTACTTGAATGGTAAATGGCGCGGCATTGATGCACTAGTCATAAAAAGTGAGAGAAAAAACCGAAACCTACTCGCTGAATAGCATGCACCATAGACATGAAAAGTGTTGACTTTCAATGATATATGCACTGCGGATTTGTTGTAGAACAACCTCAGTTTCACAAAACTATTTAGTTCCATTGGTTTTTTTCACAGTAGCGCTATACTTACAAGTACCTTCAAATGATTCCAAGGTTAGGTGTAACCTGATATCAACTGTACTAGTAAAATTATTTCCAACCATTTTTAAACGTTTTTTCTGTATGCTATACGACCTACCGGCATTGCCTTTTCGATTGACCAGCCAGTCGCGATTGATTTAATGGGCACTACTGATATAAAGAAACCGTAAATCAAACTAAGGTTGTACTAAAAAAGTGTTAATACACATAGACTTTACCATCTTGATCAGCAGCAGCAAAGATGCTACGAAGTTCGTCAGCAGTGTAGTAATTGTCACCATCAACATCAGAAGCGGAGAGCAGAGACTCTATCAGTGGACTCGCTCTAGCTGCTACCAGAATATCATCTTCAAGATAGTTGATAGCTCTGTTAAACTCGTCCATGTCAACCTGACCATCCCCTGTAACATACAAAAACGGAACTACATGTTTGACACTGGGTGCTACCAAAACGCCCTTGATCTTTTCACAGCGAGTCTAATATTTGTATATAATTGTATATTATATCATTACTGAAAAATTGACTAGTGGTTATGGTGGCAAGATAGAGCAGCTTTTACAATGCCGCGGCCTCTATGCTTTGTTAAAAATGAACAAGTAAAATAAAAATAAACTTACACAAACCTTTTGAAGATGTTATCAGAAGGAATTGGATTTTTTAATCATTTACGATTGTTTTTATGTTTGAGATGAGCTGACTGCCAGGAAGTTTTGAGATTAACATTGATAAAACTTGATAGTAATTAAGACGCCCACAAGAAAATTCGCTGGAAATGATCTCACAAAGTGCTATTATTGTTATGGTTGATTTCTAATTGAGCAGCATTTCGCGTTTCTATTCGGTCAGTCTCTTTGCAATTATAAGCGTCATAGCCACAGTTGCGCTAGATGTAAGTATTTTACTCGTGTTAACGCTTTATCAATTTTAATCTTGAAAACATCCTGGCTGTCAGATTACCTCAAGCATAAGAAACAATTGCAAATGATAGAAAAATGCTAATACTTTTTGATTAAATTAACTAAAAGTTTGTTTGCAATTTCATCTATCAGTCGAAGTTGCATTAGACTGTTTGAAAGCATTTACTGTAGTAGGACTCTAGAACAGCATTGGGAATGAGCATTAAAGCAACTCAAGAGTAAGTAAGAAATGATTGCTTACCATTCTGGTCTTCATTACTAAAGGACCATGCGAGCTCGGATGAGTCAAGTTTACCATCACTGTTAGAGTCTAGGAAAAAAAATTGGTAGAGAGCTGGTCTCAAATTATAGCCCTGGCTCATTAAATAGGCCACGAATTCATTTAGGCTAAACATCCCATCACCTGCAACATTTGAAGATCTGTGTATCACTTATACATTGTATATGGATGCCATCTTAAAAGGTTTGTACCTAAAAATAATAGAAAGCCGATTAGTTAAATAGCTCAAACCTTCTAACTAAACAAACAGACTATCAACAATTCATCAGACTTCAACATAAACCACAGTTGCTGGTACACTCATTTAGCCTATAGGCTTCAGCTTTATACCAAGCTATATAAATATAGCCTCATAGCTAAACAGTTATATGATAGATAACTAACCGTCTATCACTCATTGACATTTCAAAAGAAGCAGATAGGCTGTTCCTAAACAGCTTTTGTGAAAGTATCACATTTTAAAGCTATATGACACCAATGAGGTACAGTGTGAACATCTTTATTGAAGATGTTCACACAACATTTGTGAACATGCTGTGTGAACATGTTAAATCTTGTCAAATCTGTTAAATCTTGTCAAAACTGTTAAAACAAGGGTTGAACCAGTTTGTTCTAAAATCTTTCATGACTCACCAATAAGCTGCAACGAAACTAAAGGTTAAAAAAGAGACTCACCGTTGGTGTCAGAAGAACTTCGGTGCTGAGTAAACTCATTCGCAGAAATCATGGAGCTGCTATCGATATCAATGCTGCTAAAAAGTGCGTTTCTGTCAAGGTTTGGGCTATAAAATTCACTGACGAGTTGTTCATTGACATCGACCATCACTCGCTTGAAGAGCTACAAGTTTGTGTATATAACGGGTATAGAGGAATGAAAGAACATTCATAGCAAAAGAACTCTGTTCCAATTCTTACGATAAAGGCTTCTTTTCTGCACAGTGATCTTTAATATAACTCAAGAAACGTTTTTTACCCACAAGCATTTTATATTTAGACCACTGCTATTAGACATGTTTGCTTGAGCTATGTTAGTTGTCAGTTTGTCTAATTTTTATTTCTTTGAGGCTGATATTGATAAATTAAGGAATTAAATACTTTCAGCGGTTATAGAGAAAGGCTTCACTTTCGGAGTGCTCACACTCCTTAGGGTTGTGGGCCCTATGAGGTGTGAGCACTTTGTGCCCACACTTCTTAGGGGTGTGGAGTATGGGGTGAGGGCTCGAACCCACAGTCTGTTGTTTGCAAGGGTGCAAAAATCAAATGTAAAGATAAAAAAACGTGTCTTATTTAGTGTTTTAGGTGAACCTGTTGAAGGTACTTTGTATTTACTGCTTAGGCCTATGTCAGTAGTTAAATGCACTTGAACTATTTCAGCTGTTAGTTTGTTTAATTTTCAATTCTATGAGACTGATGTTAGAAAACTAGGACATTAAGTACTTTTAGCGTTCATAGAGAAAGGCTTCCAGATTACGGCGCTCACATCCTTTAAGTGGTTTGGTTTTAGTGTTTGGCTTGCACCTCAGTTCGATGTTCACACAGGTTCAAAAATCAATTGTGAAGACACAAAAAATTTTCTCACAATATTTTGCTTTGGTCACTCCACTATTTACTATTCATCTATTTTATGCACCAAAAATATATATCGTAACACCATTCCTCCTGAAAGTTATCTGTTAATTTTACTCATCCACATAAAAACACATTTTAATCAGAAGATAGGGAGGAAACAAAAAGGCAAAAAGACATGAAAAGACATGAAGTCAGTGGTTTTTTTCTGTTGCTGCTGTTTACAATCATTGGACTCTTCTTACAATAAGCTTACAATATCATAGTGTATCCATGTGTTGAAAATATGCCTAATTTTTAAAGAAGAGGCAGCATACAAGTCAAAGATTATTAACAGAAAAAAGTAAATGTCTGCTGTGTGGAAGTGTTAGAATAATACAAAGAATTATAAAGAGAGAATTTTTTCTGATGTGCAAAAATGTTCAAATGACCTACCAATATTATATTGTATTAATATATTGTAAATGTGTTTTTTTTTTCGCTATCTTTTGAACCTTTCTTGTTTTATTTTATAAAAGGGGAGAGATTCCCCTCGTTATTTGATGGAGGTTCAACAAAGAAAACGAATAGGTAAGTCTGGTTGTAGAGCAAAATACAAGCTCAGTTAGATCTTTCTAGGAATATATCAACATATCTCAATCAGTGTGTTTGTCAACATAACGGTCTGTGTCTGAAGTACTTCTAATTCTACACTATAAAGATAGTAGAGTATAATGAAGCCCTATATTTCTGAATTGATAATACACCGAGTATTATCAGTTTACTCCATGTTTTCTTCATTTATATAGAAACCTGTCAGACAAATAATTAAGTGAAAACTTGATCATCAATGAATGCAGGTGTGGAAATGCTTCTAATAAAGTAATTAGTCAACCACATTATAACAGGCTTTTATAGAATGTTTGAAAATGAACTTACACAATTTTTAGTAAACTTTATCAAAAATTATCAGTTTTTTATCATTTGAGATTATTTTGATGTTTGAAGTGATTTGATTGCCAAAATGGTTCAAAATTAAAATTAGTAATACTTGATTGTGATTTGGCTGTAAGAAAACAAAGATATACTTATGACGTCTATACTAGCAAAGGAACCAGCAAAAAAAGGAACCTGTAACACTGAAACTTAACTAGCATGATAAAATAGCTAATATCAATTATAGTAATAATAACAACTGGTGACCTCATTTCACACATACAGTAGACACTCCTATAACGTACACAACCTACAACGTAAATTTCAAATCATCTAAAAAATTATGTGAAGTTTTTGCTTTGCATACATAAAAAAACTCATATAACGTGAGGTGTCAAATAAGTACAAGTTTTAAAATTTGATTTGAAAAATTATAATTTTGTAGTTAGTCTTTAAACATCAGCGCCAATGCACAAGAATTTTTAAAAACAACCAGCGCACATAGTTGTTATTCCACTTTAAAAGAACTTTTATCATAAAAAATTCCTATACCGTCACTTTTTTATTTCACCACACTTGTGAGACAAAAAGAATTTTGTATGCCATTATCTATGTTACACATAAAAGTACCAAAAAATTTTATTTTGCTGTAATGGATTGTCAGACGTGTCGAAAAAACAGTGAGAATAAGTAGCTGCGCAATAGTTTAGAAATACTTAAAGACGATCAATTGGTGCAGGTGTTAAAAACGATCAACTGGTGTAAAGACGATCAATTGGTGCAGGTGTTAAAAATGATCAATTGGTGCAGCTGTTAAAGTTGATCAATTGGTGCAGGTGTTAAAGACAATCAATTGGTGCAGGTGTTAAAGACGATCAATTGGTGCAGGTGTTAAAGACAATCAATTGGTGCAGGTGTTAAAGACAATCAATTGGTGCAGGTGTTAAAGACGATCAATTGGTGCAGATGTTAAATTGTTGCTCTACCAATCTGAATATGCCGAGTTGGAGTACCGTTAAAAGATATTTTTCATTCTAACCTTGACCACCCTAGATACAGATAAACGATGGACAAGTACATACAGAGTATTATTGTAAAAAGATATTTCTGTTTTACTTTATTGTGGACACATAACATATTTTTATGGGTTTTTTTGCAGAAAAGACCATGCTGTCTAATAAAAATATAAAAATTATAAAAATTGTTAAAAATGTGCTCAATTTATTGTGAAACTGCACCAATCATGAACCAAAAAACAAGTGAAGGTGACCAGAAAAAAGAAACAATTTGTCAAAGCAAACAAGTGGTTCTGCAGTTACTATACATCTAACAAAATAAGGTCCAGTCTAGTTTTGCTTTTTATATTGGGTAAAAGGGTGCATTTGCAAATATCTTAAAGTAAATTAGACAATTTACATGTATTTCAATGTCCGAATTACGTAAAATCCCCATAGCGGAAACATTCCTGGAATGAATTATTTACATTTTAAGAACGTTTACTGTTTTGCTTCTGAGCTTTTCAATTTTGATCAAGTTTTGTCAACTGTAATCTTTGAATCTCTCGCCAGCCAGGCCAGGCAAACACAAAAAACAATTGCAAAGGAGAAAAAATACTGATGTTTTTTGATAGATTTTACTAAAACTTTGGTAAATTTATCTTCAAAGTAAATAAAACAATATAGATATAAAATATATAAAATCTTTCTTTTTTTACTTTAAAAACCTTAATCCTAAACCTTTCAAAAATCGGAAAAAAACCTAATATTTGATGTGCATACCGAGCACTATTGTAATTTTGACATGGCTGGTAAACATTTCTACTTGCCCTTGCTGCAAAGCTTATTTAAAACAGTTATAATTTTACTATACTGATATAGACCAACCTTAAATAATACTAGGGTACACTAAGGGCAATTTTAACAAAAGTATAGCGTAAGCCATAGACCAATTTATAGCACAAATCATAGTGGAACGCATAGAGTAACTCATGGAAGAATTGATAGACTGAGAGTGATTCATAGAGCAGCTCACATACCAACTTACATCAAGCATTGAGAATTCAAACTCTTCTTTGCTGACAAGACTATTGTCTACAATATATTCAGTATATTAAAATAACATGTTATTAGCAATACACTCCATATACCAAAACAGCATGCTATCTTAAAAATAAGTTTAAAACATTGGGATAGCCATGATAATTTCAGTATGTTCAAGACATTTTAGCAGCATTTTTCTACTATATACCTCCAATATTGTTTAGATATTCATATTTATAATCATTCAATTTAATCTAACACGTCGATTGACAGCCAACTCGTAACGTAACAGTTAAGTTCAAAGAATCAATGAGAATCAATAAAAGAATGGTAGAGATACTTACTGCCGTAATCAAAGGCGTTAAAAAGAATTGACTTCTCTGTATCACTGCCGAGTTCTCCTCCCTCAAAACTTAATTTACCAAACATACGCTTAGCTCTGTCTTCGGTGTCTAAAGTTTTATTTCGCCAGTAGGTGACAAACTCTGCCTCGCTGATCAAGCCAGAACCTGAGAACCAAATTAACCCTTCTGCTCTCACATCAGCACCAACGTAACAATATTTTTAGAACTAATCAGCATACAGAAAAGCTATTTGACTTTTAAACAACATTTAGCTGTATTCCACTTAAGATGCGGCACTGGTTTTGCAGTAACAAGTGGCAGCTATCGATTTTACTGATTTCTAGCTAAAGTTTCATTTTATTAATTATTTTCTAGCGCTAACCTTTAAATATTTCTATAAGCAAGCAAGCGATCAGCAAGAAGCACAGAAAAACTAATTTGTTATGAAAATTGGATGACCAGTTTTACATATGAAAACGAATTTAGAAGGAATATAACCATGCAGGACTGATAAAACACAGTTTCAGATCAGTTACAAGTTTTCAAATCCTGCGTAAACCATGCCCACAGTAGTTATACTGACCACATGACCAACATTGTTTTCTAATTTGTGACACCGACATACTATATTTACTATTGTATGTTTCAGCTTGTACACCTTTTCTTACTACAACCTACGACTCACTATACCAACTCTTTCCCAGTAGTATTAGATTACTAACTGCGAAACAGGTCTGTTTAACTTACTCAATAATTCCCATTTTCTGATTTTTCTTTTTTTCTTTAGTCATATACGAAAAAGATCTTTTTTATGATTAATAATGTCAATAAAAAGTTATTGATTTATATATATATATATATATATATATTTCTCAAAGTATGTATGTGTGTATGGTTATAGCTATAACGCAAGTTTATTATTTTAACAATGCGGCCTTGGCGTTACGATGCCCATGTTAAGAAATATTTTTCGTAAGGTTCAATTACTATATCTAGGGTCAAGGCTAACTCTTCTCACGCGGACAACTATATTGTCTTCATGGGAAGAGCCTCAACATTATCTCTTCATTCAGTCAGACAAAGACAGTACGATATCTCATTTGTACATTCGTACCGCTATCAAGAGGTACCAGTATGGTCTCATTTAAAGTTTTGATGGACAGCTTCTGGTGAAACAGTAACCTTTTTTATACACACACTTCTATGCAAAAACTGTTAATATTAATTCTACATACTCAAGATTTTTATTTTTATTTCTCAGTTAGTATTAATTGTATCATTACCGAATTATATTTTATTGTTATCGTAAAAAGACTTAATTTAGCTATTTCTTGCTAATTATTTCACATTTACATCTAAACTTTTTTATCATTGTTTTATTTCTGTTAAATTTATTTAAATTGCATGAAAAATTTTCCTCATAATATGAAGTTTAAAAGTTGATTGACAAAATTCGAAAACCTTTACTGTTGTTTTTATTTTCTTCTTAATTTATTTCAATTACACAAAACACTTTTCTCATGATATGTAGTTTGAAAGTTAGAATGACAAAGTTGTTTATATGTTTCATACAAATCAGTTTTCTGTCAAAAGACTTTTTTGTTTTCTTGGAAACGCTGGTTTGTACAGCTAGTACATACATAAAATAGACAAATAAAACAATGAATTTATCATGACAAAAAATGCTCGAAGACTTATAAGGCATGCAACACTTTTGTGATTGCATTAACACATGTATTTACTAAGGCTTTCTAGGAGAGTTACAGGTTCAACCCTTCAAATGCTAAAAATATTTGATAACCAGCGATTTGTATCGATGTCAGTCAAGTCAAATAATCTTTTCACATCCCTGGCAGCCATCGAAGCCCTGATGCTGTGTTAAATAGAAATATTACCATTCAAGATATAGTTATTTTCATAAAGCAAAGCTTGCAACACTAGATGACCTAAAATTATTTAGGTGCCAAAAACACCCTGTATCACATTGCTGCTATATGAGTTACCATCGGTGTCAGCTGCAGTAAGGAGAGACCAGAACTCTACAGAGGTAAGGTTGCCATCCTTCTTCACATCTGCGTTATCAAACAACTTGTCTAACCTAACCTTTGCTGCACCAGCTATTTGCAGCTGCGAGAGAACGCTGTACATCTGAGAGGCGTATTCGTTGTAGCTCAAATTCTCATCTCCTGATAAAATAGAAAGCTTCTTGGTAGTTTTCATTCATAGAGCTAACAAAACATTTCAATATGCAATACAGTCTACAGAATTTAGTTTACCAGCCATTGACTGATAACTGGTTTTAATACTCTCCACCATGAAACTTGGTTGAGTGATCATGCATGTTTTACTTTGCACTGCACTTTGCTTTGCATGCATACTTTGTAATAAAGCGTATTCAAGAAAGACTTCACAATGTAATGACTGGGAACGTAATGTCATGTGTTATGGTTTTTTATCGCTAGTGTTTCTAACACGCTGAGTAAAGTCAGCTGGTGGTTTATTAGAACAGCCAGTTAGTTAGTCAAAACCTGAAAAAACTGTGTACAGGTGGACCTCATTTGAAAGTTTACTTGTTCATTGACCAGTTAAAATCATGTTGGACTTTAAAACTGCAGTATATACTCAACGGAAACCCCTGTAATTATGAGAAGGCAGGGGGGCCGGGTCACAGTAATTGTATTGCATACGTATGTTAAAGTTGCTAAGGCAGCTGAAAACGCACGCAGCTGGCTCCATTATGATTAGTAGATTTTCAAAACTTTAAATTTTTGACAAAAATCTATAATTTATTGTTATATATTATTATTATCCAATAAATATTTTGTATGAAATAAAAGTGTTGTTTCTAATCATATAAAGAAGAGACATAATAGAAAGTCAAAAATACTGTACATATTGTAGTACACTATCCTACATACTGTCAAATGATGATGGACTGACTAGGCATATTCACTTTTGTTATTGTATTCTAGCCTAGGTTTTAAAAACTGTGAAATTCATCACTAAATGATCAAGTAAGACTTTAATAAGCAACCAAAACAGTAAATAAAGTTTTATTGTATAACATATGAAAAAAGTTAAGCGGCACCATATTGCCAAGCGATGAAGAAATGGCCTAACCTAGGTTTTCACGATGTTGATATTTAAGAAGGATTTTGTTTATTTAAGGACGGTTTTGGGTTTCTGCAATGAATCACCACCGTTAAATGAGAACTACCTGTACAAGATGCAATTAATAGAAGAATGATGACAAAAAGCCTCAGCAGTGTGAAACACTTACCATCAAAATCAATGCTCGTGAAGAAGTTGCTGATTTCAGTAGTGTCCAGCAAGAGATCCGAATCTTGGTCTATGAAGTAGAATACATAAACAGATCCCTCAGCACTCAATCCTGTCACGGAGAAGTGGTTGATAAACTCGAGTGTATCTACTTTGCCATTAGCTGCAAGAGAGATGGTATTTTTAAAGGTGAACACATACATAAAACAATGTCTCAACTATGGTGATACATTTTCTTCATGTTATATAATTGGAAAAATAGAAAGACTAACAGCCTAACATGCTTCGAAGTAAGACTAAAAATGACCTTGTCTTTGATTCACCTATAATAGAAAATACAATGGCATTTTTCATATCTAGGCTCTATGCAGTTATTGTTTTAACATTTCATTAGCATTAACTTTATTTCACACAGAAATCTTCTCCAAATTAGGCCAAACAAAAATCATTCATTACATGGCAACCCAATAATAGCAAAAATATTAGTCAACTTTTTAGTGTACAAATAATTTCTTAGTTATCGAGTTATCATTGCTTTAGTAAAATAGTGGTCGACTTATGACTGTATGAGTAAAATACTTGTCGGCTTATCACCGCTTGAGTAAAATAGATGTCGACTCATCACTATGAATAAAAGAGTAGTCAACTTATCACTGCTTGAATAAAATTCTTGTTGACTTATCACTGCTTGAGTAAAATAGTTGTCAACTTATCACTGTATGAATAGAATAGCAGTCGACTTATCACTGTATGAGTAAAATAGTTGTCGACTTATCATTCTGTAGGTAAAATAGTTGTTGACTTACCACTGTAGGAGTAAAATGGTTGACAACTTATCACTGTTAAAGTAAAATAGTTTTCGACTCATCGCTGTATGCGTAAAATAGTAGTCAACTTATCACTGTGTGAGTAAAATAGTCATCGACGTAGGACTTTACGACTTGTTTTCTTTATAAACACAATAAAATAGCTTCAACCTGTTTGTTAGATTTATAGCAAAATATAATATATAACCAATCACATATTTTTAAATTTTTTGGGCAGGTGATGAATACTTTGTAAATCAGGAATTAACAATAAAATTTCTCCTCGTATTCCGCACTTTTAATAGTCTGAGATAACAGCTCAGCATTAATAGTATACCATCGTACAGAGGGTATGAATTTAGCTAGCCGCATTACCCAATGTGTGTAACAATTAAAAATTGATAAACAATTTCAAGCCATTACGACAAGCCAGTTTAGGTTTCTTACAGAAAAACATTTAATACCGTTAATACCGTGGTAAAATTATATTAAAAACTGATTATTCTGTAAAGAGGGAGTTGAATCATAGCTAACTTACTTGGTTTAAATTACCTTATCTGTGATTGTGACAAGCATTTGTAATTTTTTGAGGTTTCAGCTTAAAGTTTAATACAAGTGGGCAGTTTTCCATTTTTAAAGATTAAATCACCAGTCATTGTGTTCAGTTTGCAACTTCAAGATCAACTTACACAACATGTTTGTAGAATCATCCAAAAGAATTGGTATTATTTTATAATTCGCGATTGTTTTTTTATATTCGAGGTAAAAATCGATAAAAGTTTATTACGATGAAAATGCTCAGATCAATCGAAATGAAAATTATGACGTTTATAGTTGCAAAAAAACTAACAGAATAGAAACGCATAACGCTGCAACTGTAATAGAGAGTAACATAGTAATTAGTAATATAGCAATAGCGGATATCACCTATCGCAACGATAAAAACTAGTCATGTATTTTCATACATATTTACAGGTACTTCTGAGGATTTTAATCGCGATCAAGTTTTATCAACTTTAATCTTGAAAAATCCTAGTAATCACCGCAAAGAACAAAAGCGATCAAAAATAATAAAAACAACAATACTTTCAGATAAATCCACAAATTATTTGTATAAGTTAGTCTTTAATAGCACTGAGACAGTTTTCTAAAATGTTCCATTTTATATAATCCACATGATTGCATAGTCGAGGCAGCGATCTGCTCCCAAGTGACTGCATCATTGCGAGTAATTGAGCCCGAGTCTCTGAAGTTTGCTAGATCAAATTTTTAGGATATACTTTCGGTTAAATTTATATTGAGAATGCATTTATATTTTAAAAGAATAGTCAAACTGTCATTCTTGTTCATTTTAATAAGAATAAGGATATCATTTCATTCATGAATACACCGGATTAATCTTGCATTGACAGTGTTGATAGGTTAACAACAAAGCTATAAAATACCTTTGTTTCATACAATAGATCTATGATTCTACGGGGTAATAATCGTATGAGTTGATATAACGTCATACCATTGTCATCGAAGCTCATTAACAGGTTAGTAAACTCAGACTTTGATGACCAGCCATTCATATCAGTGTCCATCAAGCCAAATGATCCTTTCACATCCATGGCAGCCATGGAAGCGCTGATGCTGAATTTAAATGGCAATATTAGCATTCTGAATTCACCTTTTGCAAAAAATATGGTTTCTTTCATCAAACAAACATGCAGCATTAAATGATCCCAAGTTACACAGGTGACAAGAAGACCCCCAGATGAAATGGTTGTGAAAAAAGACTCCAGGTGACAGAGCAGCTAAAATGCCCACTAGGGACATAGCTACAAACATGACCCTAAGTGATGCAGCTGTCAAGATGAAATGGCATGAAAACATGCCTCACATGAAATGGCTGCCAAAAAAACACAAGTGACATAGCTGCATAGAAGAATTCCACATAGCATGAGTAGGAGTGTTTGTCACCTAATCAGTTCATACATAAATTGTACATTTTTGACTGAGGTTTACTGGCATTCTGGCAACAAGTAGCTGTTTACTGCCATAAAACATGGGCTGATAACTCCATAAATTCATAAAAATAATTTCCTCTGCATTTCTTCTATTGGCTTCAGTAAAACTAATGAGTTGACAATTTTGACACACATGCACACACACACGCACGCACGCATGCACGCACACACATAGTGGTCCAACATGGAAATTTCAGGTAAGTCGTATTTCTAGTATTACTAGTATGTTTTCTGAAACCTTCTAAATACTCAATATATATGCATGTGTTTATGAAACTAGATAAATCCTTACCAAAAGGCAGCATTTAAGACAAGAAATATTTAGCGAGATTTTTGAGCACTTACCAAGCAAGAGAGACAATTGCTGTGAAGAACTTCATGATTGGCCAGCTAGGCTTTGCGCAAACAGCTCTGCTAATCAAGAAAAAGTGAAGATGATGTGATAACACCCATGCTATATAATAACACCAAACCGGCATCTGCTAGACTGAGGTCCTCATTTCTTTCAAGACGTGCATGTAGAATGGCCACAAATTTTACTAACTCACAAAATAAGAGCAAGGGAAACAACAGATGGTAATTATTACAAAGTATGGTTATATTCACATGATAAACTTGTGTTACTCTGATTGGTCAAGCAACAATGAAGTCATACTGTTAACCGTTTGGGCATATTATTTAGTCAGAGGCTAAAAATGTGTAGATGAAAACTGTACCAAATAAAACCATGCTGAAAGTTGAGTGAAGTCCTTGGTTTAGTGAACAATGTTAATCGGCTAAACGTTTACCATGGCAAATAACGACAGGCAGAGTTCCCTCTCTGTAGCATGTGGTTGCAAGCATTTGGGAAACTAACCAGACAGTCCTATACACTTGGGCCATTTAATTCCACCATGGCACAGTTAAGGCATGATAAACAGGTACATGCATGCATCACTGACATACCACACTATGTAATAGGCAAAGAAATAACGTTTGCTACATATATTATACACACTCTAACACATCTGTAACAAAGTTCATATGTTAAAACTTAAGTATATCTCCACACTTTGTAACAGTCAAGCTAGATAAACAGAGCTAATATCACAATACACCAGCTTAGAACCATTCATCATCAAACCTGCTTGAATCTGGTTCTAATGTACATAAAATCTTGTTAATCGTTTTTTCATTTGCACAGATGTTCACACTGAAGCGCCTAATAACAACACTTTGCAATTCAAAGTTTGACACTGACTTGAAGATTTACCTCCCCAGGGCTCAGAAGTCCAATGTCAGCATAACATGTCAGCATAACAAAGCTGTTGTTTTGCGTAGTTGTCCCCCCGTCGAGCGGCGAGCAACAACAGCTTGTCATAAGACGTACTGCGCCTGATGCATCAGCTGCACTTATAGGGAGTTGTTCTCTTCCGTCTATGCGGCTGGGCTGCGATGTTATGTCGGTCGCTCCATTAGTAATCATAACGAATTTTACGCAAAAATTTATGTAGAAAAAAACAAGATTACATCGTTTAACCAAAGACCAGTTTTTGTGCTAAACTTTAGTAGAACTTAAGAATAAAATAAACTCAAAATAAAATCCGTAAGAACAAATAAAACTGACTGATACAAAAGTAGAAATAAAACTGACTGAGCGCACAAATAACGACACGTTTAGTTGCTGTTGTTGCCTAAGTTCTCAAATTCTAATAAAGTTTACTGCAGAGAGGGGTCGCCAGTTAAACGTTCTTATCTTAATTTTTTTACATAAATTTTTGCGTGAAATCCGTTATGATTACCAATGGAGCGACCGGAATAACCTCGCAGCCAAGCCGCTTAGACGGAAGAGAACAACTCCTTATAAATGCAGCTGATGCATCAGGTGCAGTACGTCTTGTGACAAGCTGTTGTTGCTCGCCGCTCGACGGGGGGACAACTACGCAAAAACAACAGCTTGTCAAGACAGGCTAGTCTAAAACATGATAAGGGCTAGTCCATCAGTTCCTACTACTTGACTGGTACACCTTCCAACAAACATTCTCTGTAAAGGATTAGGTAGCTCTTTGTTGCATCAAGTAAAATTTGAAACACTTTGACATCATTTTCAATTTTTATAATAAAACTTCTCTGCAATCAGGAAGTATGGCATATAATATGATTAATCAAAAAACATTGTCGATTTTTGTGCTAATCGAATATGGGATAAAAAACAGTTTTGGGTATTTTATTGTTGATAACGCATAACCTTGAATTCCTTATGAAGATGCCTACCCATAGATATAGTAAGCATATATAGAGTTTACTATATCTATGCGCCTACTTACACGTATGTGCTATGAGCTACATGCCTTTGCACGACCTTTTTAAAAAAATTGCATGTATGTTTAATGGTTGCAAAATCTGGATATAAAAAGCTATTTTAATAGCTTTGAACTGAATAATTGAGGATGCATCAATTTTAGTAGAGCAGACTAATCATACAATGGTTTAAGGCTTTGTTACACACTGACGAAGTGAGTCCGTAGCATATCTAATGTGCTAGAAACGCATCGGCGTCGAGTTTTTGGTGCATAGTTAAAAAACAAGCCAGTTGTTGGTTCGTCGAGAGAGATAAAAAATGTGTCTGTGATTGACTTCAACAATTGATTATAACGATCTCAATTTTCTTTTCATTCATTCTTAGCGTATGGTGATTGCGATTAATACTGGCTTTCAAACAACGATAGGCAAGGGCTTCACAAAACAGCTATTTATAAAAGGACAAAGATGTTCTCACTAACAACATTCATGCAAAAGTCGCTAGCTTACATTAGAATAGTTTACAAAAGATTTGAGAAAATATTTTTTGTAATTAAATGTGTCAAAATCATTTTTTGATAGTATAACTTATTTTTGTTTTTTATTGTTTTTATAGTTAGCTAGCAGAATTTTTTGTTTTGAGTAAAATGTAGCAAAGCAAACATCTGTGACATCACAAATCATCAATGTTTTTTGTTGCGATACAAATACTCTCACAATACTTCACCAAAAATACTGAAAATTCTAGCGAAGGTGTCATGGCCGTTGCATGAATGAAACCAAATTTTATTGGCCAAATAAGTTTTTAACACAACCCAATTATTTAGCTGTAATGTATGTAGTCTAGGCAAATATTTGCCTTATATGTATGTGTGTGATGCGTGTTATCGGGATGTGCGCGATCAGACTTTGAGATTGAAGAGTTGTAGCAAGTAACTTACTCTCAGGAAAAGCAAGTAATGTAAAAGGCAAATGAAGACTAAGGAGGAGCTCATATATGTATGAGTTCCTCCTTTGAATGTAACATCAAGTGGCTTCCTATTGATGACCTTTAAAAGGTTTGCGTGAATTTCACATAGCCAAAATGATCGTCTTAGAACTCGACCCATAACGATGCCTGTAATTTCTTAGAGAAAAAAATTTCCAGACTACGAGTAATGGATTTAATAAAACTCATTAGTCTATAATACGCACCAAGATTGTTGGTCAAGTGCATGATGCCTGGCCAGATACTGGTGCACAGGTATCATCAACTAGTACTGGTTTGGGTAAATCACTTGGGCTTCAGTCTAAAATTAGATAATCCCATGAGTTGATTGAGTTATGAGTAGGTGAATAGTGAAAGGTTTAGGCAGAGTTTGGTGCTAATCGCTGCATCTATAGATTTCGATTAGCTTCGAAGTTTTTTCCACTTTGAATCATAGACACGGTCTATTCATTTCTGACGCCATTTTCCGTCACCAACTTTGTGCAAATGCATTTGCTGTAAAATTACTTTGGCAATGCTTGCGACTGGTGGATCCGAATTGATAATACTTGGCTACACTAGTAGAAAATTTCAGCACACAACCATGTGGATCTCTGCTACAAAAACATTCTACTACAAATCATTACTGTTTTACTAGACTTTTTGCTTTTTAATTAATATTTACATGCAAATGATGAGTTGCTCATATGATGATAATAAAATAATTAATTTTTAGTGCAATAACTTGACTACGTGTAAATTGACAAGTGACTGTGACCCAAAAGCCATTCTACGTTAACGAGTTTCGCTTTGCTGGATACAGAGCAAAACTAGAAATTTCTATAGTGTGACTCCAAATCGTTAAAAAGGTAGGGTGTGATATGGTCTGCAGCCGGCATTTCTGAACCCATTCGAAATATGGAAACGCAGTGTCTGGTAATGTAATTTGTCTGGAATCTAATGTCAGGGTAATATTTGTAGCGGAGCCATTCTTTTGGTACTAGATTCATGTAAATATCTACAGATCGTAGGAACTGATAGGGAGATGGAAGATGAGAAGATTAAAGCGGTAAGGTATGATTTTGTCTGTGGCCAGCAACTCTAAACTCATTCAAAGCATAGAAACACAGTGTATCTAATGTCATGGTAATATTCATAGCGGAACCATTATTTTGGTACTAGATTCTTGTATATATTCACTGATATTATAAATTTATAAAGAGATATAAGAGAAGATAATTAACAAAATTATTTTGGCTATTAATGCTAAAAAAAGACTGCGTGTTTTGACTTCAAGTCTTCCTTTCCAAAAAGGAATATTTGGAATTGCAATAAAATGCAGCAATAATAACTGGTTAATACTTATTCCAATACCTAGGGAAAACAACACTACAACAAGAATGCAACATACAAACAAAGTGTGTATGTTGTATAGTTTCACATTGAATAGCATAAAAGTTAGTTCAATGAAATCTTCTTTTGCCAAGCGCAAATTTTGATATCAAGGACACACACGTAAACTAGAAAAAGTATTTCGTCTACTTTTGGCTTCCTGACAAAGTGTCCTGGTTTACTTATTCTCATCGCAATAACTTACCTTGTAAGACCTTTGTACGGGTTGCTGTCACACTTATATTGAAACCTATTGCACATTGGTAAAACTTATGGTAACTTCTAAAACATAAAAAAAACTCATCTGGTTCAAACGCATCTGGTCCAAACTCATCTGGTACAACTTCACCAGAAAGTATAGATATTATTCAATTGTATGAAATTTTGCTTGTGTTTTGGGTGATCTGACTGCCAAGATATTTCAAGATTAAAATCGTCAAAACTTAATCGCAGTTAAAATGCTCATAAGAAAAGATGTGCCCAGAAACAAGTAGTCATGCATAAACATGTGACATAGTTATGAACACCAGAGAGTAACAAGAACATTACAAAAGCACAAAGAAGCCCATACGCGGTGCTTTTGGCCAAGGGTAGAGATAAGTAGTAAAGAAAGAGGTTTAGCTTGGGAGCTGTGCCATCATAGAGAAATCAAAAAAGCAAAAGCACCTATGCCGTCATTGACTATCTATGTTTCCTTAATCAAGTTCTGAAAGTCGATGGGCTTTGAATTTAATTAAGGTGCTGACTATCCCTCAATATTCGATTGTTTCATCAAATTTCTGTCTGCAAGATCATTGGTGAAAGGCACAGGTATTTTGCAATCATCAAAGTTCTTGCTGAGGTGTTTAGTGATTTTAGACTCCGAGAAAGAATCGTGTCAGACAATAGACTCCAGTTAGCAACTGCTCGTTTTAGACAGTTCTGTAACTCCTTACTCCAAGATTGTCAAACACACCACCAGCTCACCTTTGCATGTAACAGTTAATGGTCAGGCATGAAAAACATAAAAGACGGTTCAGTATATGATGAAACGTTGCGCTAACGAAAGCACAGGCTGGCTAGTTAAATTGAATTTTATAAGCAACATGCCCATAGCTGATGAGTTGTCGTCTCCTGCTGTGAGAATTTTCAGAGTAAAACCATAAGTGAAAAACTTTCAGTTAGTCAAGGAATCTGATCAGAAGCTCCTATGTGGCTTTCAACTTTATCATAATGCTTATAATTGACCTGAGAAGGAATGTATGTTTGAAGGTGAAGGTCAAGGTTTGTCATTTTAAAACTGCTAGAGACTTTCAGTTCATACCTCATGCCTTGACAATCACAAGTTGTAAGAAATCCAATGATGGCGCTTGAATGTTGTATCATAACAAAAGAGAGATCAGGCTTAGTATATTAGTTTAAAAGGTGCACGTTTGCAATGGCTTTCTGAAAATGAGATCGAGGAATGAGAACAACGTTTTTTAGCACAGCTGGGTTGGAACAGCCAAAATTATTGTATATTTTCTGCCCTATGCTGGTAAAACTAGTTACCAGACCAAATTTTAGTTTTTTCGCTAGCCACCCCAGAGTTTTTAATCAACTGAGCTAATTTTTACAACAGACATGTATTACAAGACAAAGAATGTTCATATTTATTTTGAATAATCAAAGTAAAACCTAATCCTCAATAATCCCATTAAACTAGTTATTCAAGCAGAATGTTGTGTGATTAGGGCTGGTATTATGCTGGAATAACTAGCTAGCAAGATTTACAGACTTATGAATGCAGTTATGCAATGCATGAAGCCATGGTTTCTGCTGGTAAAACTAGTTAGGATGTTTGCAAAAGTTTTTATTAACCAAAAATAACAAAAGTATTAAATATCTACATAGTCACAGTATATAAAATTCAAGGCAATACCACACTGTCACATCGCATTTTGTGAATCTGCAAATATGACCCATGCAAGCTGCAGCATGGAAGAGAAACACACTGTTTGAATGAGCCATGCAGTGAGAGTGCGTAGTGAGTGTCAGAGAGAGAGAGAGAGAGGGAGAGAGAGAGAGAGAGAGGGAGGGAGAGAGAGAGGGAGAGAGGGAGGAGAGAGTGCACTGCCGTCATCAATCAGCGCCATAAAGATCAAATTTATATCGAGTTTCTGAACATTCCCTATATCGAGCAAACAAGTTTTATTCATTATTTAGTTGACAAGACGTCCACTAACCCGAGGATAGGTGGCACAATCAAAAGATCAGTAATACTCTGTTCTACAATATTTTATTACAACAGCATTACTCAAGTCTGCACACTTTCCTTGGCAACAACTTTTGCAATCGGTGCGGTCATTATTTTGTAGCTGTTTAACACGTAACATCAAAAAAAATTTGACAATACTCGATTGGCGCTTACAATATAGATGCACATCGATTAGCCAACAATGAATTTTTGTAACACAATTCAATCCAACCTAAGAAAAAACAACTTTTGCAATAATACTACATGTCAATGGAAATTTTGATGACATTCAACAGCTTTTTATTATTTTTAATGCATATAATATTTGCAACATGTACACGCAGATTGTATATTCTTATTTTAGGTTTATTGCACCTACCACTTGAGTGATAGTACAGGTGAACCTCATAGCAAGTTCGTTAAACTAAATGTGTTATGCCATGTTAAAATTATAAATATCATCACATGTGGGAAGCATGCATTTGCAAACCAAGTAATTATATTATGTACTTGGTTAATATCTTCATCTGTTATTAATTTTTATGATACTACCTTTTACATTATTCACAAAATATATTAACAATCTTGTCATTTAATAAAGTAGATCACTTTCTTATGAATATGTACATTTGGCTAGTGAGTACAACCACCACAAATATTATTTCAATGTTTATGAAAATTAGTACTAGTGTGACTCTTTCTCAAGCGCAAATTGATATCAATAACGCACAAACATTGTCTAAGTTAGCCAGAAACTAGTTTTGCCTGCTGAAAACAATTTCATCTACAGTGATTATGCAAAAACTTTTCCAGTTTTTAGATAATAAAAACTTTTGCAAACCTTTTAACTAGTTTTACCAGCAGATGCCATGGCTGCATGCATTGCATAACTGCATTCATAAGTCTGTAAATCTTGCTAGCTAGTTATTCCAGCATAATACCAGCCCTAATCACTCAACATTCTGCTTGCATAACTAGTTTAATGGGATTATTGAGGATTAGGTTTTACTTTGATTATTGAAAATAAATAGGAACATTCTTTGTCTTGTAATACATGTATGTTGTAAAAATTAGCTCAGTTGATTAAAAACTATAGGGTGGCGAGCGAAATAACTAAAATTTCGTCTGATAACTAGTTTTACCAACATAGGGCAGTTTTAAATGCAGCATGTGAGAGCAAATTTAAACAAATTAATGAGGATACAAAGTGGTTTGAATGACCTAGGCACTACATCAAAGTTGTTCAAGAAGAAGTTAAAAAGTGTTAAGCCAGTTACAATGTTGATGCTTAAACCTATTTCTGCTGGTAATTCGTCATTCTGATGATGTCATAAGGCTAAAAAAAGTCCGATGTGCTAGGCTTTGGAGTGCCTGGCTGACATGACAAGAACCGTACAATGTACTTATACCACTGCCAGAAGTGATGATATTGAGACCAGCAAGAATGTTGTTAAGGCAGTTATGGTTACTAAGGCTACTAAAATTGGCAGCACTACCAAAAGTGATGTACACCAACTAACTTGGAGGGAGCTAGCAGAAGTTCTGATGAGGTTAAAGATACTCGTGACCTGTATGTTTGTCAGGGGGCTGACTGGTTTGAGATTGTTTAAGCCATGGAGTTGTCTACTACTGATAGCAAATCTGACATTACAAATGTAAGCTCATTTGTATTCCTTTATTCATTATTATACTAAAAATTGATTGCACAGTTTTTTTGGGTAACCAAAATGGGTAACCAAAATATTTTTGGTTACCCATTTTTTCAACATTTTTCATCCTAGTTCGCAATGCTCATTTATAAGCATATAGTAAAACTACATATCAGTGCTTTTAAACTTTATGTTGTTTGTATAATTTGTAGTTTTGCTATCTACATGAACTGTGTAGCTCTAATTATGTGTGTTTCAGTGTGCATGGAAAACTACGTAATGACAATTTTTTCCTATGTCTCAATGCTCATTTATAAGCAAATAGTAATACTATCAGCGCAATTAAGACTTCTGTTGTTGTCGTGTATGTAGTAATGTTATTCATATGAAATGTGTACCTATCATCATGTGTATTTTGGTGTGCATGGATAACTATGTAATGAAAAATTTAGCTCAACCTCATTCCACGACGAAAACGAGCGAAGCGATTGGTTGGGAGATTTATGATAAATGCATATGTGCACACAACTCCCAAAGAATTATCCCTTATCCGGCCGTTACCAAACCCTTGTACCAAGATTTCTGCAACAAATTTAATTATTTTTCTGCAGACTCGTTTAATTATAATAATGATACAAAACACATATAAACATATTTCAATATGTTACCAAATCTTTGAAAGGTTACCGCAATAACCTAAAACTAACCAATCTGGTCGGGTTATATATAAATAGACAGATTAATAAGGGTTAAAAATCAATATAAAAATTTGCCAAGCCTATTTTAAATAAAATTAAGACCAGGCAACGAAATGCCGAAAAGGCGGTGCAACAGAGAGTAGAACTATTAAGTCTTGCACATTTCACACAAAAAAGCGTGCCAATTTCATCAGTCTATCACATTGTCTGATTTCCAAAGGTATCTGTAATTAACGTTGAAGTACTGAAATGTGATAGTCTTTTTACTGATTATGTTGGACTCTGACATTTGGACACTTATAATGAATACTTTGGTATTCCAACTGATATCCAAAGCAGTGAAAGTAAAAGAAACGGCGATGATACTTTTCTAATGATTCATTTGCTATTTTATCTATTTTAATGATTTATAACGATCTACTATATAAACAGCAATCGTTGTCTGTCTGTCTGTCTATGTGTCCGTCATATAGAGTACCGTACTTTTTCGACTATTAGCCGCTACTTTTTTCTGATAGCTTGAGCCATGTGGCTTATATAAGGGTGCGGCTATTCTGTGGTTTTTTCTTTCACCGTTAGGGCACATTAACGGGAATCTTCGATTAGTGCGCCTCTATACTAGGGATCGACGATAAATACTGATTTGCTAATATCATATCTTTGGGAGTTGTCTTCTCGATATATCAAGTTACCGATGACTCTTGGATATTGGTGATGCAATCAACTACCTACCAAAATAAAATAACTATTGACCTACCGGTCGAATAAAACATTGAGTTGACAGAGAAGAATTTAAAAATTTCCAATAATTATTAAGGGAACAAGAGTTGTCATGGCATAAGATCTACTGAAATGATAAGATTGTGCGTGTGCAAAAATAGTCTTTAAAAGATTCACTTGGACGCTTAGGCTTCAGTCAACATTTATTAGGATAAAGAAAATACCTTTGATTCAGCAAAAAAATCATAGCCACGACCATCGTGATATCGTGATCCATGAATAAAAAGGATGAACTGCAAAAAAAAACAATCTTAAGCAAAAAATTTCACAAACAATATATTGAGGTGTGAAGTTGTGAACTATCGATGAGAAGAAGAAACTACTGGTAAGATCAATAACGTGATAGGGCAGTTTCACTTTGATATATATGATCGAAAAGACAACTACCAAATATCGCTATCGTTTATCGTTATATTGTTCATCCCTACTCTATAGTCTATACATAGCCTATTCATTTCCAACATGACATCATCATTCTGATGATGTCATGTTGGAAAACTTGGTGACTATGTCTGATGGAAAAAATGGAAGTTTCAAAATAAGAGGTGCTTGGGTTGGCTGTTGCACAAAGAAAGATAGATTGGCCGACAATGAAATGAATACATGGTATCAGTGTGCTACTACTCTGGTGAGGTAAGGCATCGAATGTCTAGCTTGGAGGCCGGTAGCACAGCCATCACCCAGAAGAAATGAAGAAGGTCAGAGGAGATGAGAGCTAGTACCACCTTTGGCAATGTTGAGCCAAAAGCAAAGGTCCTGATTGTAGCACCATTCAGCGGCAGCCATGGATAAGTTAGTAAAGGGGGATAACAGCCGATAAGGTGGAGTCATTCCTGAACAGCATTAAATCTGACTTTATGTTGCATGAAGAGGTCAATGAAAAAGAGAAGACATTAAAAAAGGTGATGAGCATTCAAAGCAGACAAAGAGAGGGCTACAATTAAGCTTTAGGAAGAAGAGGACAACTGCTTCATTCAGACTGAAACAAGAGTCAGATGTGCTAGGCCTTGGAGTGCATGGTTGAGATGAAGAGAACCGTACGATGTACTTGTACCACTGCCAGAAGTGATAAGATTGAGACCAGCGGGAATGTCGGTAAAGTATCTACCGTTACCAAGGCTACTGCAATTGACAATACTAGCAAAAGTTATGTACACCAACTAGCTTGGAGGACACTAGCAGAAATGCTGATAAGGTTAAGGATACTCGTGACCTGTATGTTTGTCAGAGGGCTGACTGTTTTGGGAAGGTTTAGGCCATGATTTTGTCTGCTACTGATAGCAAACCTGACAAAACACAAGCTCAATAGTATTATTTTGTTCACTATTCTATTAAAATTGGTAGCACAGTTTTTAGCTATGTGAATTTTTTTTTTGATTACCCATTTTTCAACCATCTCTCATCCTAGGTCTCAATGCGCATTGAGCGCAATTAAACCTTAAGTTATTATCATGTATGTAGTTCTGTTATCAATGTGAACTGTGTACCCTTTTTCATGTGTATTTCTGTGTGCATGGATAACTACGTAATAAAAATTCAGCGTATCCTTACGGAGTAAAAAGCTGAAAAAATTCACAAATAGCTTGTCGTCAGTTAAAAAGATTTAAATAGAAGCATTCACAACTTTAATTCTCAAGTCATAGTTGTGTGACTTTTAAATGAATTAGCTCAGCACCGTTAAGCCTAGCGCTCTTTCAATCTAGACGTAAAAGCTTTGTTACATTAAGGTAAATAGAATAAAAATTTACATTTCAGCTCTTTACTAAGCTAACAGTTTTAGTCAATGATTCAGTAGATTTTTTTAGTAAGCTAATACTGCATAAAGCATCCATCAGCAGATAATCCTATCATCTCACTTATTAACACAATACCCAAGTTAGGAATTATTGACCAACAAAAATTGTATTATATTATTGTTTTATTAAATTTGTTAAGCCATCCAATTTAAGCTTTTAAAAGTTTTATTCAAGGTGCTGAATACAGATGATATCGACATATTCATCAAACAAAAACTATGTATTCATGTTCCTACCAGAACACCGGTAACCAAAGTTGGTTGTCTTTGAACAAAAATAATCAGTTATCAGCTTCACTGCTATGAAGGTTTTGATAACTTGTATTAAAAAAACCAAAATGTGACTCAGCTCAGATGAAATAATCTTTATTTAAAATAAAGCATAAATTTATAAAAGAAGTTAACGGAAGTAAAGAATTGCTTCTCAGTGTATCTTAGAAGAAAAATCCAACAAATGTATCAGCTTTCTTTTATAGTTCTGCAGCCATCACTGATCGTGCAAAGAGTGACGAGCGAAGAGCTGTAAAAGAATGTGTTTTATTAAGACGAGTGGACAATTATCACATATTAGTAGCTAGGGGCTACTAACGGTAACTATGGTAACCCCTGGTAACTATTAGTAACTATTGGTACCTACTAGTAACTACTGGTAACTATTGGTAACTAGTTGTAACTATTGGTAACAACTGGTAGGTAATGGGAACTATTATTATATTAGTGAAGAGCAAATAAATAAGATGCTTTTACAAAGTAAATAATTCATGCCAAGAATATTTATGTTGTAAAGATTTTACGTTAAATGAACATTAAAATACATGTGAATTGCGTAAGTTGTTCAAGATCTAAAATCACCATTTTGACCGTTTAAAAAGAAAAAACTCGTTTAAACTTTCTAATTTATTGGCTGTATTGTAACTGTAGAATTATTTGTTTATATCGACAAGTTTTTTCCATAGTCTTATAGCTTTCACTCATTTTATGTTTCATGATTGTGGTATCAATCACCTTCGAAATCCATTTATAACTATTAGTTTATTTTTCAAGCCAACAATGTCTATTTTGCAAAAAAAATTATAACAAATATTTTATACGTCTACAATAAAGTTAAACAAAAATATAATTGTTTATTATAAACGGGGTGTCTACCGGTCCTTTCTTTACTCGTTTCGAGAGGTCATGGTTATAATAAGCGATACCTTTCAGCAATACTCTAACTCATGACATTCAGATTAGTAGGCCGGCGACGTACGTATCGCCTCTAAGTATTTTTGAACAATTATGCAGCTACTTATTCTCTGTGCTTTGTTGACCCACCTGACGATCAATTATAGCAAAATAAACTGTCATTGAACTTGTGTATATAATAAAGATAACGCTATGAACACGATTTTTGTGCCAGACTTGGGCAAGAGAGAAAGCGGTATTTTAAGATGCACCAGAAGATTATCTTTTTTTAAGATTCTCGTTATTTAAATAGAACTTAGGAACTTGTACTGACTTGACACTAAGAACTTGTACTGACTTGACACTAGGAACTTGTACTGACTTGACACTAGGAACTTGTACTGACTTGACACTAGGAACTTGTGCTGACTTGACACTAGGAACTTGTACTGACTTGACACTAGGAACTTGTGCTGACTTGACACTAGGAACTTGTACTGACTTGACACTAGGAACTTGTACTGACTTGACACTAGGAACTTGTACTGACTTGACACTAGGAACTTGTACTGACTTGACACTAGGAACTTGTGCTGACTTGAAACTAGGAACTTGTACTGACTTGACACTAGGAACTTGCACTGACTTGACACTTCACCCTATATGGAATCTTTTACTTCATAAAAAGCAATAACTTTACATGAGTTCTCTACTTTATATAGAATTTGCGTTATATGAGATTTATGTTATAAGAGCGCCTACTGTGAAGGCAGTTAATTAATCCCAGCAAGTAAAGTAGTTATTAGTAGCCTAGCTATTATATTCATTCAATATAATCCTGGTGTAATTTTTCTGATCAATAAAATTAGTCAGCACCTTTATATGTGTCTCAAGCTTGGTAGACTGGCAAATTCTTACCAGTACAGGTATAAAGGTCACTATTAACTTTTTAAATGGTTTAATGGCACCTTCAGAAAACACCGTTTTTTTCCTTTAAAGTAACTTGATTAATAGAAGTGTGAATATCCCACTATAGCTGATCATAGTTGCTGTGATAAGGCCTGCAGTGTACAATATAGCCAGCTAAGACTGTGATAAGGCCTGCAGTGTACAATATAGCCAGCTAAGACTGTGATAAGGCCTGCAGTGTACAATATAGCCAGCTAAGACTGTGATAAGGCCTCCAGTGTACAATATAGCCAGCTAAGACTGTGATAAGGCCTGCAGTGTACAATATAGCCAGCTAAGACTGTGATAAGGCCTGCAGTGTACAATATAGCCAGCTAAGACTGTGATAAGGCCTGCAGTGTACAATATAGCCAGCTAAGACTGTGATAAGGCCTGCAGTGTACAATATAGCCAGCTAAGACTGTGATAAGGCCTGCAGTGTACAATATAGCCAGCTAAGACTGTGATAAGGCCTGCAGTGTACAATATAGCCAGCTAAGACTGTGATAAGGCCTGCAGTGTACAATATAGCCAGCTAAGACTGTGATAAGGCCTGCAGTGTACAATATAGCCAGCTAAGACTGTGATAAGGCCTGCAGTGTACAATATAGCCAGCTAAGACTGTGATAAGGCCTGCAGTGTACAATATAGCCAGCTAAGACTGTGATAAGGCCTGCAGTGTACAATATAGCCAGCTAAGACTGTGATAAGGCCTGCAGTGTACAATATAGCCAGCTAAGACTGTGATAAGGCCTGCAGTGTACAATATAGCCAGCTAAGACTGTGATAAGGCCTGCAGTGTACAATATAGCCAGCTAAGACTGTGATAAGGCCTGCAGTGTACAATATAGCCAGCTAAGATGGGCAGAACAGTAAACAGAAAGTATTTAAAGTTCAAGAACATTCAATTCTATAATCGACTATAAACTTCATGCGAGTAAGAATAAATGTTTTTATATATGAATGCTTGTATAAACACACATGAGTATGTATACACTGTAGTATGCTTACCTTTTTTGCATATCTACACATTTTTATGTATACAAATTAGCGTGTGTACACATTTGTATTATACACATTTGTATGTCTACAGGTTTGTATGAAGGCATGTATTTATTCATGCACTTATGTTTACATTCACACAGGTAAAGCTACTCTGTCTAAAGATTTAATTAACATATGGTATGTAGGTTACATTAACTATTGCAAAATAAAGGGTGGAAATAAATATTTGGCAGCATCTGACAGCACTAACATGGACTAAAACTAAACATAATAAACTGAAATGCCAAAAAAGATCACAACAATTTTATAAGCAGCGATTAGCTTGAGAAATAATCTGTTGCGATATAATTTGTATACAGATATTAGAGAGCTTGATCATCAAGAGACTTTTAGACTTTTATATTTTGAGCAAAGTATGCTTAGTAGAAATTTGCATTGCTACTTACTTTGAGTAAGGAGTTCTGAAACTCGTCATAAGAAACAAGGTCATTATCTGCAAGTGTAAAAAAATACTTTACAATTCGAGCGGGTAAGCCAATCTATGTGTTAACTGCATTACCGACAAGCCGATATCAGTCTACACATTCTGTTGATGTCTTTTACTGGAAAGATTGATAGTGCCTCATACATTTGTTTCAGGAGTAAAATATCAGCTACAATTATAACTTGTTAAAACTTTCAGAATAACCATGACTTTTTGAAAGGTTTCCTACTGATTTTTTTTCACTGCTACATGCAAAATTAAAAATTATAGTATTTAAAAATGAACTTACACAACATGTTAGTAGATTTTATCAGAATCTATGTATACTTTTTAATCATTTGTAATCGTTTATCATGTTTGAGATGATCTGAATGCTAGGATGCTTTAAGAATGAGATCAGCAGAACTTGATTGGGATTAAAACCCTCAGAAGAAAAACACAGGCAAAATGACATCACTAGTTGTTATCATTACTATAGTTGAAATCATTGCGTTCAAGTTACAGCATTATGAGTCTCTATTCTGTCAGTGTGTTTGCAACTATAGATGTCATAATGGCGCTTTCACTTGAGCTGATTGTTTTAACTGTGATCACATTTTATCGACTTCAATCTTTAAACATTCTGGCAATCGAATTACCTCAAACAGCAAAAGCCATCACGAATTTAAAAAAATTGTTACTTTTTGGTGAAAACTCTAAAAATTTGTGTTATTTTATTTTAAATAATGTAAAATATTGACTCATCATTGCAGCCATTTAAAATATAATGAATAAACCATCAAAATATATGTCAGCCTATACATAGCCTATGTACTAAACATGAGAACAATCAGCCAGTAAAAGATGGCTAATAGGCATAGGTAAACCGTAAGTGTACCTCCATAATCCATCGACTCAAACAGACTCTGCTTCTCTTGGCCATTGCCAAACATGCCATTTGTATCACTGTCAATATATGTAAACAAGAGCACAGTTCTGTCAGCTGGTTCCAAAGTCGCTCTCATCCAATTTTCTTTAAATTCTTCTTGACTGACCAGTCCATCCACTGCAGGTAGATGTAACATAACACTGACCAGTCCATTCACTGCAGGGAGATGTAACATAACATTGACCAGTCCATCCACTGCAGGTAGATGTAACATAACACTGACTAATTCATTCACTGCAAGGAGATATAACAATTGACGTGAGCCATCATGTTTTGTAGACCATATGTTGTAACTGAGATGTTACAGAAGCATAACACTAGTGATATCTCAACTCAGTTATGCCAAGTGTCCACACATACATGAGACGTGACCACACATTACCATGGCATGTGACCCGCCATATTTCAGACCAAAAATGAGCCATCACACAAGTGACCAATCAGATGTTAGGGCTAGTTCACTGAACAGGGTATATGGCAAGTTTCTTCTCTGTAATGATATAAACATAATTGAAATATTCCCATATGTCATGTGATTGGTGACACATCCAGAATGCAGACTCACCCACCATATCCCGTTTGTAAAGAGCCTTGACACAAATCAGACATGTCAGCAAATTTGATTAGCAGACATTTGGCATGCAGGGTGATGTCATGCTGGCAAACAGTATGAGGCAATACACAGAAAGTATGCTAAGGAATTTATGTCTACCTACGTAGTACCTTGTGCAGGGAGACAGCAAATAACAGGTACTTGGCATGTTACTTGCATAGATGACTCATACTAGTAACTTGCCAAGTGCTATCCTTGTAGAGAAATTTAGAGTAGTTTATAATCACACATGTGCAGTGAAATCGATTTTAGTTTGCTTATTGATTATGGTATGTAGGTACAGATACCTAAATAAATTCCTAACACCTATAGGGAATTGTAGTTCTGGTACCCAAATGTACACGTAATGCTATAAGTTACATAACAATCCTATCTAGAAATCACTCTTACGGGATAATATTAAGTTTTAAAGATGGACTTGCATAAAATTCAAATACATTTCATAAGCTTTAGCGGTATTCTTCTATCAATTATTTTTGAGGTTTGAGGTAATCTGCCTGTCAGCATATTTCAAGAAAAAAATCTTGAAAAAATTAACAATAAGTGCCAAAAGGAAGGCATTAGTTGCATTGCCTGTTTCTCTCGCTATTGATAACAACTATTGCAATTAAGTTGCAGCGTTACATGTCTCTATTCTGCCAATATTTTTGCAACTACAGTCATACCTAGATACATGAGCTTAATACATTCAGGAACTCAGCTTGTATGTCAATTTATTTGTGTCTCAAGGCATTGCCTCTTATATAAAATAGCTAAACACAAATTAATTTTTTACCATACTATGAAAAAAACAGGATATTTTGGTGGAACAACGTTTTTGATTTTTTGTAATTTATTACATACGCTAAGAAAGTAGCATATACCTATTCAGTTGTTAAAGTATGCAATACAGTGTATCATTACTATAAATTGTACTGTGAGTTTTTACCTTAAAGACAGATATTGTGGCTAACAGCGGTCTGAGAGACTGAAGCGTAACATGTTCGATACAGAGAACTTTTAATAAGGTAAACGAATTTACCTTAACTAGAAATTCCACTGTCATACATCCCCCGACCAAAGAGATATTGGAAAAAAAGAAAGGGCACTGATGGTTGAGAAATGCAATATTAGCAGTCAAATGGCACTGCAGTGCAATAGGATAACTGCAATAGTAGCTGTAATGTACTGGGTGTGGGTGTTTTTATATACAACAAAGAGCGATAATGAAAGGAAAAGATTATATGTTTATATCTCTCCCCTGCAATAGGAGAAATGCAATATTGGCCAATATTAGAAGTAAAATGCACTGATATTATTAGAATAACCAATATTAATAATATAGTAATAATATAAAACCAATACACAATTTTTTTACATTTAAAAACGTCATAGTTTTTATAATCCAATAAGTATAATCTCATAATCTTAAAATCTCATAAGAATCGTTAGAAAAAAATATCATCATCATTTCCTTTACTTACACTGCGTTGTACATCAGTTAGAATACCGAAGCACTCAAGGGTCTAAAATTTTAGTTACTTTGAAATCGGCAAAAATGAAACGTCTTCAGTACTCCTGCATTAATTACAGAAACCTTCGACAATGCTATACACTGGTGAAATGTGCACGTTATTTTTTCGCGAAATGCGCACGATTTTATCGTTCTATTCACAGTCGCTCGGCGTTTCAATTTCCGGTCTTAACTTTTATTAAACCAAGCTTTTCAAGTGTTTTGTTGCGATTTTCGTCCAAATTAATCTGTCTATATGTGTATAATCCGATCAGATGGGTAAGTTTTAAGATAATGCCGATGGTTTACAAAGACTTGGTAACATATTTAAATAGGCTTAAATGTGTTTTGTATCGTTATTATACTTTAACGATTCTACAAAACGATGGTGGAACTTTTTGATGAAATCTTTAGATAAGGGTTCGTCTCATTGTTAATAATTAATTTTCGTAAAATGTGTGCACATGCATTTATCATAAAAACTCTCATATTTCGCTTCCGCTCATTTGTTTGTTGGATAAATACACACTTAAACCTGAGTTTTCATCTTGTACTAAAATTATGGTAAAACCGTTAATTAAATGCCACCTCTCTTTGAACACCCCCTCTACTTGACGGCTACTATGGGAGAAAGGTTAAAAAAATAACCGCCACTCTCTAATTGAACGCCACATCCAATTGAATGCCATGATGACACTTTTTGATATTTACGAACCCATAATAGCAAGTGGTCATTATAAGCGTCTACAAGATCGTATTAATAGTTCACCATTTATATTAAAAACAATTAATTATTTCATAGTCCAACTCTAGAGCGATTCATTTTTTGTTGTTAAAACCTTGAAAGCAACATCACTGAAATAATTAAAACCTTTTTCGGGTAAATAATAGTTCTTGATTTAACACGGGCCTGGTACTTCGAAGTACAGATATAAAAATGGCTTACATTTATGATGGTAAGTGAACGACTAGTTTTAGGCTGATGATTGTGCTTATCGAAAAACTTTTATGAGTCGCATTTACACAAAATAAAGTCCGTAAGAGTTTTGCCCTACAAAAAGAAATTGCTTGCCTGCTAATATTGACTAGTTCAGCAGTGCAGAAAAAGAGTTTAGGTCGGAAGACGTTGAGGAAAGTATTGAACAACCAAAAATTAATTGTTTCATCAAAAGCAGCAATCAGGTCGCAGCTGTATATGCACATATTTTTGTTTTAAAAAAGTTAATTTTTGATTCTGCATGTATTATAAGTAAGGGTTGTCTATGTCACGTTTTCATAAATATATACAATGTATATATATATATATATATATATATATATATATATGTATATATATATATACATATACATATATAAAAAATAAAAAAAAATTGTTTCCTCACCCCGGATACCCCGGATACCCCGTATGGGTGGTAAATTCTGCTCTAACTCGGGTCTCCTACCAGAGACCTGGGAGTTTGAGCACTCGTCTCAAGATCTTAGCTGTTCCCAATAGCGCACTTTTCTGCAACTCACCTGAGTTGATTGTTGTTGGTATTTGGGCAAGCCACATTTTATGCGCCGGTGTTATTGCGCCCAGTGCCCCAATGACTACTGGGATTACGGTTGTTCTTACATTCCAGCATTTTTCAATTTCTTCTCCAAGAGGGAGATATTTTTCTACCTTTTCTTTTTCTTTGCTGGCTATATTGTAGTCATTGGGTACTGCTATATCTATTATAGTAGCCCTCTTGTTCTCCTTGTCTACCACCACTATATCTGGTTGGTTTGCTAGGACATGCTTGTCAGTTTAGATGTAGAAGTCCCAGAGGATCTTAGCGCGGTCATTTTCATTGACCTTACCAGGAGCTTCCCACCAGTGTTGTGGTTTATTAAGGCCATACTCATCACATAGACTTCTATACACAATACCTGCGACAGATTATGCCGCTCAGTGTATGCGTTCCCTGCTAGCTGTCTGCATCCACTGATGATGTGTTGGATGGTCTCAGGTGCATCTTTGCACAGTCTGCATCTAGGATCGTCTCTAGTGTGATAGATTTTCGTTTGGAGTTGCCTTGTTGGGAGCACTTGCTCCTGGGCTGCCATGATTAGCGACTCTGTATTGGCCGTTAGGTTTCTTTTGTTCAGCCACATATATGTCTGGTGAAGATCGCCAACCTTAGATATTTGTTGGTGGTAAGCACCATAAAGAGGTTTCGTATGCCAGTCAATTTCCTCATCATCAGGGCGTAGGTCCGTTGTGAGAGCAGCCGATTGAAATTCAGCTAGCAAATTATCTGAGATGGCCATGGAGGCTGCATATGCTTTGATGCTTTGCTCCTCCTCTTTCACTGTCTGCTGTACACTTTTGAGTCCCCTACCGCCATCTTTCCTATCAAGATACAATCTAATAGTATCAGATTTTGGGTGGAGTGCTCCATGCATGGTCAGCAGTTTACGAGTTGCTATATCTGTTTCTTTGATGGCTTCCTCAGTCCACTTTATTATGCCTGCTGGATATCTTATTACTGGCAGTGCGTAGGTATTTATTGCCATGATTTGGTTCTTGGCATTGAGCTGGCTCCGTAAGACCTGCCGAAGGTGTTTCTTGTATTCGGTAATGGCTTTTTGACGTACCTCGGCTTCGTGGTTGATGTTGCTTTGCATAATCCCCAAGTACTTGTACCCTTCTTCTATATCTTTGATGGTACCATTTGGCATTCTTAGGCCATCTGTGAGCATAGAATGGCCTTTCTTAAGAATTAGCCTTCCACATTTCTCAATACCGAAGGTCATTCCGATGTCCTTGATGTATACCTGAGCGAGGTGTATTAGCGAATCAATGTCCCTTTCTTTGTTAGCGTACAGCTTGATGTCATCCATGTAGAAGAGGTGGTTTATCTTGGTGCCACTTTTAAACTGGTACCCATATTGAGTCTCCTCCAGCATATTGCTTAGAGGGTTTAGGCATATGCAGAAGAGCAGCGGTGATAAGGAGTCACCTTGATAGATGCCTCGCTTAATTTGTACACTCGCCAGCTTTTTGCCATTAGCCTCCAGTTCTGTCTTCCATTTGGTCATTGACATCTTGATGAATGCCACAAGAGCAGGGTGAACATTGTACATACTGAGGCACTCAAGTATCCAACTATGGGGAATTGAGTCATAGGCCTTTGTGTAGTCAATCCAAGCCATGGCAAGATTGGTTTGCCTTCTCCTGCTGTCTTGACAGACCGTCCGATCTATCAGTAACTGATGTTTAGCTCCTCGGGTGTTGCGCCCAATTCCTTTCTGAGCACTGGTCATATAGTGACTCATGTGCTCTTCCAGTTTGTCTGCAACTATTCCTGAGAGCAGTTTCCAAGTGGTGGGCAAGCACGTTATTGGTCGATAGTTTTTGGGAATCGGCCCCTGCTTTGGATCTTTTATCAGAAGCACAGTTCGTCCTTTGGTCAGCCATTCTGGATGGTCACCTTGTTCTATTAGGTATTCCATCTGCTTAGCCATTCTAGTGTGAAGTGATGTCAATTTCTTTAACCAGAAGGCTTGAATCATGTCATGGCCAGGTGCTGCCCAGTTCTTCATACGCTGCACTCTGCACTTAATGTCGTCTTTGCTGATGGTGAGTCCTTGCTGAGCCACAGTGTGTTGATGGTTCTCTTTAAGCCTCTTCAGCCAATTTGCAGTGGTGTTATGAGTGGTCTCTTTCTCCCAGATGTCCTTCCAGAACTTTGAAGTGCTAGATCGGGGAGGCTCAGACATTGGCCTCTGCAGTTCACCTTTGAACTGGGAATACACTCTAGATGGATTATTGATGAACAGTTTGTTCATTCTCTTGTTATCTCGCTCTTTGGTGTACCGCTTCAGTCGTGCCGAGAGTGCTACTAGTATATATATATATATATACATATATATATATACATTGTATATATTTATGAAAACGTGACATAGACAACCCTTATATATATATATAAATATATATATATATATATATATACCTCAAATCCTTTCTCAATTTTCTCATATGTCGCGACATGACTGTATAGACACGATATTTGCAATTTCACTTTGGTCTGAGCATCTCAACTGTGATAAAGCTTTTCTGATCGCTACATTAAAACATCCTGGCAGTGAGATCACCTCAAACATCCAATACAATCGCTAATAACAGAGAAATACTGATACCTTCTGATAAAATCTAATAGAACATTGCACAAGTTCATTACTAGCCGGTATCACACGTCTGCTCACCGTTAGTGTCGGCCATGTTGAAGATGTTGCTAAACTCTCTATATGTCAGATTCCCGGTCTTGTCTGTGTCAAATTTGTTGAAAAGCAGAGCAGTTCTGCTACCTGTAAAGCTCGCGTCAGCAAGTTCTCTAAGGATATCTGCCCACTCAGCTGTGAACTCTTGCAAGATCACCCGGCCATCACCTATAATTACCATGCTTCTATTTGCTTACAAAAAGCAAAGCGAGCTATACTTTTCCCTGTTTAAGGGCTTGTTTCAGACTTAATGTGAACAGCAATTCAATGTTTGTTTGTGTTTATTTTTACAAAGAACACAGACGTATGCGATTTCCTTTTAAACATTGTCAAAAAACAGCTCAAAATTGATCGATTGAATACAATTCAAGTTTACTTACAAGTTGAAAAATTGCAGCTAAAACCTTCCAAGTGCGTAGTAGTATTTCAATACATTGTAATACAGTCTCAAATCACAATCAGCTTGGCTAAAAACTATGATTGAACCTATAATTTGATAATGCTTTTTATCAACTTCAATATAAATCCATTTAAAAATTTAATAAAAATAGGATATTTTATAAATAGTAACTTGTCGCTATAAATATAAACGAAGCATTAAAACTTAAAAGTTCAGAAATTAACACAACAGCTCACTGACACTCTACCTATTCAGTTATTTTTAAGTAAGCTTTCAAAAGGACATCACCCAGTTGGTTAGCTCTCAGAAGGACAACACCCCAGTTGGTAAGCCCTCAGAAGGTCATCACCCCAGTTGGTAAGCCCTCAGAAGGACAACACCCCAGTTGGTAAGCCTTCAGAAGACTATTGCATAAGTTGGTAAGCCCTCAGAAAGACACCACCCCAGTTTGTAAGCCTACAGAAGGATATCATCCCAGTTGGTGAGCTCTCAGAAGGACATCGCCCCAGTCGGTAAGCCCTCGGAAGGACATCATCTTAGTTGGTAAGCCCTCAGAAGGAAATTGCGTAGATTGTAGATCGTAGATCTCAAAAGGACATTACGTGAAAAGGTAAGCCTAGCCCTCAAAACCACATTGAGTTGAGAAAGGCATTAGTTATGAAAATTAAGTTTACTAAACATACACAAAAACTATGGAATACCCTCAACTGGTAATAAGATCATCAACGAAAGAATGATTAAAAAATTTAAAGATGCTATGAATTTGACAGCGTAGCGACTGATGCAAGAGTTCTTAGCAAACGCTATAAAAGAACTTTTTATCAGCTAATCTAAAATCTCACCATTGCTGTCTAGGAAAGTTATTGAACTATCAAAGGCTTGCTGGTTGAGGCTAGTGTCAAAAGTATTGCCAAGAAGACGATAGAACAGGTATTGAGCTCCTGTAGGGTGAAGACCTGAGTTAGCAAAGGCAGCAATGAACTCTCCAGCTGAGATCATGTTATTGGCTACAACGTGAGAATTAGAACAATCAAACTAATGACACTGGGAAATAAAATATCGCTGCATAATTTTCATGTAACATTAAAAACATAAATAACAATCTTTTTTACAGCAAATTCCTCTATAATTATTTACTCTAGCATCAAAGATACACCTATTTAACATTTTAGTAGATTTCATCAGAAAATATCAATATTTCTCTATCATTTGTGATTGCTTTTGATGTTTGAGTTGTTTTAACTGCCAGGATATTGTAAGATTGAAATTACCAAACCCTGATGGTGGTTAAAATTCTCAAAAGAAAAATATGTTAATGCTTGTCAACTACAATATTTTTAAAATGTTTTTAGTGATTGCTACAAATATATTAATTAAATTTGTCAGCGAGTTATCCTGTAATCGATAACACATTTACTGGGCTGACATTGTATATTGCAGTGAACAGTACGTTGAGGATGATTCCAAATTTATGGATACATGTAAACCACTCAGATTAGTTATCATGTGCCCCACCGTATTCAAAAATAAATATATTTAACAATAGATGTAACCAACAGCAGATGTATTCAATAATAGACGTATTTAATAATAGATGTATCCGACACTAGATGTATTCAACAATAGATATATTCATCAATTAAGTATTCAAAAGTATATGTATTCAACAATATATGTATTCAACAATAGATGTATTCAACAAGAGATATATTCAACAATACATGTATTCAACAATAGATGTGTTCAACAGCAGATATAGTCGAATGCACTCTACAAGGTTCTGTGTAGGGAATCTAAAGGTAACCATAAGTAATATAATGTATTGTAAAATCACTACTTTAGAACTGTTGTATGATGGGTTAATAGGCATTGAATACTTGGCACTATGTTGATGAATACTATGTTAGTCGTTACATATATTGCATAAGCAGAAGAATAAACATGATCAACTTGTACTTTTAAGGTTATGTGTCATCTGTACAAGATACCATTATAAGGTGTTGAATCAGAAACAAATAGCAATAAAACCACGTTTTAATCCAAAGATTGAGCAACTTACTAAATTTGAACTGAAATAAACATCATCTATACACTGCTTAGAGTTTATTCCTTGATTCATTTTGCTTTCTATGCGATATAGCTGAAACTTGGCTAGGTCTATTCTAAGGTGTTTGTTTAGGAAATGCTTAAACTTACACCAGCTGTAGGTTTCAAAGAGAAATTCAAAGAGAAATGCTCATTGCAATCATTTGCTTCATGCAAGGTTCTGACTGTTGTGAAGGGTATTAAGCACAACCTTTTAAATGAAAAAAGTAAAACTTTTTAAAATAGACATTGATATGCATTACATTTGCGCTAAATGTCTCAGATTAAAATATTATGAGTGGTTTTGGATTGATCATTACATTACTCAAATCTACCTAGTCAAAATGCTAGGTAGATATTAACACGCACAGCACATGACGACTATAAACTGGTACAAACATTATCGAATCAACTAACCATCATTGTCTACAGACTGGAATAGTATCTCGGTGTCATCAGTTGCCAAAACTTTATCCTCGTTTCGATCAGTCTCGTAGAATGATCTCGTGACATTAAAAGAGCCTTGAAGTGTCAAAGATGTCTCTAGTAGTTTACCTCTCATGGTTCTGGCATAGATCTATGTGAAAACAGACAGAATTTTACTTTGATTTTAAAAGATTATGGCTATTTTACATAGTATGGTACACTTTTAAGGACAATTAAAAACTTGCAACTACGGTCTGCCTGTCAATATCTAATTCTAACAAAACTTTTAGCATATTTTTATATTATCCAAATGTTTAATAAGTAGGTATACTTGATAATGCTGACAAAAGCTAGTAAAATCTTTTTTATAATAAGCTTTGTCTATTAGAAGCAAAGCTAAGAGCATTTGAAAAAATTATTGCACCGAACAGGAATCAAACCCGCAAGTGTGCGACCTAGCTCACCACTACTGCATCACTCGACCACCTTTGCACATGTAACAATTATTGCGCAAATGCTTACTACACCTGATTATCTCTCATGGAGTAAAGAGCCAGTATACTAGTAACTGAAAAAAACATGAAATTGATGATTAATATTGTCTTTCACGGATGATGCAGCAAGAATGTAAAATAAATTTGTTTGCACTCAACGGGTTTCAACAAGAATGAAACTGAAAAAGAAAGGTTGAAAACTTTCTGGTTATGACATCAAACTGGGTAGATATACAATTATTTTATTTAAGAATTCTAGGTATTTTCTTTTCCAATTTTGTAATCTATATATATATATATATATTTATATATATATATATATATATTGTATATATATACATATATATAAATGTATGTTAATGTATATTTGTATGAGTCTATATGTATATATAAATATATATATAGTGGCGGTCTACTATATATATATAGTAAACCGCTATATAATATAGATATATATATGAATATATATATGTATATATATATATATATATATATACATATATATATATATATATATATAGCAGTTAGAGCAGAAACTACTACCACCCATAAGGGTTAACCGAGGTGAGGAAACAATTTTTTTTATATATACATAAATATATGTATATGTATTTATATGTATATATATATATACATGTATATTACATATATATACAGACATTTGGTAAAGCTTTTCATTTTAGTACAAACGCGTCTGATGAGTGCATCACACGAAACAAGTTTGTAGCGCAATCACTAAAAGTTTACTTTCTTCGTAATATTTTTTCAACTATACGTATATATATATATATGTATATATATATATATATATATATATATATATATATATATATATATATAGTAGACCACCAGTCTCAATTTGAATATATTTATATATATAAATTTCAAAGTCTGTCATTCGGTCTTTCCAGTTATAACTGCTGAACTCCAGATATGAAAGGTTCGTTTCATGCTAGATTTGATCTCAAAAACCTCCCGTTCACCAGGCAATAAACTGACCAAGTAAGCTATGGAGATACAATAAATTTATTAGGCAATATGAGTTGTAATGTCAATTAAATTTTGCATAGCACTTTGCATTCCGCAGCGTCGCTAAAACTTGCCTTCATGGCTCTTATTTGTAAGTTTATCAAACGGATAGTAGCATCCTCAAACTGGTAGGCAACTACACTTCCTGTCACTACCTGTCACTGTTTATAAGCTGTTTTAATACTTGTGCAATGTCAGCCATTCAGCTAGTGATACTATAAATATCCTCAATTTGTTTTAAACACTCGCTATTAGTAGTATTAGTAGCCACAGGAAAGTCAGCCAAAATATTTGTGGTTAGAAGAAATGAAGCTAAATATGGCAACTTTAATAAGGAATAAGGTAGATCTGTGAGAATAATGTGCTATAGGTAGTTTATTAATGAGTTGAAAAAAGTGAATTTTAAGGCATAGAAAAGAAATATTAGTGCATAGTAGTTGAGTCTCTGATACCGAAATAGAGCAAACTGGACTCACCGAAAGCAAACCTCTACTGATCTCTTCTACTGATATGGTTCCACTCACTGCAATTGATCATTTTGTAGAAAAAATTGCCTAATAATACTAGACAAGGTACAGGTCAATAAAAAATCTCAAATAGCACTCATGCACTGCACAAAGGATCAGAAGCCTTATTTATATTTATAAAAGCGCGTCAAACACCACTGTAACACGTCAGCACTTTCCATTCCGTGTTTTGAAGTTATTTGTGACAGGACATCAGAGCTATCAAACAGTCTGTTATTTGAATGTAAATAATCACTATAATAAAAACTACAAATTCTCAGTTTTTATAGACTTTAAATCTTAGAAAAAACACAAAAGTCAACATAACCTTGCCTTATGACCTTTCAAATAAGCAATGCTATTCTGACAAAAATAACTTTTGCTGAAAAATGATATACTCATTAGCTTGAGTACTCAAAAAGGAACAAACCCAAATTAAATCATTTTAAATAATTTTTAATAAAAAACAGCAAAATATTTGCTCAGTTCTTTAGATCAACAGCTAGGAAAGACTAGTAATTTTAATTCTGATGAAATTTGCCGCCAATATACCTACTGTCTGAATCGAATTGACCGAAAGCTGCCAATCTTTCAACAAAAGAGCTGATGCCATTTTTATCACCGTCAAAAGCACTGAACAGTTGAGTAGAGACCAGCTTATCAAGTCCTGTGTGCTGTGACCAAAATTCAACAAATTCAGCTTTTGGGATGTTACCACGACCTAAAAAATAATCATTTAACCATAAATGACACCAACTTCATGTCTTGTTTTGTAAACTTGTTAAATATATTTGTACTACTTTCTTTGTTTGTTGAACAAACCACCAAGGTGGACAGTCAGACAGAAATTACCCCCCATATGGTTAACCAGGTGAGGAAACATTTTTTCTTATATATATATATATATATATATATACAGTGAAACTCGGATAACTCAAGCTTCAAGGGACCGAGGAAAAGTGTTTGAGTTATTAGAGCGTTCAAGTTATCAGGACAGTCATAAGTGCACATATTTATTAGTAGATACATGTACATATACAAACTATATATCAATCAAAAGCATGGATTGCTTGTTGCAAGTTAAAGGGTCTCTCGTGTGAAGTTTTAAATATTTTTAATCAGAAAGTATAGATATTTTTCTATCACTTAAGATTTGTTTGTTGCTTTAGGTGATGTGACTGCCAGGATGTTCTCACATTAAAATTGGCAAAACTTGATCGCTGTTAAAACGCTCGGAAAAAATACATACATATTTTTCTACCGAGCGTTTTAACCAAGATCAATTTTGCAGTAAGTCAGTTATTACAAAACTGCTTTACTATTAAAAACCCATTATCAATTTTGCCGATATTACTTTAAAGTTATTTAAATTTTACCTCGCTTTTCTTGCTTTCGGAGGGCTTATCGCTAAGCAAATGTTTGGTAAAATTTGATTTTCGCAAACCTTTAAAAAAGTTGTTAATAAAAATATTTGCCGATGTTGGTAATAACGAGGCCTAAGAACTACTAAAAGTCGATGTTTATCTCTATGGCTTGGAATAAAGTGATATTCTAAAGCAATAGTAACAACCGTCTCGGTAGCCGTTTGGAAAAAACTGTTAGAGTTAACAGAGTTTCGGTAGAGTCATCTAAAGCCATTTATCATTGCGTGGGAGCGGACCAAGCAAATCCATTCGAGTTAACCATGTGTTCGATATATCCGAGGACGATTTATCCGAGTTTCACTGTATATAAATATATATATATAAATATATACATCTACAGGTATCAATATATATATATATATATATTTAAAAAATTGTTTCCTCACCCCGGATACCCCGTATGGGTGGTAAATTCTGCTCTAACTCGGGTCTCCTACCAGAGACCTGGGAGTTTGAGCACTCGCCTCAAGATATATATATATATACATATATAAATATATATATACATGTATATATATATATATATTTATACCTGTTGATATATGTATATATATTGATACCTGTTGATCTTTATTGCTTGCAATGACTTGCAATGATATTATAGCCTGTGTCCTTCTTTGCAATATGTTGGCATTTATAATTTTTATTTCATCCTAGATTTGAAGACGGGTTTTTATTTTATATCTATATTTAACAATCTTGCATAAAAATTCATGCACTCACTGATATGGTTGCTACAGTTTGCAGCCAAAACTAGCTTTTTATGTGCAATAGAAGCGGATTAATGAGCATCGATCCATTGTAAGACCTTAATATAGCCGCAAGGATGCTATTAAATAACATGCTATAGATATGTATATTTATAAGTCATACAACAATAATCTATTAAATTATACAAATATATATTCATGAACAAGTGAAATAAACCAACTTTAGAAACCTTTTAAACACACTTATATGCGTGAGACTTTTAATAATGAAACCAATAACAAACATTTTACAGGAAGACACCCTAGCTGCCTCTTAATTATCTAACAGCTACAAGCACTAAATAAGGTGGCCCAATGTGACCTGTTTTCTTTGTGTCAATGAGTGTGTCGTGTCATTGAGTGTGTTGGTGGTGAATTCCATGTTTCCACCATTAGCCCGTTGCGTTGGCCCGTTGCGTTAGCCCGTTGCGTTGGCCCGTTGCGTTAGCCCGTTGCGTTGGCCCGTTGCGTTGGCCCGTTGCGTTGGCCCGTTGCGTTGGTCCGTTGCGTTGGCCCGTTGCATGTTCTGACATTGATTGGGCTGTCAGGTGCACTCGCAGAGAAATTGCCCAATCTGAAGACCCTTTTGGTGCTCTAATTTATATTTCTTTAAATTCAAATAAGTCAGCCGATTTCAGAGACAGCTAGTTGGAAGCCTTAGTACTGGAAACAGTTAATTTAGAAGCCTTAGTACTGGAAACAGTGTTTACTACAGAACAATGTTATTAAACAAGGGTTGTTAAAAGGATACAAAGGTCAGTAAATTTAATGTATGTATTTTTGATGTAATACCTTTTATTTGCTGTGAAGACACATGTTTCAACAAAGTTAATTTTGGCAATTGGAAGACTTTTAATGGAAAGGTTAGGCAGCCACCAGCATTAGTTCCATGACTTTTATATTGTATACTGTGTGCTATTTTACGCTATTGTGTTGTCAAATTTATGTTTTATTAGTTAATTAGTATTATGTAACATTTTCGCCTAGTTTATGTGAAGTTATGTTTTACATACTTCATGGTAGTCTAAATATAACAAAGATTATCAGTGAAACTTATTCCTTCTTCAAGCAACCCCAAGTAACTATAAGCGAGACGTAAAAGTCTCAGCACAAACCATACTTATATTACATGCAGAAACAAAAACAAACGTTTTTAAAACAAAAATATTTCCATCATTTGCTTGGATAGCTGCGTTCTGATTGTTGCTTTCAATGAAAGGAACATCTTATAGTTGTCATATACCTTCTACAATATCTTCTACAATATGTCCTACACCTTCAATAATATCTTTTGGCCTCAATTCTTTGTCTGCACTGCTGAACTAATCGATATTAGCGATCAGACAGTTTTTGACAGAGAATCAATGTCAAAAAACTGTCATGTAAAGTGATTAATCACACATTATCACTTTACATGACAATATGTGATTTTCTGTCAAACCGATTTCATCGGCTACTCAAATTAAGTTAAAAGTTGTTCTAGATTTGTCCATCAATCGGGCAAAATCTGATAAAACATATTTTGCAACATTTGGTCTTTCTACATGACGCAATTGTCAGCCAGTGGTCCAAATCATTCAGATCATTGGCCTGGTGTGAAAAAAGATTTAAAAAGTTGATTCTGATTTAGCAATGCCTAAACCATCATAGTTCAAAGTTTGAGGGAGCTTGGCTATGTTAGAATCCTATGACCTACTGTGTCAGCTCATTAACTTATTCACATTTGTGCGCACCTAAAATTAACGCTACATTAAGCATATTAAACACACAAAAAATGCTATAAATTTAAAATTTAGCATAATAATTTGTGGGAGCTATGATGGATGCATAGATAAGCATAACATTTTGCAGAGCATAGGGACATTTGCGTTGCCATAGCCACAAACAATGTTAGAAACACTATATAGAGAAACGTTAATTTGAAATCAGATTGTCCCTGAAAAGATGCTTATCTGTATAGGGTTTACCATCGAGGCTAGCGACAGCAGTGATGCTACTAAGTTCATCAGCAGTGTAATAATTGTCACCATTGACATCAGAAGCGGAGAGGATAGACCCTATCAGTGGACTCGCTTTAGCTGCTACCAGAATATCATCTTCAAGATAGTTGATAGCTCTATTAAACTCGTCCATGTCAATCTGACCATCCCCTGTAACATACAAATGCGCCGAGATATGATATTGACAATCATTGACCTTTTTATTGCACATTTATTATTTGTATATAAACTAGCTGAGTGCTTTTTTTTGCAAAACTGTTTTTGCACAAAAAGCTTAGTTTCAATCAACATATACAACATTTACCATTCTTACTCTAAAAGAAAGATGTTTGTTTGTTTCTGTTTAGTGTATTTATTTATATGTAATTTATGCCATACTGGCTGCAGTGCCTGCTACAGCTCTATACTGATTGCGTTAGTTTTGTTGGCAATGTGAGTTTAGGCACTTTCCTTCAGGTAAGTGTTAACGGATAACACTAGCTGAGATTTTAGCGTACTCGCTATCGTGCATGTCTGCAGAATTGAAGGTTCAGAGGTTCAAATTCAGTGCGAAGCAGATTTTTTGTTGCGAGATTTAAATAGCTCTAACTGAACACAGCTTTTATAACACAGCCACTGGGCATTGCCACCATATTGAGTCACAGAAACAATTTAAGCCCGGATTTTGAAATTCTGAACCACTGATCTGATGCTTGGCAGCTTGGAGTACTAACCACTATACTATAGCAAAATGTGACATAGTTTGGAGTGCTAACCACTACATGATGACAGTATGTGACATAGTTTAAACCCTTTGCTACATTTGCAAAAGCAAACAGTGGTTCCCGGTAAAAAAACCACATCGAAAAATAAAAGCTTGCACCAATTATACTGGCAGACTGAAGTGAATCCTGGAAGGTTGATCAATACGTTGCAATTACATCAAACTCTCACGAAATGTTTTATTAAAATGAACTTTGTGCCCTCCTTTGACATACTAAATTGGCAGAAATAGTGAGTATACAGTAACAATGTTCGCTGTTATCATTTTTAGAAGGAGTGAAATTGTAGCATTTGTATTAGCTCAGACCAGCGTGGTTACCGGCGAGCTATTAAGAATTATTACGACCGACAGTAGGCACCCCTGCAAATAAAGAATCCGTTCCAAAGATGTTTACGTTATAAGAACTTATCGCTATATGAACAAAAAATACATGTAAATTACATAATTCATTTTAAGGTTGTCCCAAACTCACCCCTTTGGTTTTTCACATTGGAAAAACCTATGCCTAACTTTTTAATTTGAAGACTGTATAAAATCTGTGGTATTATTGGTTTGTATCGACAATTTTCTCTTTTTTTTGTCATTTTCACTTGGTTTAAAGTTCACGATTATGGTAATTTCATATTAAGGGGAGTGCAAACCTTCAATTTCAATTTAAAATTGTGTTTTTTTTACATTTTCCAAACAGCGAAATCTTTAGTAAAAGAAAGAATTGTTTTTGTCAAAAATAAAATAAAGTTAAAATTTCAATTTACTATCATAAAATCAGTGTCTGTCTGCTCATTTTCCAAAGTCATAGTTTGCAGTTAGAATAATGAATTTACATGTAAGTAAACTCCAACTTGCGACATCCATATTCATACTGACACCTATATAACACTTGCACCAATCAATCGCTTTGAGGTATTTCTGAATTAATGTGCAGCAACTTATTTTCTGTACTTTATCAGCCCGCCTGGCAATCTCGCACTGAAATTATCTAATCTCTAGACCATCAGGCTGCTAGTATAATTAATAGAGATCTCTCATGACACACTAGACTGTCAGGGTACTAGTATATATAATAGAGATCTTTCATGACACACTAGACCACCTGGGTACTAGTATATATAATAGAGATATCTCATGACACCCTAGACTTCCAGAGTACTAGTATAAATATATAATAAAGATCTCTCATGACACACTAGATCACCAAAGTACTAGTATATATAATAGAGATCTCTCATGACACACTACATCACCAGAGTACTAGTATATATAATAGAGATATCTCATGACACACTAGACTGCCAGGGTACTAGTATATACAAAACATATCTCTCATGAAACACTAGATCACCAGAGTTCTAGTATATATAATAGAGATCTCTCATGAAACACTAGATCACCAGGGTACTAGTATATATAATAGAGATCTCTCATGACACACTAGATCACCAGGGTACTAGTATATATAATAGAGATCTCTCATGACACACTAGATCACCAGGGTACTAGTATATATAATAGAGATCTCTCATGAAACACTAGATCACCAGAGTACTAGTATATATAATAGAGATCTCTCATGACACACTAGACTGCCAGAGTACTAGTATATATAATAGAGATCTCTCATGACACACTAGATCACCAGAGTACTAGTATATGTAATAGAGATAACTCATAACATACTAGACCACCAGAGTACTAGAATATATAATAGAGATCTCTCATGACACACTACATCACCAGAGTACTAGTATATATAATAGAGATCTCTCATGACACACTAGATCACCAGAGTACTAGTATATATAATAGAGATCTCTCATGACACACTAGATCACCAGTGTACTAGTATATATAATAGAGATCTCTCATGACACACTACATCACCAGAGTACTAGTATATATAATAGAGATCTCTCATGACACACTAGACCACCAGAGTACTAGTATATATAATAGAGATCTCTCATGAAACACTAGATCACCAGAGTACTAGTATATATAATAGAGATCTCTCATGAAACACTAGATCACCAGAGTACTAGTATATATAATAGAGATCTTTCATGACACATTAGACTGCCAGGGTACTAGTATATATAATAGAGATCTCTCATGACACACTAGATCACCAGAGTACTAGTATATATAATAGAGATCTCTCATGAAACACTAGATCACCAGAGTACTAGTATATATAATAGAGATCTCTCATGACACACTAGATCACCAGGGTACTAGTATATATAATAGAGATCTCTCATGACACACTAGATCACCAGGGTACTAGTATATATAATAGAGATCTATCATGAAACAGTAGATCACCAGGGTACTAGTGTATATAATAGAGATCTCTCATGAAACACTAGATCACCAGGGTACTAGTATATATATAATAGAGATCTCTCATGAAACAGTAGATCACCAGGGTACTAGTATATATAATAGAGATCTCTCATGAAACAGTAGATCACCAGGGTACTAGTATATATAATAGAGATCTCTCATGAAACACTAGATCACCAGGGTACTAGTATATATAATAGAGATCTCTCATGAAACAGTAGATCACCAGGGTACTAGTATATATAATAGAGATCTCTCATAAAACAGTAGACCACCAGGGTACTAGTATATATAATAGAGATCTCTCATGAAACACTAGACTACCAGGGTACTAGTACATACAATAGAGATCTCTCATGAAACAGTAGATCACCAGGGTACTAGTATATATAATAGAGATCTCTCATGACACACTAGATCACCAGGGTATTAGTACCAGAGCTGTGCTCAAGTACTTTTTTTCAGTTCAAGTAGAGTAAGCGAGTACTCAAAACAAAATCGAGTACAAGTACAAGTATACACATGTTTCTGCCTTCCGAGTACAAGTAGAGTATCACAACTTGATTCCGAGTACAAGTAGAGTATCACAACTTGGTTCCGAGTACAAGTAGAGTTATTTATCAAATTTCAAGTTCAAGTAGAGTTTTCCTTCTGAATTTCAAGTACAAGTATAGAGTACATTAATCAAATATCAAGTACTTTTTATTAAATTAAAGTAAAACGAACAAACAAGTAAAGCAGCAAATTAACCAGTACAGGTAGGCCTATATATATAATATGATAATGATTAGGATATTATAATAATATGATAAAATAATATGATAATATAAAAGTATAATGTCCAACTATCCCCGGGTTCTAGTTTTCTTTATTTATACTAGGCCCTGCAGCCTGTTGCATGTGCAGAAAATGAGGTTCTCCAGAACGGCATCGCTCATTGAGGCGCGATGTGGCCTCATCAAGATGCCACCGTGAGAGAATATCCTCTCGACGGCAGCAGAACTTGCCGGCACACTCAACACTTTTTGGGCAAGAGGGTACAGCTTGAAGAGTTTTTCCCGCTTTCGGTGCCAGAACACCAACGGTCCTGCCTCTGCCATTGTTAAAATAAATCTCTCCTCACATTTTATTTTTCTGAATTCTCTCAGACACTTAACTATCATACCATATTACTTGCACAACATTTCAGTAGTCTATGTGACCTTGGATTGACATTTCAATAAGAAAAGCCCTTGTTCCAACATACATTACACACGTACAGAGTACAAACAGAGAAATTGTGGTGCTGAACAAAGCAGGTAGTACACAATACAAATTGGATCACAGACTAGGTAAAGTAAAGAGAAATATTATGTGTCAACAAGGAGTTGACAACTCCCTGGTGCAAGTAAGAGTAGAGTATATTTGATGTAGATTAAAGTAGAGTAGAGTATTTTGATGTAGAGTAAAGTAGAGTAGAGTATATATGATGTAGAGTAAAGTAGAGTAGAGTATTTAAGTTTGCAAGTAGATTCCGAGTACTTTCTTCCCAAGGGAGTACAAGTAGAGTATATTTATCCCATATCATGGCCCCTTCGAGTAGAGTAGAGAGTAGTTGAAATCGGTACTCGAGTAGTACTTGTACTCGAATTTGTACTCGAGTAGCACAGCTCTGATTAGTACATATAATAGAGATAACTCATGACACACTAGACCACCAGAGTACTAGTACATATAATAGAGATCTCTCATGAAACAGTAGATCACCAGGGTACTAGTATATATAATATAGTTCTCTCATGAAACAGTAGATCACCAGGGTACTAGTATATATAATAAAGATCTCTCATGACATACTAGATCACCAGGGTACTAGTATATATAATAGAGATCTCTCATGACATACTAGATCACCAGAGTACTAGTATATATAATAGAGATCTCTCATGACATACTAGATCACCAGGGTGCTAGTATATATAATAGAGATAACTCAATTTGTCATTTTCTCTCCAAAATGATAGTTTTATTGCTAACTATAAAAATAGCGTTAATGAAATCAAATTTCAACGCTATCTACGGAGCTCATGTTATTGAAATAAAAATTGAGGACTTGCACTGACTTAATGCTTTACGTTATGCAGAATTTTTTCCCATAATACCAAGCAAAACTTTACATAATTTGTTTACTTAAGGAAAATTGATATTATGCAGGGTTTTGACTGTAATAAAATTCTTAAATATCATTGTGAATGACAGTTAACCAGTTTAACAGTAAGCATGAAATGAATGCTTACTGTTCTGGTCGCCTTTAGCAAAAGGCCAAGCGAGCTCGGAAGAGTTGAGGTTACCATCACTGTTTGCATCTAAGAAAATGAATTGGTAGAAAGCTGGTTTTAGGCTAGAACCCTGATTCACCAGATAATGTTCAAATTCACTCAGGCTAAACATCTTGTCCCCTACAACAAATAAAGATCACATTTACACTGTTTCACTTAAATATGGCTGCAATCCTAAAAAGTTTGTACCTAAAAATTATAGAAAGCTGGTTGGTGAAATATCTGAAAACTTCTAATCGAGTGTATAAACATGTACATCATTCATGAGACTTGAACATAGGCGCTTCATTTTATACCAAGCTATATATATAATATCCAAGGTAAAAACTTTATTATAGATAATCAACTCTCTTTCGCGCATTGATCTTTCAAAAAACAAATAGGCTGTGTTCCTACACAGTTTATTAGAGGACATCTCATTTTCAAACTAATTGACACTAATACACACTCTAAAAACATATGGTCACACATATTAGCTATTAAATAATGAATATGAATGATTATTACTAATATACAAAATAGAAAATGAAAATCTGAGCTATTAAAAAGTCACCCTTACAAAAGGGGCAGATAGCCTGTGAACATAATCAGCTTACAAAAAAGCATCACATTTTTAAAGCTAACAGGCACTAATGAAGTGACATTTCTGTTAAATAAGCAATCTTTAAACGAGATTTTTTTAGAATCTTCCATGACTTAATGACAAAACTATGATAAAGTGGCAGTTGAAAAAGAGACTCACCGTTGGTGTCAGAAGAACTTCGGTGCTGAGTAAACTCATCCGCAGAAATTTTGGAGTCGCTATTAGCATCAATGCTGTTGAAGACCACGTGTCTGTCAAGGTTAGGGCTATAGAATTCACTGACGAGTTGTGCATTGACATCGACCATCACTTGCTTGAAGAGCTACAAATGTGTGTATATAATGGGTAAAGATAAGTGAAAGAACAATGATAACAAAAGAACCCCTTAGCAATTCTTACGATAAAGGCTTCCTTTCCGCACAGTGATCTTTAATATAATTCAAGAAAGTTCTTTTACCTACAAACATTTTATATTTAGACAACTGGTAATAGATACATTCGCTTGAGCTATTTAGTTGCTAGTTTGGTTATATGTTATCTCTATGAGGCTGATATTCGAAAACTAAGGGACTAAATACTTTCAGCGGTTATAGAGAAGGTGTTCAAGTTTAAGTGCCCACTCTTCTCAGGATTTGGGTCCTAAGGCGTAAAAACACTTTGTGTCCACGCCAATCAAACCCTACTCTCTTCAGGAGTGATGGTTTGGTGTGTGAGCTTGCACCTCAACCTGTTGATTGCAAGAGTGCAAGAATCCATTTTGAAGACCAAAAGGTTTTGTCACAACAATTTGCCTAGGTGACTCCAAACTTTCATCTAATCTATGTATCAAAAATAAATATCGTAACGCCATCACTTCTGAAAATGGTCTGTACATTTACTAATCTACAAAAAACAAATTTTAATCACTTTATATGAGGGAAAAAACCAGAAGATCATAAAGTCAGCTGTTATTTTATATGTTGCTGCTGCTTAAAACCATTAAAATATTTTTAGAATGATCTGCCAATATTGTACTGTATTCCTACATTGCAAAAGTTGGTTTTTCGTTATCTTTTGAAACTTTTCTGCTTCATCCAATAAAAGGGGAGTAAGATTGCCGTCATTAGTCGTTGGGGGTTTGACAATAAAAAAGAATAGGGAAGTTTTTCTTGTAGAGCAAAATACAAAGTCAATCAAATATATCCAAGAACAACTACTCAATGCATCTCAATCAGTGCGTATGTCAACACAACTGTCTGTGTCTGAAAGACCCATAATTTCCTACCATAGTCATAGACATAAGTCATAGTATAACAAAACCCTATATATTATACACCAATTCTTATCAATTCACTCTATGCTTTCTTCATTCCTATAGAAGCCTGCGAGACAAATATTTAAGTAAAAACTCATTCGTTTTAAATAGGCAAGTGTATAAATAATTCTTATGAAGTCTTTAGTCAACCTCATTTAAGCAAAATATTCTTGAAATTTTTAGTCTGTGAAACAATAAATGCTTTCCCATGATAAATATTACTAGTTGAATCCCCAGCATTGAATGGGTATTAAAAAATACTTTGTACAAAAAAATTACTGTTAACCATCAAATTCAACATCAACATTTAGCTTTTAAATCAATGCATTTTTAGTGTACCATGATATTTATGTTTACTATGTTTCTTTCTTTGTATCTTAGTTGGTACCGACTGCAGTACCTACTACAGATCTATACCGAGTGCAGTAGTCTTGTTGTCTAAATGAGTTTAAGCGTTTCTCTTCACTCCCAAACATGCAATTTTCTTCTGGTAAGGCTTCACGGATGTTTCTTTGGTATAATTAAACACTGCATCTGGCTTAACACATAAAGCTAGCTTTAGTGTTTAACATGAAGCTATGAAATATTGACATGTATTCCAGCTATGTGCCAAATTTATTCCATGGCATGGAAAGTTAGACAGTGTGGTGTATTGGATAACAAGATGTCTCCTAGACTGGAGGTTGTGAGCTCAAATCCAGTTCGCGGTGGATTTTTCATTCTAAAAACTTTATTGCAGTAGCTAGAAAAACGGAGAAACATTCGCATAAATATAAATGTTACTGCAATGCTGGTAACATAATACTTATGGAGGAACTGACAGTGGAATAGCCCTTTAATTTGGTTGCGCCATTAAATGTTATTATTTATATATTATATGAGTAGAAATTCTCCTGTCATACTGTAAAGGAAGTTGCTGGTCTTTACTTGGCACGATTTAGATTTTTTCATACAGAAATAAATTGTGTGTGATTTCGTTCAATGTTTTATTAGCGAAAGAAGTTCACTAGCCAAAGAGCGTACGGCCATTTGCTCTGGCCTACTGGGTGAGCGTTGCTCCCTTATATACAATAAAATCGCTCGTTCCGGCTAACGGGACCGAGTAAGAACACCGGCTAACAATGTGAATAATTAGTCAACTAGTGTGTTGATATGACAACATAAACGACGACAATTGATAGCATAACAAGTAACAAGACTATAATAAAAAATAGACAATACATGTAATAAAATATTTACAGTCATATAAAATATATACAAACATATAATAAAATATTTACAAGAAGTGTAAAGTCTTGACCCGGCGTCCACCACACACTCCCCTTCATTAGAGGCATTATCTAACTAAACAACATGGCTGGAGCAAACCAGCCAGGCCCAAGTCTCAAGCTGCTTAAACATGATGATCCAAGCGGCTAATTTCTTGATTAAGCAAATGTTTGTAGTCAGTAGCTGGCGTATCTTGTTTCTGGTACTGCAGGCTGCCTTTTGGAACAGTCTCTTTTCTTCCTGAAGTTATTGCGGCATGGCCTGAATACGGGTGACTAGCTGGAGGCTGTCCTAATAAAGTGGTCTGGCGGTCTGGACTAGACTCCCAGGTCATCTGGTCTGTGGCTAGGTCGTTGTATCCTCTTGTTGTCTGATAGACCCAATCACCGTACTGCTCCAGTTTTTTTCTAGTTCGAGACGAACGATGATTTAGATCTTTTGTAGAGGTGCCGGGGTTTTCCACGGCCTGGGGGTACATTGCTAGGAGTCCAGAGTCCAGGTCCGTAGCTAACTCACCAAAACTTTCTAGAGGGGGAAGGTTTATCTCCTCTCTAACTTCGTTTTGGGAAGGTGATGCGGGAGGCCCGGAGTTCGGGCCCTCGTGCAAGTTTTCTCTTCCGGCATTGGTCTGTAGAGTAACCTTTCCCATTTCGTCGAGCTTGTCAGCTGGACTCATTTGGGAAGGGAAATCCATTAATTCTTTATCAGGTTGCGGGCCGCTTTTTCGTGAAGGCTGAGCCCTCCTGGTTCCTTTCATATTTGGCCTCCTTCGACGCTCAAGCGTTGGCGGAGCACGGCTAAAGCTCTCTGGGTAGGCATGATAGGGTTTCAACCTGGACTCGTGTTGAGTCGAGGTATGGTCCTGTCTTTCCACCACATAGGTGTAGTTGGGCCAGGTGATTATGACTTGGTAAGGGCTCACGAACTTAGCTTGTAGCTTAGCGTTTGCCCCTTCACCTCCGCCTGTTTACCAACCACACCCAATTCCCAGGTTCAAAGAGCAGTGGCTCTTCTTGATCTGCCTGTCTAGTCTCCATCTGCGCCTCCCTAAGGGCTTCATGCTCTTCTTCCAACATCTTTTGCTTTTGCAGCGCGTAGTCACTGGCTGATTGCATCTCCGTGAGAGTGGGGTGACATCTCCCATTGGCATACAATTCCATTGGCCTGGGGATGGGAAGGAGTAGTCCGTGTCTTGCTCACCTTCAAGAGCTGGCAGAGCTCCTCCATTAGTTGGGTCTCAAATTGAGCTCACTGGTCTGTATGGATTTGCTCTGGAAGCTCAAGATAGAAGAATGCTCTTTCATCTAGGGCACTGGTGACCACTGGAGCCATGGCCTCGGTACCAAGTTGACTTTAGCTGTTTTAGTGAAAACGGGAGTCGCACCTGTAGACCGGCCGCCTTGGGCATAGGCCTGGGGATCTCTAATAGAACATGGTTTCTCCCGATCACTCTAGCCTCATCCTGGTTCTCTTGGTCCAACTCCATTCGGGTTGGACCCCATCGCGGTACTCTATATAGGCCCACTGTTGACAGTCTTTGCAGGTCTGTCTGCTTAAGCCATTGGTGTTGTCATGCTTTAATCCTGCGCGGTGTTCCAGCTTATACTTAAAGTCGGCTAGCACCTCTAACCACCGCACCACCTGGTGAGAGGGCTCTTTTTTGCAGCAGAGCCATCGCAGAGAGGCATGGTCCGTGCAAAGCCAAAACTCTTGCCCATGTAAGTACGGGTGGAAGTGTTTTACTGCTGTGACCACTGCCAGCAGCTCTCTGCGTGTCACGCAGTATTTTGCTCTGAGGGGTGAGTGTTTTGCTGCAGTAAGCAATCACTCGTTCCTGGTCATAATACTGTTGTGACAGCACAGCTCCTACGCCACACTCGCTGGCATCCGTGTCAAGGATATAGGTATTCCCCGGATTCGGACACCCCAGCTCCAGTGCTGTAATGAAGCTGTGGCGCAGGGTGTCAAACGCTGTCTGCTCCTCGCCTGTCCATTGCCAGGGCTTTTCCTTCCCCACTAGCCGGTGGAGGGGTTTCGCAATGGTGGCAAACCTAGGAATGTACTGCCGGCAATAACCGACAGCACCCAGGAACCCTTGCAGTTTCCAGACTCTACTCGGAACTGGTCACTGTTCTACCGCCTCCACTTTAGCTGATTCCGTGGCATCCCCTCCACTACTTACTATGTGGCCCAAGTACCGCACTTGAGACTGTAGAAGTTTGCATTTTGTTGGTTTGAACTTGAGGCCGGCTTGCTGCAGCCGCTTGAATACTTCCTCCAGCCCCTGGAGGTGGGTCTCAAAATCAAGCGCAATAACAATCACGTCATCAAGGTATATTAGTAAGGTTTGCCAGTGAAGCCCGTGCAACACCCTCTCCATCAACTGCTAGAAGGTGGCTGGGGCAGAAGTCAGCCAAAAGGGAGGACTCTCTATTTTCCCAATCCTGAGCGAGTGATGAAGGCTGATTTTTCCCTGGCATCTCCGTCCAGCGGAACCTGCCAGTGTCCGCTGACGAGATCGAAGGTACAAAAATATCAGCTTCCAGCTAAGGCATCCAAACTTTCGTCCATTCGGGGAAGAGGATAGGCGTCTTGTTCTATTACCGCATTGAGCTTTCGGTAATCTACACAGAACCACTATTGTCCATCCTTCTTTTTTACTAACACAATAGACGAGCTCCATGCTCCTCCAGCCGGCTCAATTAACTCTCTGGCCAACAGGTCCTGTACCTGTCTTTTGGCCTCCGCTTCCTTTTCAGGCCCTAAGCAGTGAGAGAGTTGACGAATAGTTTGGGTCCCATCTTTCACAGGTATAGAGTGCTCCATGAGCAATGTTCTACGCATATCGTCATCTCCAGTGCTAAACACTGACCCATACTTGGTCAGTAGGGTAGCCAGCTTTCTAGCATGCTCTGCATTCTGAAACGAGAGTCTGGTAGCCCGGCAAAATTCCTAGAGATGCTGGGGATCTGTGGCTCGGCTTCAACTCAGGTGATCGGCATAGCAGGGCCTCCCTTGAAGGTAGGGGTGCCGTTGATGGGAGCAGGTGCTTCCACACTAGTGTAAGTGCCTACGGTTATTCTTGAACGGATGGTCAGGGGTTGGGGGTTCGGATTGAGACACCTAACCAACACCTTTCCATCTGCTTCGGGCTCGTTCAGGCTTGTAGCTAGAGGCGGACCTTCAGAGTATATATATATATATATATATATATACATATATATATCTACAGATAATAGTTGAGATTTCACCGATATAGTGCTCAAAGTTGTCCACCGAGCCTGTATAGATACAAAGATGGAAAAGATTTTAGCAACAGTTTATGACATCGTTAATGAGTCAGTTTATTGAGTCATAAACGGTTGCTAAAATTTTTTCCATCTTTTTATTTATATATATATATCTATATATATATAGATATACATCTATTTTTATGACAACCAGCTAAAATCTGTTTAGATTATGAAATTCAGGATAATTCTTTAGATATAAATACAAAAAGCTAGATAAATATCACCACTTCTTGATATTGGTTGCTATGACCAATGATATACATCCCCCAGCTACATATATGTATATATATATATATATATATATATATATATATATATAATGTATATATGTATATATATATATTTACCATGAATCTCCCAATCAATCGCTTTGCTCTTGTTTGGTCATGGAAGGATTATATGTAATAATATTTAATGCTATAATGATCACATAATAACTATTATAATATGTTCCTGAGAAATGCTTTCGGAAATGCTTCTGATAAAGTCTTTAATCAACCATATTTGAGTAGGCCAGGCCTTCATTGAATGCTCAAAGATTAATGTGCACAAATTTTGGTGAAAGTTTTTCAGAAAATATCAAAAGATTTTTTTCATTTGAGATTGTTTTTGGCGTTTGGGGTGATGTGACTGCCAGAATGTTTCAAGACTAAAATCGAGAAAACTCAATCACAATTAAAACGCTCAGATCAATCGGAACTGTGATTATGATGTCTATATAGTTGCAAAGATACCGACAGAAAAGAGACGCATAACTCTGTGGCTTGAATGCAATAGTTGATACAAACTACTACAATTATAACTATTAGTGACGTCATTTCGCACAAGTTTTTCTTTTTAGCACTCTAATCTTGATAAAGTTGTATCAACTTTAACCCAAAAACCTCCTAGCAATCAGGTCACTTCAAATACCAAAAAACAATTGCAAATGATAGGGAAATATTGATACTTATCAATGAAACCTACAAAAATTTTGTTTTACATGTAGTTCAAGTTTAAATTAGATAAAACAAAAATAGGCTTAAAATATATACATTAGAAATTACCCAGTCATGCAGCCCGCGACCAAAATAATAATAAAAAAAAGAAAGGGTACTGCTGGTTGAAAAATGCAATATTAGCAGTCAAATGGCACTGCAGGGCAGTAGGAGAACTGCAATGGTTGCTGTAATGTACTGGGTGTTATTATGTACAAAAACAGCAATGATGAAAGGAAATATTATAAATTTATATATCTCCCTGCAATAGGAGAAATTCAATTCTAGAAGTAAAATGGCAAGCTGTTGTGTAATATACACAGTTTAAAAGTTGGTTGTGTTGAATGTAGAATGGTTTTGACTGCGATCTGTAACCAAAGTGAAGAAATGGGTCATGATCATAGAAACCATGGTTAAAGGTTGACTTGCAACAAAATTCACATTACAATTATTTGATATAAAAAGATTTACCATGTCTTACTCTGTTGTGTTGTAGGTTCAAAATATGTGGAAATGTGATTACAAGCTTTTAAAAGCTCAAAATGAACAGTTAATCGCAACCAAACGAGACCGCCGTAGTTTTAATTCTCTTTCCAAAACGACTCAAATGTGGCGTAGTGTTGAAAGATGGTTTCTGTTTACACTTTCATGCAACCTTATTCGTCGAAATATTTTTACAAATATCCTTTACGCATTCAATAAAACCATGTCTAATTGTTCTTATGCGTCTGTTTGATCATCAATGTAATGCTGTCACTTTTAGCAGTGATATCTTATAACTTACCATAAAAATTTGTTTAATTTTTTAGCCTTATCTTGAAGGAGTACATATCATTGTCCAATAACCCTGACGAGCTTGTTGGTCACTTGTGATAATCGAAAAGTGCTGCAAAAATTATTTGCGAAGTGTTGGGTAACATGATCAAATTACGACTTGCCGATCAGACCAAACCGAAACCAAACTGTAAAGTAGCGAGCGAGCACCTATATTTGATACAGGGTCTTCAGTAAAACCCGAAGTGTTTGTCATAAACTAGTGCTACGATAAGTTTTATATTGAGCTTTTTATTGGTCTTTCAATTAACGTGAGAACATCACGTGACAAGACAATAAATGAATTACATGACTACGTCAGAGAAATAAAGAGATTCCAATCTACCGCGGCTTTTCGTTTTTGAGCTTTTAAGAGCTTGTAATCACATTTCCACATATTTGGCACTTACAACACAACAGAGTAAGACATGGTGAATCTTTCGATACCAAATAACTTTAATGTAAATTTTGTTGCAAGTCGACCTTTAAGTAGAGTGTGTGAGATTTAGAGTTATCTACACTAGCAAAAGAAGAAAATTCTCAGTAGTTTTGCAAAAAACATTTGATTCCAGCTTAATTACAACAGATTTTATGGTCAATGAACTGAATGCATGTTTACTATTAGTGCGAAAACATAGTTCTGAGAAAACTGGTGTTCAAGTTTGAGAAACGAAAACCAATGAAATGTAAACAATTTTGTTTACATTTTAAAACATCTTAGCAACCAATATCAAGAAATTGTGATATTTATTCAGATTTCTGAATTTATATATAAAAAATTATGCTGCATTTAAAAATCAAAACAGATTTTAATTGGTTGTCATAGAAATAGCTGTATATCTATAAAAAAAAATGTAGGCCTAATACTTAATTTTGCTTATATTAAAACGGTTTGGCAGTACCGTGATATTGGGCACAACCATAATATCGTCAACAAAACCTTTAGATAAATAATAACAGTAACATATTGCACACCATCGGTCACTATATATTTCGATCTTGTAAGTTAAAATGATTATTCTTATAATTAAATCTTATAATAATCTTATAAAATCAAGTAATTAAATCGAATAATAAAATTGGCAAAAAATAAACGATTACCTTTCAGTACTTCTACGTTAATTACAGAAACCTTCAGCAATTGGACAATGCCATATACTGGTGAAACGTGCACAATTTTCTCGTGAAATGCGCATGCCTTAATAGTTCTACTATCTGTCAGACAGCTTGATTGGCATTTTGTTTGCCGGTTCTAATTTTTATTAAAAAAGGCTTGTCAGGTTTTAATGGCGATTTTAGGCCAAATTAATCTGTCTAGTTAAGCATTATTCGATCCGATGGGTAACTTTTAGGATATGGTCTCAATTTTTCCAAGACTTGGTGCCATATTTAAATAAGTTTATATATGTGTTTTGTATCATTATTATACTTAACTCTACACAAAAATGGTTAAACTTTTTGACGGCATTTTGGTACAAGGGTTTGGTCACGGCCAATGATGAATAATCTTTGTGAGTTGTGTGCGCATATGCATTTACCATAAATCTCCCAAACAATCGCTTCGCTTGTGTTTGGTCGTGGGAAAATTTTTCCTTTTTGATTCAAAGAATCTTAACAAGCCTAAAACCATCGAAAATTAGAAACGAACCCAGTATTTGTTGTGCATATCTTATATTATTGTAATTTTGACATGGCTGGTAAACATTTCTAATTGCCCTTGCTCCAAATCTTGTTCAACATGGTTATACTAATACTATACCAAGATAAAACAACCATGAATAATACTAGGGTAACCCCAGCAGTTCTAACAAAGGTATAGAGGGAGTCATAGAGCAACTCATAGAGCGACTTATAGAGTAACTCAAAGAGCAACTCATAGAGTAAATCATAGAGCAACTCATAGAGTAACTCATAGAGCACTCATAGAGCGACTTATAGAGTAACTCAAAGAGCAACTCATAGAGCAAATCATAGAGCAACTCATAGAGCAACTCACAGAGCGACTCATAGCACATAGAGGTCTATCATAGTGACTCATACAGCAATCATAGCACACAGAGGTCTATCATAGGGACTCATAGAACGAGTCATAGCACATGGAGATCTATCATAGTAACTCATAGAATGACTCATAGCACATAGGGGTCTATCATAGTGACTCATAGAGTGATTCATAGAGCAACTCATGTATCAACTTACATTAATCATTGCAATTTCATACTCTTCTTTGCTAACAAGAATCGTGCCTACAACATAACATTTTATGCTTTAAAAAAACATGTTATTAATAATACATTTCATATACTCAAACAGCGTGCTATCTACAATAAATTTGAAACATCCCAATAGCCGTTGTTATTTTCAATACAATCACCGCATTATAGCAGCATTTATTCTCTTATATACCCAGATATCGCTTTAAAAGTTCACTTGCAACAAAATTCACATTACAGTTATTTGGTATCAAAAGATTCACTATGACTTACTCTGCTGTGTTGTAGATGCAAAATATGTGGAAATGTAGCTCTTAAAAGCTCAAAAAGAAATGTTAAACGCTACCATCACAAAATCGCTGTAGATCGGAATCTGTTTATTTCTCTGGTGTAATCAGTCCATTTAGTTATTATTTTGAACTGTGATGTTTTCACGTGAAATGAAAGGCCAATCAAAAGCTCAATATAAAACTTCTCGTAGCATTAGCTTATGACAAACATTTTGTGTTTTACCGTGGATCCCGTATCAAATATAGATGCTCGTTACTTTACAGTTTCGTTTTGGCTTGGTCTAATCATCTAGTTGTAATCTGATAATGAGACCCATACTTCTTGCCAATCAGTGCGAATAATTTCTGCAGCATTTTCTAATTATCACAGGTGACTAACAGATTCGTCATTTTTATCAGACATTGATATGTACTCTTTTGATCTAAGGTTGAAAAATTAAACAAATTTTCATGGTAGGTTATAAGATATTAGTGATGAAAGTGACAGTGACATTACAATAACAAAAAAACAGATGCGTAAGAACAATAGACACGGTTATATTGAATGATGTTGCACGAGAGTCTAAACAAAAGCCATCTCGATCATTTACATGTATGTTCCATTTGAGCCGTTCTGGTAAGAGTCTTTAATTTAGAGCGGTTTTGTGATGGTGGCAATTAACTGTTTGTTTTTGAGCTTTTAAGAGCCTTTAATTACATTTCCACATATTTTGAACCTACAACAGAGTAAGACATGGTGAATCATATCATACCAAATAACTGTAATGTGAATTTTGTTGCGAGTCGACCTTTAAACATTCATAGGCCTATTGCTAATCTGAAAGTAAGGATGGGTCAACTAAACTCAGTTCAACTTAACGCATCCTTTGACAACCAACTCATGGCATAACAATAAAGAGCAAAGAATTGAAAAGAATTAATAGAAAAAAATGGTACAGATACTTACCTTTGTAATCAAACATGTCATAAAGATTTGACATCTCCAGATCACTGCCAAACTCCCCTTCATCTAAATTTAATTTACCAAACATACTCTTAGCTCTGTCTTTTGTGGCCAAAGTTTTATTTCGCCAGTAGGTAATGAACTCTGCCTCACTGATCAAACCGGAACCTGAGAATCAAATTACTCACTCTGCTCTCACGTCAGCACTGATGTACAAAAACTAAAACTAATTTGTCTTGCAAATCAAGCGACTACTTTTACAGATGGGAACTGATTTTGATAAAAGAAATATAACTATACAAGACTGATAAAATACAGTTTCAGATCAGTTACAAGTTTTAAAATCTTAAAGGATGACTTGCAACAAAATTCACATTACAGTTATTTGATATGAAAAGATTCACCATGTCTTACTCCGTTGTGTTGTAAGTGCAAAGTATGTGGAAAGGTGATTACAAGCTCTTAAAAGCTCAAAAACGAACAGAAAATCGCAGCCCCGCGAGACCTCCGTAGTTTGGATTCCCTTTTTCAAAACGGCTCAAATGTGACGTAGTTGTGGTAGATGGTTTCTGTTTACACTTTCATGCAACCTTATTCATCAAAATCCTTTCACAAATATACTTCCCGCATTCAATAAAACTATGTCTATTGTTCTTACGCGTCTGTTTTATCGTCATTGTAATGCTGCCACTTTTAGCAGTGATATCTTATAGCTTACCAAAAAAACTTATTTAATTTTTTAGCCTTAGCTCGAAGGAGTACATATCATTGTCTGATAATCATGACGAGCCTGTTGGTCACCTGTGATAATCAAAGAATGCTGCAAAAATTATTTTCAAAGTATTGGATCACATGATCAGATTACGAATTGCCAATTAGATTTAACCGAAACAAAGCTGTAAAGTAGCGAGCATCTATATATGATACGGGGTCTTTGGTAAAACCCGAAGTGTTTGTAATAAACTAGTACTACGATAAGTTTTATATTGAGCTTTGTATTGGCTTTTCAATTCACGTGAAAACATACGTGACAAGACGATAACCAAATTTCGTGTGTACGTCATCGAAATAAAGATATTCTAATCTACGGCGGCTTCTCGTTTTTGAGTTTTTAAGAGCTTGTAATCACATTTCCACATATTTGGCACTTACAACACAACATAGTGAGACACGGTGAATCTTTTGATACCAAATAACTGTAATGTGAATTTTGTTGCAAGTCAACCTTTAAGTAAATTATACCCAGAATAGTTATATTTATCCTTGCACACATGACCAACATCGTTTTCTATTTCGTGAAACCAACATGCTACGTCCACCATCGTATATTTCAGTTGGTAAACATTCTGTAACTGCAATCTCCAATTCACTAACCCCGACTACTCAAGAATAATATTAGAATATCATCTTTTAAAACAGGTCTGTTCAACTCACTCAATAATTCATGATTTCTGACTTTTCAGTTTTCTTATTTTTTAATGTAGCAAAAATCAGCACCTTTTATGATTACCAATGCCAATAAAAAGTTTTATGTACATAAATTAGGCAAATAAAACATTGAATAGGTCAATAGGTCATGACAAACAAATTGCCACAAGTCTTATAAGACCAGCAACACTCTCTCAATTGTATTAACACATATATTCACTAAAACTGTTCCAGAGGTTGACAGGTTCAACCCTTCACAGGCTAAACATATTTGCAAGAATTTACCATCAGCGTCAGCAGCGCTAAAGAGCAACCAGAACTCTGGAGGTGTTAGGTTGCCATCGGTATCCCTATCTGCATTGTCAAACAACTCGTTCCATTCAACCTTTTCTGCACCAGCTATCTGCAGCTGTGAGAGAAAGCTGTACATTTGAGACGCGTATTCGTTGTAGCTCAAATTCGCATCTCCTGAAAAAATTGAATACACTTTTTGGTAGTTTCCACTCAAAGAGCTAAGAAAACATTTCATCACAGCCTACATAATTCAGTTAACTAGCCATTGACTGATAACTAGTTGTAATAATCTCCATCGTGTAACAATATCTTTCAGAAACTCGGTTGAGTGATCATACATGCTTTACTTTGCACTGCGCTTTGCTTCGCATGCATACTATGTACTAAAGAGTATTCAAGAGAGACTTTGCGTTGTAGCTTGGAGCAACGTCGGACTTTGAAACTGGGTCAATATACTGTATATTTAATGGAAATCCTTGTACTTATGAAAAGGCAGGGGCGGAGTAACAATATAATATCACATATATTTACTAAGTGGCAAAGTTAACTGTCAACGCACCTGGCCTATCGGTATCTACCAGCATACAGGTGGGCTGTTCAGTCTTAAAAGCCTAGCCTAACCTTCCAGTAGATTTCCAAAACCTTAAATTGTTGACCCAAAAAAGCCATAATGTATTCTTCTAATAAACACTTTAAAAATATAAAAGCTTTCTTTCTAACTATATAAAATGGAGAAACAACCGAAAGTAAAAAATACTGAAATACTAAATGTTTTACTTTGCACTGCACTTTGCTTTGCATGCATACTTTGTACTAAAGAGTATTCAAAAAAGACTTTGCAATGTAATGACTGGAAACGTATTTTCATGTGTTATAGTGTTTTATCGATAATGTTTCTAACACGCTGAGTAAAGCCAGCTGGTGGTTTATTAAAACAGCCAGTTAGTTAGTCAAAACCTGAACAAAAACTATGTACAGGTGGTCCTCATTTGAAAGTTTACTTGTTTCATCGTCGAGTTGAAATCATGTTGGACTTTAAAACTACTCAATATATACTCTCCAGAAACCCCTGTAATTATGCGGAGGCGAGGGAGGGTGGTCACTGTAATTGTATCGCATACGTATGTTAAAGTTGCTAAGGCAGCTGAAAATTCAGCTGGCCCCATTATGATTGGAAAATTTCCAAAACTTTAAATTTTTGACAAAAATCCATATTTTATTGCTATATATTATTATTATCCAATAAATTCTTAGTAAGAAATAAAGGCGTTATTGTTAATCACATAAAGAGGACAAATAATAGAAAGGAAAAAATATTGTACATATGGTAGTACACTATTCTACATATTGTCAAATGATGATGAAATGACTAAACGCATTCACTTTTGTTATTCTAGTTTTGCCGGGGATTTAAAAACCTTAAAAATTATCACTAGAATATCAGTAGGAATTTATTAAGCAAAACGGGAAATTGGGCTCTAATGGTTAAAAGATAAAAGAGTAAGCGACACCTTATTGCCGAACTATGAAAAAATGACCTAATTTAGACTTTTATCAGCTTGATATTTACCTAACTACAATTTTTTTCATCGGCGGGTATCTACAACGAATCATTGCGTAGAAGACAGTTCTTTGCTAAATTGCATCTTAATACAAGATGTAATTAAGAAAATGTGACAAAAGCCTCAGCAGTGTGCAACACTTACCATCGAAATCAATGCTCGTGAAGAAGTTGCTGACTTCGGTAGTGTCCAGCAAGAGATCTGAATTCTGGTCTACGAAGAAAACTACATAAACAGATCCCTCAGTACTCATCCCTGTCACGGAGAAGTGGCTTGTAAACTCGGTGACGTCGACCTGGCCATCACCTGCAAAGAAGGTTGTATTCTTAAAGGTGACAGATAAATAAAACAATGTCTAAATTATTGTTATAAATTTTATTTATGTTGTAAAATTTGGAAAATGGAATAATAACAGCATAACATTCCTAGCAGAAAGGCAGAAAGAGACCTTGTCTTTGACTTAGCAATGATAGAATGGTACCTTATTATAAGCTCTATGTAGTTAATATTATAACATTTCATGGGTAATAATTTCATTCTCAACAGAAATGTTTCCCAAATTCGGCTCTATAAGAATCATTCATTACATGGCAACCCAATAAAACCAAAAATAGTAGTCAACTTGTTACTGTACAAATAAGTTATTAGTTGTCGACTTATCACTGTAGGAGTAAAATAGTTGTCAACTCATCACTGTGTGAGTAAAATAGTTGTCAACTCATCACTGTGTGAGTAAAATAGTTGCCGACTTCTCACTGCGTGAGTAAAATGACTTTACTGTATTTACTTAATTTTATTTACTTTTAATAATATTTACTTACTATACTGCAGTGATTTATTACTTTATGATTTTACAACTTACTTTAATATATTATAATATGTAATCGAATCGACTTAAGTTGTTTGTTGTGTCTATACCAAATTACAGCATATAACCAGTCGCATACCTTGGAACCTTATTGAGTGGATGATGAATACTTTGTAAACCAAGAATTAAGAAGTAAAGCTCTCCTTATACTCCACTGCACTTATAATAGCCGGATATAACAGCTCAGCATTCATAGTACATTATTGTACACAGGCTATGAGTTTAGCTAGCTTGCATTAACCGATGAGTGCACAATTAAAAGTCGATAAACCAATTCAAGCCATTACAACAAGTTACTTTAAGTATCTCAGCATTGATAGTACAGTATATCATTGTACAAAAGGTAGGAGTTTAGCTAGCCCGCAACACCCAACATGTGTACAATTCAAAGCCGATAAACAAATTCAAGCCACTATAAAAATTCATTTTCAAGTTTTTAATACAAAAATACAATGAATACCATGGTAAAATGACATTATAAACTTATGATTTTGGAAAGAAGGAGTTAAATCATAGCCAAATTCCTTACTTTAAATTTTCTTATCTGACAGTGTGAAAAATTCTGTAATGTTTTAAAGTTTTAGCTTAAAGTCTAATATAACAGAGCAGTTTTTAATTTTTCAAGTGTTTTAATTTTCAAGTGATTGTGCCCAGCTTGAACCTTCAAGATGACTTACATCCGATATATTTGTAGAGTTATCTGAACATGTCGGTATTGTTCTATCATTTGCAATTTTTTTATGTTTGAGGTCAAAACCGATAAAAATTGTTCTCGAATAACACGCTCAGATCAATCAGAATGGCAATTTTGACGACTGCATTGCAAAGAGACCAACAAAATGAAGACGTGGAACATTGCAACATGAACGCAATTAGCTATTAGCATTAGCTGGTATTAACTATCCACAACGATAACAACTAGTGACATCATTTCATACATATTTACTTCTGAGAATTTTAATCACAACCAAGTTTGATTATATTTAATCTTGAAACATTCTGGTAATCAGATCACCGCAAACAACAAAACAATTAAACATAATAAAAAACCAATGCTTTTAAATAAAATCTATAAAAAATTTGTATAAGTTATTCTTTCATTGCGCTGACACAAATTTTTCAAACGTTTCATTTCATATAATACACATGATAGCATAGCCAAGGCGGCAATTCGCTCACAGGCTATAGTATGTAAACTTTGCTAGGTCAAATTTTGGAGTTTGAAGATATACTTTTGTTTAAATTTATGCCGAAAGTGCATTGATATCTAGAAAGAAAAAATAGTCAAACTGTCATTTTTGTTCATTTTAATAAAAATAAAGATGTAATTTCAAATACGAATACATCTGGTTGATCTTGTAATTGAAGTTTTAATAGATAAAAAACAAGGTTATATAATACCTCTATTTCATACAATAGATCTATGAGGTAATAATCATATGAGTTGATATAGGTCGTACCATCGTTATCGAAGGTTGCAAAGAGGTTTTCAAACTCAGCCTTTGATATCCAGCCATTCATATCAGTGTCAATCAAATCAAATGATCCTTTCACATCCATGGCAGCTATCGAAGCACTTATGCTGAATTTAAATAGAAATATTAGCATTCTGAATACACTTTTTGCAAATGATATGATTACTTGTGTAAAGCAACCTTTTCAGCATTAGATGACCCCAAGTTACACAGGTAACAAGAAGACCCCAGATGACATGGCTGTGGAAAAAACCTTAGGTGACAGAGCTGCAAAAATGCCTACAAGAGACATAGCTACCAACATGACCCTAAGTGATACAGCTGCCAAGATGACCTCACATGAAATGGCTGCCAAGAAGAGCTCAAGTGACATAGCTGCATAGAGTATTCGTCACGTATCCGGTTTATACATAAATTGTACATTTTTTGCTCAAGTTTACTGGCATTATAGCAACGAGTATCTTTGAACCACCATAAACATGGGCTGATAACTCCACAAATTCATAACAGTTCCTTTTCTTATCTCATATCGGCTTTAATAAAACGAATGAGCTGACAAACTTGACACATACATAACTCTCTGATATGGAAGGATATTTAAGTCATTGTCCGATACTCTTGTGGGTTTTCTTAAACCTTATAAAAACTGGATACCATATATACATGATTGTAGATGTATATATGGTATCTAGTATTGTACATTATAAAGCCAATTAAATCCATATTAAAGAGCAGCATTTAAGGCAAAACCTATTTAGCAAAAGATAGTCCTTAACTGAAAGCTTACCAAGTAAGAGAGACAATTGCTGTGAAGAACTTCATGATTGGCTAGCTATGCTCTGTCCGAACAGCTCTGCTAATCAAGACAAAGTGAAGATGATGTTCTAATGCCTGTGATATATAGGCGAAATTTTTAAACAATCTTTTTCAAAAGCCAATCAGAGGACGTTGTCTGAAAGCCAATCATATCGTTGAATAATGTAAACATAAACATTACCACATGCTTTGTTTGGTGCAATGATGGCTGAATCACATGAGTGTAAACGACTGTGTTGTTTGTTTGTTTTTTAGCCAATTATATCTTTGGCCTTATCACCACTAGCAATAATACTAACAAACCGGATTTTCAATAATCATACGCACACTGCCCCATATTGAGCATCAGCTTCTAATTCCACTGAATTTTATAGTTTCTGAGAACTTCTCTGCTTTGTACGTCAACCATTGAACGTTTGTTCATAGCTTCTCTTTTGTTATAAAACTGTTGACCTTTCCAATGAAGAAAAAAACACTGTTGACATTTTATCATAAAATCTTTCATCAAAATTCTCGGGAATCTTGTATCAAAACATGATTGTTTCCGGTTTAACATTAGGTGATCTAAACGTCGTTTATGCCAAAATAGATTGTTTATAAAATTCACCTGATATATACAATATACATCCTTACAGTGTAAATAATTCGTTTCTGGAACATTCATAGTCTGGTTGCCGCACACCATCATTGTGTCAGCTGGCCACAGAAATGTGGGTTATGATAGCTTAATTATCACTTCTAGCAATTTTTTAGTTCAGTAATAGATCTTTCATTTGCCATGACTGTGTATTTCGGTGTTAGAGGGTGTGTACTGTAGTTAACTGTAAGGTTTGAATATAATCGCTACAGGTAGGCCTCTTGACGCAGCTCACTTGGGGAATAATTCAACGGTAACAACATAATATTCCCGCAAATAAGCTTTATACCGAAGGAAGTCTATTATCACCACTCTTGTAGAAAGGACTACTGTCACATAGTGCATTTGCAAACTGTCTCCACCACAATTGAAATCAGTAAGTACAGCTAACAATGTTGCATAAGCTGTATAGAGCGAAATAAAATCTTTCAAGAGCCCTTTTCACTATGAAAATGCTGTCTAACGTTTTGTTCTTGATTGAAGAAATATATACATGAATTATATTTATTTTGCTATGTTTTATTCAGATATGATAGTAAGTTTTTATAACTAAATTCTATTAACCTTTTAATTGGTTGTACACAGTTGCAAATGTAAATGTGATCACACAATGTTTGTACACATTTCTAGGTAAATTGGAATGCATCAAATAAATGATATTTTAATAAGGTGCACTCAGTGAAATATGCGGTCAAGCAGCAAACCGAGATGTTTACTGTTCCACTCAATGCTGGTACACTCTAGTTACAAGTTTACGCATGTGTACACACATGTATCACGTTCAATCAGGACTACCTGAGCTAGCATTGGGTCTTGATTTACAGATTTTATTGCATGCATAGCAAGTGTAATTGATCAGCCTTTTGTATTTAGTAACATTACACTAGGTTTTTTAGTTTAGTTACTGAATAATAGTGTATAAGTCATTGAACCTCATTTGTGATGTATACTGTATGTGCATTTGACAATTTAGGTTATTTCCAAGAATACATAAAATTATATGAGCTGAGACACTCAGTGAAATATGCGGTCAAGCAGCAAACCGAGATGTTTACTGTTCCACTCAATGCTGGTACACTCTGGTTACAAGTTTACGCATGTATACACACATGTATCACGTTTAATCAGGACTACCTGAGCTAGCATCGGGTCTTGATTTACAGATTTTATTGCATGCATAGCAAGTGTAATTGATCAGCCTTTTGTATTTAGTAACATTACACTAGGTTTTTTAGTTTAGTTACTAATCTACTATATAAACGACAATCGTTGTCTGTGTATCTGTGTATCTGTGTATGTGTCTGCCTTATAGAGTACCGTACTTTTCAGACTATTATTATATTTTGCACAATACATTGTTTTACCAATTTACTTTAAACGATTGCAGTTGTGTCTTTTTCTTGTCAGCATCACCCGTTAGAACAGCATGGCATGTGCCAGTAAATATGCAGTAGGCTTAGATACTGCTTCGTAGTAGTCGAGACCAATTTCCGGTATTAGTTCCTAAACTATTGTTACAGTACCGGTGCTGTTTGTTTGCAGCTTGAAGACGGTGATTAGCTACTCAATTATTATGTATACTGTATGTGCATTTGACAATTTAGGTCATTTTCAAAAATACATAAAAGAATATGAGCTGAGACACTCAGTGAAATATGCGGTCAAGCAACAAAACAAGATGTTTAATGTATGGGCATTTGACAATTAAATTGTCAAATGCCCATACAGCATACATCATAAGTTTTGTATTATTGGAAATAACCTAAATGTTTGGTTATTTCAAAGAATACATAAAAGATTACCAGCTGAGACACTCAGTGAAATATAAGGTCAAGCAGCAAGACGAGATGTTTACTGTTCCATTTAATGTTGGTACGCTCTGGTTACAAGTTTACTCTGGTTACACGTTTACGCATATACACACACATATATAATGTTCAATCAGGCCTACCTGAGCTAGCATTGGGTCTTGAGTTACAAATTTTATGGCATGTATAGCAAGCGTGATTGATCTGCCTTTTGTGTTTTGTAATCATGTATAAGTCATTGAACCTCAATTATTATGTATCCTGTATGGGCATTTGACAATTTAGGTTATTTCCAAGAATACATAAAAGAAAATATGCTGAGACACTTGATGAAAAATGCGGTCAAGCAGCAAAACAAGACCTTTGCTGTTCCACTCAATGCTGGTACACTCTGGTTACAAGTTTACGCATATACACACACATATATAATGTTCAATCAGGCCTACCTGAGCTAGCAGTGGGTATTGAGTTACAGATTTTATGGCCAGCGTGATTGATGAGCCTTTTGTGTTTAGTAACCTTACACTGGGCTATTCAGTTTAGCTACTAATCATGTATAAATCATTGAACCTCAATGATTATGTATACTGTATGGCGCATTTGACAATTTAGGTTATTTCTAAGAATGCATAAAAAAAAAGTGCTTAGACACTCGGTGAAATATGCGGTCATTCAGCTATACAAGACCTTTACTGTACCATTCAATGCTAGTGCACTCTGTTTACAGGTTTAAGCATATGTACTAGTGTTGGGTCGGTATCAAATTTAGTGCCGGATCGGATATCCTTGCTCATTTTCATCGGTTTTTCCGGTATCGGTATCCTCGGTATTTACCATGTTCGGTATCCTTTGCCAATTAAGAAAGTTCGGTATTGTCGGTACTATTGTTCGGTATGTGGTTATCAGTGTGTCTTTAAATTGTTTAAACTTTAAATCATAACTGTCTCGAACAATTTTTATCGTTGTGCAAAAAGTAGCCTGTGCAAAAAAACATTCTTTAGTCAGCAGTATATTGTTACAGCAAAGAGACTCCTTGTTTTAGAAAGCCAACCAAGAAAGATGGAAATATAATTTTCATGATAGATGTTTTTATTGTTTATTCTATTAAAAAATATCGTTATTGATACAAACGTTATGCATAATAAAGAACAGATAGATAATGGCAATGGGCTCTCTTTGTTAAATATACTGAAACAGTTTAAAAAAAATCTTACTATCACATATTGTAATCAGGTAATGTAATCACATAATTATACGCAGTCCAATTAGAGACCAGTCCCGTTAGTCTTTATACGTCCTCTCATCTGTGTAGAACTCCCAAACCTTCGAGACTGGTAGCATTATCAATGTAACATAATATAATAGTAGAAACAGTGAGCATGGAAATTTTTGTTGAATTTGTTCGCCAATGCATGCTGAGATTGGCATGTTCGTCATGAAGCGTTTTAAATATCTCTCCGGATATCTGTATAACCATATACCGATAGGCTTTTACGGATAAATACCGATCATATCAAACCGGCCGCGGATACCTAGCTGACACCGAAAATGATTGGTTTCCTCGAATACCGAGAATCCCTCGGTATCGGTAAGAGCGGATAACCCAATACCGGCCCAACACTAATGTGTACACCCCATAGGTATATAAAATATAAGGTTTATATTTCTATGGTACACACATATATACCAATTAGTCAGGCCTACCTGAGCTAGCATCGGGTCTTCAGTTACAGATTTAAGGCATGTATAGCAAACGTGATTGATCGGTCTGTTCTTCTTAGTGATATATCACTAGGTTTTTCAGTTTAGTTACTAATAGTGTATGAATCATTGAACTTTGTAAGATTACACAAAATTTAGATATATATAAATTTTGCTTTTCTTTGGGGTGCTCTAATTTTTGTTGTTTATTTAATCTTTTCATTGCAAAAAGTCTTGCAAAGAAGTCGAGGCATTTCATCAGAAAGATCCATAGTAAAATTGTTGGTTCGAAGCTAATGTTACGCAAGCATGGCCAATATATTAATAGAAGAAAGAAACGGCCATGCAAAGACTAAGTGAATGGAGGTTTCATAGCATTGTTGTCATGTATAAAGGGGTGACATACTGCACTCATGGTAGACGACTAGATGTCAATAGCATTGCTACTTTTCTACATGAATCATATTGGTCTTTTTTTCTTGCCAAACTTATAATATCATTTTGTTAATATAGGTAATGAATTGCTACTTTTTGTTGTGTCAGCGCATCTTTGTACCTGCTTCACTCAGTAAATTCATGCTTTGTAATGTGGTATGTAATAGTTGTGATGTGTTGTAGAAAGAGATTAATTGTGATCATCTTATCAGTGAGACAATGGCAAAATCGGGTGAAAGATATGATAAAGATGGATTGCTCTGCCAGACTGGCAATAAAATAATAGTCAAAATTCTGCTGCTCAAAAGTTACAGATGGGAAATTGTAGCCTTTAAGCCAAGCAACAGGTTGAGAGAGCCTGCGAGACCTTTAATATAATATTATTGTAAAGGTTTTGGTGAGCTACCTTTGCTGCTACACCAGTACAAGACTCGGTGCAAAAGTTCATACATATATTTTATCTGATTAGTATAATGTGGTTACAAGAATAGCATGCAACAAGTCGTATAACAGGTGCAGATCAGCTCTGCTTTTCTATGACAAACGGTCAAGCTTATATAGCGGGTAGCCCCTCCTCTTGTTGGCTGGACTGGACTGGACTGGACTGGACTGAACTGGACTGGACTGGACTTGACTGGACTGGACTGGATTGGACTGGACTGGACTGGATTGGATTGGACTGGAATGGACTGGACTGGACTGGACTGGACTGGACTGGACTGGACTGGACTGGACTGGACTGGACTGGACTGGACTGGACTGGACTGGACTGGACTGGACTGGACTGGACTGGACTGGACTGGACTGGACTGGACTGGACTGGACTGGACTGGACTGGACTGGACTGGACTGGACTGGACTGGACTGGACTGGACTGGACTGGACTGGACTGGACTGGACTGGACTGGACTGGACTGGACTAGGCTTGGCTTGGCTTGGCTCAGATTGGCTCTGATCGGCTTAATTTTCTTCACCTCGTTATTCCACATGGCTGAGCACAGCCTGGCTTGGCTTAGCTCAGCCCTAGTCTCAGCTCTCGGTGGATCACATTCCAGAACATCATATCATTATCAACAATCAAATCTTCTTACTGTGCAGTATCTACAACTTAACTTTTTTTCATTTTTTTGTTTGCACTTATGCAAAATCAGTTGCTTAAAAATAGAATACGCATGTTAGGCCAGCATAACTGACACAATGTCCGTATTATATTCACATAGTCTTTGATATCAAGAAAAACGCCTTATACACTACCTCACTCATGCTAAGCCCAGAATAAATAAAAAATATCTACAATACAAATAAGTATCCAAATATTTCTAAACATGTACACTAGAAACACATAAAATACATAATAAAAATACCACCCTGATGGCTCGAGCTGCCAATTGGCTATAATGAAAACAAAAAAAGCTCCTCTCTCGTCATACCAATAAGAGGTTACAAACAGACCAATACCAGTTGATACAAACAGATTTAAAACTTCATCATAACCATATAGCTTATACATATTTATACATATGCCATAGCATGAATCTTGCGTCATGTATGTAAATAAAAAACCTAACCTAAAGGATCACCCATCCTACATTGCCATTCATAATCCACAACACCAGTAAAAGGATCAAAATATCTGGTTTCATAACGATGCACCAACAGTGAAACTACTCATTGCAACTGCCACATATTAACATCTTTCTACCAGGCGAGTCTAAATTGGTGTCATCATGTTCAACATGTGCAGAATAGCTAAAATGAACAGGTCAGCTTGTTAACACAAAATATGAAACTCCAGCTATTTATGGATATTCCTTTCATTTTCATCAAAATATTTTCTTAGTAATTTGATCTTTGACTATGAATAGTAAACTGCCACCTGCCAAGGGATGTTTCAATAATTGAAAAAAGCAACTATTTTTCACTTCTGAGTGAAGCAGGTACAAAGATTACGCTGAAACCACAAAAAGTAGTGATTCATTATCGATATTAACAAAATACATATTTCAGTTTCGGTAAGAAAAAGCAGAATAATATGAAGCATGAAGAAAGGTAGCATTACTATTGACATCTATCATGAGTGCAGTATGTCACTCCCTTATAGACAAAAGGCTATGGACTATATGCCTTTGCACAATCTCTTTAAAAAGTTTGCATGTATGTTTAATGGTTCAGAATATGGATATAGAAAAGCTATTTTAATAGCCTTGAGCTGAATAATTGAGAATGCATCAATTTTAGTAGAGCAGACTAAGCATACAGTGGTTTAAGGCTTTCTTACACACCGACGAAGTGAGTCCGTAACGTATCTAATGTGCTAGAAACGTATCGGCGTCAAGTTTTTAGTGTACATTTCAAAACAAGTCAGTTGTTGGTTGGTCGAGAAAGATAAAAAAATACGTCTGCGATTGGCTTCAACAATTGATTATATCGATCTCAAATACTTTACGATTAATATTGGCTTTCAAACAACATTAAGAAAGGGCTTTACAAAAAAGCTATTTATAAAAGGACAAAGGTGTTCTCACTAACAGCATACATGCAATAGTCGCTATTCTATATTGGAATAGTTTACAACAGATATGAGATAATATTTTTTGTAATTAAATGCATTAAAATCTTTTTTAACAATATAACTTACTTTTGTGTATTTAGTAGCATTTTTTCTTTGGAGTAAAATGTAGCAATGCAAACATCTGTGACATCACAAATCATCGATGAATTTTGGTGCTATGCCAATATTCTCACAATACTTTACTAAAATACTGAAAATTCTAGCAAAGGTTTCATGGCCGTCGCACGGGTAGAACCAATTTTTATTGGTAAGTTTAATTTTTAACTCGATACAGTTATTTAGCTGTGGTGTACATAGTCTAAGCAAATATTTGCTCCATATGTATGTGGGCGATGCGTGTTATCAGGATGTGGCTGACCAGGCTTTTAGATTGATGACTTGCAGCAAGTACCTTACTCTCAAGAAAGGCAAGGCAAGTAATGTAGAAGGCAAATGAAGACTAAGGAGGAACTCGTACACATATGAGTTCCTCCTTTGAATGTATCATCAAGCGGAATTCTATTGATGTCCTTTAAAAGGTTTGCGTGAATTTCACATAACCAAAATGATCGTCTTAAAACTCAATTAATAGCTATGCCTGTAGTTTCTCGGAGAAAAAAATGAGACACGCATGATGGCCTATGCAAACATTGCCAGACTATGAGTGATGGGTTTAATAAAATTTCTTAGTCAACATTATTCACCAAGATCTTTAGTCAAGTTCATGAGGCCTGGCTAGATGCTGGTGGACAGGTATCATCAACCAGTTACTGTGCTGGTTTTGGGTAAATCAATCGGCCTTCGGTCTAATATAGGAGAATCCCATGAGCTGATTGATTTATGTGTTGGCATATAGTAAAAGGTTTAGGCAGTGTTTTTGTGCCAATCACTGCTTCTCCAGGCTTTGAATGGTTTCAGAGTTTCTTCCACTCTGAATCATTGAAACGGTCTATTTATTTTTGACACAGTTTTCTCTAACTAGCTTTGTGCAAATTCACTCGCTGGAAGAAAGTTTGGCATCATGGAAATGCTTGCTACTAGTAGCTTCAGATTGATAATACTTGGCTACACTAGTAGAAAACTTTAGTACACAACTATGTGGATCTCTGCTACAAAAAAAGTTATCCTGCAGCTCACTTTTGTTTCATTTGACTTTTTGCTTCTACGTTAACATTTACATACAAATGATGAGTCGCTCAGATATATGAGGATTACAACATAGTTACTTTTTAGTGCTCTTGGTTGACTTTTCATAAATTAAAAAGTGACCGTGATCCAAAAGCCAGTCTACGTTAACAAGTTTTGTTTCGTGGTATACTTACGAAAATTGAAAGAATCTGTAGTGTGATCCCAAATCATTAAAACGGTATGGCATGATTTTGTCTGCGACTAGCAACTCTGAACTAATTCAAAAAATGAAAACACAGTATATCTAATGTCATGATAATATCCGTAGTGAAACCATTCTTTTGGTACTATACATGTAGATTCTTGTAAATATTCCCCTATAAATTTATAGGAAGGCATAAGAGGAGATAATTACCAAAACTATTGCGCTATGACTGCTGATGCTCAAAAGGAATGTGTGTTTTGATTCCAAAACTTGCTTTCGAAAAATGAGTATTTGGAATTGCAATAAAATGCAGCAATAATAACTGGTTCAATTTTTCACATCACAATAACTTGCCTTGTTAGACTTTTGTACGGGTTCCTGTCACACTTATATTCAAACCTATTGCACCTCGATAAAACCTATGGTAACTTCTAAAACACGACTGAAAACTCATCTGGCCGAATCGCAACAAAACAAACCTTCAAATGTTCGCTCACTTCAAACTTTAAACAACCTCACCAGAAAGTATCGACATTACTCAATTGTTTGAGTAATTACTGAAATTTTCTTTGTGTTTTACAAGATCTGACTGCCAAGATGGTTCAAGATTAAAATTGGCTAAAAGTAATCGCGGTTAAAATGCTCATAAAAATGACGCGCTCAGACTTCGGTAGTCATGCATATTTTTAAGTGATAAATATGTGACATTGTTGTGAACTCATTGCACAGTGAACACCAGAGAGTAACCAGAACATTACAAAAGTACAAAAGAGCTCATACTCAGCGTTTTTAGCCAAGGATGAAAAGAAGAAAAGATAGAAGTTTAACCTCTTAGCTGTGCCATCAGAGAGAAATCCAAAGAGGAAAAAGTGTCTATGCCATCATCGACTATTTATGTTTCCTTTGTTTAAGCTCTAAAAATCAGTCTGCTTTTCATTGAAGGTGCTGACTATTTCGCAATGTTCAATTACGTCAACAAATTTCTGCCTGCAAAACCATTGGTAGAAGGCATAGGTGTTTGGCGATCATTAAAGATAGAAGTGTGTCAGACAATGGACTTTAGTTGGCAACCCCTGATTTGAGACATTTCTGTAACTCTTTAATCTAAGAGTGGTAAACACACCGTCAGCTCCCTTTGCATGTGACAGTTAATGGCCAGTCATAAAAAACTTGAGAGACAGTTCAGTCTATGATGAAACTTTGTGCTAAAGTGGGTACAGGCTGGCTAATGGAATTGACTTTTATAGGCCACATGCCCTTAGCTGATAAGTTGTCGTCTCTTGCTGTGAGATTCTTCAGGGTAGGACTTTAAGTAAAGAGCTTTCGGTTAGTCATGGAATCTGGTCAAAAGCTCCTACATGACTATCAACCTTATCATAATGCTTCTACTTGACCTGAGAAAGAATTTATGTTTGAAGGTGAAAGTAAGGCTTGTCATTTTAAGACTGCTATAGAGATGGTCGAACTTTTAGGTCATATCTCATGCATTGACAAGCCCAAGTTCTAAAAAATGTAATGATCAAGCTCACATTTTCTATCATAACGGAAACCACATTAGGCGTAGGAAAATACTTTAAAAATTAAATGTCTGCAATGACTATTAACTATCTATTAACTAACTGTCTGCCTATTAACTATGACTCTTAAAAATGAGATTGAGGAATGAGAAAAATGTTTTTTAGCACAGCTGGGTTGGAACAGCCAAAATTATTGTATATTTTAAATGCAGCATGTGAGAGCAAATTTAAACCAATTAATGAGGATACAAATTGGTTTGAATGACCTAGGCACTACATCAAAGTTGTTCAAGAAGAAGTTAAAAAGTGTTAAGCCAGTTACAATGTTGATGCTTAAACCTATTTCTGCTGGTAATTCATCATTCTGATGAAGTCATCAGGCTAAAAAAGTTTGATGTGCTAGGCCTTGGAGTGCCTGGCTGACATGACAAGAACCGTACAATGTACTTATACCACTGCCAGAAGTGATGATATTGAGACCAGCAAGAATGTTGTTAAGGCAGTTATGGTTACTAAGGCTACTAAAATTGGCAGCACTACCAAAAATGATGTACACCACCTAGCTTGGAGGGACTTAGCAGAAGTTCTGATGAGGTTAAGGATACTCGTGACCTGTATGTTTGTCAGGGGGCTGACTGGTTTGGGAATGTTTAGACCATGGAGTTGTCTACTACTGATAGCAAATCTGACATTACAAATGTAAGCTCATTTGTATTCCTTTATTCATTATTATACTAAAAATTGATTGCACAGGTTTTTTGGGTAACCAAAATGGGTAATCAAAATATTTTTGGTTACCCATTTTTTCAACATTTTTCATTCTAGTTCGCAATGCTCATTTATAAGCATATAGTAAAACTACATATCAGTGCCTTTAAACCTTTTGTTGTTTGTATAATTTGTAGTTTTGCTATCTACATGAACTGTGTAGCTTTAATTATGTGTGTTTCTGTGTGCATGGATAACTATGTAATGACAATTTTTTCCTATGTCTCAATGCTCATTTATAAGCAAATAGTAATACTATCAGCGCAATTAAAACTTCTGTTGTTGTTGTGTATGTAGTTCTGTTATTCATATGAAATGTGTACCTATCGTCATGTGTATTTTGGTGTGCATGGATAATTATGTAATGACGAATTTAGCTCAACCTCATCCCACGACGAAAATGAGCGAAGCGATTGGTTGGGAGATTTATGATAAATGCATATGTGCACACAACTCCCAAAGAATTATCCCTTAACCGGCCGTTACCAAACCCTTGTACCAAAATTTCTGTAACAAATTTAATTGTTTTTTTGCAGACTCGTTTAAATATAATAATGATACAAAACACATATAAACATATTTCAATATGTTACCAAATCTTTGAAAGGTTACCGCAATATCCTTAAACTAACCAATCTGGTCAGGTTATATATAAATAGACAGATTAATTAGGGTTAAAAATCAACATAAAAACTTGCCAAGCCTATTTTAATCAAAATTAAGACCAGGCAACGAAACGCCGATAAGGCGGTGCAACAGAGAGTAGAACTATTAAGTCTTGCACATTTCACACAAAAAAGCGTGCCAATTTCACCAGTCTATCACATTGTCTGATTTCCAAAGGTATCTGTAATTAACGTTGAAGTACTGAAATGTGATCGTTTTTTTACTGATTATGTTGGACTCTGACATTTGGACACTTATAATTAATACTTTGGTATTCCAACTGATGTCCAAAGCAGTGAAAGTAAAAGAAACGGCGATGATACTTTTCTAATGATTCATTTGCTATTTTATCTATTTTAACGATTTATAACGATCTACTATATAAACGGCAATCGTTGTCTGTCTGTCTGTCTATGTGTCCGTCATATAGAGTACCGTACTTTTTCGACTATTAGCCGCTACTTTTTTCTGATGGCTTGAGCCATGTGGCTTATAAAAGGGTGCGGCTATTCTGTGGTTTTTTCTTTCACCGCTAGGGCACATTAACGGGAATCTCCGATTAGTGCCCCTCTATACTAGGGATCGACGATAAATACTGATTTGCTAATATCGTATCTTTGGGAGTTGTCTTCTCGATATATCAAGTTACCGATGACTCTTGGATATTGGTGATGCAATCAACTACCTACCAAAATAAAATAACTATTGACCTATCAGTCAAATAAAACATTGAGTTGACAGAGAAGAATTTAAAAATTTTCAATAATTATCAAGGGAACAAGAGTTGTCATGGCATAAGATTTACTGAAATGATAAGATTGTGCGCGTGCGAAAATAGTCTTCAAAAGATTTACTTGGGCGCTTAGGCTTCAGTCAACATTTATTAGGATAAAGAAAATACCTTTGATTCAGCAAAAAAATCACAGCCACGACCATCGTGATATCGTGATTTATCAATAAAAAGGATGAACTGCAAAAAAAACAATCTTAAGCAAAAATTTCACAAACAATATATTGAGGTGTGAAGTTGCGAACTATCGATGAGAAGAAGAAACTACTGGTAAGATCAATAACGGGATAGGGCAGTTTCACTTTGATATATATGATCGAAAAGACAACTACCAAATATCGCTATCGTTTATTGTTATTTTGTCCATCCCTACTCTATAGTCTATACATAACCTATTCATTTCCAACATGACATCATCATTATGATGATGTCATGTTGGAAAACTTGGTGAAAATGTCTGATGGAAAAAGTGGAAGTTTCAAAATAAGAGGTGCGTGGGTTGGCAGTTGCACAAAGAAAGATAGATTGGCCGACATTGAAATGAATACATGGTATCAGTGTGCTACTACTCCGGTGAGGTAAGGCATCGAATGTCTAGCTTAGAGGCCGGTAGAACAGCCATCACCCAAAAGAAATGAAGAAGGTCCGAGTAGGTCAGAGTAGGTCAAAGGAGATGAGAGCTAGTACCATTTTTGGCAATGTTGAGCCAAAAGCAAAGGTCCTGATTGTAGCACCATCCAGCGGCAGCCATGGATAAGTTAGTAAAGGGGGATAACAGCCGATAAGGTGGAGTCATTCCTGAACAGCATTAAGTCTGACTTTATGTTGCATGAAGAGGTCAATGAAAAAGAGAAGACATTAAAAAGGTGATGGGCATTCAAAGCAGCCAATGAGAGGGCTACAATTAAGCTTTAGGAAGCAGAGGACAACTGCTTCATTCAGACTGAAACAAGAGTCAGATGTGCTAGGCCTTGGAGTGCATGGTTGAGATGAAGAGAACCGTACGATGTACTTGTACCACTGCCAGAAGTGATAAGATTGAGACCAGCGGAAATATCGGTAAGGTATCTACGGTTACCAAGGCTACTGCAATTGACAATACTACCAAAAGTGATGTACACCAACTAGCTTTCGTGAAACTAGCAGAAATGCTGATAAGGTTAAGGATACTCGAGACCCGTATGTTTGTCAGGGGGCTGACTGTTTTGGGAAGGTTTAGGCCATGGAGTTGTCTGCTACTGATAGCAAACCTGACAAAACACAAGCTCGATGGTATTACTTTGTTTACTATTCTATTAAAATTGGTAACACAATTTTTAGCTGTGTGAAAATGTTTTTTGGTTACCCATTTTTCTAACATGTTTCATCCTATGTCTCAATGCATATAAGAAAGTAGAAAATCTATCAGCGCAATTAAGCCTTAAGTTGTTGTCATGTATCTAGTTATGTTACCAATGTGAACTGTGTACCTTTTTTCATGTGTATTTCTGTGTGCATGGATAACTACATGATGACAAATTCAGCGTATCCTTATGGACTGAAAATCTGAAAAAAAATCACAAATAGCTTGTTTTCAGTTAAAAATATTTAAATAAAAGCATTCACAACTTTAACTCTCAAGTCATAGTTGTGTGACTTTTAAATGAATTAGCGCAGCACCGTTAAGCCTAGCGCTCTTTCACTCTAGATGTAAAAGCTTTGTTACATAAATAGAATGAAAATTTACAATTCAGCTCTTTACTAAGCTATACAGTTTTAGACAATGATTCAGTAGATTTTTTTAGTAAGCTAATACTGCATGAAGCATCAATTTGCAGATAATCATATCATCTCACTTATCAACACAATACTTAAGTTAGGACTTCCTGACCAACAAAAATTGTATTATATTATTGTTTTGTTAATTGTGTTAAACTAGATTCAATTTAGTTTTAAAAGATTTTATTTAAAGTGCTAAAAACACATGAAATCAGCATTTGCAGAAGAAAACTATGTATTCATGTTCCTACCAGAAGACCGGTAACCAAAGTTGGTTGTCTTTGAACAAAAGTAATCAGTTATCAGCTTCACTGCTATGAAGGTTCTGATAATATTAATAAATTTAGCATAAATTTATAGAATATGGTAAAGGAAGTAAAGAATTGCTGGTCAGTGTATCCGAGAATAAAAATCCAACAACTGTATCAGCTTTCTTGAATACTTCTGCAGCTGTCACTGATCTTGCGAGGAGTGAAAAGCGAAGAGCTATAAAAGAATATGTTTTATTAAGACGAGTGGACAACTATCACATATTAGTAGCTATGGGTATCTACCGATAACTATGGTAACTCTTGGTAACTACTGGTATCTATTAGTAACTGCTGGTAACTATTGGTAACTATTGGTAACTAGTTGTAACTACTGGTAACTACTGGTAGGTAATGGGAACTATTATTATATTAGTGAAGAGCAAATACATTAGATGCTTTTACAATGTAAATAATCCATGCCAAGAATATTTATGTTGTAAAGATTTTACGTTAAATGAACATTAAAATACATGTGAATTGCATAATTTGTTCAAGATCCAAAATCACTCCTTTGACCATTCAAAAAGCAAAAACTATTTTAAACTTCCTAATTTAATATCTACAAATGTATATCGTAACTGTAGAATTACTGGTTTATATCGACAAGTTTTCTCCATAGTCTTATAGCTTTCACTCATTCTATGGTTTATGATTGTGGTAACAATCACCTCCGAAATCCATTTACAACTATTTGTTTACTTTTCATGCCAACAATGTCTATTCTGCAAAAAATATTATAACAAATATTTTATACGTCTACGATAAAGTTAAACAAAAATATATTTGTTTATAATAAACGGGGTGTCTACCTGTCCTTTCTTTTGCTAGAGATCCCATGATTTCTAGCAAAAGAAAAAAAAGGATGATAAACGATATCTGTCTGTGATACTCCAACTCATGACATTCAGATTAGTAGACCGGCGACGTACGTATCGCCTCTAAGTATTTTTGAACAATTGCGCCGCTACTTATTCTCTGTGCTTTGTCGACACACCCTACGATCTCTCACAGCAAACCAAACTGTCATTGAACTTGTGTATATAATGAAGAAAACGCTATCAACACGATTTTTTTTCTAGACTGGGGCAAAAGAGAAAGGAATATTTTAAGATGCACCAGAAGATCTTCTTTTTTTTAAGATTCTCGTTAGTTATATAGAACTTAGGAACTTGTACTGACTTGACACTAGGAACTTGTACTGACTTGACACTAGGAACTTGTACTGACTTGACACTAGGAACTTGTACTGACTTGACACTGGGAACTTGTACTGACTTGACACTAGGAACTTGTACTGACTTGACACTAGGAGCTTGTACTGACTTGACACTAGGAACTTGTACTGACTTGACACTAGGAACTTCTACTGACATGACACTAGGAACTTGTACTGACTTGACACTAGGAACTTGTACTGACATGACACTAGGAACTTGTACTGACATGACACTAGGAACTTGTACTGACATGACACTTTATATTATATGGAATCTTTAACTTCATAAAAAAGCAATACCTTTACATGAGTTCTCTACTTTATATAGAATTTGTGTTATATGAGGTTTATGTTATAAGAGCGCTTATTGTAAAGGCAGTTAATTAATCCCAGCAAGTAAAGTAGTTATAAGTAGCCTAGCTATTAGATTCATTCAATATACTCCTGGTATAATTTTTTTGATCAATAAAAATAGCCAGCACATTTATATGTGCCTCAAACTTGGTAGACTGGCAAATCTTTGCTAGTACAGATATAAAGGTCACTAATAACTACCTAAATGGTTTAATGACAATCTCAGAAAACATACTCTTTTTCCTTTGAAGTAACTAGATTAATATTAGTGTGAATATCACACTAGTGCTCATCATAGTTGCTTCAATAAGGCTTGCAGTGTGCAATATAGCCAGCTAAGATTGGCAGGACAGTAAACAGAAAGTATTTAAAATTCAAGAATATTCAATTCTATAATCGACTATAAAATTTCATGCAAGTAAGAATACATGCTTTTATGTATGAACTTTTGCATAAATACACATTAGTAGGTGTACATGTTAGTATGTATACACAGTAGTATGCCGTCCTTTTTTGCATATCTTCACATTTTTATGTATACAACTTACTGTAGCATGTAAACACAGTTGTATGTCTATACATGTTTGTGTGGAGGAATGTATTTATTCACGCACTTGTGTTTACATTTATACAGGTAAGGCTACCCTGATCAGAGATTTAATCAACATATGGTATGTAGACTACATAAACTATTGCACAATAAGGTGTGGAAATGAATATCTGGCAGCATCTGACAGCACTAACATCGATTAAAAACTAAACATAATAAACTGAAATGCCAAAAAAGATTACAACAATTCTATAAGCAGCGATTAGCTTGAGAAAAACCTGTTTAATAATACTTGTGATATAATTTATATACGGATATTGTAGAGCTTGATCACCAAGTGTCTTTTAGACTTCTATATTTTGAACAAAGTGTGCTTAGTAAAAACCTGCATTGCTACTTACTTTGAGTAAGGAGTTCTGAAACTCGTCATAAGAAACCAGGTCATCTTCTGCAAGTGTAAAAAAATACTCTACAATTCAAGCGGGTAAGCTATTCTAGGTCTTTACTGCATTATCAACAAGCCGATATCAGTCTACACATTCTGTTGATGTCTTTTACTAAAGAAGTTGATAGTGCCTCATACAATTGTTTCAGGAGTAAAAAATTAGCTACAATCATGACTTGGTTGAACTTTCAGAATAACCATGACTTTTTGAAAGGTTTCCTACTGATTTTTTTCTTTTTTACTGCTACATGCAAAATAAAAAATTGAAGTATTTAAAAATGAACTTACACAACAAGTTAGTAGATTTTATTAAAATTTATGTATAGTTTTTAATCATTTGTAATTGTTTTCCATGTTTGAGATGATCTGAATGCCGGGATGCTTTAAGAATAAAATCAGCAGAACTTGATTGCGATTAAAATGCTCAGAAGAAAAACACATGCAAAATGACATCATAAGTTGTTATCATTACTAGAGTTGATATCAACTATTGCGTTCAAGTTACAGCATTAGGTGTCTCTATTCTGTCAGTGTGTTTGCAACTATAGATGTCATAATGGCGCTATCGCTTGAGCTGATTGTTTTAACCGCGGATTGTTTTAACCGATGTTTTAACCGTTTTATGTGTACCCAAATGTACACGTAATGCTATAAGTTACATAACAATCCTATCTAGAAATCACTTTTACCAGAAAATAATAAGTTTTAAAGATGGACTTGCATAAAATTCAAATACATTTCATCAGCTTTAGCGGTATTTTTCTCAAGTTTTGTCGATTTCAATCTTTAAACATTCTGGCAACCGGATTACCTCAAACAGCAAAAGCCATCGCAAATGTTAAAAAAGTATTACTTTCTGATGAAAACCCTAAAAATATGTGCTATTTTATTTTAAACAATGTAAAACCATGACTCATTATCGCAGCCATTTAAAGTGTAATGAATGAAATATCAAAATATATGTCAGCCTATACATAGCCGAGGTACTAAACATGAGAACAGTCGGCCAGTATAAGATGGCTAATAGGCATAGGTAAACCATAAGTGTACCTCCATCATCCATCAAATCAAACAGACTCTGCTTCTCTTGGCCATTGCCAAACATGCCATTTGTATCGCTGTCAATATATGTAAACAAGAGCACAGTTCTGTCAGCTGGTTCTAAAGTCGCCCTCATCCAATTTTCTTTAAATTCTTCTTGACTGACCAGCTTATCCGCTGCAGGTAGATAGAACATAACAATGACTAGTCCATCCACTGCAGGTAGATAGAACATAACACTGATTAGTCCATTCAGTGGAGGGAGATATAACAATTGGCATGAGCATTCATGTTTTGTAGACCAAATGTTGTAACTGAGATGTTAAAGAAGCATAACACTAGTGATATCTCAACTCAGTTATGTCAAGTGACCACACATAACATGGGATGTGACCACACATTACCATGGCATGTGACCCACCATATTTCAGACCAAAAATGAGCCATCACACAAGTGACCAATCAGATGTTAAGGCTAGTTCACTGAACAGGGTATATGGCAAGTTTCTTCTCCGTAATGATATAAACATAATTGAAATATTCCCATATGCTACACATCAAAAATGCAGACTTCCCTCCATATCTTGTATGTCAAGAGCTTTGACACAAATCAGGCAGATCAGCAAACTTGATTAGCAGACATTTGGCATGCAGGGTGATGTCATGCTGGCAAAACAGCATGAGGCAATGCACTGGAGGTATGCTAGGAAATTTATGTCTACCTACGTACCTTGTGCAGGGAGACAGCAAATAACAGTTACTTGGCATGCTATTTGCATAAATGATTCACCCTAGTAACTAGCCTGTCTTGACAAACTGTTGTTTTTGCGGAGTTGTTCCCCCGTCGAGCGGGTGAGCAACACAACAGCTTGTCACAAGACGTACTGCACCTGATGCATCAGCAGCACTGAAAGAGTTGTTTTCTTTTGTCTATGCGGCTTGGTTGCAATGTTATGTCGGTCGCTCTATTGGTAATCATAATGAATTTCGCGCAGAAATTTATGTAGAAAAAAAAAGATTACCACGTCTAACCAGCGACCAGTCTCTGCGCTAAACTTTAGTAGAACTTGAGAACTTAGGCAACAACAGCGACTAAACATGTTGTTATTTGTGCGCTCAGTCAGTTTTATTTGTATTTTTGTATCAGTCAGTTTTATTTGTTCGTATGGATTTTATTTTCAGTTTATTTTATTTTTATATTTTAATAAAGTTTACAAAAAAAACTGGTTTTTGGTTAAACGCTGTAATCTTTTTTTTCTTACAAAATTTTTTGCCCGAAGTTCATTATGATTACCAATGGAGCGACAGTCATAACATCGCAGCCAAGCCGCATAGACGAAAGAGAACAACTCCCTTTCAGTGCAGCTGATGCATCAGGTGCAGTACGTCTTGTGACAAGCTGTTGTGTGGCTCGCCCGCTCAACGGGGGGACAACTCCGCAAAAACTACAGTTTGTCAAGACAGGCTAACTAGTAACTTGCCAAGTTATATCCTTGTAGAAAAATGTAGTGTAGTTTATATTCACACATATGCAGTGAGATTGAATTTAGTTCGCTTATTGACTATTTAGGTACAGACACCACACATCTGCAGTTGATCCAAATAAATACCTACACATATAGAGACTTGTGGCACTGGTACCCAAATGTAAACATAAGTTGCATAACAACCCTATCTAGAAATCACTCTTACAGAATAATATTAAGTTTTAAAGATGGACTTGCATAAAATTCAAATACATTTCATCAGCTTTAGCTGTATTTTTCTATCAAGTATTTTAGAGGTTTGAGGTAATCTGCCTGTCAGCATATTTCAAGAATAAAATCTCGACAAAGCTAACAATAAGTGCCAAAAAGATGGCATTGGTTGCATTGCCTGTCTCTATTGCAATTAAGTTGCAGTGTTACACGTCTCTATTCTGTCAATCTTTTTGCAACTACAGTCATGCCTAGATACATGAGCTTAATACATGCGGGAACTCAGCTTGTACGTTAATTTATTTGTGTCTCAAGGCATTGCCTCTTATATAAAATAGCTAAACACAAATTAATTTGTTACCATACTATGAAAGAAGCAAGATATTTTGGTGGAACAACATCTTTGATTTGTTGGATTTTAGTACATACGCTCAAAAAGTAACAAATACCTATTTAATTGTTAAAGTATGCAATACAATGTAGCATTACTATAAATTTTACTGTAAGTTTTTACCTTAAAGACAGATATTGTGGCTAACAGCGGTCTGAGATACTGAACAGTAACATGTTCGATACAGAAAACTTTTAATAAGGTAAACAAATTTACCTTAATAAATACACACTTAAACCTAAGTCTTAATCTTTTACTAAAATTATGGTAAAACCGTTAATTAAATGCCATCTCTCTTTGAACGCCACCTATAATTGACGGCTACTATGGGTGAAAGGTTGAAAAGTTGACAGCCACTCTCTAATTGAACGCCACATCCAATTGAATGCCATGATGAAATTTTTTGATCCTTACGAACCCATAATAGCTAGTGGTCATTATAAGCGTCTACAAGATCGTATTAATAGTTCGCCATTTATATTAAAAACAATTAATTATTTCATAGTCCAACTCTAGAGCGATTCATTTTTTGTTGTTAAAACCTTGAAAGCAACATTACAGAAATAATTTTAAAAAAATTCAGGTTAATAAATTATAGTTCTTGATTTAACACGTGCCTGGTACTTGGAAGTACAGATATAAAAATGGCTTACATTTATGACGATAGGTGATCGACTAGTTTTAGGCTAATGGTTTTGCTTATCGAAAAATACTTTTACGAGTTGCATTTACACAAAATGTAGTCCGTAAGAATTTTGTCCTACAGAAAAAATTGCTTACCTGCTAATATTGACTTTTTCAGCAGTGCAGAAAAAGATTTTAGGCCGGAAGACGTTGTGGAAAGTATTGAACAAAAAAAAATGTTTGTTTCATCAAAAGCAGCAATCAGGTCGCAGCTGTATATGCAAATATTTTTGTTTTAAAAAAGCTAATTTTTGTTTCTGCATGTATTATAAGTAGGGTTTGTCTATGTCACTTGTTCATAAATATACAAATATCTGTAGCATTTGATAAATTATTATTATATAACTTATGAATTTGCAGGCCTATATAATATTATTTGATAGCCGCATTGTGTTAATCTTATACTGCAAGGAATCGACGCTCATAACTCCTCTTCTATTGCACATAAAAAGCTATTTTTGCTTGCAAACTGTAACAAACATATCAATAAGTGCAATAAGCTTTTATGCCACACTGGTAAATATAGATATAAATATAAAATATTCTTCCAAATTTAGAATGGATTAAAAACTCAAAGCTTCAACAAGTTGCAACACAAGCTAAAACATCATCGAAAGCTAATTGCAAGCAATAGATATCAGTTGATGGAGATATTTCTTGGTTGCTCATTGCATATTTATGAAAAGATTTTTGAAAAGTTAAAGGTAAGTCAGCAGATTAATTGCCTCCAAATGGTTTAATAGCACCTCACCAGAAAAAGAAAGCAAAATATGGTTGGCATTCGTTTCGCTTGTAATATTGCTAAATTTGTCTTACCAAAGTTCTGATGAGCCATTTGCCAAATATAACGTCAGCCTCTATTTGACTGCCATTATAGAGGGAAAGTTGAAAATTAGAGCGCCATGGCATTCAATTAGAGGTTTTACAGTGCTTTAATTTTGTCGTCTCAATTTTTTATTGTCCATCTACTTTAACTTCCAGCCAACCATTTACAAACTTTTTCAAACTGATTTGAGAAAAAGACCAAGAAAATGTTTTCGAAAGTGGCATCTCGCATACTTGATTACATAGTGGCCAGTGAAAGCTTGCTCAGACGCTCACATCTCAAAGATTACTCGTATCTAAAGAAGAATTTTCCTCAAAATGCTGTTCATATCATAATGTGCTTGTATGTCGAGATATGACTGTCTAGACACCATAATCACAATTTCACTTGAACCTGAGCATTTTAACCGCGATCAAGTTTTGTTGATTTTAGTTTTAAAACATCCTGGCAGTGAGATCACCTCAAACATCCAATACAATCATAAATGACAGAGAAATACTAATACTTTCTGATAGAATCTACTAGAACATTGCACAAGTTCATTACTAGCCGGTGTCACACGTCTGCTCACCGTTAGTGTCGGCCATGTTGAAGATGTTGCTAAACTCTCCATATGTCAGACTCCCGGTCTTGTCTGTGTCATATTTGTTGAAAAGCAGAGCAGTTCTGTTACTTGTAAAGCTCGCTTCAGCAAGTTCTCTAAAGATATCTGCCCACTTGGCTGTGAACTCTTGCAAGGTCACCCGGCCATCACCTATAATTACCATGCTTCTATTAGCTTACATAAAAACAAAGCGAACTATTATACTTTTCCGACTTTTTCCGACTTCCGAATTTTCCGACTGATTATACTTTTCCGACTTTTCCGCTTGTTTCAGACTAAAGGCGTGGTCACATGATCACTGAACCGACGTAGGATCGGTTCGGAGGCTGGTTCGGTTCGTGGCACATGTCACACGGCATCCGAAGTCACTTCGCTTCTTAGATACCATACGTATAGAGACGAGACACGGTTTCATTAGTAGTTTTTATGTTTTTGAGTTAAATATTTCTATTGTAAACCAAAAACTTTGAGAAACAATTATAGATTACAATTACACAGCAGACATATCAGAAGATCGTTCAGCTGCTCAAAATAAATTACTCAATACAAAGATTTTGCCAACCTTTCCCATCAACATAATTCCACAACCAAACAAGAGCGAAGCGATTGATTGGGAAATTTATGATAAATGCACATGTGCACACAACTCTCGAAAAATTATCCGATAACGGCCATCACCGAACCCTTGCAACGAAATCCTATCAACAAATTTAACTATTTTTTAGTAAGCTCATCTAAGTATAATAATGATGCAAAACGCATATAAACCTATTTTAATATGTTACCAAGCCTTTGAAAGGTTACCGCAAATTCCTAAAACTAACCCATCTGATCGGATTATACACCAATAGACAGATTAAGTTGGACGAAATCGCCACAAAACGCTTGAAAAGCTTGGTTTAATAAAAGTTAAAACCGGAAATTGAAACGCCGAGCGACAGAGAATAGAACGATAAAGTCGTGCGCAATTCACGAAAAAATAACGTGCATATTTCACCAGTTTATAGAATTGTCGAAGGTTTCTGTAATTAACATAAGAGTACTGAAATCGTTTCATTTTTGCTGATTTCAAAGTAACTGACATTTTAGACTTTTGAGTACTGCGGTATTCTAACTGATGTACAACGCAGTGTAAGTAAAGGAAATGACGATGATATTTTTTTCTGACGATTCTTATGAGACTTTAAGATTATGAGATTATACTTTTGAGATTATAAAAACTATGACGTTTTTAAATGCAAACAAAATTGTGTAATGGTTTTATATTATTACTATATTAATAATATTGGTTATTCTAATAATATCAGTGCATTTTACTTCCAATAGTGGTCAATATTGCATTTCTCCTATTGCAGGGGGAGAGATATAAACATATAATCTTTTCCTTTCATTATTGCTGTTTGTTATATATAATAACACCCACACCCAAGACATTAAAGCTACCATTGCCGTTATCCTATTGCACTGCAGTGCCATTTGACTGCTAATATTGCATTTCTCAACCATCAGTACCTTTTCTTTTTTTCCAATATCTCTTTGGTCGTGGGCTGTATGACAGTGGAATTTTTAGTTATATGTTTTTATTAACATATTATTGTTTATCTATGCTGAGTGCATAACAAACAAAAACTTTTTTTATCATAGTACTGTGATTAATAAATCAGTCAATGATACTCCATCGGGATGAATATGGCACATTACTTATATTCTACACGAAAGAAAATCACAACCATTCTATTACATTTATGCAAAACTTAAAGGTTGACTTGCCACAAAATTCACATTACAGTTATTTGGTATCAAAGGATTCACCATGCCTTACTCTGTTGTGTTGTAGGTGCCAAATGTGTGAAAAAGTGATTACAAGCTCTTAAAAGCTCAGAAACGAAAAGCCGTCATAGATTGGAATCTATTTATTTCTCTGACGTAGCCGTGTAATATGTTTATCGTCTTGTCATGTATGTTCTCACGTGAATTGAAAGGCCAATACAAAGCTCAATATAAAACCTATCATATTACTAGTTTATGACAAACACTTCGGGTTTTACCGAAGAGCCCGTATCAAATATAGATACTCCGCTACTTGACAGTTTAGTTTCGGCATTATTCAATCGTCAAGTCGTTCTATGATCACGCGAGCCAATACTTCGCAAATAATTTTTGCAGCACTTTTCGATTATCACAGGTAACCAACAGGCTCGTCATGATTATCAGACAATGATATGTACTCCTTCGAGGTAAGATTAAAAAGTTTAACGATTTTTTATGGTAATTTATAAAGTATCACTGCTAAAAGTGACAGCATTACGATGACGATAAAATAGACACGTAAGAACAATAGACATAGTTTTATTGAATGTGTGAAGTATATTTGTGAAAATAATTTGACAAATAAAGTTGCAAGAAAGTTTAAACAGAAACCCATTTCTCACAACTACATCACATTTGAGCCGTTTTGGAATGGGAATCCAAACTATGGCGGTCTCGTGTGGCTGCAATTTTCTGTTCGTTTTTGAGCTTTTAAGAGCTTGTAATCACCTTTCCACGTATTTTGCACCTACAACACAACAGAGTAAGACATGGTGAATCTTTTCATATCAAATAACGGTAATGTGAATTTTGTTGCAAGTCAACCTTTAAGTGCAACATCTTACATTTATGCAGCACAATCACGAGTCTAGGTGAACCTTGTCGTAAATTGCTTCATGTTGTTTATTTAACAAAATAAAAGTATCGTTCTTTTTCTTTTTTAACTTTACTCACACGCATGTAAGGAGAAATGTGATGTGTGCTCGCTAGATTTCTAAAAATTTAACCAGCCAATAAGAGCAAGGGTTTGGCCACAAAGTTTTGAGCAGGACCGAAATAGTTCGTTGCGGCCAGAAATTTCTTCGGTCAAACTTTTTACAGCTGAGAGCAACGTCGTTTTGTGTCATTTAGTTCGGTTCGGCGCTCGTGTGATCACCCCTTTATTGTGAACAGCAATTCAATGATGGCTTGTATTTATTATCACAAAGAACACAAACGTATGCGATTTGCTTTTAAACATTTTCAAAAACAGCTCAAAATTGATCGATTGAATACAAGTCAAGTTTACTTACAAGTTGAAAAATTGCAGCTAAAACCTTCCAAGTGCGTAGTAGTATTTCAATACATTATAATACAGTCTCAAATCACAATCAGCATGGCTAAAAACTATTATTGATCCTAAAATGTTAAAGTACTTTTTTATCAACTTCAATATGGTTCTATTTAAACATATTAATAAAAAATATGGTATTTTATAAATAATAACTTGTCGCTATAAATATAAACAGAGCATTAAAACTTAAAAGTTCAGAAATTAGCACAACAGCTTACTGACACTCTAACTATTTAGTTATTGTTAGGTAAATCTTCAAAAGGACATCACCCCAGTTGGTAAGTCCTCAGAAGGACATCACCCCAGTTGGTAAGCCCTCAGAAGGACATCATCCCAGTTGGTGAGTCTTCAGAAGGACATCGTCCCAGTTGGTAAGCCCTCGGAAGGACACCACCCCAGTTGGTAAGCTTTCAGAAGGACATTGCGTAGATTGTATATCGTAGATCTCCAAAGGACATGGCGTGAAAAGGTAAGCCTAGTCCTCAAAATAACTTTGAGTTGAAAAAAGCATTAGTTATGAAAATTAAGTTTACTAAACATACACAAAAACTATGGAATACCCTCAACCGGTAATAAGACCATTAACGAAAGAATGATTAAAAAATTTAAAAATACTATAAATTTTACATCGTGTCGCATGATGCAAGTGTTCTTATAGCAAACGCTAGAGAAGAACTTTTTACCAGCTAATCCAAAAACTTACCATTGCTATCTAGGATAGTAATTGAACTATCAAAGGCTTGCTGGTTGAGGCTAGTGTCAAAAGTATTGCCAAAAAGGCGATAAAACAAGTATCGAGCTCCTGTAGGGTGAAGACCTGAGCTAACGTAGGCAGCAATAAACTTTTCAGCTGAGATCATGTTATTGGCTACAACGTGAAAATTAGAACAATCAAACTAATGACATCGGGAGATAAAATATCTCTGCATGATTTTCATGTAACATTAAAAACATAACTAACAATCTTTTGTGCAGCAGTTTCCTATATGATTATTGGCTCTAGTATCAAAGACAAACTTACATAACATTTTAGTAGATTTCATCATAAAATATCGATATTTCTCCATCACTTGCGATTGCTTTTGACATTTAAGCTGATTACACTGTCAGGATATTGTAAGATTGAAATCATCTAAACCTGATCGTGGCTAAAATTCTCAAAAAAAAATATGTTAACGTTTTTCAGCTACAATAATTTTAAAATGTTTTTACTGATTGCTACAAATGTATTAACTGAATTCATCAGCGGCTTATCCTGTAATCGATAACACATTTACTGGGCTGACATTGTATATTGCAACGAACAGTATGTTGAGGATGATTCCAAATTTATGGATACATGTAGGCCAATCAGATTAGTTATCATGTGCCCCGACCGTATTCAACAATAGATATATTCAACAGTTATGTATTCAACAGCATATCTATTCAACAATATATGTATTCAACAATATATCTATTTAACAATAGATATATTCAACAATTATGTATTCAACAGCATATCTATTCAACAATATATGTATTCAACAATATATTTATTTAACAATAGATATATTCAACAATTATGTGTTCAACAGCATATCTATTCAACAATATATGTATTCAACAATATATCTATTTAACAATAGATATATTCAACAATTATGTATTCAACAGCATATCTATTCAACAATATATGTATTCAACAATATATTTATTTAACAATAGATATATTCAACAATTATGTGTTCAACAGCATATCTATTCAACAATATATGTATTCAACAATATATTTATTCAACAATATATATATTCAACAATAGATGTATTCAACAATAGATGTGTTCAACAATAGATGTAGTCAAATGCTCACTACAAGGTTCTGTGCAGGGAATCTAAAGGTAACCTTAACTAATTTAATTTATTGTACAATTGCTACTTTAGAACTGTTGTATGATGGGTTAACAAGCATTGAACACTTAGCCCTATATTGATGAATACTATGATAGCCAATACATTTATTGTGTAAGCCAAAGGATAAACATAATCAATTTTTAGGGTTTTGAGTAATCTGTACAAGATGCTATCATAAAATTTTGAACCACAAACAAATAAAAATGACACCCTACGTTTTAAATCAAAATTGAGTAACTTACAAAAATTACTAAATTTTTATTAAAATAAACATCATTTATACACTGCTCAGAGTTTATTCCTTGATTCATTTTGCTTTCTATACGATATAGCTGAAACTTGGCTAGGTCTATCCTAAGGTGTTTGTTTAGAAAATGCTCAAACTTACACCAGCTGTAAGTTTCAAAGAGAAATTCAAAGAGAAATGCTCATTGCAATCATTTGCTTCATGCAAGGTTCTGACTGTTGTGAAGGGTATTAAGCACAACCTTTTAAATGAACAAAGCAAAACTTTTTAAAATAGACATTGAAATGCATTCACTATATTTGCGTATGAGTGGTTTTGAATTGATCGTTACTCAAATCTACCTAGTCAGAATGCTAAGTAGATATTAACACGCACAGCACATGACAACTATAAACTAATACAAACATTATCGAATCAACTAACCGTCATTGTCTACAGACTGGAATAGTATCTCGGTGTCATCAGTTGTCAAAACATTATCCTCATTTTTATCAGCCTCATAGAATGATCTCGTGATATTAAAAGAGCCTTGAAGTAACGAAGATGTCTTTTGTAGTTTACCTCTCATGGTTCTGGCATAGATCTGCGTGAAAACATATAGAGTTTTCTTTTGATTTTTTTTAAATCTTTGCTGTTAGTCAAAATATGGTACATTGTTAAAGACAGTTAAAAACTGTCAACATCTAACTCTAACAGAACTTTTAGCATCTTTTCCAAATGTATAATAAGTAGGTATACTTGATTATGCTGACAAGAGCTAGTTAATCTTTCCTATAATAAGCTTTGCCTATTCTAAGCAAAGCTATTCTAGAATTCAAGAATTCTAGGTATTCTCTTCTCCAGTTCGGTAATCTATATATATATATATATAAATATATATATATATATAAATATATATATATATATATACAAATATATGTATATACATATATGTATATACATATATGTATATATATATATATATTTGAAAAATTATTGCGAAAAAAGTAAACTTTTAGTATTTGCGTTACAAATTTGTTTCGTGCGAAGCACTCCTCAGACGCAATTGTACTAAAAAAAAATTTTTTTTTTTTTTTTTTTAGTACAATTGCGTCTGAGGGGTGCTTCGCACGAAACAAATTTGTAACGCAAATACTAAAAGTTTACTTTTTTCGCAATAATTTTTCAAATATTTCATACTCCACTAATAATCTTTTAGGTGTTTAGTGTAGAGTTCTCTTTTTATATGCTTTTGCACTTGCTTTTAGTTAATATATATATATATATGTATATATATAATGCATACACTGAGCGGCATAATCATGTCGCAGGTGTTGTGTATAGAAGTCTATGTGTGTGACGAGTATGGCCTTAATAAACCACAACACTGGTGGGAAGCTCCTGGTAAGGTCAATGAAAATTATCGCGCTAAGATCCTCTGGAACTTCTACATCCGGACTGACAAGCATGTCCTAGCAAACCAACCAGATATAGTGGTGGTGGACAAGGAGAACAAGAGGGCTACTATAATAGATATCGCAGTAACCAACGACTACAATATAGACAGCAATGAAAAAGAAAAGGTAGAGAAATATCTCCCTCTTGGAGAAGAGATTGAAAAATGCTGTGATGTAAGAACAACTGTAATCCCAGTAGTCATTGGGGCACTGGACACAATAACACCGGCACATAAAATGTGGCTTGCCCAAATACCAACAGCAATCAACTCAGGTGAGTTGCAGAAAAGTGCACTACTGGGAACAGCTAAGATATTGAGGCAAGTGCTCAAACTCTCAGGTCTCTGGTAGGAGACCTGAGTTAGAGCAGAAACTACCACCCATACGGGTTAACCGGGGTGAGGAAACAATTTTTTTTATTATAGATATAATATAATATATAACTACATAATAATATATATATTATATATATATATATTAATCCCAAAGTCTGTAATTTGGTCTTTCCAGTTATAACTACTAAACTTAGATATGAAAAGTTTGCTTCATGCTGGATTTGATCTAGGGTCCTGACATTCACCAGGCAATAAACTAACCAATTAAGCTACGGAGATACTATGAATTCATTAGGCAATATGAGTTGTAATGTCAATTAAAATTTGCATAGCACTCTGCATTCCGTAACATCACTAAAGCTTGCTTTCATGGCTCTTATTAGTAAGTGTAGCAAAATGGATAGTAGTGTCCTCAAACTGGTAGGCAACTACCTGTCACTGTTCATAAGCTGCTTTTAATACTTGTGCAATGTCAGCCATTCAGCTAGTGATACTATAAATATCATCAAATTTTTTTCGAACACTCACTATTAAGAGCCACAGGGAATTCAGCCAAAAGATTTGTGGTGAGAAGAAATGAAGCAAAGTATAACAACTTGTATGAGGAATAAAGTAGCTCTGTTAGAATAATGCGCTAACTAGTTTAATAAAGAGTTGAAAAAGTGAATTTTAAGAAATAGAAAAGAAATATTAGTGCATAGTAGTTGAGTCTCTGAAATAGAGCAAACTGTACTCACCGAAATCAAACCTCTACTGATCTCTGCTGCTGATATGGTTCCACTCACTACAATTGATCATTTGTAAAGGAAATTGACTAATAATACTAGACAAGGTACAAGTAAAAAAAAATCTCAAATGGCACTCATGCACCGCACAACATAGGATTACAAGCCTTATTTTTATTTATGAAAGTGCATCAAACATCACTGTAACATGTCAGCACTTGCTATTCCGGTTTTTAAGGTTATCAGGGCAGTTTTAAGGTTGGCAGGGCATCAGAGCTATCAAACGATCTGCTATTTGAATTTAAATAATCACTATAATACAAAATACAAATTTTCAGTTTTTATAGACTTTAAATCTTAGAAAAAACAAAAAAAGTCAACATCATGTACCTTGCCTTATGACCTAAATAAAGCAATGCTATTTTGAAAAAAAAACTTTTGCTGAAAAATGATATACTCATTAGCTTGAGTACTCCGAAAAGAACAAACCCGAATTAAATCATTTTAAATATGTTTTTTAATAAAAAACAGCAACATATTTGCTCAGTTCTTTAAATCAACAGCTAGCAAAGACTAGTAATTTTAATTCTGATGAACTTTGCTGCCAATATACCTACTGTCTGAATCGAATTGACCAAAAGCTGCCAATCTTTCACCAAAAGAGCTGATGCCATTTTTATCACCGTCAAAGGCTCTGAACAATTGAGTAGAAACAAGCTTATCAGGTCCTGTGTGCTGTGACCAAAATTCAACAAATTCACCTTTTGGGATGTTACCATCACCTAAAAAATAATCATTGAACCATAAATGACGCCAACTTCATGTCTTGTTTTGTAAACTTGTTAAATATATTTGTACCACTTTCTTTGTTTTTTGAACAAACCACCAAGGTGGACAGTCAGGCGTACTCGCAGAAAAATTGAACAAACTATCAAGGTGGTTTGTTCAACAAACAAATATCTACATGTATGTGAAAGCAGCAAATGCAAGCTTTTTGATTGGCTAAGAGTCTAATGTTGCCTTAACGCCAGCTGCCTTAATGCCTTAATTTTTTCTGTTCACACCAATACAAGTTTGGACTGATACTTGTAAAACCTCTAATTGAACGCCATGGCACTCTATGTTTTAACCCTTCCTCTATTATAGTGGCAGTCAATTAGATCAGTTTGTCAAATATCTCTTAATAGATTTGCATCAAAAAATTAATATATGTAACCTGTTGATCCCTATTGCTTGCTATGACTTATGATGACATTATAGCCTGTGTACTTCTTTGCAATATGTTGGCATTTATATGCTTTGTTTCATTCTAAAATTGAAGACGTGTTTTTATTTTATATCTCTATTTAACAATTTTGCATGAAAACTCATTGCACCCATTGATATGGTTGCTACAGTTTGCAGCCAAAACTAGCTTTTTATATGCAATATAGAAGTGGATTTATGAGCATCGAACCATTGTACGACCTTGAGATAGCCGCAAAGATGCTATTAAGTAACATGCTATAAATATGCATATTTATAAGTTATACAACAATGATCTATTAAATGATACAAATATATATTCATAAACAAGCGAAATAAACAAACCATACTTACCCTACAGGATGAATTTATTCGCGGAGTTATATTTCGCGAATATTGAAAATTCATGCATATTCGCAGATTAATTTATTCGCGGCTGAACACTGCCACTTTCTAGGAAGAGTTAACTCTATTGCGGATAACAATAGAGGTAACCCTGCACATGCACACATTGCGTGTTTCGGTTTCTATTTAGATTACAACTACGGGGTTGATCGTGCTAAGTTATAAATTTTTGGCTGCGTTCAGAGGTTTCCACGAATATTCCTTCCTTGATTTTGAAGCATTTGATGAACCAACAATTTGTGGTAAACGAAGAGTTTTTTTTTCAAAACCATTTAATAAATTAGTTGAATTTTACTTTGGTTCTTCGGTAAAACGCAATATTTATTTTTTCCATAAATACCGCTTTGTTATTTGTTTTAGTGTGAGAGAGATCTTTCATTATACACGGAAGCACAATGATTGCAAGGGTGGTAAACGTCATTTTTAGAAGATAACCAATCATTTAGGGAGATCTTAAAAATGAGGTAGAAGTGACTGTAGCTGCTAACAAGGAGAATATATATATGCTTTAAAAAAAGGAACAAAAACGCCTTTACGAGCACAAATCTTTCTTTGGCCAACCGGCAGAACTTTGCAATAGTAAGCCATGAGGAGGGTTTTGATAATAACTTCCTTACCAGTCATGTATTAGCGAGAGAATTACCTTTAACATCTACTCAAGACAGTGTCTGAGCTGCTATTACCAAAATAACTAGTCAGAGAGCACCATTACATGCTAGTATTCGCTTATCAAGAGTACCAGTTTAATTTTATTGCTAGACAACTGCCATATAGACTAAACTGTTTATATTTACTCCATTCATCGTTTGTAAAATTTTATTTGTATTGGAAATAATTTATTTGTACACTCAAGTTTGTAATAAATTGTAATATATCTATATTTGAAATAAAATATGTAATTTAATCATGGTTGCTGCAGCGATATTAAGGAGTTGTTGTCGATGAATGTGTCTAGGTTGACTGGTTGCTTCTCTGCCAATATTCCTGTCTTGATGAATATTACTACTTGTCTCTAGTTGTCGTAATCGGAGTAGGTTGTTTCAATCTCAATCTGCAGTAAACACAAGAAAGAAAAAATATTAATAAGTGTTAAGAAAGTACAAAAAAAATAGCTAAAGTATTTGATGAAAGCGATCAGTTTTTAAATAAAAGAATTAGCTAATGCAATTAAATATGGAAAAACGTATCTGCACTGCAAATCAAATACATACCATAATGTCTAGATCAGAATCATGATCAACCTCAACTTCGGTATCAGAGATTGGTGGAGTTAATTTCAATGTAAAAAGACTAGGAGAGATTTTTTTGCTATGACGAAGCCATGCCGAAATACTTGTGAAAACCTTGAATAATTTTGTAAGGTTTGATGCAATGGCAATAAAACTCGAAGCCCGGCAATGATTTTAAAGAAGTTTTGAAACTCGGCTACGTTTAGGACTTCTGCCTAGCGACTATTTTTGCGATGACGCCATTCTGCATATCTTGTGACAACCTTTAATAATTTTGTAAAGAAATGTGATGCATTGGCAATGGTGTTAGCTCAAAGCCCAGGCAATTATTTTAAAAATGTTTTGGAACTCAACTACGTTTAGTGTTTATATTAAAAACTAGCCTAGCGGCTAGTTTTTAATTTGAGGCAGTAGTTATGCTCCCTTTTAATTAAAAATAGAGCTAATTATTGTTGTATAATGGGATTTGTTAAGCTCAGGCTATATTGGTGTCTAAGCTCAAGGCAGTACAGGTGGTCTTGGTAATTACGGTGAGTGCATAAAGCTGAATAAAGCTAGTGGGTAAAGCTAGTAGTAGATTAGCTAGTGTAAGGCAGTATAGGGGAAGATATAGGGAAGTGTAACGAAAGACAGAGGCTTCTTCATCTTCGCATCAGTACATGTGAGTACATTGCTTTATACAACATGGCGCAGTTGACAAAATTCTGATTTTTTTTTCTTTTTGTGTTATCATTAGCGAACATTTTTCTGGTTACGGAGTTAAGTTTAAACGGTTGATTAGACCCTTTTACGGGCGTGCAGGTGAGGTGACGTGAGGTAGGGTGGTGTTGTGAAGTGTTGTAGCGGTGAAGCATCGGTGTTGGTGAAGTGTAAATATTTATTGCGTGTTCGGAGGTGACAATTACATTAAACTTGTACAAGTGGGGTAGAGTAGATTTGTGGTGAGAGATATATTGTGTTGAGTGGGAATGGAGAGTGGTTTTCCGAAGCTGGTGTTTGGTGAGCACGGTGATGGTTCGTGGGAGAGATTTATAGAGGAGATGAATTTATGTATAGAGAGTGCTGTCAAGAGGAGAGGTTACGTAAATGATGAAGATGGCAATAGAGTACATATTATGAAAGGTAGAGCTAGGTTAGTGCCACTATTGAGAGCTATTGGGCACAGTGGTAGAGAAGTATTGAGGGGTGCAGGATTAAACGTAGCTGGTGTAAATTCTACTTATGAAGGGGCAGTAGAGGTTTTGCAGGATTATTATGGTAAACAAGAAAGTATGTTCGTAAAGGGGCATAAGTTTCTGATGGCTAAGCAGGCACTTGGAGAAAGTGATGGAGAATATTTACAACGGGTAGAGAGTTTGAGCAGATATGCAGAGGTGACTAACAATAATGATACGGTAAGGTTTGCCCTTATAGTGGCGGTTAACGGGTTGAGAGATAGAGAAGTAAGCAGAGATTTAATGAAGAATGCCAATTTTACTTGGGCACTATTGCATGAGGCATTGAGGGCTCGTGAAATGGCCGACAACTCGGATAGATTTCTGAGAAATGAGGGTAGAAGTACTGATTTAAAAAGTGAGGTTAAGAGAGAAGTAGCAAAGGTATCAGAGTTTGATAGCCGAGCGCAGTACAAGAGTAATGATAGAGATAGAAGCTATGATTCAGTGGGTAGATCTTCCCCTAGGGGTAGCCCTAAGTGTAGTAGAGGGTATTATGGTAGTGAGGAGCATGATACTAGTAGATAAGGGACAAGAGGCCGGGAGTATAACAAGGACAGTGGCAGTAGGAAGTATAGAGACAGTAGCAGGGAAAGGTATGTCTCTAGACATGGAGAAAACAGTAGAGAAAGTAGAGATAGAGTTTGCTATAATTGTAGAGGGAGTGGCTATGAGATGCGGATTTGTCCCCACATTAAATGTTTTTCTTGTGGACGGCAAGGACATGTATCCCGTTATGGTAGGGATAAGGGAGGAGATGTAGGTTACGACAGATGAGGTAACAGCAGGAGGCCAGGAGGTAGTCGGAATAATAGCTATGAGCAATATGGTATCAGGGATAGTAGTAGGGAAAGGTACAGGGGCCGAGAAAGCCTCCGTGAGATAAGAGACAAGTTGAGTAGATACAGGGACAATAGTATAGATAGGCTTGAGGGGGACCGGTACAAGGAGAGGCACGATAAGAGTCGGTATGATGAAAGGTACCGAGATAATAGTAAGGGCAGAAGCATTAGATTCTCTGGTTTGAGGGATAAATATGATGATGACAGTTGACTAGGCCAGAGAATTGTGCAGTATTTAGAAGTTAATGGAGTAAATGTAGAGTTTACGTTCGATACCGGGGCTGAGGTGTCAATATTAACCGAGGCAACAGCCAATAAGTTGAACCTACGGTTAAAGAAACCGTCTACAGTTTTAGAAACTGATGGTCGTAGTGAGTTAAAAGTGGTTGGAAGTGTAATAGTTCATGTGGAAAGTAAAGACAGGCATATGGATGCTGAAGTTCATGTGGTGAAAGGATTGAAAACAAACTTTTTAGGCATAACTGAGTTGAAGCTGCTAAAACTATTTGCTGTTGTAAACGCGTTATGCAAAAGTAAGTTTGAGCCTGTTAAGGAGTGTAGGAGTATTAAGCCAGGTAAGCCGTTGTCGTCGAGAATCGTTATTGCTGGGTCAAGTTATGTTTCAGATGATGTCGAGTTGCAAAACCTGACAAATAAGTCTGAAAGAGAGAGCGAAGTTAAGAAAGGTCACACAGGTCAAGATTGGTGGACTTGTAAAACCAAGGGAGTGAAGAGTAGCGAATACGTAGAAATTGGTAGTCCACGGGGGACAGCCTAAGGCACCAGAGATGTGCAAGTATCTATGGGGTGTGATAGAGAACACAGTCAGGATGAGGTAAGGAAAGTGCTGAGAAAGTAGCTGAACCAGTGTCTGTAATGGAAAAGGTTTGCTCTTTTTTAGCCGAGGTATCCAGCAATGGAATGTTCGACAGAGAAGGTCATGAGAAAAAGGTAGCAGAGATTGAAAGAGAGGAAAGGGAGGTGGGGAGGAAGTCGAAGGAGAAATTGGCTAAACTGAAAGCCAAACGAAAGGCAGCAGTCATGGAGTTGGAAAATGTCAAGGCATTCAGGGTAGTGGTGCAGGAGTTAGCCGAGGTTCAGAGGAGAACTGCTGGTAGCAGACCTGCACTGGTTGCAGGTGAGGTCGAGCTAGATAGGTCTGGCCCTATGCCAACTCCCAGCTCTGTGGTGCCATCCCCTGTGCAGCCGGTTACGGCCCAGGTGGAGACCTCCCACAGGAAGCTGTCGAGCCTGCCTCTTACTGGGAGAGCGAGGTAAAGATGGAAGAAACGGAGATGAGGTTGAGGAGTCATTACTGACCCAACCAAAAGACTCCAGGCTAGTCAGGGTTGGTGGTAGTAGTGTTGGAGTTGTTGGTGGAAGTAGTGTTGGTAGTGACAGTGGTCACAGCAAAAGTATTGGTAGCGGCGGAGGTCAGGGTGATGGAAAAGCCAGTGCAGACTGGCAATAGAGCTGGCAGTAGCGAGAAGAGTACTTTAGACGGTGGCACAGGGTCAGACAAGCCAGAGGCATAGCCTATGGAGACTGCCCTAATGGAGTCAGGTAACGAGCAACACAAGTAAGGTAAGTTACTACGTCTGCTTGTTGGTAGTGATGGAGTGGCCCAAAACAAAAAGAAAAAAAGAAAGGGCATGTTGTATTATGGGATTTGTTAGGCTCAGGCTATATTGGTGTCTAAGCTCAAGGCAGTACAGGTGGTCTTGGTAATTACGGTGAGGGTATAAAGCTGGGTAAAGCTAGTAGATTAGCTAGTGTAAGGCAGTATGGGGGAGGATATAAGGAAGTGTAACGAAAGACAGAGGCTTCTTCATCGTCACATCAGTACATGTGAGTACATTGCTTTATACAACAATTATTTCACGGAATTTAATAATTCGTGGAATTGACTCTTCGCGAAACTGCGAATTGTTATGACCAACGAAAATTTTCATCCTGTAGGGTATATTACATGCAGAAACAAAAACAAACGTTTTTAACACAAAAATATTTCCATCGTTTGCTCGGATAGCTGCGTTCTGATTGTTGCTTTCGATGGAAGGAACATCTTATAGTTGTCATATACCTTCAATAATATCTTTTGGCTTCAATTTTTTTGCACTGCTGAATTAGTCGATATAAGCAATCAAACAGTTTTTGACAGATTAAAACTGTCAAAAAAACTGTCATGTAAAGTTACAAATTACACATTGTCACTTTAAATGACAATGCGTGATTTGCTGTCAAAGCGATTTCATGGGCTACTCAAATTGGAAGTTGGTCTAGATTTGTCTATCGATCGGGCAAAATCTGATAAAATTTATTTTGCAACGTTTGCTTTTTCTACACGGCATAATTGTCAGTCAGTGGACCAAATCATTCAGATCATCGGCTAGGTGTGAAAACAGATTTAAAAAACTGATTCTGATTTAGCGATGCCTAAACCATCATAGTTCAAAATTTGAGGGAGCTTGGTTATATTATAACTCTATGACTGACTGTGTCAGCTCATTTTTTCTTATTCACAAAAGTGCGCATCTAAAATTAACACTACATTAAGCATATTGAACACACGAAAAAAATGCTATAAATTTAAAAATTAGCATAATAATTTGTGGAAGCTGTGGTGGACGCATAGATAAGCATAACATTTTGCAGTGCATAGCGACATTTGCGTTGCCATAGCAACAAACAATGTTAGATACACTATATAGAGAAATGTTAGATTGAAATCAGATTGTCCTTGAAAAGGTGCTGATACGTATAGTGTTTACCATCGATGTCAGCGAAAGCAGTGATGCTATTAAGTTCGTCAGCAGTGTAATAATTGTCACCATCGACATCAGAAGCGGAGAGGATAGACCCTAACAGTGGACTCGCTTTAGCTGCTACCAGAATATCATCTTCAAGATAGTTGATAGCTCTGTTAAATTCGTCCATGTCAATCTGACCATCCCCTGTAACATACAAATGCGCCGAGATATGATATTGACAATCATTGACCCTTTTATTGCACATTTATTATTTGTATATAAACTAGCTGAGTGCTTTTTTTTGCAAAACTGCTTTTGCACAAAAAGCTTAGTTTCAATCAACTTATACAACATTTACCATTCTTACTTTAAAAGAAAGATGTTTGTTTGTTTCTGTTTAGTGTATTTATTTATATGTAATTTATGCCATACTGGCTGCAGTGCCTGCTACAGCTCTATACTGATTGCGTTAGTTTTGTTGGCAATGTGAGTTTAAGCACTTTCCTTCAGGTAAGTATTAACGGATAACACTAGCTGAGATTTTAGCGTACTCGCTATCGTGCATGTCTGCAGAATTGAAGGTTCAGAGGTTCAAATTCAGTGTGAAGCAGATTTTTTGTTGCTAGATTTAAATAGCTATAACTAAACACAGCTTTTATAACACAGCCACTGGGCATTGTCACCATATTGAGTCACAGAAGCAATTTAAGCTCGGATTTTGAAATTCTGAACCACTGATCTGATGCTTGGCAGCTTGGAGTACTAACCACTATACCATAGCAAAATATGACATAGTCTGGAGTACTAACTACTACATAATGACAGTATGTGACATAGTTTAAACTCGTTGCTCCATTTTCAAAAGTGATCGATCAGTGGTTCTCGGTAAAAAATCAAACATCGATAGATAAAAGCTTGCAGCAATACTGGCAGACTAAAGTAAATAGGTCAATAAGTCAATACGTTGCAATTACATCAAACTCTCACAAAATGTTTTGTTAAAATGAACTTTGTGTCCTCCTTTGACATACTAACTGGACAGAAATAGTGAGTATACAGAGAAAAAAGAATGCTTACTGTTTCGGTCTCCTTCAGCAAAAGGCCATGCGAGCTCGGAAGAGTTGAGGTTACCATCACTGTTAGTGTCTAGGAAAACGAATTGGTAGAGAGCTGGTTTCAGGCTAGAGCCTTGATTTACCAGATACGATACAAATTCTCTCAGGCTAAAAATCCCATCCCCTACAACAATTAAAGATTACATGTACACTGTATCACTTAAATATGGTTGCAATTCTAAAAAGTTTGTACCTAAAAGTTATAGAAAGCTGAGTAGTAAAAATTTGAAAACTGCTAATCGAGCGTACATGTATAAACATATACATCATCCATGAGACTTGAACATAGGCGTTTCCCCTTTATACTAAGCTATATATATATATATATATATATATAATATCAAATGTTCAAACTCTATGATAGATAACTACCCACCTTTTGCGCATTGATCTTCCAAAAAACAAATATGCTGTGTTCCTAAGCAGTTTATTAGAGGACATCTCATTTTCCAACTAAATAACACTATTGAACACTCTGCAAACGTATGGCCACACATGAGAGCTATTAATTAGTAGGCCTAACAAAAGAGACAGATAGCCTGTAGACATAATCAGCTTACAAGAGAGCATCGCATTCTTGAAGCTAAAAGGCACTAATAAAGTGGCATTTCTGTTAAATAAGCAACAGTATTTTTTTCAAAGCCAGATTTTTTCAAAATCTTCCATGACTCAATGAAAAACTATAATAAAGCGGAGGTTGAAGATTAGACTCACCGTTAATGTCAAAAGAACTTCGGTGCTGAGTAAACTCATCTGCGGAAACCTTACAATTGCTATCGGCATCAATGCTGTTGAAGACTATGTGTCTTTCAAGGTTAGGGCTATAAAAATCACTGATGAGTTGTGCACCGACATCGACCATCACTTGATGGAAAAACTACAAATATGTGTATATAATGAGTATAGAGAAGTGAAAGAACATTCATAGTAAAAGAACTTTGTACCAACTCTTACAATAAAGGATTCCTTTCTGCACAGTGATCTTTCATATAACTCCAGCAAATTATTTTATTTGCAAACATTTTATATTTAGACCACTGTTGTCAGATACAAGTGCTTGAGCTACTTAGTGGCTATTTTTTGTTACATGTTATCTCTATGAGTCTCTGATACTGGAAAACTAAGGGATTAAATACTTTCAGCAGTTATAGAAAAGGGCTTCAAGGTAAAGTGCCCACTCTCCTTATGGTTTTGGGTCCTAGGGCGTAAAAACACTTTGTATCCACGCCCATCAAACCCCACTCTTTTTAGAAGTGTTGGGTTGTTGTGTGGGCTTGCAGCTCAACCTGTTGTTTGCAAGAGTGCGAGAATCCATTATGAAGACCAAGAAGTTTTTTCTCAACATATTGCCTAAGTGACTCCAAACGTTCATCTATTCCATGTATCAAAAATAAATATTGTAACGTCATCACTCCTAAACACGGTCTGTTCATTTTACTTATACACAAGAAAACAATTTTTAATCAAATTATAAAAAGGAAGAAACAAGAAAGTTGTAAAATCAGCTGTTTTTATATGTTGCTACTGTTTGAACCCATTAGACTATTCTTAGAATGATCTACCAATATTATATTGTATTATTTTATTGCAAAAGTCTGTTTTTTGTTATCTTTTGAAAAATTTTTGTTTTATTCAATAAAAGGGGAGCGAGATTTCCGTCGTAGTCGTTGGGGGTTTGACAATAAAAAAGAATAGGAAAGTTTAGTTGTAGAGCAAAATACAAACCTAGTCAGATATATCTAGGAATATATCTCAATCAGCGTGTATACCAACATAACTGTCTGCATCTGAAGTACTTCTACTTCTATACTATAGAGATAGTAGAATACTATAATGAGACCTTATATAGTTTTACACCGAGTATTATCGATTTAACCTATGTTTTCTTCATTCCTATAGAAGTCTGCCAGACAAATATTTAAGTAAAAACTCAATCATTTTAAACAAACAAGTGTATAAATGTTTCTTATGAAGTCTTTAGTCAACCTCATTTAAGCAAAATGTTCTTTGAATTTTTAGTCTGTGAAACAATAAATGCTTTTTCATGGTAAATATTACAAAGTGAATAACCAGCATTGCATGAATAATAAAAAAGTTTTTGTTCAAAAAATTTATTATTAACCATCCTATTTAACATCAACATTTAGTTTCTGAATCAATGCATTTTTGTGTACCATGCTATTTAAGTTTACTGTGTTTATTTCTGTGTATCTTAATGGTATCGGCTGCAGTATCTACTACAAATCTATACTGATTGCAGTAGTCTTGTTGGCTATATGAGTTTAAGCATGTCTCTTCACTCGCAAACATGCATTTTCTTCTAGTAAGGCTTCACAGATTTATTTTTTGTATAATTAAACACTGCATCTAGCCTTACACATAAAGCTAGCTTCTGTGTAAAACGTGAAGCCACGAAATATTGACATGCATTCCAGTTATGTGTCAAATTTATTTCATGGCATAGAAAGTTAGACTGTGTAGTGTATTGGATAACCAGATGTATGACAGACTGGAGGTTGTGAGTTCAAATTCAGTTTGTGGTGGAATTTTCATTCTAAAAACTTCAGTGCTATAGTTAGACAAACAGAGAAACATTGAGATTTATATATAAAGGTTACTGCAATGTTGGTAACATAATACTTATGGAGTAGTTGACGCTGGAATAGCCCTTTAATTTTGTTCCGTCATTAAATGCTATTGTTTATATATTATATGTAACAATATTTAATGTTATAATGATAACATAGTAACTATTATAATATTTTTATCAGAAGCATTTCTGAAAACATTTATCAGAATAATAACCATTATAATATGTTTCTGAGAAATGCTTTCGGAAATGCTTCTGATAAAGTCTTTAATCAACCATATTTGAACAGGCCAGGCCTTCATTGAATGCTCAAAGATTAATGTGCACAAATTTTGGTAAAAACTTAGAGGAAAATTTTCAAAAAATTTTCATTTATTTGCTATTGTTTTTGACGTTTGAGGTTATCTGACTGCCAGAATGTTTTAAGATTAAAATCGATTAAACTCGATCATGATTAAAACGCTCAGATCAATCGAAACTGCGATTATGATGTCTATAGTTGCAAAGATACCGACAGGAAAGAGACGCGTAACTCTGCGACTTGAATGCAATAGCCGATATCAACTACCACACTCATAACTACTAGGGATGTCAATTCGCACAAGTTTCTTTTTAGCATTCTAATCTTGATAAAATTATATCAACTTTAACCCAAAAACATCTTGGCAATCAAGTCACTTCAAACATCAACAACAATTGTAAATGATAGGGAAATACCGATACTTATCAATAAAACCTACAGATAATTTGTTAAAGTTTGTGTTTAAATTAGATAAAACAAAGATAGGCCTAAAATATATATACTAGAAATTCCCCAGTCATGCAGCCCATGACCAAAGTGATAATGGAAAAAAGAAAGGGTACTGCTGGTTGAGAAATGCAATATTAGCAGTCAAATTGCACTGCAGTGCAGTAGGAGAACTGCAATAAGAGCTGCAATGGTAGCTGTCATGGTAGCTGTAATGTACTGGGTGTTATTATGTACAACAAACAGCAATAATGAAAGGAAAAGGTTATATGTTTATATCTCTCCCCTGCAATAGGAGGCATTCAATACTAGAAGTAAAATAGCAAGCTGTTGTGTAATATACACAGTTTGAAAGTTGGTTGTGTTGAATGTATAATGGTTTTGACTGCGATCTGTAATCAAAGTGAACAAATGGGTCATGATCACAGAAACCATGGTTAAGTAGGTTGTGTGAGATTTAGAGTTATCTCCACTAACAGAAGGAGAAAACTCTTAGTTATTTTTGCAAAAAAATTTTGATTCCAACTTAATTACAGCAGATTTTATGGTCAATAAACTGAATGCATGTTTACCATTAGTGCGAAAATAAAATTTTGAGAAAACTGGTGTTAAAGTTTGAGAAACGAAAACCAGTGAAATGTAAACAATTTTTGTTACATTTCAAAACACCATAGCAACCAATATCAAGAAATTGTGATATTCATTCAGATTTCTGAGTTTATATCCAAAAAATTAGGCTGAATTTAAAAATCAAAACATATTTTAGTTGGTTGTCATAGAAATAGATGTATATCTATAAAAAAATGTAGGCCTAATACTTAATTTTGCAGATATTAAAAACGGCTGGGCAGAACCGTGATATTGGGCACGGCCGTAGTACCATCAACAAAATCTTTAGATAAGCAATAGCAGTAACATGTTGCACACCATTGGTCACTATATACTTTGAACTTGTAAAATAAAATGATTAATCTTATAATTAAATCTTATGATAATCTTATAAAATCAAGTAATTAAATCGAATAATAAAATCGGCAAAAAAGAAACGATTACCTTTCAGTACTTCTACGTTAATTACAGAAACCTTTGGCAATTGGACAATGCCATATACTGGTGAAATGTGCACAATTTTTTATGTGATATGCCCATGGCTTAATAGTTCTATTATCTGTCGCACGGGTTTATTGGCATTTTGTTTGCCGGTCTTAATTTTTGTTAAAAAAGGTTTGTCAAGTTTTAATGGCAATTTTAGGCCAAATTAATCTGTCTAGTTATGTATTATTTGATCGGATGGGTAAGTTTTAGGATATGGTCTCAATTTTTCAAAGACTTGGTACCATATTTAATCAGGTTTATATGTGGTTTGTATCTTTATTATACTTAACTCTACACAAAAATTGGTAAATTTTTGACGGCATTTCGGTACAAGGGTTTGATCATGGCAAATGATGAATACTCTTTGTGAGTTGTGTGCACATATGCATTTACCATAAATCTCCCAAACAATTGCTTCGCTTGTGTTTGGTCGTGGGAAAATTTTTCCCTTTTGATTCAAAGAATGTTAACAAGCCTAAAACTATCAAAAATTAGAAACGAACCCAATATTTGTTGTGCATACCATATATTATTGTAATTTTGACATAGCTGGTAAACATTTCTAGTTTCCATTGCTCCAAATCTTGTTCAACACGGTTATACTAATACTATACCAAGATAAACCGACCGTAAACAATACTAGGATAACCCCAGCAGTTCTAACAAAGGTATACAGCAAGTCAGGAAGAAACTCATAAACTGACTTATAGAGTGACTCATAGAGCAACTCATAGAGTGACTCATAGAGCAACTCATAGAGCGGCTCATAGAGGAACTCATAGAGCAACTCATAGAGTAACTCATAGAGCGACTCATAGAGCGACTTATAGAGCAACTCATAGAGCAACTCATAGAGCAACTCATAGAGCGACTCACAGCACATAGAGGTCTATCATAGTGACTCATACGGCAATCATAGCACATAGAGGTCTATCATAGTGACTCATACAGCAATCATAGCACATAGCGATCTATCATAGTGACCCATAGAAGGACTCATAGCACATAGGGGTCTATCATAGTGACTTATAGAGTGATTCATAGAGCAGCTCATGTATCAACTTACATTAAGCATTGCAAATTCATACTCTTCTTTGCTGACAAAAAACGAGCCTACAACATAATACTTTTACATTAAAATCACATGTTATTAATAATAAATTTCATATACTCAAACAGTATGCTATCTACAATAAATTTGAAACATCCCAATAGCCGTGTTATATGAATTTTCATGGTAGGTTATAAGATATTAGTGATGAAAGTGACAGTGACATTACAATGACAAAAAAACAGATGCGTAAGAACAATAGACACGGTTATATTGAATGATGTTGCACCAGAGTGTAAACAAAAGCCATCTCGATCATCTATGTTCCATTTGAGCCGTCCTGGTAAGAGTCTCTAATTTAGAGCGGTTTTGTGATGGTGGCAATTAACTGTTTGTTTTTTAGCTTTTAAGAGCTTTTAATTACATTTCCACATATTTTACACTTAAAACACAGCAGAGTAGGACATGGTGAATCATTTGATACCAAATAACTGTAATGTGAATTTTGTTGCGAGTCAACCTTTAAACATTTATAGGCCTATTGCTAATCTGAAAGTACGGATAAGTCAACTAAACTCAGTTTCAACTTAACGCATCCTTTGACGACCAACTCATGGCATAACAATGAAGAGCAAAGAATTAAAGAGAATCAATAGAAAACAAAGTGGTAAAATTGCTTACTGTCGTCATCAAAGGTAGCAAAAAGAGTTGTCTTCTCCAAATTACTGCCAAGTTCTCCTTCATCTAAATTTAATTTACCAAACATACGCTTAGCTCTGTCTTTTGTGGCCAAAGTTTTATTTCGCCAGTAGGTGATGAACTCTGCCTCACTGATCACCCTGGAACCTAAGAATCAAATTAATCACTCTGCTCTCACATCAGCACCGATGTACAAAAACTAAAATTAATTTGTCTTGCAAATCAAGCGGCTACTTTTACAGATAAAAGGTGGCTTTAGTATAAGAAACATAATCTTGCAATACTGATGAAGTGCAGTTTCAGATCTGTTATAGGTTTCAGAATCCTGCATAACAATGCTCAGAGTAGTTATATTTATCCTTTCACACATGACCAACATAGTTTTCTATTTCGTGAAACCAACAGGCCATGTCCACCATCGTATATTTCAGTCGTAAACTACAGTCGTAGTTCACCATCGTAAACTTTCTGTAGCTGCAATCTTCAATTCACTAACCCCGACTACTCAACAATAGTATTTGAATATCAACTTTTAAAACAGGTCTGTTCAACTCACTCAATAATTCATGATTTCTGTCTTTTCAGTTTTCTTCTTTTTTAATGTAGCGAAAATCCGCCACCTTTTATGGTTACCATTGCCAATAAAAAGTTGACATACATAAAATAGGCAAATAAAACATCGAATAGGTCAATAGGTCATGAAAAACAAAATGCTACAAGTCTTATAAGAACAACAACGCTCTCTCGATTGTATTGACACATTCATTTACTAAAAAGGTTTGAGAGGTTGACAGGTTCAACCCTTAATAGGCTAAACATATTTGCAAGAAGTTACCATCAGTGTCAGCAGCGATAAAGAGAAACGAGAACTCTGTAGGTGCCAGGTTGCTATCGCGCTCCTTATCTGCATAGTAAAATAACTCGTTCCACTTAACCTTTTCTGCATCAGCTATCTGCAGCTGTGAAAGAAAGCTGTACATCTGAGACGCGAATTCGTTGTAGCTCAAATTCTCATCTCCTGAAAAAATTGAACACACTTTTTGGTAGTTTCTACTCATAGAGCTAACAAAACATTTCATCGCAGCCTACATAATTCAGTTGAAGAATAGAAAAAACATAATATTATTATGCTTTATTATTTATCTTGAGGTGTTGACTGGTGTTTTAAAAAAATAATCAAGGAGATTGACCAACCAGAAGCTGAGATATAGCTAGCCAAACACAACTCTACCAAAAAAACATAAGTGTTTTGAGAGCTAACAAAACATTTCAATATGCAATACAGTCTACAGAATTTAGTTAACCAGCCATTGACTGATAACTGGTTGTAATACTCTCCACCATGTTACAATATCTTTTAGAAACTTGGTTGAGTGATTATGCTTGTTTTACTTTGCACTGCACTTCGCTTTGCATCCATACTTTGTACTAAAGAGTATTCAAGAGAGACTTTGCATTGTAACTTGGAGCAACGCTGGACTTTAAAACTGCTCCAATATACTGTACATTTAACGGAAATCCTTGTACTTATAAAAAAGCAGGGGCAACGTAACAATATACTATAACATATGTCTACTAAGTGGCTAGGGTAACTGTCAACGCAGCTGGCCCTATCAGTATCAACAGCATACAGGTGGGCTGTTTAGTTTTGAAAGTCTAGCCTAACCATCCAGTAGATTTCCAAAATCTTAAATTGTTGACCAAAATAATTCATAATTTATTCATCTAATAAATACTTTGTATAAAATTAAAGCGTTGTTTCTAACTATATAAACCGGAGAAACAATCGAAAGTAAAAATACTGTGCATATGGTAGCTACATATTGTCAAATGATAATAAAATGACTAGCCTTATTGACTTCTATATTATTTTAGTTTTGCCTGGGTTTTAAAAACTTTGAAATTTATCAGTAGAATGTCAGTGGGATTTTATTAAGCCACCAAACAGGAGATTGAGCTTTAATGGTTAAAAGATAAAAAAGTAAGCAATACCTTATTGCCGAACGATGAAAAAATGGCCTAACCTAGACTTTTATAAGCTTGATATTTATTGAACGACTATTTTGTTCATCAGCTGGTATCTACAACAAATCACTGTGTAGAAGATCTGTAGAAGTCTGTGCGATTGTTTCATAGACTAAAAATTCAAAGGATATTTTGCTTAAATGAGGTTGACTAAAGACTTCATAAGAAGCATTTAAAATGATTGAGTTTTTACTGAAATATTTGTCTGGCAGGCTTCTATAGGAATGAAAAAAGCATAGGGTAAATCGATAATACTCGGTGTACAACTATATAAGGTCTCATTATAGTATTCTACTATCTCTATAGTATAGAAGTAGAAGTACTTCAGATGCAGACAGCTATGTTGGCATACACACTGGTTGAGATATATTCCTGGATATATCTGATCAGGTTTGTATTTTGCTCTACAACCAAACTTCCCTATTATTTTTTATTGTCGAACCCCCAACGACTAACAACGGAAATCTCGCTGCCCTTTTATTGGATGAAACAAAATTTTTTTCAAAAGATAGTGAAAAACAGACTATAAACTTCATTGCTATAGTTAGACAAACAGAGATACATTGAGATTTATATATAAAGGTTACAGCAATGTAGCATTTACATTTGTAACATTTTATATTTTGTAACATTTATGTTTCATTTCTTTGCTAAATTGCACCTTAATACAAGACGTAATTAAGAGATTGTGACAAAAGGCCTCAGCAGTGTGAAGTACTTACCATCGAAATCGATGCTTGTGAAGTAGCTGCTGACTTCAGTAGTGTCCAGCAAGAGATCTGAATTTTGGTCTATGAAAAAAGCTAGATAAACAGAGTCCTCAGCACTAATTCCTGTTATGGAGAAGAGGCTTGTAAACTCGGTGACATCGACCTGGCCATCATCTGCAAAGAAGGTTGTATTTTTAAAGATGACATATAAATAAAACAATGTCTAAATTATTGTTATAAATTTTCTTTATGCTGTAAAATTTGGAAAATGGAATAATAACAGCATAACATGCCTAGAAGAAAGGCAGAAAGAGACCTTGTCTTTGATTTAGCAATGATAGAATGGTACCGTATTATAAGCTCTATGTAGTTAATATTACAACATTTCATGGGCAATAATTTCATTTTCAACAAAAATGTTTTCCAGATTAGGCCATACAAGAATCATTCATGACATGGCAACCCAATTAAACCAAAAATAGTAGTCAACTTGTTAGAGTACAAATAAGTTATTAGTTGTCGACTTATCACTATAGGAGTCAAATAATTGTCGACTTATCACTGTAGGAGTAAACTACCTAGTTGTCGACTCATTACTGTGTGAGTAAAATAGTTGTCGACTCATTACTGTGTGAGTAAAATAGTTGTCGACTTATCACTGTGTGAGTAGAATAGTTGTCAACTCATCACTGTGTGAGTAGAATAGTTGTCGACTTATCACTGTGTGAGTAAAATAGTTGTCGACTCATCACTGTGTGAGTAAAATAGTTGTCAACTTGTCACTGTGTGAGTAAAATAGTTGTCGACTCATCACTGTGTGAGTAAAATAATTGTCGACTCATCACTGTGTGAGTAAAATAGTTGTCAATTTGTCACTGTGTGAGTAAAATAGTTGTCGACTTATCACTGTGTGAGTAAAATAGTTGTCGACTCATCACTGTGTGAGTAAAATAGTGGTCGACTCATCACTGTGTGAGTAAAATAGTTGTCGACTCATCACTGTGTGAGTAAAATAATTGTCGACTCATCACTGTGTGAGTAAAATAGTTGTCAACTTGTCACTGTGTGAGTAAAATAGTTGTCGACTTATAATTGTGTTTACTTAATTTTATTTACTTTTAATAACATTTACTTTACTGTAGTGATTTTTATTGTATGACTTTACAGCTTAATTTAATATAATATATAATCAAATCAACTTAAGTTGCCAGTTGCATCTATAACAAATTACAGCATATAACCAGTTGCATACCTTGGAACTTCTTTGAGTAGATGATGAATACTTTGTAAATCAAGAATTAAGAATTAAAGCTCTCCTCATACTCCATACTTTTGATAGCCTGAGGTAACAGCTCAGCTTTAATAGTATACTATTGTACCCAAGCTATGAGTTTAGCTAACTTGCATTACCCGATGTGTGTGCAATTAAAAGTTGATAAACCAATTCAAGCCATTACAACAAGTTACTTTAAGTATCTCAGCATTGATAGTATATCATTGTACACAAGGTATGAGTTTAGTTAGCTTGCATCACCCAATGTGTATACAATTCAAAGTCAATAAACAAATTCAAGCCATTAAAACCAGTCGTTTTAAGTTTTTATTACAAAAATACAATGAATACCATGGTAAAATGACATTATAAACTTATGATTTTGGAAAGAAGGAGTTAAATCATAGCCAAATTGCTTAGTTTAAATTTTCTTATCTGTGACAGTGTGAAAAAATCTGTAATGTCTTAAAGTTTTAGCTTAAAGTCTAATATAACAGAGTAGTTTTTAATTTTTTAAGTGTTTTAATTTTCAAGTGATTGTGCCCAGCTTGCACCTTCAAGATGACTTACATCCAATATATTTGTAGAGTTATCTGAACATGTCAGTATTTTTCTATCATTGGCAAGTTTTTTTAAATTTGAGGTCAAAATCGATCAAAATTGTTCTCGAATAACACGCTTAGATCAATCAAAATGGCAATTTTGATGACTACATTGTAAAGAGACCAACAGAATGAAGGCAAGGAACACTTCAATTTGAACACAATAGCAGATATTAACTATCCACAACAATAACAACTAGTGACATCATTTCATACATATTTACTTCTGAGAGTTGTAGCCGTGGTCAAGTTTGATTATATTTAATCTTAAAACATTCTGGTAATCAGATCACCGCAAACAACAAAAACACCTAAGAATATTTAAAAAAAAACAATGTTTTTAAATGAAATCTATAAAAAAATTGTCTAAGTTAATCTTTCGTTGCGCAGAGACAATTTTTTAAAAGGTTTCATTTCATATAATACACATGATTGCATAGCCAAGGCAGCAACTTGCTTGCATGCTCTAGTCGTGAACTTTGCTAGGTCAAATTTTGAAGTTTGAAGATATACTTTTGTTTAAATTCATGCCCGAAAGTGCATTGATATCTAAAAAGAAAAAATAGTCAGACTGTCATTTTTGCTCATTTTAATAAAAATAAATATGTAATTTCAAATATGAATACATCTGGTTGATTTTGTAATTAAAGTTTTAATAGATGAAAGACAAGGTTATATAATACCTCTATTTTATACAATAGATCTATGAGGTAATAATCATATGAGTTGATATAGGTCATACCATCGTCATCGGAGGCTTCAAAGATGTTTTCAAACTCAGCCTTTGATATCCATCGATTAGAATCATCGTCAATGAGACCAAATGCTCCTTCCACATGCATGGAAGCCATCGAAGCACTTATGCTGAATTTAAATAGAAATATTAGCATCCTGAATAAACTTTTTTGCAAATGATATATGTATGAGTACTTGTGTAAAGCAACTTTTTCAGCATTAGATGACTCCAAGTTACAGAGGTAACAAGGAGACCCAGATGACATGGCTGTGGAAAAAACCCAAGGTGGCAGAGCTGCAAAAAATCCTACAAGAGACACATAGCTACCAACATGATCCAAAGTGATACAGCTGCCAAGATGACCTTTACATAAAATGGCTGTCAAGAAGAACACAAGTGACATAGCTGCATAGAAGAGTGTCGCGTAGCATGCATAGGATTATTCGTCACGTAATCAGGTACACATAAATTGTACATTTTTTGCTCAAGTTTACTGGCATTATAGCAACAAGTATCTCTGAACCACCATAAAACATAGGCTGATAACTCTGCAAATTTTTACCAGTTACTTTTACTTATCTCATATCGGCTTTAGTAAAACTAATGAGCTGACAAACTTGACACATACATAACTCTCTGATATGGAAGGATATTTTAGACGTTGTCCGATAATCTTGTAGGTTTTCTGAAACCTTTTAAAAACTGGATACCATATATACATGATTGTACATGTGTGCTATCAAGCCAATTAAATCCATATTAAAGAGCAGCATTTAAGGCAAGACATATTTAGCAAAAGATAGTTCTTAACTGAAAGCTTACCAAGCAAGAGAGATGGATGCTGTAAAAAACTTCATGATTGGCTAGCTATGCTCTGTCCGAACAGCTCTGCTAATCAAGACAAAGTGAAGATGATGTCCTAATGCCCGTGATACATGGGGGAAATTTATAAACAATCTATTTCAGCAGCCAATCCAATTAGAGGACGTTGTCTGAGAGCAAATCATATCGTTGAATAATGTAAGCATAGACATTGCAGCATGCGTTGTTTGATGCAATGGTGCTGAATCCTGTGACTGGAAATGACTGTGTGGCTTGTTTTTTAGCCAATTATATCTTTGGCCTCACTCCTACTAGCAATAATACCAACAAACTGGATTTTCCATAATCATACGCATACTGCCCTATATTGAGCATCAGCTTCTAATTCCCCAAAATTTTATGGTCTCTGAAAACTTCTTCTCTGTTTTGTGCGTCAACCATTGAACGCTTGTTCGTAGCTCCTCTTTTCTCATAAAGTTGTTGGCCTTTTTCAATAAAAAAAAACACTGCCAAACTTTTTTCTCAATACCTCTCATCAAAATTCCCGAAAATTTCATATCAAAACATGACTGTTTCCGGTTTAACAATAGGAGGTCTAAACGTCATTTATGCCAAAATAGATTGTTTATAAAATTCACCTAATATATAAAATAGAAAACCTTACAGCGTAAATAATCCGTTCCTGGAACGTTCATAGGCTGGTTGTCGCACCCTATCAGTGTGTCAGCTGGCGGCAGAGAATGTGGGTTACGATAACTTATCACTTCTAGCAAGTTTTTAGTTCAGTAAATAATAATCTGATATTTTCCCGCATTTTTAGTTAATAAGTTGAGAATGTTTAGCTACTAAAAAGGGCGTAAGAATACAAAAAAGAAATTCTTTTGCTGTGAGCAGCTAGGCAAATCATATCTGTAGATCAAAATCCAGATCATTTTCGATACGGTGGGTAGCTGTTTTTATCGATAGCAGTTAGATAATTAGTCTGTTTCCGGTATTATTCAATTAGAGGTCATCGTAGACGCTAGTAGTAGAAGTGAATATTTTCTCTACCTAACTTGACTCCCACAGCCAACTATCATAAATTGTATAATTTATTGCAATCTAGTATCACATATTATTACGCTAATATGCCTTACTAATCTAAGAAAGCCGAGAATCGAACGTTTTTGTGAGCCATGGAGCGCTATTTACAAAGAGTCTGGGCGATTCGTTGCCAATTAAAATCATCGCAACAACTGACATTTTTTACTCATCTAAGTACAGAATGCTAGATTGAATTTGTTAGTGAGCCAGTGTATTAATCAAAGCGCTTCTCAAGCTGCAAAGAATCTCACATCGCCTCAAGAAACTAAGGTGAAAAAATAGCAAACTCAATTAATCCATCCTCCAATGGATAATCGAATGATTAGTCAATCAAGAAGTAAATGCATATTTTTATTGAAATTTCCTCATTCTCTTACTAGGTCGTTCATTTGCCATGACCGTGTATTTCGGTGTTAAAGGGTGTGTACTGTAGTCAACTGTAAGGTTTGAATATAATCGCTACAGGAAGGCCTCTTGACGCAGCTCAGTTGAGGAACGATCCAACTGTGATAACATAACACTCCTGCAAATAAGCTTTATAGCTAAGGAAGTCTACTATCACCGCTCTTTTAGAAAGAACTACTGTTGCATAGTGCATATGCAAACTGATTCCACCACAATTGAAATCAGTAGGTAGAGCTAACAATATTGCATAGGCTGTATAAGGCAAAATTGAATCTTTCAAGAGCCCTTTTCACTATGAGAATGCTGTCCAGCATGTTTTGTTCTTGATTGAAGAAATATATAGGCTACATGAATTATATTTATTTTGCTTCATTATATTTATTTGTTTTATTCAGATATGACAGTAAGTTTTTATAACTAATCTCCATCACCTTCCTATTTGTTGTACACAGTTGCAAATGTGATCACACAATGTTTGTACACATTTCCAGGTAAAGTGGAATGCATCTAATAAATGATATATTTCAATAAGGTTTGCATGTAAATTTCTCAGCAATTATCTTCTCCATAAAGGTCTTTCATTTAGAAAAACTGTCTTACTATTTTATACAGCCAATGTAGCCTCAAAGTTGTTATGCAACAATAATGCTACTTAGTCAAAACATCTATTTTCTTTGATAGGTTGCAAGACACAAAGGCCATCAAATGGATATGAATGATGATACTTGTGAAATAGTCAATATAGCGGTTTAAGCTAGGTTCATAGCTTGCAAGTGTATTAAGTTGGAACTGATTCACTGATTTGGAGATGACTTGTTGCTGTTTTATTCAGTCAACACCAAAACCATGAAATATTCAACTGAACAACATATTTACAACAAGTTCTTCCACTGCAATACAAAAAATAACGATTTTATGCAAGATGAAAAATTATTGAAACAAACATTTTGCCGTCTTTAAAAAACATTCACTGAGCTAATTCAAGTAGTCCAACGAAACCAATTAACAAATGTCAAAATAAATGTCAAAATGTTCTGTTCAGAACATGGTATAAATTGATGAAACAACAATCATTACATGACGAGTCTATATATAAAACCCTGTTGAGCTTGCATACAGGCTAGTACACCACAGAAAAAAAAACGCAAAGTTCAGCAACCATTGTTATTGAACTTTGTGTTTTTTGTGATTGGCTGGTTTTTTTTGGGTGTTCTTCGTAATTATTCGGCCTATTTATCACAAGAATTATTTTATTGCTAAATTGCTGTGTTAATATCCTAAACCCTCACCTCTCTATTTCCTTGGTAGTATTGTTATTTGTTATGTGAGAGTTTGGTAGGATGGCAATTATTATCTTATTATAGAGTGCCCACAAATAGTGAAAAGAAAAGTATTGCTGGTACTATTTCATGTATCTAGCAAGTGACACTGTGATGTGGCAGATCAACCTCGGTGTTCATAATTACTTTGTTAACAGGTTGTTGCCATATTTAGTTTATACTCATATTTGCTTTGTTTGTATTCTGTACTTTTTAGCAGTTCTCATCTGCTAATATGAATGCTTCTTCACATTTCAGGGCTTGAAGGATTGTACTGTAATCTGAATCGTTGAAGAACAGCCTTCGCCACCGCAATCCAAGGACGGACGAGCTGGAAAAACTTTAGCCTAATGTGGTGAAGCATTTGGTAGACTGTAGCATTATTCACAAATATGATCATAGCTTTGCTTGTTTGTCTCTGTGTATCATTGATATATAATTTTTTCTGGTGTAAAGGTTGTGGTATTTTTCTGCCATGTTTTGATGATGACAATATATATAGAGTTTAGTCATTTTATAGCTATATTTTTATTGTGTTTCATATTATTTTTTGTTATTATATCATGCAACTGTCTGTACCAAAATATACAGCTTCGGAACCATGCCCTAACTATTGAGATGCTCACAAAGATTATTTTAAGAATAATCTAGTAATAGTCTTCGTATATATCTAAGGTGCAATATTTGTTGAATGTCCGTCAGCCTTGAGAAGAGATGTTGTGTGAAGGTTAAGCATGGTACATTATAGAAAAATTAGGTTGCTTCGGAGAAGTAATGTTGGTGGAATGTTGTATAGCTTAAGGAAAAAATATTGTCGACGGTTATGCTCGGTACATTATAGTAACATTGTACGCAATTCGTTAGAGGAACATTCTGTGAAACATCAAAATGTTAGAAATTGTCTACACAGTTACACCCCACTAATGTTCTGCACGAAAACGTTCCTGGGATGTTAGCTAATATCTTTGAGGCAACATCATGAAAGGCATGCTTGTGGAATATTCTGTAACATTCTCCCCATGTTGCAGGAATTTTGCACCAGATCATCTGCTGAATGTTCCATAATGGTGAAACGCCATACTGTTCCGAATATATTAGAAGACAATATTATGTGAATGTTTATACCCAAACATTTCAAAGTAGCAATCCTGTAACATTGCTGGGACATTCGATAACAATGTTTTGTAACAACATTATAATAACGTTAGCAAACCTTTTCCTCTAACGTTCTAGCTAGAATGGTACAAAAACGCATGATTTAATTTTTGGAAGTTGTCCCCCTTTCATAACAAATAATTATTTAAAATGAAACAAATTAAAAATATTATAGATTTTTCATTACAGATATAAAAACAAACAAAATAATAAAAAGAAATAATGATAAATTTGAATGATTTATGTAAATGAAATAAAAAGTCACTACAAATTTCAATTTTCGCACTTCATTAGACATATCGCAAAAATGACTAGGGTCCATTAGGCTCAGGCTATCCGTTTTACGGGTCATAATAAGACGCGACTGTGTGAACACATCGCAACTAACTAGGTCGCCACATATACATTTTGTGTCAAATGGATGGTGATAGTCTATCTACCGATAGATTAACGCTACGTGTCGTCGGACAAGCTGACGCGTATGTAAATCATTTCGTTAGTAGAGCGAAGCCAATGCCCATTAACTTGTATGCCTATAAATTTTGTTTTAGCTCAACGAGATTACCGCGGCAAGGAAAGCAATGCGCAGTAGCTAGGAATATTGTATAATAAAGATGGAAAATCCCTACGCATTAATGTCCCACCAATGTTCTATGCGTAACCTTCCTGGGATGTTAGCTAATAGCCTTGAGACAATATTATGGAAGAAATGTTTGTGGAATATTACGCAATGTTCTCCCAATATTGTGGGAATGTTATGCGGGATCATTTGCTAACATTCCAGCAACGTAATTCCCACAACGTTGCTGGGACGTTGTGAGAAATACGTTCCAGCAACGTATTTCCCACAACGTTGTAGGGACATTATGGGAAACACGTTCCAGCAAAGTGTTTCCCACAACATTGATGGAACGTTTTGAGAGTTACGTTCCAGCAATGTTTTTCACACAACGTTGCTGGAACGTTGAAAATGTGTCTACAAATAATCTTGTGACAACGTTACGATGAAACGTTTCTGGGATTTTTCGGAACATCCCTGGAACGTTCTGGTAACGTAAAATTTTTAGTTGGGAATCTGTTGATTTTGACTGCCTAGACTAATGACGACGGAAGGCTGGCTTAAATCTCAGTCAATCGATAATCATGACAGCCCTAGCCAAAAGCAAGGAATAATATTATTCCTAGCCAAAAGTGTGTACAGTGTATCGTATCTATATTTTGCATGATATTACCAATTTACTTTAAACAATTGCAGTTGTTTCTTTTTCTTGTCAGCATTTAGAACAGCGTGGCATGGGCCAGTAGATATGCAGTAGGCTCAAATACTGCTTCGTAGCAGTCAAGGCCAATTTCCGGTATTATAGTTCCTAAACTATTTTTACAGTACCGATGCTGTTTGTTTGCTGCTTGACGTCGGTGATTAGCTACTCAATTATTATGTATACTGTATGAGCATTTGACAATTTAGGTTATTTTTAAGAATACAAAAAAGAATACGAGCTGAGACACTCAGTGAAATATGCAGTCAAGCAGCAAGACGAGATGTTTACTGTTCCACTCAATGCTGGTAGGCTCTGGTTACAAGTTTACGCATATACACACATATATATATAATGTTCAATCAGGCCTACGTGAGCTAGCATTGGGTCTTGAGTTACAGATTTTATGGCATGTATAGCAAGCGTGATTGATCAGTCTTTTGTGTTTTGTAATCATGTATGTAACATGATTTGTAACACTCGATGAAAAAATGCGGTCAAGCAGCAAAACAAGACTTTTACTGTTCCACTCAATGCTGGTACGCTCCTCCGGTTACAAGTTTGCACACATATATACCAATTAAGCAGACCTACCTGAGCTAGCATTGGGTCTTGAGTTACAGATTTTATGGCAAGCATGATTGATGAGCCTTTTGTGTTTAGTAACCTTACACTAGGTTATTCAGTTTAGCTACTAATCATGTATAAATTATTGAACCTCAATGATTATGTATACTTTATGGCGCATTTGAAAATTTAGGTTATTTCTAAGAATACATAAAAAAAAAGTGCTTAGACACTCGGTGAAATATGCGGTCAATCAGCAATACAAGACCTTTACTGTACCATTCAATGCTAGTGCACTCTGTTTACAGGTTTAAGCATGTTTACACACCATAGATATATAAAATATAAGGTTTATATATCTATGGTACACACATATATACCAATTAATCAGGCCTACTTGAGCTAGCATCGGGTCTTCAGTTACAGATTTAAGGCATGTATAGCAAACGTGATTGATCGGTCTGTTCTTCTTAGTGATATAACACTAGGTTTTTCAGTTTAGTTACTAATAGTGTATGAATCATTGAACTTTGTAAGATTACACAAAATTTAGATATACATGTAGGCTATATAAATTTTGCTTTTCTTTGGGTTGCTCTAATTTTTGTTGTTTATTTAATCTTTTCATTGCAGAAAGTCTTGCAAAGAAGTCGAGGCGTTTCATCAGAAAGATCCATAGTAAGATTGTTGGTTCGAAGCTAATGTTACGCAAGCATGGCCAAGATATTAATAGAAGAAAGAAACGGCCATGCAAAGACTAAGTGAATGGAAGTTTCATAGCATTGTTGTTATGTATAAAGGGGTGACGTACTGCACTCATGGTAGATGACTAGATGTCAATAGCATTGCTACTTTTCTACATGAATCATATTGGTCTTTATTTCTTGCCAAACTTATAATATCATTTTGTTAATATAGGTAATGAATTGCTACTTTTTGTTGTGTCAGCGCATCTTTGTATCTGCTTCACTCAGTAAATTCATGCTTTGTAGTGTGGTATGTAATATATGTTCACCTGTGTTGTAGAAAGAGATTAATTGTGATCATCTTATCAGTGAGACAATGGCAAAATCTGGTGAAAGATATGATAAAGATGGATTGCTCTGCCAGACTGCCAATAAAATAATAGTCAAAATTCTGCTGCTCAAAAGTTACAGATGGGAAATTGTGGCCTATAAGCCAAGCAACAGGTTGAGGGAGCCTGCGAGACCTTTAATATATTGTAAAGGTTTTGGTGAGCTACCTTTGCTGCTACACCAGTACAAGACTCGGTGCAAAAGTTCATACATATATTTTATCTGATTAGTATACAGTGGTTACAAGAATAGCATGCAACAAGTCGTATAACAGGTGCAGATCAGCTCTGCTTCTCTATGACAAACGGTCAAGCTTATATAGCGGGTAGCCCCTCCTCTTGTTCCACTTGGCTGGACTGGACTGGACTGGACTGGACTGAACCGGACTGGACTGGACTGGACTGGATTGGACTGGATTGGACTGGACTAGGCTTGGCTTTAGCTTAGTTTGGCTCTGATCGGCTTAACTTTCTCCACCTCGTTATTCCGCATGACTGAGCACAGCCTGGCTTGGCTTAGCTCAGCCCTAGTCTCTCGGTGGATCACATTCCAGAACATCATATCATTATCAACAACCAAATCTTCTTAATGTGTAGTATCTACAACATAGCTTTTTTCATTTTTTGTGTGCTCTTATGCAAAATCAGTTGCTTAGAAATAGAATACGCATGTTAGACCAGCGTAACTGACACAATGTCTGTGTTATACTCACATAGTCTTTGATATCAAGAAAAACGCCTTATACACTACCTCACTCATGCCAAGCCCAGAATAAATAAAAAATGTCTACAATACAAATAAGTATTCAAATATTTCTAAACATGTACACTAGAAACACATAAAATACATAATAAAAATACCACCCTGATGGCTTGAGCTGCTAATTGGCTATAATGAAAACAAAAAAGCACCTCTCGTCATACCAATAAGAGATTACAAACAGACCAATACCAGTTGATACAAACAGATTTAAAACTTCATCATAACCATATAGCTTATACATATTTATACATATGCCATAGCATGAATCTTGCGTCATGTATGTAAATGAAAAACCTAACCTAAAGGATCACCCATCCTACATTGCCATTCATAATCCACAACACCAGTAAAAGGATCAAAATATCTGGTTTCATAACGATGCACCAACAGTGAAACTACTCATTGCAACTGCCACATATTAACACCTTTTTTACCAGGCGAGTCTAAACTGGTGTCATCATGTTTAACATGTGCAGAATAGCTAAAATGAACAGGTCAGCTTGTTAACACAAAATATGAAACTCCAGCTATTTATGGATATTCCTTTCATCTTCATCAAAATATTTTTTTAGTAATTTGATCTTTGACTATGAATAGTAAACTGCCACCTGCCAAGGGATGTTTCAATAATTGAAAAAAGCAACTATTTTTCACTTCTGAGTGAAGCAGATACAAAGATTACGCTGAAACCACAAAAAGTAGTGATTCATTATCGATATTAACAAAATACATATTTTAGTTTCGGTAAGAAAAAGCAGAGTAATTGAAGCATGAAGAAAGGTAGCATTACTCTTGACATCTATCATGAGTGCAGTATGTCACTCCCTTATAGACACAGGGCTATGGGCTATATGCCTTTGCACAATCTCTTAAAAAAGTTTGCATGTATGTTTAATGGTTCAGAATATGGATATAGAAAAGCTATTTTAATAGCCTTGAACTGAATAATTGAGAATGCATGAATTTTAGTAGAGCAGACTGAGCATACAGTGGTTTAAAGCTTTGCTACACACTGACGAAGTGAGTCCATAGCGTATCTAATGTGCTAGAAACGCATCGGCGTCAAGTTTTTAGTGTACATTTCAAAACAAGTCAGTTGTTGGTTGGTCGAAAAAGATAAAAAAGTGCGTCTGTGATTGGCTTCAACAATTGATTATAACGATCTCAAATACTTTACGATTAATATTGGCTTTCAAACAACATTAAGAACGGGCTTTACAAAAAAGCTATTTATAAAAGGACAAAGGTGTTCTCACTAACAGCATACATGCAATAGTCGCTATTCTATATCGGAATAGTTTACAACAGATATGAGATAATATTTTTTGTAATTAAATGCGTTGAAATCTTTTTTAACAATATAAATTACTTTTGTGTATTTAGTAGCATTTTTTCTTTGGAGTAAAATGTAGCAATGCAAACATCTGTGACATCACAAATCGTCGATGAATTTTGGTGCTATGCCAGTATTCTCACAATACTTTACTAAAATACTGAAAATTCTAGCAAAGGTTTCATGGCCGACGCACGAGTAGAACCAATTTTTATTGGTGAGTTTAATTTTTAACTGGATACAGTTATTTAGCTGTGGTGTACATAGTCTAAGCAAATATTTGCTCCATATGTACGTGGGCGATGCGTGTTATCAGGATGTGGCTGACCAGGCTTTTAGATTGATGACTTGCAGCAAGTAACTTACTCTCAAGAAAGGCAAGGCAAGTAATGTAGAAATCAAATGAAGATTAAGGAGAAACACATACACGTATGAGTTCCTTCTTTGAATGTAACATCAAGTGGAATTCTATTGATGTCCTTTAAAAGGTTTGCGTGAATTTCACATAGCCAAAATGATCGTCTTAAAACTCAATTAATAGCTATGCCTGTAGTTTCTCGGAGAAAAAAATGAGACACGCATGATGGCCTATGCAAACATTGCCAGACTATGAGTGATGGGTTTAATAAAATTTCTTAGTCAACATTATTCACCAAGATCTCTAGTCAAGTTCATGAGGCCTGGCTAGATGCTGGTGGACAGGTATCATCAACCAGTTACTGTGCTGGTTTTGGGTAAATCACTTGGCCTTCAGTCTAATATCACATGAGCACACATGGAGAGTCACATGAGCTGATTGATTTATGTGTGGGCATATAGCAAAAGGTTTAGGCAGTGTTTTTGTGCCAATCACTGCTTCTCCAGGCTTCGAATGGTTTCAGAGTTTCTTCCACTCTGAATCATTGAAACGGTCTATTTATTTTTGACGCAGTTTTCTCTCACTAGCTTTGTGCAAATTCACTCGCTGGAAGAAAGTTTGGCATCATGGAAATGCTTGCTACTAGTAGCTTCAGATTGATAATACTTGGCTACACTAGTAGAAAACTTTAGTACACAACTATGTGGATCTCTGCTACAAAAAAAGTTATCCTGCAGCTCACTTTTGTTTCATTTGACTTTTTGCTTCTACGTTAACATTTACATACAAATGATGAGTCGCTCAGATATATGAGGATTACAAAATAGTTACTTTTTAATGCCCTTGGTTGACTTTTCATAAATTGAAAAGTGACCGTGATCCAAAAGCCAGTCCACGTTAACAAGTTTTGTTTCGTGGTATACTTACGAAAATTGAAAAGATCGGTTGTGTGATCCCAAATCATTAAAAAGGTATGGTACGATTTCGTCTGCGACCAGCAACTCTGAACTAATTCAAAAAATGAAAACACAGTATATCTAATATCATGATAATATTCGTAGTGAAACCATTCTTTTGGTACTAGATTCTTGTAAATATTCCCTGATATTATAAATTTATAGTAAGATATAAGAGGAGATAATTACCAAAACTATTGTGCTATTACTGCTGATGCTCAAAAGGAATGTGTGTTTTGATTCCAAGACTTCCTTTCGAAAAATGAGTACTTGGAATAGCAATAAAATGCAGCAATAATAACTGGTTCAATTTTTCACATCACAATAACTTGCCTTGTTAGACTTTTGTACGGGTTGCTGTCACACTTATATTCAAACCTATTGCACCTCAATAGAACCCATGGTAAATTATAAAACACGACTGAAAACTGGCCGAATCGCAAAAAAAAACAAACCTTCAAATGTTCGCTCACTTCAAACTTTAAACAACTTCACCAGAAAGTATCGACATTACTCAATTGTTTGAAATTTTCTTTGTGTTTTAGAAGATCTGACTGCCAAGATGGTTCAAGATTAAAATTGGCTAAAAGTAATCGCGGTTAAAATGCTCTTAAAAATGACGCGCTCAGACTTCGGTAGTCATGCATATTTTAAAGTGATAAATATGTGACATTGTTGTGAACTCATTGCACAGTGAACACCAGAGAGTAACCAGAACATTACAAAAGTACAAAAGAGCTCATACTCAGCGTTTTTAGCCAAGGATGAAAAGAAGTAAAGATAGAAGTTTAACCTCTTAGCTGTGCCATCAGAGAGAAATCCAAAGAGGAAAAAGTGTCTATGCCGTCATCGACGACTATCTATGTTTCCTTTGTTTAAGCTCTAAAAATCAATCTGCTTTTCATTGAAGGTGCTGACTATTTTTCAATGTTCAATTATGTCAACAAATTTCTGCCTGCAAAACCGTTGGTGGAAGGCATAGGTATTTGGCGATCATTAAAGATAGAAGTGTGTCAGACAATGGACTTTAGTTGGCAACCCCTGATTTGAGACATTTCTGTAACTCTTTACTCTAAGGGTGGTGAACGCACCGTCAGCTCCCTTTGCATGTGACAGTTAATGGCCAGTCATAAAAAAACTTAAGAGACAGTTCAGTCTATGATGAAACGTTGTGCTAAAATGAGTACAGGCTGGCTAATCGAATTGACTTTTATAGGCCCCATACCCTTACCTGATAAATTGTCATCTCTTGCTGTGAGATTTTTCAGGGTAGGAATTTAAGTAAAGAGCTTTCGGTTAATCATGGAATCTGGTCAGAAGCTCCTACATGACTATCAACCTTATCATAATGCTTCTACTTGACCTGAGAAGGAATGTATGTTGAAAGGTGAAGGTAAGGCTTGTCATTTTAAGACTGCTAGAATGTTGGTATTTTGCGATCATCAAAGTTCTTGCTGAGGTTTTTAGTGATTTTAGACTCCAAGAAAGAATTGTGTCAGACAATAGACCTCAGTTAGCAACTGCTCATTTTAGACAGTTCTGTAACGCCTTACTCCAAGATTGTCAAACACACCACCAGCTCACCTTTGCATGTAACGGTTAATGGTCAGGCATGAAAAATGTAAAAGACGGTTCAGTATATGATGAAACGTTGTGCTAACAAAAGTACAGGCTGGCTAGTTAAATTGAATTTTACAAGCAACATGCCCATAGCTGATGAGTTGTCATCTCCTGCTGAGAGAATTTTCAGAGTGAAACCGTAAGTAAAAAGCTTTCAGTTAGTCAAGGAATCTGGTCAGAAACTCCTATGTGGCTTTCAACTTTATCATAATGCTTATAATTGACCTGAGAAAGAATGTATGTTTGAAGGTGAAGGTCAAGGTTTGTCATTTTAAGACTGCTAGAGACTTTTAGTTCATACCTCATGTCTTGACAATCAAAAGTTGTAAGAAATCCAATGATGGTGCTCGCATGTTGTATCATAACAAAAGAGAGAATAGGCTAAGTGCATTAGTTAAAAAGGTGCACTTTTGCAATGGCTTTCTGAAAATGAGATTGAGGAATGGGAACAAAGTTTTTTAGCACAGCTGGGTTGGAACAGCCAAAATTATTGTATATTTTAAATGCAGCATGTGAGAGCAAATCTAAACCAAATAATGAGGGTACAAGTGGTTTGAATGACCAAGGCACTACATCAAAGTTGTTCAAGAAGAAGTTAAAAAGTGTTAAGCCAGTTACAATGTTGATGCTTAAACCTATTTCTGCTGGTAATTCATCATTCTGATGATGTCATCAGGCTAAAAAAATGTCAGATGTGCTAGGCCTTGGAGTGCCTGGCTGACATGACAAGAACCGTACAATGTACTTATACCACTGCCAGAAGTGATGATATTGAGACCAGCAAGAATGTTGTTAAGGCAGTTATGGTTACTAAGGCTACTAAAATTGGCAGCACTACCAAAAATGATGTACACCAACTAGCTTGGAGGGAGCTAGCAGAAGTTCTGATGAGGTTAAGGATACTCGTGACCTGTATGTTTGTCAGGGGGCTGACTGGTTTGGGATTGTTTAGGCCATGGAGTTGTCTACTACTGATAGCAAATCTGACATTACAAATGTAAGCTCATTTGTATTCCTTTATTCATTATTATATTAAAAATTGATTGCACCATTTTTTTGGGTAACCAAAATGGGTAACCAAAATATTTTTGGTTACCCATTTTTTCAACATTTTTCATTCTAGTTCGCAATGCTCATTTATAAGCATATAGTAAAACTACATATCAGTGCCTTTAAACCTTTTGTTGTTTGTATAATTTGTAGTTTTGCTATCTACATGAACTGTGTAGCTTTAATTATGTGTGTTTCTGTGTGCATGGAAAACTACGTAATGACAATTTTTTCCTATGTTTCTATGCTCATTCATAAGCAAATAGTAATATTATCAGCGCAATTAAAACTTCTGTTGTTGTCGTGTATGTAGTTATGTTATTCATATGAAATGTGTACCTATCATCATGTGTATTTTGGTGTGCATGGATAACTATGTAATGACAAATATAGCTCATCCTCATCCCACGACGAAAAAGAGCGAAGCGATTGGTTGGGAGATTTATGATAAATGCAAATGTGCACACAACTCCCAAAGAATTATCCCTTATCCAGCCGTTACCAAACCCTTGAACCAAGATTTCTGCAACAAATTTAATTATTTTTCTGCAGACTCGTTTAATTATAATAATGATACAAAACACATATAAACATATTTAAATATGTTACCAAATCTTTGAAAGGTTACCACAATATCCTAAAACTAACCAATCTGGTCGGATTATATATAAATAGACAGATTAATTTGAGTTAAAAATCGACATAAAAACTTGCCAAGCCTATTTTAATCAAAATTAAGACCAGGCAACGAAACGCCGATAAGATTGGCGGTGCAACAGAGAGTAGAACTATTAAGTTGTGCGCATTTCACACCAAAAAAGCGTGCCAATTTCACCAGTCTATCACATTGTCTGATTTCCGAAGGTATCTGTAATTAACGTTGAAGTACTGAAATGTGATCGTTTTTTTACTGATTATGTTGGACTCTGACATTTTGGACACTTATAATGAATACTTTGGTATTCCAACTGTTGTCCAAAGCAGTGAAAGTAAAAGAAACGGCGATGATACTTTTCTAATGATTCATTTGCTATTTTATTTATTTTAACGATTTATAACGATCTACTATATAAATGGCAATCGTTTTCTGTCTGTCTGTCTGTCTGTCTATGTGTTCATCATATAGAGTACCATACTTTTCTGACTATTAGCCGCTACTTTTTTCTGATGGTTTGAGCCATGTGGCTTATATAAGGGTGCGGCTATTCTGTGGTTTTTTCTTTCACCGCTAGGGCACATTAACGGGAATCTCCGATTAGTGCGCCTCTATACGAGGGATCGACAATAAATACTGATTTGCTAATATCAGATCTTTGGGAGTTGTCTTCTCGATATATCGAGTTGCCGATAACTCTTGGATATTGGTGATTCAATCAACTACCTACCAAAATAAAATAGCTATTGACCTACCGGTCGAATAAAACATTGAGTTGACAGAGAAGATCTTAAAAATTTTCAATAATTATCAAGGGAACAAAAGTTGTCATAGCATAAGATCTACTGAAATGATAAGATTGTGTGTGTGCAAAAATAGTTTTCAAAATATTCACTTTGGCGCTTAGGCTTCAGTCAGCATTTATTAGGATAAAAAATACCTTTGATTCAGCATTCAAAAATCACAGCCACGACCATCGTGATATCGTGATCCATGAATAAAAAGGATGAACTGCAAAAAAAAACAATCTGAAGCAAAAAAATTCAAAAACAATATATTGAGGTGTAAAGTTGTGAACTGTCAATGAGAAGAAAAAACTACTGATAAGATCAATAACGTGATAGGGCAGTTTCACTTCGATATATATGATCGAAAATACAACTACCAAATATCGCTATCGTTTATCGTTATTTTGTCCATCCCTACTCTATAGTCTATACATAACCTATTCATCATTTTCACACAAAAATCCTGTGATCTCTTGATACTCCAGTTAGTGCCCCAACTGAATCAATATGAGTTGTATAAATAGATTGTAGAGCAGTATTTCCTTTTTTTCGATTCGATCGTACAAAGCGAACTTATTTAATATGAGTAAGTAGTAAAATTAAATTACTAGTAAATATTAGTAGTGAATTAAATAAAATTTATTACACATTAAATAAATTAATGAGTAGTAAATTACATCTAATTAATATTTACTTCCATCATGTACTGGGAAGGTCACGTGAACATTTGTTTCTTGCAACCACTGGAAAAACGCTGTTCTCACATCTGTTCTCGCTTCTACATCGAAAAGGTTAGTACGTATTTCTTATTACAATATTATTACAGTGTTTTTTGAATTTGAATCTTCATCTAAAACACTTGTTGTGGTGATATCATAAATTCTGTCAACATGTTAACAAACACTGCTATGCAAAAAAATCATTGTATCCATACTCTGTGCATTGATAAAGCGGTGTGAGGCTATGAAGCGATCCCCTACAATGTTCCTTTTTCTTACAAAACCAATACTTTCACCGCCATCAGAGTCAGTGCTGTTATTGCTACTTTGATTATCTGTGTAATCATAAAAATCTGAATTGGCTATAATTTCATCAACATAAGTAGTTATTTGCTTTCTGACTCAGACTCACACAAACTGAACTTGCAAAAAAAATCTTCGTTTTTAAATTGGAAATTCTTAAATAAAGATTTAAAATTAAATTTTAGGGAGTTTTATAGAGAAATCTTAGGACAACACTGTAACTACCTTAAAAGTCCTAAAAATCGTTAGTTATGCTATCAACGAATAATAAAATTCAGATACTACCAATTGCTGGAAAAGTTGCAAATATGCGTCTTTGACGGTCGACCGTAAAAACGCATGAGTCTACTTCAGTGAAAGGGTTAAAAACGTTGAATTTGCCACTGTTTGTGATAGAAAACATGTTCATTTCTTTCTGCAGCTGAGTACCATTTACTTTTTTTCCAGTACGAGTACCACAGAACTACAGAACTACAGAACTTGCGCGGGTACTGCTACTGCCTTTTGGAACAAGGGTACTGCTACTGCTACGAACAGGTTTGGAGGCTGCCACCAAACCTGTTCATTTCTTTTCGCAGCTGACTTACTTTTACTTTTTTTCTAGTTATGAGTACTACAGATCTACAGCTACTACAGAACTTGAACAGGCACTCCGAGCACTGTGATAGGCGACGGTGAGAAGAAAGCGAGCAGTGTATAATACAAAAAAGCACACCATCTTATTCACTTTTAAAAACGCTTGAAGCAGTACAATGCCTTCCAAGAAGCCTACTGCCCAAATGCAAGAACAGGTTGATTCTCGTAGAGAAAAAGACTGAATTTGCAAAGCAGCTGCTAGAAGTGCAGAAACTGCAGAGCAAACACAGCTACGCCTACAACAAGACAGAATAGCTACTGCATCTGCTAGAAGTGCAGAAATTGCAGAGCAACTACAACTATGCCTACAATAAGACAGAATAGCTACTGCATCTGCTAGAATTGCAGAAACTGCAGAGCTAACACAGCTACGCCTACAACAAAACAGAATAGCAGCTGCTAGAAAAGCAGAAACCGCTGAACAAACACAGGTACATCGAGAGCAGGCCAGAATAGATGCTGCAGCTGCTAGAAGTGCAGAGACTGCTGATTCGACCTAGCAAGGACTCTCACAGCAAGATACATAGCTACAGCAGCTGCTTGGCCGCCACAACCTACTAGGTACCGTGCATGGGCAGAAAATTTCGTACTTGACTACAATCCTGCAACACAGTATAGGGCTCATCCGAAACTTTTTATGGGTAGAATGTCTAAAAAATGTTCCAGATGTAATGCCTTACGTTGGAAAGACGAGAGACCAGGAATTTGTAGCAAAAATGGGAAAGTTTGCCTACGACCATTCTCTGAAGATATTCCACCCGTATTAAGTCACCTATTCTATGGCAAAAATCCTAATTCTGAACATTTTTGGGGAATATACGAAAATATAACAGCTGTTTTCAAATAACATCATTTGGAGCTAAAACCATTGATGAGCCTGGATTTAACCCAAAATTCAAGGTTCAGGGTCAAGTCTGCCATTTGATTGGATCCTTTACTCTGATACCGGCTGAGCAACCACAGTTCCTGCAAATCTATTTCATGGGTGACCAGCATGCAGAGGCAGAACGTCGGCGTGGTAGTATTGAAGGAGTGTGATTAAACGTAATTCGTGAGCTGCAGGATGTTCTACACGAGCAAAATAAATGTGTCCATGATTTCAAAACTGCTCGAGAGAGGCGGACTGAAAACAAGGATGACTTGCAAAGTGTCATCCATGCTGACAAACACTCTGTCGGCGAGCATGAAAGAAGATTCAAAGCTCCTGTCATAGGTTAAGTTGTCATTCAAATAGTTGGACAGCAGTTTGAAAGGCAGGATATTGTTCTCCAGTTACGTTGCAATGAACTGCAGAAGATATCTGAGACGCACAGAGCATATAACCGCTTGCAGTATCCAAACATTCTCTAGAGAGGTGAAGATGGCTACAACTTTCAGCTGCGACAGACTGACATTCGCACAGGAGAGTCAGGTACATGAAAGGTTTCCGCTATGGATTGTTACCCTAGCAGACTGATGGTTCATGATGGTAGCTTCAACTACATTCACAGGTGCCGAAAGTTGTTTTTACAGTTTGCAGTTGTTGATATGTACATTAAAACTAAAACTGAAAGACTTAGCTTTATTCGCCACAATAAGACACGGCTAAGAGCTGATGACTACATTCATCTGCGTGATGCAGTGGCTGATTATCGCAATGCAAACCAACTAGGCAACATAGTGATTTTACCTTCTTCTTTTACTGGTGGCCTGCGCTACATGCACGAGTGTACACAGGATACCATGACATATGTGCAACATTACGACAGAGCAGACCCTTCATCACATTTACCTGCAACAGCAAATGGGATGAGATTTCCAATGCTTTGCTGCCTGGTCAGCAAAGCTATGACAGACACGATTTTGTTGCAAGAGTTTTTCACCTAAAACTAAAGCAACTAATAGATTACATCACCACCGGTGCAATATTTGGCGCTATGTGATGCCATATGTACACCATTGAATGGCAGAAATGTGGACTCCCTCATGCACACATTTTAATTTGGTTATGCGATCGCATCAGGCCAGAACAGGTTGATTGTGTCATTTCTGCGGAAATACCAAATTGAGTGGAAGACCCTGAGCTATTCGAAGTTGTCACCAAGCACATGGTACATGGCCCACGTGGCCAGCTAAACCCCGGTTCACCCTGCATGAAAGACGGCACATGTACCAAGAAGTACCCTAAGGCTCTCATTAAAGACACAGTTACTGGCATAGATGGGTATCCATTGTATCCCCGTCGTTCTGCTGATGATAGAGGTTTCACCAAACAACACACATTGCGAGCTGCTGGAGAGGCCTACGAAATTACTTTCGGCAATAGATGGATAGTGCCCTACTGCCCTTTGCAGTTCAAAGTATTCAATGCACACATCAATGTCGAATTTTTCAACTCAGTGAAGTCTATCAAATACATTTGCTAATATGTCAACAAGGGTAGTGATCAAGCAGTGTTCGGATTGGAAAGAGATGGAGCACAGGTTGATGAAGTAGCTCGCTATGAGAGTGGAAAGTACATCAGTGCAAATGAAGCAATGTGGCGCATCTTCAGTCTTTTCATTCATGCACACCACTCGGCTGTCCAGCATCTGAGTGTCCATCTCGAGAATGGCCAGAGAGTGTATTTCACTGAAGCAAATCTTCAGCAACAACTTCAAGAACCACGTGACACTACCTTTACAGCCTTTTTCAAGCTTTGTACGTTTGATGATTTTGCCAGGACGCTTTTCTACTGTCAATTGCCAGCCTATTACACCTTTGATGCATTTACAAAATACTGGAAGAGGCGAGTTCAAGGAGCTGCAGTGCCTGACCATCCTGGCACATATCAAACTGATGCCCTAGCACAGGTATACACTGTTCACCCCAACAATCGTGAATGTTTCTTTCTTTGAATCAGGCTGCATCACGTGGTTGGCCCAGTGTCCTTTCAACATTTAAGAACTGTTGAAGGTCATGTTGGTGTCACTTTCCATGAAACATGTAGGCGTTTTGGGCTATTGGAAGATGATGCACAGTGGAGGGAGGCCTTGGAAAAAGCTGCAATTGTATGGTCACCTGCCCAACTGCGCAAGTTGTTTGCTATTATGTTGAGCACCCGCCAGCTTTCTGACCCTCTTCAGCTGTCGCAAGAGTTTAAGGAACATTTGGCAGAAAACATTTTGTTTCATGAGCGACAACTGCTTCAGAATCAACAACTGCAGTTTGCAGATAGAATGTTCAATATTGCTCTTATATTTATTGAGGACCAAGTACTCGAGGTCACAAACAACAACCTCTCAGTTTATGAGCTTCCCAGGCCTGTTAGAGGGGAGCAACCTGTTGTTTGCAGGGAAATATTACACGAAACAGCATATGACCGTGAAGAGTTCTGTCGCCATGTTGAAACCAATGAACTGCTGCTGCTGGAGGAGCAAAGAGCTGCATATCACACCATTTTGGAGAAAATTGAACAACGCAGTGGCGGTATGGTGTTTCTTAGCCTTTCTTGACAAACTGTTGTTTTTGCGGAGTTGTTCCCCCGTCCACGGGCGAGCAACACAACAGTTTGTCACAAGACGTACTGTACCTGATGCATCAGGTGCACTTATAGAGAGTTGTTCTTTTCCGTCTATGCAGCTTGGTTGCGATGTTATGTCGGTCACTCCATTGGTAATCATAACGGATTTTGCGTAAAAGTTTATGCAGAAAAAATAAGATTACAACGTTTAACCAAATACCAGTCTCTGTTGTAAACGTTAGTAGAATTTAAGAATAAAATAAATTGAAACTAAAATCTATAAGAACAAATAAAACTGACTGATACAAAAATAGAATTAAAACTGACTGAGCGAACAAATAACGACATGTTTAGTCGCTGTTGTTGTTGTCTAAGTTCTCAAGTTCTACTAAAGTTTACCGCAGAGACTGGTCGCTGGTTAAACGTTATAATCTTATTTTTTCTACATAATTTTTTGCGCAAAATTCGTTATGATTACCAATGGAGTGACCGACATAACATCGCAACCAAGCTGCATAGACGGAAAAGAACAACTCTCTATAAGTGCACCTGATGCATCAGGTGCAGTACGTCTTGTGACAAGCTGTTGTATTGCTCGCCCGCGGACAGGGGAACAACTCCGCAAAAACAGCAGTTTGTCAAGACAGGCTAGATGTTTCTTCACGCACCAGGTGAGACCGGCAAAACCTTTGTTACTAACCTTATATTGGCAAAGGCACGACAGTCTGGAAAAATTGCTTCGGTTGTAGTTTCATGTGGCATTGCAGCTACCTTACTCTCTGGTGGCCGCACTGTGCATTCAGCACTGAAACTGCCTCTTAATTTGGCTAGAACGGAGAATTCTGTGTGCAATATCAAAAAGAACAGCGGTACTGCCCAACTTCTGCAACAATGCAGGCTTATTGTGTGGGATGAGTGCACAATGTTGCACAAGCTCGCATTTGAAGCTCTAAACCTTACACTAAAAGACTTGCGTAAAAATAATAGACTTCTAGGTGAGGTAACTCTTTTACTTTCTAGAGATTTCTGCCAAACATTGCTTGTCTTACAAAGAGGCACACCCGCTAATGAGATAAATGCATGTATCAAAACATCATTTTTGTGGCCATTTGTTGGGCAGCTGCATTTAACACAAAACGTGCGTTCCACTATTCTTGGCGACCAAACAAGCGCACATTTCACTGCTGGACTGATGCGTATTGGTGAAGGCCAATTGCCAGTCAGTGCTGAGAATGGTTTGGTGTCTCTTGATGGCTACGGCACTTCTGTAGATTCAACCGAGGAACTTCAGGAAAAATTTTACCCTAATCTGCGACAGAGGTTCCAAGATGTTGATTGGTTATCTGAGCAAGCTATTCTTTGCCCCCGGAATGATGCAGCTGCTGCCACATACTCACAGCTTTTAGCCCAACTATCTGGCAATTCAAAAACCTTCACTTCTGTTGATACGTAGTTGACTGATGATGCTGCTGTAAAATATCCTGTAGAATTCTTAAACTTACTAGACTTGCCGGGACTTCCTGCTCATAAACTGCAGCTAAAGATAGGAACACTGATCATGCTTCTTCACAACCTCAATCCTCCAAAGTTGTGTAATTGCACTCTTCTAATTGTTACGCAAATGTTTTTGCACGTAATAAATGCCAAAATCATTTCAGCATCTTGTAGAAAAAAATCTGTTTTTATTCCAAGGATCCCAATTATTCCAACAAATCTACCATTTAAATTTAAAAGGATTCAGTTCCCTAATAGAGTCTGCTTTGCTATAACCATCAACAAGTTGCAAGGTCAGTCCTTCAAAGTAGCTGGTATCGACTTACTGTCCCCCTGCTTTAGCCATACCCAGCTGTACGTTGCCTGCTCAAGAGTAGGCACAAGCCGAACACTGTATGTTCATACACCCAACAGAAAAACAAAAGGATGTTGTCTAACCACAAGTGTTGCATTGATTAACATTGTGTTATGTTTATCCCATGCTTGCATTAAATTAACATTTTGTTATTATTGCGTCATGCTATGTTCTTCATTCACTGCTTTACCTACATATTAACCTCTTGAAGCATTTTCTAGCATAAAAAAATTATTTTTCAGTATATATATATCTTTTCATGTATTTTTTTCCTTTTTGTTTCTCATAAAAAGGCTATCATGTTGGCGTTATGGTTTATTATTGTAAAGCACTAATGTTGTATCTGCCTTGACATCATAATGTCTGTGTGTTTATACATGTAAATTTTACTTATAATAGGTTTTATTAACACAACCACATTATATATATTTATACATACCAATATACTTATATATTTATATATATATATTTATATATATATATATTTATACATACCAATATACATATATATTTATATGTATATATATATATATATATATATATTTTACGCAGCAGCTTGCCATTTTACTTCTAATATTGCATTTCTCCTATTGCAGAGAGAGATATAAACATTTCATATTTTCCTTTCATTATTGCTGTTTGTTGTACATATTAACACCCAGTACATTACAGCTACCATTGCAGCTACAATTGCAGTTTTCCTATTGCACTGCAGTGCCATTTGACTGCTAATATTGCATTTCTTAACTATCAGTACCCTTTCTTTTTTCCAATATCACTTTGGTCGTGGGCTGTATGAAAGTAGAATTTCGAGTCGGGTTAAAAACTGACAAATGCACCGGTACCTTGCATTTAGTTAAAGAGATTTAACTAAAAGTATTCACAACTCTGACACTGAAACCTGATTTTTGTGACTTGTAAATAAATTAGCTTAGCACCGTTTAGCCTAGCGTACTTTCACCCTAGACGTACAAGCTTTGTAATATAAATAGAAGGTACATCTCAGCTCTTTACTTGAAGTCAAACAGTTTTAGTCAACTATTCAATAGTTTTTAACTAGTAAGTTATTGCTGTATGAAGCATTTATTTGCAGAGAGCCATATAATCTTGTGTATCAAGTTTGGACTTCCTGACCTATTAAAAATCATAGTAATATTTTTATTTTCTTCATTGTGTCAAGCTAGATTAAATTTGAGTTTTTTATAAAGCATCACTCAAGGTGTTGAATACAAATGAAATCTGCCCTAGTTTTTCTTAAAGAAACTATACATTCATGATCCTATCAAAACACTAGTAACCAAAATTGATTGTTTACCTGATTGCTTTTGTTTTTGAGCAAAATCAATCTGGTAGTAACTTCACTGCTATGCAAGTTCTGATAAATTGTGTTAAAAAGATCAAAATGTGACTCAGCTCAGATGAAATAATTTTTATTTAAAATATAGCATAAATTTACAAACGAAGTTAAAGGAAGTAATAAAGGGCCAGTCAGTGTATCATAGAAGAAAAATCCAATAACTGCATCAGCTTTCATCTGTAGTTTTGCAGCTGTCACCCGTGATAATAAGAAGAGTAAAAAGCGAAGTTCTGTAAAAGAATGTGTTTTATTAAGACAAGTGGACAACTATGACATACTAGTAGCTAGGGGTATCTACCGGTAACTATGGTAACTCTTGGTAACAACTGATAACTATTAGTTACTACTGGTAATTGCTGGGGGTAACTATTGGAAACTACTGGTAACTAGTGGAAGCTACTGGCAACCACTGGTACTACTGGTAACTACTGGTAACTAGTGGGAGCTACTGGCAACCACTGGTACTACTGGTAACTAATAGTAAATATTGGTGACTACTGGCAACCACTGGTACCACTGGTAACTAATAGTAAATATTGGTAACTACTGGCAACCACTGGTACTACTGGTAACTAATAGTAAATATTGGTAATTACTAGTATTTACTGGTAACTATCAATATACTAATAATTAGAAAATACATGAGACACTTCTACAATGTAAATAATCCATTTCAAGACTGTTTATGCTATAGGGATTTTATGTTATACGAAAAGTAAAATACCTGTAAATCGCCTAATATTTTTAAAGATCTTTCCAAAATTACCCCAAAAAGGAAAAAATTAGATTGAGCTTTCTAATTCATTGGCTATACCTTTGACTGCAAATTTCTTGGTATAATTTATATCGACAACTTTTCTCCATAGTCCTATAACTCTCATTCATTATATGGTTCATGATTCCGGTAATTTTACAATAAGTGAAGGAGAGCACACACCTTCGAAGTTCATTTACAATTATTTGTTTACTTTTTAAGCCAACAATGTCTATTCTGCAAACGAAAAATGATAACAAATATTTTATATGCCTACAATAAAGTAAAACAAAAATGTATTTGTTTATGATAAAAGATATGTCTACCTGTCCTTTGTCTAGCTGTTTCGAGGGGTCAAGGTTATGATAAACGATAGCTTTCAACGATATTCCAACTCATGACATTCAGATTAGTAGGTAAGTGATTAGCCAAAGCCGTAAGTATCAACTATATGTATTTTTTAACAGTGGCGCAGCTACTTATTCTCTGTGCTTTGTCGACACACCTGACGATCAATCATAGCGAACTAGACTGTCATGTAATTTTGTGTATATAATAGACATAACGCTATAAACATGGCGTTTTTCTTTCCGATTTGTAGTACAAAAAAAGCAATGTTTTAAGATGCACTACAAGATTCCGGCTATTCAAATCAAACTTAAGAACGTACTAACTTGACATGTTACATTATATGGCAAAAACTTGACATGAATTATTTACTTATTTGAAATTTATGTTATAAGAGGTTTACGTTATAGGAGTGTGTACTATAGTTATAGGAGTGTAATCTGTAGTTAGTGGAGTGTCTACTGTAGTTATAGGAGTGTCTACTGTAGTTATATGATGTCTACTGTAGTTATATGAGTGTCTACTGTAGTTATAGGAGTGTCTACTGTAGCTATATGATGTCTACTGTAGTTATATGAGTTTCTACTGCAGTTATAGGAGTGTGTACTATATAGTTATAGGAGTGTCTACTGTAGTTATGTGATGTCTACTGTAGTTATATGAGTGTCTACTGTAGTTATAGGGGTATCTACTGTAGTTATAGGAGTGTATACTGTAGTTATAGGAGTGTCTACTGTGGTTATATAAGTGTCTACTGTAATTATATTAGCGTCTACTGTAGTTGTAGGAGTGTCTATTGTATAGGCAATTAAATAATCCCAGCAAATAAATAAGGTATAATTTGCCTAGCGACTAGATTCCATGCATTCAATATCATCATCATGCAATTGGTCCAAATAATCAAAATAGCCAGCACATGTATAATTATGTGTCTCAAACTTGGTAGACTGCCAAACTCTTGCTAGTACAGACATGAAGTTCAGTAGTAACTTCCTAAACGGTTTAATGACAATCTCAGAAAACACACTTATTTGTCTCTAAAGGACCTAGATATAGGTGTGTGAATATCACACTCATGCTGATCATAGTTGCTGCTATAAAGTGCCTGCAGTGCGCAATAGAGTCAGCTAGGATGGGCAGGACAGTAAACAGAAAATATTTGAAATTCAAAAACATTTAATTCTATGATCGACTATAAATTATCATGCATGTAGATATACACGCTTATATGCATAAACGTTTGAATAAATACGCGTTAGTATGTATACACGTTAGCGAGTATTCCTTCATTACCTTTTTTGCATATCTGCACATTTATATGTATACAAATTAGCATGTATACACATTTGTATGTATACACAGTTGTATGCCTACAGGTTTGTATGGAGGAATGTATTTATTAATGCACTTATGTTTACATTTACACAGATAAAGCTACTCTGACTAGAGATTCAATTAACATATGGTGTGTAGGTTACATTAACTATTGAACAATAAGGTGTGGAAATGAATATTTGGCATCATCTGACAGCACCAACATGGACTAAAAACTGAACACGATAAACTGAAGTGCTATAGAAAATTACAACAATTTTCTAAGCAGAGATTAGCTTGGAAAGAAAAATGTTTAATAATAACTGCAGTATAATTAGTATGAAGATATTCTAGCGCTTGATCATCAAGGCTCTTTCAGACCTCCATATCTTAAACAAAATATGCTTGTATTATCAAATATTAACAGTATATTACTACAGGTTAGCAGAAACTATGCTTTGATACTTACATTGAGTAAGTAGTTCTGGAACTCGTCGTAAGAGACCAGGTCATCATCTGCAAGTGTAAAAAACTACTCTACAATTTGAGTGGCTAAGCCATTCTATGTGTTAACTGCATGGCCAACACGCCGATATCAGTCTACAATTTTTTTTTATGTCTTTTACTGGAAAGATTGATATTGCCTCATACATTTGTTTTGAGAGTAAAACATCAGCTACAATTATGACTTCGCTAAAACTTTCAGAATAACTATGACGTTTTGAAAGGTTTCCTACCACATTTTCTATTTTTTACTGCTACAAACAAATTTAAAAGTTAAACCATTTTAAAAATAATCTTGCATGACATTTTAGTAAATTTTAACAGAATTTATTAATATTTTCCTAACACTTGTGATTTTTTTCATGTTTGAGATTTTCTGAATGCCGGGATGCTTGAAAAATAAAATCAGCAAAACTTAATTACGATTAAACCGCTCAGAAGAAAAACACGCGCAAAATGACATCACAAGTTGTTATCATTACTAAAGACACTATCGTTATTACAGGTGCTCTAACTACTGAGCTATGGCGGCTGCTGGTAAAAGGTAAGCCTAACCAAGACGCAAAGACAAAAGATCGGTAGTTTGAAGTTTGAAGTTATCTGACCGCCAGAATGTTTCAAGATTAAAATTGATAAAACTTGATTCCGATTAAAACGCTCGGTGGAAAAGTGTGTGAAATGGAGTCACTAGTTGTCATTACTATAGTTGATATCAGCTATTGTGCTCAAGTTACAGCTTTACGTCTTTTTCCGTCAATTTCTTTGTAACGTCATAATAGTGCCATCACTTAATCTGAGTGTTTTAACGCTGATCAAGCTTTGGCAATGTTAATCTTTGAACATTCTGGCAATCAGATCATCTCAAACAACAAAAGCCATCAAAAATCGTAAACAATTAGTAGTTGATGAAGTCTTTTAAAATTTGTGCAATTTTATCCTCAACAATGTAAAACCATGACTCATCATCGCAGCCATTTAGAAATGTAATGAATAAACCATCAAAATATATATTAGCCTATACATAGCCTAGGTACTAAACATGAGAACAGTCGATCCGTATAATGTAGCTAATAGGCATAAGTAAACCATAAAAGTACCTCCGTAATCCATCACACCAAACAGACTCTGTATCTCTTGGTAAGTGCCAAACACGTCATCGTAATCATCGACAAAAATTTGAAACAAGAACTCAGTTCCATCGGCTGATTCAAGAGTTGCCCTCATCCAGTTTTCTTTAAATTCATCACGACTGACCAGTCCATCCTCTGCAGGTAGATATAACACACAACACTGACCAGTCCATCCTCTGCAGGTAGATATAACATACAACACTGACCAGTTCATCCACCGCAGGTAGATATAACACACACTGCCCAGTCCATTCATTGCAGGTAGATATAACACACACTGCCCAGTCTATTCATTGCAGGTAGATATAACACACATCACTGACCAGTTCATCAACTGCAGGTAGATGTAACACACAACACTGACCAGTCCATCCGCTGCAGGTAGACATAAAATACAATTGCCATGAACCATTATGTTTTGTAGAACATATGTTGTAACTGAGATGTTACAGAGGCATAACACTCGTGATATCTCAACTCAGCCATGTCAAGTCAACCCACACTAACATTTACAGTGACTTGCCACATTTCAGACCAAAAGTGAGTCCGCACAATTGACCAATCACATTTTAGGGCTGTATTACTGAACAAGGTACATTTATATAGTAAGCTTCTTCTCCTATTCAGAAACGATATAAACATAATTGAAATATTTGCGTATGCCATGTTATGTTTCACACATCAAGAATGCAGACTCCCCCACCATATCCTGTATGTCATAAGCTTAGACACAAATCCGACATGTCAGCAAATTGGATTAGCAGACATTTGGCATACAGAGGGATGTCATGCCGGCAAAACAGCTTGAGGCAATACACCGGAGGTATGCTAGGAAACTTATTTTTCCCTACGTACCTCTTGCAGGAAGACACTCAAATAGCATGCATTTGGCATGCTACTTGCATGAACGACTCATACAAGTAACACGCCAAGTACCACCAAAGTCGAAGGTTGTAGAGTATTATTTATAATCACACAGGTGCAGGAAAATTGTTTTTAGTTTACTTATGGATTACAGTATGTAGGATATACAAATACTACACATCTGCAGTTGATCTAATTAAATTCCAGCACCTTCACTTACTTGCGGCTTTCGGTACCCAGATGTACACATAATGCTATAAGCTACATAACAAATCCATCTAGGAATCACTCTTACAGGATAATATTAAGTTTTAAAGGAGTTATCGCATAAAATTAATATTTATTTCATGAGAGTTTAGCAGAATTTTTCTATCATTTGTTTTAAAGGTTTGAGGCGATCTGCTTGCCAGCATGTTTCAAGAATAAAATCGACAAAAGTGCTTGTGGTTAAAACGTTCAGATGAAAAATTGGCCCCAAAATGACATCGCTAGTTACATTGCCGCCTGTCCCTCCTTAATAATATTGCATTCAGGTTGCAGAGTTACGTGTCTCGCTTCTGTCTGTTTTTTACAACTACAGTCATACCTTGATATACCAGTTTAATACGTTCAAGGAATTAGCTTGTATGTCAATTTATTCGTGTCTCAAGGCATAATTTCTTAAGTTTCCAAAGCTCTTTATTTCTTCATTAAAATTTTGAAAACAGCATCGTAGAAAACATTAAAAACTTTTTCAGTTTAATAGTATTCATTGTTTAACATGGGCCTGATACTTTGAGGTGCATATATAAAAAAATGGTTTAAATTTACGATGGTAAGTGCATGAATGACTAGTTTTAAGCCAATGGTTGTGCTTAAAAAAAAAAATTTACGATTTGAATTTACACAAAATGTAACCCGTGAGAGTGCCGCACTTCTAAAAACATTGCTTGCCTGCTAATATTGACTATTTACGCAGTGCAAAAGGAAGTTGAGGCCAGAAGACATTGTGGGAAGTATTGAACAATTTGAAAATGTTTGTTCCATCGAAAGCAACAACAGGAACGCAGCTGTCTGAGCAAATGATGCAAATATTTTTGTGTTAGAAACATGTTTGTTTCTGCATGTATTATCCCACGAGAAACACGAGCGGAGCGATTGTTTGAGAGATTTATAATAAATGCATGTGCACACAACTCACAAAAATTATTCATCAGCACCGTCGCAAACCCTTGCACCGAAGTCTCATCAACAAATTTAACCATTTTTCAATGGAGTCGTTTAAGTATAATAACGATGCAAAACACATAAAAACCTATTTAAATATGTTACCAAGTCTTTGTAAATTGTCAACAATATCTTAAAACTTACCTATCTGATCGAATTATACACAAATAGACAGATTAATTTAGTCAAAAACCGTTATTGAAACTTGCCAAGCCTTATTTTTATCAAAATTAAGACCGACAAACGAAACGCTTTCAAACGTTTTCATACCCAAAATGACAATTAAATTGTCATTTTGGGTCAAAGCATCGCGTTTCATAGAGCTAAAACAGTTCATAGAGTTTAAATTAAATTTTAATTGAAACTCTATGAGCTATTTTAGCTCTATGAAACGCGATGCTTTTTTCGTCTTTGCCATACTAGCTGCTAAGCTGTTTTCACCGAAATGATATTAACAACCGATTTTCCCAAAATTAAAATTTGGCGACTGTTGTACTTATTACGGACGAAATAGCGATTTTAATTGGGTTTTCTCAGTTTGTATTAATTGTATCATTACAAAATCATCTGTTTCATAGTTTACATACTTGCTATTTATTTCCCATCTACATTAATTTGTTTTCCTAATTTATTTCAGTTGCCTCAGAAACTCCAAACCACATTACGTTTCTTAAATTCTGATAATAGCACTAAATTCTAAGTATTTCCATGCTGAATGTCGTGTTAATTCAATTTCTGTGAATTCGATTAACTCCATGAAATACAATGTATTTTTCATCTTTATCGTACTAGGGCTAAATTGTTTTCCGCCAAACGGCATCAAGAATAATCTTCCTCAAAACTAATTATTGGCGATTATTTTATTTAATCCGTTCATTGTCATCCGTTATGATTTTGTAGGTAACTAAAGTTAACATAATGTTTGTCACTATTTATAATGATGATGATTTTTAACAGGCAGTGATTGCATCGGATAATCACTATGGGTTTCTACACCACTTTATACATCTATACGATATTTTCACTTTATGATGCCAACACAGAAACGAAAAAAAGTAGTATAATCGTATACCAAGTGATTTCCATATGTAATCATAGCTAAACAAACTATTTAGCCTTTACTTACTAATTATTTCAGATTTAAACACATTTACAGCTTTCTTTTTCCTCTTCATTTATTTCAACAAAACACTTATTTTATGATATGAAATTTAAAAGTTATAGTTGTTTGAAAAAGTTTGAAAACCTTTCAAGTTGTTTTCTTTTTTTCTCTTAACTCGTTCAAATTACACAAAAATATTTTCCCATAATATAAAGTTTAAAAGTTAGAATGGTTATATTTGTATACGGTATGTCAAATATAAATATGTAGATTTTTTGCCCAAAGACCGTTTTATTACCCTGGCAACACCGGGTAGCACAGCTAGTATAACTTATAAACTTGCAGACTTATATAATATTATTTGATAGCGGCACTGTGGTAATTTTATACTACAATGAATCAACGCTCATAACTCATTTTTATTACACATAGAAGCTATTTTTTGCTGCAAATGTATCAATGAGTGCAATAGCCTTTTATGCCACATTGTTAAATATAAATATAAAATAAAAATGTGTTTTCAAGTTTAGAATGAAATAAAACTAAAAGCTCCAACAAGTTGCAACACAGGCTGTAGCATCATCGGAAGCTAATTGCAAGCAATAAATATCGTTTACTAGAAATATTTTTCTGTTGCCTAATTCACATTTATTAAGAGATCTTTAAAAAATTAGAGGTATGTTAGCAGATTTATTGCATCCAAAAAGTTTAATATTGCTTCACAAGAAAAAAAAGTCAAAATATGGTAGGCATTCGCTTTGTGTGTAATAGGGCTTAATTTATCTTGCCAAAATTCTGACGAGCCATTTGAAACTTACACCACCAGCCTCTATTCGAATACCACCTCTATTTGACAGCCACTAAAGAGGAAGGATTGAAAAATAGAGCGACACCGCGTTAAATTAGAGGTTTTACGGTATTTTAACTTTGTCGCTGTAATTTTTTATTGTCCATCTACTTTAACCTCTAGCTAACCATTAACAAACTTTTTCAAACTGATTCGAGGAAAGAAACCAAGAAATGGTGTTCGAAAGTAGCCTCTCGCATACTTGACTATACAGTGGCCATCAAGAGCCTACTTGTATGCTCACATTTCCAAGATTACTGGTATCTAAAGAAGAAACTTGCTCAAAATGCTGATTGTTCCTCAATTTTCTCGTATGTCGCGATATAACTGTATAGACACCATATTTAGAACTTCACTTGAATCTGAGCTTCTCAGCCGTGATCAAGTTTTTTGATTGTTACCTAAAAACATCCTGGCAGTCAGATCACCTCAAACAACCAACACAATTGCAAATGACAGAGAAATACCGATACTTTAGGAAAAATCTATTAAAACATTGCACAGTTTCATCATTAGCCCGTATCACGCGTTAACTCACCGTTAGTGTCGGTCATGTTGAAGATGTTGTTAAACTCTTCAAAACTCAGATTTCCAGTTTTGTCTGTGTCATATTTGTTGAAAAGCAAAACAGTTCTGCTACTTGTCAAGCTTGCTTCAGCGAGCTCGGCAAGGATATCTGCCCACTCAGCTATGAATTCTTGCAAGGTCACCTGACCGTCACCTGCAACCACCATGTTGCTATTAGCTTGCATAAAAGCAAAGCGAACTATCCTTTCTAAAGTTTAAGGGCTTGTTTGTGGGCCTAATGTGAACTGCAAACCTAAGTTGGTTTGTATTTATTTTTACAAAGAATGCAAAGGTCTGTGATTTGCTTTTAGTAATAATTACTAAAAGCAATAATAATTATTGTCAAAATAAATGGCTAAAAATAATTTGATTGAATATAAGTCAAAATAACTTACAAGCTGAACGATTGCAGCTAAAACTTTCTAGGAGATAGTAATAATTCAATGCACTATTTTCCATTTTTTTCTTGCGTCATTCTATCGTTGTCGGCCATTTTTGTAGACAACTTATATCGTTGAAAACACAAAGCTTCTGCAATTAAGTTTTGTAAACGATGCTTTTGTTTGCAATTTTTTATTATAATATCAAAACAGATCCAAAAATTACTATTAAATAAGACAATGGTGATTATTTTCTACAAATATGGCAGCATTGTTGCAAACGAGCGGATGTGCAAACAGATTGATGATGTCAAAGAAAATCATGGACAGCACTTTCCAAAACCGCAATCAGTTTGGATAAAAACAATTATCAATCTTATTAGTTGATAATTATCTTTTACTAATCGCAGCATAACTCAATTCAAATGTTTTAATAAAAATATGGTATTTATAAATATTACTCTTTTGCTATAAATATAAACAAAGCAATAAAACTTAAAAGCTCAGAAGTTAGCACCCCAGCTCACTGACGGTCTACATATTTGGATATTGTTAAGTAAGGCTTCAGAAGGTCACCACCCCAGTTGGTAAGCCATCAGAGATACATCACGCATATAGATTGTAGATCGCAGACCTCAGAAGGACATTGAGTGAAAAGGTAAGCCCAGCCCTCAGAATCACTTTGTGTTGAGAAAGACACTAGTTATAAAAATTAAGTTTAATAAACATATACAAAAACTATAAAGTACCCTCAGCTGGGGATAATACCATCAACAAAAGCACGGTTTAAAATTTATAGAGGTTTAAAATTTTAAATCTCTATAAGTTTGATAACATATCACAGGATGTTAGTGTTTTTAGTAAACGCTAATGAAGAACATTTTACTAGCAAATCCAAAATCTCACCGTTGCTGTCTAATTCAATAATTAAACTATCAAAGGCTTCCTGGTTGAGGGTAGAGTCAAAAGTACTGCCAAAAAGACGATAGAACAGGTAACGAGCTCCTGTAGAGTGAAGACCTGAGTTATTGTAGGCAGCAACAAACTCTTCAGCTGAGGTCATGTTATCGCCTACAACATGAAAATTAGAACAATCAAACTAGTAACACTAGGAGATAAAATATCGCTGCCTCATTTCTATGTTACATTAAAAAGATAAATTATAATCATTTGTACAGCAGTTCCTCTTTATAATTATTTACTATTTTATTTCTAGTGTTTAAGACAAACTCATATAACATTTTAGTAGATTTCATCAGAAAATATCGATATTTTTCTATCATATGTGATTGCTTTTGATGTTCAAGCTGATTTAACTGCCATGCAGGATGTTGTAAAATTGCAATCATCAAAACTTGATCATGGTTAAAATGTCCAAAAGAGAATCAAGTCAAAATGACATCACTAGTTACTATCGTCGCTATTGTTGATACATATTATTGCGTTGAAATTTCACCATTACGCTTTTCCATTGTGTTGGCATTTTTGCAACTATATGTGTCATAATCCCATATTTGGTTGGTCTGGGCATTTCAACCGCAATCAAGTTTTGTCTATTTTAATCTTGGAGCTTCATGACAGTCAGATCACTTCGAACACCAAAAGCAACTGTGAAGGATAGAAAGATATTAATATGATCTAATATAATCTACAAGGGTTTTGCGTGACTTTATTTTTAAAGGTTGACTTGCAACAAAATTCACATTACAGACACATTGGGTGCATCTGTATCACATATACAAATAGTTTTTATTTAGTAATCTTCATATTAGTACATAAAATATGGTAGCCTTTGTACTGAAACGAAGTCTACTGAGTGGCGTAATGGTAGTAAAGGTGAGCAGGCATATGATTCTCAATGCATCATCAAAAGGCTGCAAATGATTAACGTTTGCCAGCTACAACACTTTTAAAATGTTTTTAGTCAACCCTACAAATGTATTAAAGGTTGATTTGCAACAAAGTTTACATCACAGTTATTTGGTATCAAAAGATTCACCATTCACCATTCACCTTACTCTGCTGGGTTGTGGATTCAAAAAATTTAGAAATGTAATTACAAGCTCTTAAAAGCTAAATAACAAACAGTTAATCGCAGCCATCACAAAAACGCCGTAGGTCAGAATCCTTTCCAAAATGGCTCAGTAGTTGAACGCAATGTGCTGATTTACACTTGCATGCAACCTCATTCATCAAAATATTTTCACAAATAAACTTCACGCATTCAATAAAACCATGTATATTACCTTTACGCATTTTTTTCATTACAATTGTAACGCTGTCACTTTGAGCATCGATATCTCCAAACCTGGCATAAAAATCAGTTTAATTTGTTAACCTTAGCTCGAGGAAATGCAAATCATCTTCTGACAAACATGAGGAGCCTTTTGATCACTTGTGATTATCAAAAGAAATGCTGCAGAACTTGCTCCCGCCATTTGACAAAAAATATGGGTTACATGATCATAGTACGACTAGATGATTAGACCATGCTTATACGAAACCGTAAAATAGCGAGCATCTAAATTTGATAAAGGCTTCCTGAAAAAACCCGAAGTATTTGTCAGATACTAGCACTACAAAACGTTTTATATTGAGCCTTTTAGTTCATGTGATAACATCACATGTCAAAACAATAACAACGACGAGTTGAGTATGTCATCAAAATAAAGGGATTCTAACCTACAGCTGTTTTTAACTGTTTGTTTTGTGCTCCTAAAAGCTTGTAATCACATTTCCACATATTTTGAACCTGCAACACAGCAGAGTAAGACATAGTGAATCTTGAGATATCAAATAACTGTGATATAAATTTTTTTTCCAAATTAACCTTTAATTAAATTTGTCACCGGGTAATCCTGTAATCAATAATACATTTACTAGACTGATATTGTATATCGCATTAACGGTATGCAGAGGATAGCTCCAAATTTATGGGTACATGTAAGCTAATTTGATTGTTTATCATGTGTTCTGCCATAGTCGACACAAAAAATATTTAACAATATGTGTATTCAACAATATATGTGTTCAACAATATATGCATTCAACAATATATGTATTCAACAATATATGTATTCCATAATATATGTTCAACAATAGATATAATCAACAATAGAAGTATTCAACTATATATGTATTCAACAATAGATGTATTCAACAATATATGCATTCAACAATATATGTATTCAACAATATATGTATTCAACAATATATGTATTCAACCATATATGTATTCAACAATGGATGTATTCAACAATATATGTATTCAACAATAGATGTATTCAGCCAAATATGTATTCAACAATAGATGTATTCAACAATATATGTATTCAACCATATATGTATTCAACAATATATGTATTCAACAATAGACGTGTTCAACAATAAATGTCTTCAACAGTATATGTATTCAACAGTATATGTACTCGACAATATATGTATACAACAATAAATGTATTCAACAGTATATGTATTCAACAATAGATGTGTTCAACAATATATGTATTCAACAATAGATGTATTCAACAATATATGTATTCAACAATAGATGTATTCAACAATGTATGTATTCAACAATATATGTATTCAACAATAGACGTATTCAACAATAAATGTCTTCAACAGTATATGTATTCAACAGTATATGTACTCGACAATATATGTATTCAACAATAGATGTGTTCAACAATATATGTATTCAACAATAGATGTATTCAACAATATATGTATTCAACAATAGATGTATTCAACAATATATGTATTCAACAATAGATGTATTCAACAATATATGTATTCAATAATATATGTATTCGACATTATATGTATTTGACAATATATGTATTCAATAATATATGTATTCAACAATACATGTCGTCAACCATATATGTATTCAACAATATATGTGTTCGACAATATATGTATTCAACAATAGATGTATTCAACAATACATGTATTCAACAATTTATGTATTAAACAATATATGTATTCAATAATATATGTGTTCGACAATATATGTATTCAACAATAGATGTATTCAACAATGTATGTATTCAACAATAGATGTATTCAACAATGTATGTATTCAACGATAGAGGTATTCAACAATATATGTAGTCAAATGCAGACTACAAGGTTCTGTTTAGGGAATCTAAACGTTTCTTAAATAAGTTAATGTATTGTAAAATCACTACTTTAGATCTGTTGTATGATGGGTTAACAGGCATTGAATACTTGGCACTATGTTGACGAATACTATGTTAGTCGTTTCATATATTGCATAAGTCGAAGAATAAACATGATCAACTTGTACTTTTAAGGTTATGTGTAATCTGTACAAGACACCATTATAAGGTGTTGAATCAGAAACACATAGCAATAAAACCCTATGTTTTAATCCAAAGATTGTGTAACTTACAAAATTACTAAATTTGAACTAAAAGAACATCTATACACTGCTCAGAGTTCATTCCTTGATTCAGTTTGTTGACTAAGCGATATAGCTGAAACTTGGCTAGGTTTATCCTGAGGTGTTTGTTTAGAAAATGATCAAACTTACACCAAATGGAATATTCAAAGAGAAATTCAATGATAATTGCTCATTGCGCATGATATAATTTGCAATAGTTTCATACAAGGTTCTGACTCTCGTGAAGGGTAGCAAGCACAACTTTTCGAATGAACAAATAAAACTTAATAAAATGGATATACAAATCTATTGTATTGGCGCTAAAGCATCTCAGGTTAAAACATGAAAAGTGATTTACCATTACTCCAATTTACCTGGTCAGAATGCTTCATAGGTATTAGCAAGTCTAGCACATGACTATAAACTGGTACCAACATTATTAAATGAACTAACCGTCAATGTCTGAAGCCTGGAATAGTATCTCGGAGTCATCAGTCGTCAAGACGTTATCTTCGTTTTTATCAGTCTCGTAGAATGATCTCGTGACATTAAAAGAGCCTTGAAGTGTCAAAAATGTCTCTAGTAGTTTACCTCTCATGGTTCTGGCATATATCTACGTGAAAACAGTGAGAGTTATTTTGATTTTTAATAATCATGGCCAATTTCCAAAATATGGTACATTGTTAAAGACTGTTAAAAACTGTTAATATCTAACTCTAACAGAACTTTTAGCATATTGCCATTTTTTCCAAATGTTTAACAAGTAGGTATACTTGATTATGCTGACAAGAGCTAGTAAAATAATTACTATAATAAGCTCTGACCAAAAGCAGAAGTTTATTTTGACTTTTTAAAATGATGGCTGTTTGCCAATATATGGTTCATTTTTGAAGGCAATTAAAAACCTGCAACATACGGTCTGCCTGTTAAAAACTAACTCTAACAAAATTTTTAGCATACTGGCATCTTGCCATCTTTTCCAAATTTTTAATTAGTTTCATAATCAAATAACATTTGATTATGCTTCCAAGAACCAGCAACTATAAAAACAACATGAAATTGATGATTAATATTGTCTTTCATGGATGATGCAGCAGGAATGTAAAATAAATTTGTTTGCACTCAACGGGTTTCAACAAGAATGAAACTGAAAAAGAAAGATTGAAAACTTTTTGGTTATGACATCAAACTGGGTAGATATCATTTATTTTAAGAATGCTGGGTATTCTCTCCTCCTATTCGATAATCTATATATATATATATATATACATGTATATATATGTATATATATATATATATATATATATATATATATATATATATATATATATATATATATATATATATATATATATATATATATATATATATATATAGTAGACCACCAGTCTCAATTTAAATATATTTATATATATAAATTTCAAAGTCTGTCATTCGGTCTTCCCAGTTATAACTGCTGAACTCTAGATATGAAAGGTTCGCTTCATGCTAGATTTGGTCTCAAAACCTCCCATTCGCCAGGCAATAAACTAACCAAGTAAGTTACGGAGATACAATAAATTCATTAGGCAATATGAGTTGTAATGTCAATTAAATTTTGCATAGCACTTAGCATTCCGCAGCGTCACTAAAACTTGCCTTCTTGGCTCTTATTTGTAAGTTTATCAAACGGATAGTAGCATCCTCAAACTGGTAGGCGACTACACTACCTGTCACTACCTTTCACTGTTTATAAGCTGTTTTAACACTTGTGCGATGTCAGGCATTCAGCTAGTGATACTATAAATATCCTCACCTTTTTTTCAAACATTTGCTATTAGTAGTATTAGTAGCCACAGGAAAGTCAGCCAAAATATTTGTGGTGAGAAGAAATGAAGCTAAATATAGCAACTTGTATGAGGAATATGGTAGATATGTGAGAATAATGCGGTAGGTAGTTTATTAATGAGTTGAAAAAAGTGAATTTTAAGAAATAAAAAAGAAATATTAGTGCATAGTAGTTGAGTCTCTGAAATAGAGCAAACTGGACTCACCGAAAGCAAACCTCTATTGATCTCTTCTACTGATATGGTTCCACTCACTGCGATTGATCATTTTGTAGAAGCAATTGCCTAATAATACTAGACAAGGTACAGGTCAATGAAAAAACTCAAATAACACTTATGCACCGCACAAAGGATCAAAAGCCTTATTTATATTCATGAAAGCGCATCAAACACCACTGTAAAATGTCAGCACTTTCCATCCCTAGTTTAAGGCTATTTGTGGCAGGACATCAGCGCTATCAAATCGTGTGATATTTGAATGTGAATAGTCTTAATATTACAAAATACAAACTCTCAGTTTTTTATAGACTTTAAATCTTAGAAAAAACCAAAAAAGTCAACATAACAAACATAACCTCGCCTTATGACCTTTCAAATAAGTAATGCTATTTTGACCAAAACAATTGTTGCTAGAAAATGATATCCTCAGCTTGTAGCTCGAGTACTCAAAAATGAGAAAAGCCCAAATTAAATCATATTAAACATTTTTAGATAAAAAGAGCAAAATATTTGCTCAGTTTTTTAAATCAACAGCTAGCAAAGACTAGTAATGTTAATTCTGATGAAATTTGCAGCCAATATACCTACTGTCTGAATCGAATTGACCGAAAGCTGCCAATCTTTCACCAGCAGAGCTGATGCCATTTTTATCACCGTCAAGGGCACTGAACAGTTGAGTAGAAACAAGCATATCAAGTCCTGTGTGCTGTGACCAAAATGCAACAAATTCAGCTTTTGGGATGTTACCTCGACCTAAAAAATAATCATTTAACCATAAATGGCAATTACCTTTTATCTTATTTTGTAAACTTGTTAAGTTAAAGATAGTTGTTTGCTCAACAAACAAATAATTTAATTATGTGACAGCAGCAAATGCAAGCTTTCTGATTAGTTAAAAGTCTAATGTTGCGTTCACACCAGCTGACCTGCAAGCTTAGTTTTTGTGGCCGATATCTGAATGATTTTACGGAACCCATTTTTTTCTGTTCACACCAAGACGAGTTTGGACTGATAGTAGAAGATTTTGCCAATTTTGTTGGCAGGGTCCGATAACGCCACCTGATATATTTTTAGCGTGACAAAATTTAAATTTTTTTGACTGTTTTCTACAGAGTTTCCCGTTTTATGTTTTAGCTGGTTTACTAGATATGCCAAAGAGGTAAACAAGTGCGGAAACAATATGACGTTCACTTTACATGACAATGTGTGATTTGCAGTAAAAATTATTTCATTGGCTACTTAAATTGAAAAATGGTCCACCGATCGGGCACAGCCTGATAGAATTTCTTTTTTGACATTTTCGTTTTCTACACAAAGCCATATTTGGCCAGCTGGCCATATCGTTCAGTCAATCAGCATAAAACCAATTAGTTTGAAAACAACTTTAAATAGTTAATTCTAATTTGTCAACACCTAAACAATCATAGTTGAACATTTAAAGATAAGCATAATAATTTGTAATGTATATTCGAGCGTCGTCATAGCAACCAACCATATTAGATACACAGTATAGAGAAACGGTAAGTTAAAACATGATTGTCCCTAAAAAGGTGCTGATATGTTTATTTTACCATAGGGGGTAAGGGTAGCAAAGATGTTCCTAATTTCGTTACCGCTGTAATAATTGTCACCATCGAAATCAGAGGCAGACAGCAGAGACCCTAACAGTGGACTCGCTTTAGCTGCTACTAGAATATCATCTTCAAGATAGTTGATAGCTCTATTAACTCGTCCATGTCAACCTGACCATTCCCTGTAACATACAAATGCGCCGAGATATGATATTAAAAATCATTGACCCTTTTATTGCACACTAGCTGCATTACCCGTCTACAGGAATAGATTCACGTGCTGCATAAGGTTTATTGATAGTTGTCTTTCATACTGTAAAACAACTCCAAATATGCAG